>NC_060129.1:28484141-29105561 GCF_021461395.2 Schistocerca americana | reverse complement strand
ATTACTACTGGCACACTTTTGGAAAACATGGGCTTAAATACGAGAAGGCATGAATGTTTTAAAACATGTCTTAGCATAATGAAGCCTTAGTAGCACGATCACAAAATAAATCAGCTTAGCATCGTTGCATACACACTGACGGGGGAAAATCAATAAAACAAGAAGGAGTTGTGCGACATAAATGGAAGTTGAGAGGCGTGATTCTACATCTGAGATATGATGTCTATTCAAATTTCGCGTGAGTCGCATCTGTGTGGCGCTAGTAGTGCCACTATGAATATGCAGACTAGGTTCACTTTAAATACACGCTTTAACGGTCGTCAGTGTTTTTTATCCTTGAGATTGGACGTAGCGTGGGGATGTTAGTCAAGAATGCCTTTAAAGCTATAAAGACTCCCTTATCAACACCTCACTGAATTTGAATGAGGTCTTGTAATAGGGCTATGACAAGCTGCGATACTTATGAAATATTTGGCAGGAATAAAGGCACTGTGCATTATTACAGGCACCAGTCGTCATGAGAATGTACAGTCGGAAGAAAACCGGGCTCAGAACGACAGAGAGGAGAGACACTTCTGCTCTGCATGCGGCTCTGATGAACCGTACTGCATCTGCAGCAGTAATCTGAGTAGCAACTGGGCTCACAGTGACATAACAAACTGTTACAAATCAATTACTTTAAGGACAGCTGCGAGTCGGCCAACCTGTAGTGTGCAGCCGACTGAAATCAAACTACTGCCACTGGCAAGTTCAGTAGTGTCGCGCGAGAGCACAACGGAGTGCAGGGCTGAGGTCTGCCGTACTTTCTGATGAAAGTTGGTTGTGCCTCGGTGTTAGTGATGACCTATCTGTGTGCTGGACACACTGGACCTACATCTGGAGCTATGGTCTGGGGTGCGATTTGCTATGACAGCAGGAGCACTTTCGTGGTTATTCCAAGCACCCTGACTGCGAAATTTTACGTCAGTCTGGTGATACGAGCTGCTGTACTGCCATTCATGAACAACATTCTAAGGTACGTTATGCAACAGCATAATGCTCGCCTACATTGTAACCCAACATGGTCTGTACACTGTCAACAGGCTTCCCTGACCTGCTCAACCACTAGATCTGTATCCAGTCGAACACATATTTGACATCATCAGATGAAAAGTCCAGCATCATCTGCAACCAGCATTAATTCCATTCCACAAACTGACATCCCCCACCTGTACAAGACAATCCATGCACGTTTGCATTCTGGGAATCAAGATCCTGGCGGTTACACCGGTTATTAATGTACCACCATTTCATATTTGCTGTGTCTTATCTCGCGCTTGCATCAATCTATGATCTTGAAATGTTAATCACTTAAATGTGTTTGGCAAACAAATACATTCCCGAAATGCCATTACTCTACATAAATTTTCTTTGTATTGTTATTTTTTCCATCAGTGTATTTAAAATATGGTGTAAACTAGGCCATAGTGTGGATAGAGTAATCTTGTTAACAGCGCTATTGTTCACAACACACTGATGAACAGCAGCCAAAGCCTACTCATATTCATGATTTACATTACAGCACAATATGCAATGAACGAAGAATGCAGTAAGTAAAATTTACAATTGGCTTAACGGATGCATAAGCTACTACAGTGATAGAATGCAACAAATGAAAATGTGCCTGAAGTTAAATCTAAACCGTTAAAACGAAATGGTTAAGATACAATATGTAATCCTGTATGCTGTTGTAGCGATTTTATGTACAAAAAAAAAAAAATGATGTACATGAGAACACGAAGCTAACATAATTATGTAAAAATGATAAAATAAATATGGAAAAAAGTCAAATGCATGAAAATACAGTCTTCAGCAAGTAATCTGCGCACTCTCTTGGCATGGCCACTAAAATTCCCTTAGGCGACAAGAGGTTAGAGTTCATCATACCCTGTGACACGCCGGCACCAGAACAGAATAATAAAACACCTTAGCAGTCAATTTATGAAATTATATAGTTAATGAAATATATTACATAAACAGAGAAAGGAGAAGTAAATACGAGCGTGGTACGCTCACTGCAAGAATATGAAGTAAATATGTAATATATTCTATACTAGGGAAAGACAAAGGCAATATGTACATAAGAGAAGTTCAAGGACCGAACTGGGTACAAATTCGCTCTACCCATTGAGCGGTCTTGCAGACTCTTGTTTTTCTAGGTTTACAAACTCAAAGCTGTACCCACAGTCACCCACTCACTCATTGGCAAAGGCTCCCCCACACTTCCAGTGTCCGATGACAAAATATCCTCAAACTCTGTGCACAGCTGTATGAATGTGTCTTTACTCGCTCAGAAGTTTTCTGAGCATTCCTACACGCCTCAACTTTTGGACGGAATACTCTTGCACCAGCGATGCCTCGCTTGTCGTTCCACAACTAGCGTAATTCCGGTCGCTCAGGAAAGCTGTTTCGAACGCTTTAACGGATGTGGATAATAGTTTTGAACATCCCTTTATGTGCAATCTCATTATCATCATAATCATCACCATTATCATCGTCATCATCATCATCATCCTTAGTATTTCACTGGCGTCCGTTGGAAATCCATACTCTCCATTATTTGTATATTAGGAAAACACTGATGAAAATTCGGAACACCGAGGACAGTGGCACTGTAGAGACCATGCGACTGAGAATCATGAATCTCGCAACATGGACGCTAGTTGGGACTAACAAAACCGATTACAGTTTAACATGTTAATATGACTGGAGAAAACGGTTTCCGGAATTTTCGTCATGCGAATGTTGTGTCCCACGTAAACGTCGTATCTGTCGTACCGTCACCTCACGTCGCTCAGTAAATACATGTAACGTCGCAGCAGGTATTAAAGTCTAGCAGCCCGACTTGATTAAGGCCTTGAGGCGAAATTTACCAACTTTCAGTATAGTCAAAACCGTTAATAAGTAGAATAGTGTTTGCCTGTGTTTGAGATATAAAACGAGAGCTACTTGGTTACATAGATTATTATCCATGTATTTTAGATACATATCGAGATACAAACAGGAGTTAATATCACCGTATTTAACAGTCTCTTTGTCGTCATTTCGAAATCACAGACGCTATAAAAGTGTTTCGTCATTACTCAGTATCATGGGAACAATGTGACCAATACAGTTATCAGTTTTGTTTCATTTTCAATACTTTGGCAATTGACCAACGATGCATAGTCCTTCTTTTCATTAACACCGATTCTGTAGGGTCACGTATGGTGCCCTATAATAATGTGACACACATTTTTGTCACTACATTTATTTATTTAGTAGCTTACTAGAGGGCTTTTTGTAATCAATAAATATATTTTTCATCTTATTTTGTAGCGCCTTGGTCATCCGTATCTCATTTCCTGTTGCGTACCTACTGTGTACCACCGCATTGTGCCGTTTTTAGCACATCAGGCTGTCACTTCACTACAGGCGAATATAATGGTGCTGCAGGGCAAACCTCGATCAACCAGCACTGCTTGCGTCATGACGATTCTTCTCACGTGCGCCACACGTGTATCACCGAACGGCTTCCAGTCGAGTCGTCCGCCTCCGCTCCGCCACGTCACTGGAAGGCCATCACGTGACACAGAAAGCCACCAAACCAGCATCAGAGGACACCGAACTCATTTTGAGCACATTCAATCACAAATGCAGATCCCTGAAATGCAGAAACCGAATTTATGTCTCCGTCAATTCTCCGTTTCCTGCAGCCGAAAGAGCTTTGTCACTGTCTTCCCGACTGATTGTCACCATTAAGATTTCATGAACGATTTAGCTGTCACGGCAGCCCTATGATGGCAGACATCTGTAGCTAAGTCTTTCTATTTTGCGCTAGTTTATCGTTGTTGCAGCATTCATTCATACTACGCAGTACATAAGTCGGTTAGTCCTTTTATTAAATATTCAATTTATGAGGTTACATATGAATTGTATGTAGAGGTAATTACAAAATCATTTCTGCGCCGCAACAGGTAATGCTCTGGCAGGAAGAACTGTTTCGTGGATGACTGCATGCTAGACGCAAGACTGCTGTGTCCTGTGAGCATTTTGCTCATTCTTTACCTAAGAAAAATAAGAGAGTAGTAATAGTAATAGTCAACTTCGTCATGAGTTAGAGCCATAGTTAACTCTGATTCATAAGAAGTAGTTGAAGACAGCTGCGTGTAAAATGAAATGTGGCAATTTGTCGGTGGAGGGCGTAACTTTAAACCTGGGTTTGTGTAATAGCTGTTAACTCAGTCCTACTACGTAACTTACCGTTTAAAATTGCCATCGCATAAAATCACCAGAAACATGCAGTTTTACTGCTAGCTGCTGCGTTCGTTACTTCTTACTGTTTTTATTCATTTAATAGAATCCCAATCACTCCGGATAAAGCCTGAGTTTAACTGTCGTCATTCCGTGGCTGCAACAGCAACAATCGACCGATGATGCAGCCATTGAGCTCTGTGGTCTGCAGGATACGGAGAATTGATTGAAAGATAAACTCAGCTTCTACATTAGTAGCCTACGATCGGCATTTGCGATTAATGTCTGAATGTGCTCGCAATCAGTACAGCATCGCTATGCGAATCTGACGCTGGTTTCGCGATTTTGTGGATCGCGTGCTGGCTTTCCAGTGACGTGGCGGAATATAGGCGGACGACTGGGCTGGGAGTCATTCAATGAGGCATGCGTAGCGTACGTAAAAAGTGAATAATTTGAACAGGGCTAGTTGAGCTAGGTTTGCCATCCAGCACCGTTATACAGGGCGTGCGAAAACAATTTGACCAAAGTGCCGGGGTGGAAAAGACAGCATGAAAAACAGAAATTTGTGTATGACAACTAAGGGTCGTAACTACATATTTTCAGCGCTATAGGAAACTGATTGAAATCTGACATACAGATGTCCTTACTCAAAATGATGAGTAATTTGCAGAATATGTATTCGTAAACAGGATGTTTGGATGAATCAAGATAAACTTGATGTAGCACTTACACGGGCATCGGATTTAGCTGACGTACCAGACAGTACTTTTTCAGAGATTAAGACAATAACATCTCCATGTTTCATGTCTTTAAAGGGCCAAAATGAATGAAACTTTTAAGTGTGTTCCGTGCTGCTATAGCACCATAAATAATCAAATGCGACCTCTAGTTTCGTATTCAAATTCTTTCGTTTGATGCTGCCTTTGTGACCTATACTTTTGGTCAAATTGTGTTTCCGCATTCTATATATGCTAGACGCGGCGTGACAGAATGTTGATCGAATTCTTAGGAGTCCTGTACACTTAGTCCTTCGCAGAAAGTGCTAAAAACGGCAGAATAACGGAATGCGTTGCTAGCGATATGTAACTAAAATTCAGTAGAAAATAACTACGCCAAAGAAAATGTCATACGTTTAGCAAAGGAGCTATGAAAGTAGGTGTACAATACCTTTCTTGATTACAAAAAGTCCTTGAGTAATGAAGTAAATGTATAAATGTCGTGACAAGAGTGCAGTCACGCTATTATGGGCCAACATATGAGACCTCACAGAATCTGTGTTAAGGAAAGAACAGACTTGCCAAAGCACTGAAAACAAACCAAATGTTTAACAGCTTTACTGACATTGTTCCTATCATCGTGAGCAATAATAAAATACTTTTCTTGTCTTCAGTTATTCGGAAGTGATGTCTGTTAAATACGATGATATTAACTCACATTTGTATCTCAATATATACCTACAACACATGGACAATGTTCTATGGACCCATGTAGCCGTCGTTTTTCTCCCGCACAGAGGCAAACACTATTCGCTTTAAAACCTGTTTTGACTATACTGAAAGGTGGTAAATTTTGCCTCAAGATCTCCTTCAAGGTGGGCTACTAGCTTTCAATACATCCTCTGAGTTTCCTCGTATTTACTGAGCACGCGAGGTGGACGGTACGACAGACACGACGTTTACACGGGACGCAAGATCCAGCTGACGAATTTTTCGGGAACCGTTTTTCTGTAGTCACGTTTACATATTAATGCTTAATAGGTTTTGCTAGTCCGAAGAAGCGTTCATGTTGCGAGCTTCATAATTTTTACTCACAATGTCTCTGCAGTGCAACTGTCCTTGTTACAGCGAACTTATCGGTGTTTTCCTAACATCGAGATTGCTCACAAAAGGCATGTTCCAAAGTGTTATCCATGTCCGTTAAAGCGTGCGGATGTGCTTTATTCAGCGACCAAAGTTACGCTTCTTGGGGCACGGTTTTCAGTTAAGTCTAGATATAGGTTGCGCACCTATTTCTTTTATGGCTTTTGTGGTATCGACTATTCAGACACGTCAGAGAATGGGGGGCATACTTGTAGAGAGGTTACAAAAATGATAACTTTACGTGTTCCCACATTGCCAACAAGACGACTATGTTCCTGTTTTTATGTACGACGGGAATGTGGAGGAGAACAGAGCACCGTTTCGGGAAAGAAGGTGTCAGAGCGACGTAAACATGTCGTCTACACGGCTCGCGCGATCCTTTTGCTGAATCAGAAGTTCAAGAGATTAACAATTATATAGTTGGCAGCTGTAACCGGGAGAGTTAAAGCCTATGGGAAAGATGTCCGCCGTTTGCGTTTTCAAGGTATATTAGGCGTATACTACAGCAAAAATGGGACACATTAACATGGAAAAAAATGTTTCTTCAGATTTTAATAAGAGGAACTCGAATATAGGAGTAACATGTTTGGCAGTGCAGTATCGTTCATAATAAATGAGTCGCGAGTGTTGATGTTACGACGTCACCATAATGTAACAGCAATAGACGCCATCCCGAGACTTGAATATATGTAACACAACTGAAGCGAAGGGAACAGTTAATTCTGGGAAGCGATCCATATTTATAACATTTTCCGTCGTTTTCTACTTGACTCAACTAAGTATAATACTTGGCCTAACGTTTTACGCAAAAATATTTAGACTACTGTTTTCAACGAAAAAATCGAGGAATGCAGACAATCTTTTATATAATAAAGGGGATTTCCATTTTCTGTCATCAGAGAGGCCACGCAGATCAGATCTCGCAGAAATAATTTCAACTTTTACAGAGGCTGTTCGTCGAATCATTGCGATTACGTTGATGAGGTGAAGCGTTTTCTTAGCTGCAGTGTAACCGGAAGCACGTGTGTTTCCTGTGGATTAAGACAGACATAACTGTGCTCTTTCAGTCTGTTCCCCTAACCAATGAAAGAAACACAAGATTTACCTGAGTTGGCAAATCGCTTCATCGCCTGGCTAGTAAGGACGACCAGATTTGATAGTGTCTCTGGTTTGGAAACGGAGAGTCAGCCGTTGGCAAAAGTTCTCTGCCATTACTAACTAGAGACGTTACCTCAGTTCCCAAAGCCGACCGGAGTGGCCGAGCGGTTCTAGGCGCTACAGTCTGGAGCCGAGCGACCGCTACGGTCGCAGGTTCGAATCCTGCCTCGGGCATGGATGTGTGTGATGTCCTTAGCTTAGTTAGATTTAATTAGTTCTAGGCGACTGATGACCGCAGAAGTTAAGTCGCATAGTGCTCAGAGCCATTTGAACTATTTTTTTTTTCAGTTCCCAAACGAAGCAGTTCACACAGTGAGAGGTGAATAACATTCACAGAAATGTAGGACGACGTTAAATACTCAGATATGAAGCGTCTTTTTTCCTTATCTGGTCTCACTACGAACCTAAGGCATAATAGCAACATACTCTGTGTGACGTGGCGATTGTACGTGCAGCAACGGTTAAGAATAAAGAGACGCTACAAGTTTCTTCCGACAAGAAGACAATGTAGCTTCCTATGTTACCAATACTGACTAAACTGAGAGCCCCTTAATACTGTCTCCAGAACGATATTTGCATTCGCTCCAAAACCTTAATAGTAGCTGGAAATTTCGACGTTTACCTCGAAGCATCGGTCTCAACGAAACAACAGAGTCGTAGAACGTATCATTCATAGAAATGTTATCAGTGCAAGAGACGCTTCGCTACGTAAAAGTCAGTGCATTAATGACAAATGGAAAATTATAGTAGTGCACAGTAATTCTAGTACAGCAATTCGGTTTTTGTAATTTGGTCATTGTTTTTATAGAAAATATGTACATGTACCATTCGCTACAATTTCTAGTACAGTCTTCTAGTATGGACTATTTAAAAACACCAGAGAGTAGACAACACATTTGGTAGAAGCAGATATTAATGATAAATTTCTTGTGTGACGACATCAAGGCAAGTTTGATACTGATTTGATACGCGGCCAGAATGTGTCAAGATGCGACAACGCTACTTCAAGGAGGAAAATGCAACTACACCGTTAACAATTGGGCAACAGAATTTGGGAGGTTCCATTGTCGAGAGTGGAAACAAAGCGATGGCAGTTTGTGCGTTTTACGCTTGCAGCCCACAGTGTTCCTAATTGTCGTTTAATTATACGCCATTTATATGTTAAAATTGTATATTACAATTGTAGCCGAACAAAAAATACCGCTTTTAGACGATTGAACTTAATAACAGGAGGAATCTTTTGGTAGCTCGTAATAAACAGGACGCGAGTGAAAATTTCATAACGTCACGGTTGTTTATCATGGAATGCGATGTGTATAGAACGTACGTAAATTTTCTAAAGTAGGTGTCTACATCTGCGTATGCGTTCCAGGGCTGGGTTAACGGTGGTGAGTTGTCGGTACTGCTTAAGATGCAAGGGCTTGCCGACCATCACAAACACACGTGAAACAAAAGTGATTACTGTTTTCTCTGTAACGGAGGACTGAGAAATGTTTGGACGCACTCTTTCAAAGGGAGAATTTCAAGCCAAATGACTTCACAAGTTGCGCAGCAGACATATTCCAAAATCCTTCTTTCGATGAAAGTAGGGATGTAGGCTACGTCGGTCGTCAGATATAAGACTCTACGAATGTTGAAAATTTTTGACACAACAGAACGTTTATCTCTGACCCAGTATTATGAATTTCCTCTACAAGTAACGTTTTCTGGCACATCCCGCTTCTTATCTCGATATTATATCGATAGCCCTATTCGATTAAGCAAAATTCATAGCCTTCTATTCCATGTAAAAATCGGACATTACGAATGGTACTTCGTAAATCATAATAAAACACATCACACGTACTCCTGAGTAAATATGTTTCCCGCCAAACCGATATTAGGTCTCCTGTAAAAACGGTCAGCTAAATGAGCCACAGTACAACAAGGACAGGAAATCGTCGAATTACTGTAATTCCTTCGTTTGTGGAAATAAAGAATTGTCAGGACAGTGTTTGAAACGTTTGCTGTCGTTCAACCTGGCCAAACGTAACAAGGATAGTTATCGGTCTAACACTGCGACTCTTGGGGAAATTTGGTTAAGTGAACAAAGAGATCAGTTGTTGAAATCATTGCTTGATTCCAGCTACAGATACCGCTACTGTCTGATCTATTTGGTTTCAAATACCATCACGGCAGGGATAGAGGCATGCGCCATCTATTACAACATCTCTATGGTCCATGGTCCAAGGTTAGCGTTTGCCCACATACGACAACGAGGAGCGTATAACCCAGTCAAGAACCGTAAAATAAAGCTTTGGTGGCCATCGTTCTCGCGATCGGTGCTCCCCAGCGGCACGTCAGAATGATATCGCTGAGAAAAGTTTCTTTTTCTTTCCATCGCCTTTTCAGGGAATTAATTGTTGACTTGGATGCAGTCTACCTCCTCTCATGTGCAGTGTGTAAAGGCCCTGGACGGATCGTTTATTTATCTGTTACCGTTTAACGAACGCAGTTTATAGAAACAAAGAGAGAACAGAGGACTCATTGCCACGACGTAAAACGGTTCTCACACTGAGTATAAATTTCACAAGGATACAAAACAGATGATGCTGTCATCTTTTTTGTTACGTCTACAATAGCGATAGCTGGTGACAACATGTCCGCTAATTGTACATAAACGATTAAGACCTTTTTTGAATCGAGAGGAATATTTCTAGCCACTCCAAACTTCAAAGCCATGGAGTGTGAATACGTTCTCCCTTTTACCACTGCACATAATCTTCACAACGCATGTCATCCAGGTCAGCATAATAACACAGTATTACATGAGTTAACTGACTTGGATAAAACATTTTGAAGATATCTTTGACGATTGCTTTACGCGTTTTCCGTAAGATTTTCTCACACAATCGCCTCCTTCTCAGGACTGTAGGGTAACATCAGCTGCGACATTAGGTCATCCATGAATGTGCGGAGTGCGAAACAGCACTCTCCGGATCCTAAATTAAAATTGTGCAACTGGCCAGCGGCTGGGAATGTGATTCACATGTGGGAATGGATACTCATCTCGCAACTTTAGGGATACACGCGGTTCTCATATGGGTAGATATTAAAAATTAAGTCGCTGCATCATGTAGGGATTTCGATTATGAACACTTGCATGTGACTTACTTTTCTGTTTTCATTTACTTCAGAAAACTGCCATTACTCACGAGAAAGTTAAAAAGTGCCATTCCGCGGTGCTAGTAGCAACAATCAATCGCTGAGGCAGCAACAATGCTCTGTCGGTTGCAGGAGACGGTTGATTAACGGAAAAATAAATTCAGGTTCTACATTACTACTATGTGCATTTGCGATTAACGTCTAAATGTGCCCACAGTCAGTACAGTGTAATTATGCGGATCAGATGCTGCTTTCGTGAATTTGTGTGTCGTGTGCTGGCTTTGCAGTGACGAATAGGCGGGCGACCGGGCTGGAAGTCATTCAATTACATATGCGTAGCGTACATAAATAGTATATAATTTAAGTAGTGGTGGTTGAGCAAGGTTTACCATCCCGCAACATTATACAGGCTGCGAAATATCAATCTGCCCGAAAGTGTAGGGCGAAAAAACAGTATGAAACATAGGAATTTGAGTACAGAAATTCACGGTCGCAAATGCGTATTTATGGCGCTACAGGAACGCAATTAAAATCTGACATACTAGTCGTCTTCACTCAAAATGAAAGAATTCACACAAAATGTATGTGTAAACACAGTCTAACCAGTCTCCAGGATGAAATCAAGAAAATCTTGAAACATCACAAACGTGTATAATACTCAGCCGACGTTCCAGACAGCACTTCTTTAGAAACAAAGACAACCACATGTTCATGTTTTATGTTTCTAGATGTCTTAAAATGGTCAAAGTAAGTAATAAATAAGCGACCACAAACTAACACAAGTATGTTGTAACAAAGGTTGAAACAGATTACCGCATGCATGCTGGCATAGCGCTGTAAATATTCAACTACGACCTCTAGTTAGTATACCCAGATTATTTTTTTATGCGGTCTTTCTGCCCTACAATTTTGGTCAGACTGTTTTTCCGAACACTGCATATGCCAGACAAGACGTTACAGAATGATGGCCAAATTGTCAGGAGTTCATAGAAAGCGCTGGAAATACCAAAATGACAGAATGCGTTCGTGGCGATTTATAACTTTGAAATTTGGTAGACGCTAACTACGAGATAGAAAATGCGATATGTTTAACAAAGGTTTTACAATCTAAGATGTAAAATACGTTTCTTGATTACAAAAGGTTATCAACTGAAACAGTGAATGTTTAAATGTCGTAACGAAAGTGTCTGTATGTTACTGTGGGCAACATATGAGACCCTACAGCATCGGTATTAATGAAGCGAAAGCCTATGCACTATTGGTCAATTCCCAAAGCATTGAAAATGAAACACAATTTGCGTTGGTCACTTTGCTGCTATCATCCAGAAAAAAAACGGATTTTATAGATTCTGTGATGTGGAAGTGATGACTCAGAGACTGATGCATAGTGTGATATCAACTCCTCTTCTGGATATATACTTGTGATACAGTATCCCATGGAGTAAGCTTTGAATGCATGGTACTCCTTGTGCACAGTAACTCTTGGACATGCAGTAACGGTTGTGGATGTGGTAACTCTCGTATGTACAATAACTCTACTCTTGTGTGTACAGTATGTCCAGTGTGTGCAGCAACTTTCGTGTGTGCAGTTACTCTCATGGGCGCAATAACTCTTGCATATGCAGTAACTCTTGTGCAAGCAATAACTCTTGTACATGCAGTAAGTATTGTGTGTGCAATAACTGTTATGCATGCAGTAACTCTCATACTTACAGTTACCATTTTGCATGCTGCAACTCTTGTGCATTCAGTAACTGTTGTGTGTGGAAAAACTGTTGTTTTTGGAGTGACTTTTGTGTACACAGTAACACTCGCATGTAGAGCTACACTGGAATGTGCAGGAACATTCAGCAATTCTAGCTCATGTAGCAACCACAGCGTGTGCAGGAGCTCTTGTATGCACAGTATCTCTAGTGCAGAGTAAGTCTTGCATGTGCAGTAGCTCCTGGATAAACAGTAGCTCCTGCATGCACATTAACTCTTGCATGTGCAGTAAGTCATGTGTTTTCAGCTAATGTGTGTGCAGTAACTGTGGAGCTTGCATTAACAGCTTTGCATGCTGTAATGCAGGAAGAAGCAGATGGAGAGAAAGAAGAGTAGGAGGCAGAAGGAATCGAAGGACAGAGGATGGAGGGATGGAGGGTGGGAGAAAGGGAGGCAGGGAGGCTGCGAGGGAGGGAAGGAGGTAGGGGGGAAGGGAGAGGTGTAGAGGAGGTGGAAGGTTTGGGAGAGGAAAAATGACAGAGGACTGAAATAAGGGGAGGAGGAGGGGAGGAGGACGGAGGTATGGTGAGAACAGGGAGGAAGAATGGTGCAAAGGGCAAAGAGGAAGATAAGGAGAGAGGGGAGGAGGGAAGGAGGGAGGGAAGGTAACAGAGGAGATAGAAGGGGGACAGAATGGAGGTAGATAGAGAAAAAATGTGTTTACTATATTGAGATCACACAAACATGTAGAACAGGCAGTGAAGTGGAGACTGATGAGGAGAAAACAGTCACTAATTCTCTGGTGTTACGAAAAGTATGATCTTCGATGAAGTTGAGAGACATCGATTAATAAAGTGGAGAAACCAAGTTGTAGAATAGGAGCTGAGCCATATAGCAACTGAAATAAAATACGCTCGTTGTTGTGGTGTTGAACATTAGTTGTGCTGTGTGTCACGACAGCAACATAAATTTACAATTCAAACACACGCACCAAAATCGCCGTCGATTGGAGCATTACAATAACTGAAAGACAAACACTGCTGTGTAACGCCGGTGGACAAGTTTTCAGAAAAGAATTGAAGGTAAGCAATCCACTCTAATGCGGGACGTGAGCGAGAGACGGACCATCCGCGCTAGATGCTCCTAATGGCGTTGTGAATCCATCAATGCTTGTGACATACCCGCCCTGCTAGATGGCGTTGTGCGACCAACAACGTGCGCTCCGTTTGATACCGGCCCCCTATCGACGCGACCACGAAAAACAAGTGACTGCGAGAGAAAGTCATGTCTCAAAGCACCTCGCGATCACTGCACTTCACGACACACTCTCTACCATACGCTATGTTCCTTAGCGAGCATCAACCACAACTTTTAACGTCAAAGTATGCGACATGTCCACACACTGTTTATTCGTCTTATATAATTGCAAGCTAACAACTTTCCGTTGTTTCCCTTAGTGTGAACACTTCTCTCTGTCCACGTCTCACGGCTCTAGATCAACGGAAAGTACGCTAGTGGGGTCTACGGCGCGTCGCTTTGTGTTTCAAATCATGTGGCAAAAATGCAAAATGGCAATAACGTCTGACTGCCTACACTTAGAAGCATGAAACTTTTACACTGCCAACAGACCATCAACATCTATTAGTTATATAAATGTGAACTGGCTCCAACAAACTGTTCCAGGGAAAAACGGTCGCAAAGCCGAAAATACAAACCCAATAACGGATAAAAAGTGAGAGAAAAGCCATTTTTTCGTGCTATATAATTAACTAAACATGTGTCCTTGATTCCCGAGAATGACACACACACACAAGAACCACCTACGTACCTGACAGCAGGCGCTGTATTGCCTCGTAGACGCTGTAAGCAATGCACCTAGCCTGAGCTCGTGGTGCCTCGTCAAAAAAGAAATGTAAAGACTTCACAGCGCGGCACACAAGACCCCCGCCCTCTGGCACGGCCTTGGACTCGGCAGTGGACCTTGACACACTTTGATGACGTGGTTATGTCAGCCAGGAGATCTTAATAATTATTGACTTAGGTGCGTTTGCATGCTTGCATGCTTGCATTTTCTTAAGACTACTTCGTCTGTATTCACACATTCATAAAATATTATACTGCCACTTATCTTACGACAATAATTCCATTCGCCACATCCACAAAAGTGGACAAAGTCAATGCAATAAAATCAATGCCGTCCGCAAGCGATCTGTTCCTGAATACACGGAACTCACTCCCGACGATATGCCTCCAAAAAGCCCATATGAGACGTTGATCGCACTAAATGTCGAATAGAACAAGAAGTGTTAATTTTACAGCAACGAAGCTAATTAGGTACCCGTCCAATATGGCCAGCTCTTCCCACCTCTGTGAGTCTTGTGAGGGTACAGAATTTTTTGTAGTTTAATTCTGGATTATTTTCAATAAAAATTAGAGGAGCAAAGTTTCCTGTACCCTGGTCTCCTATAGAAGAGAAAACTTGTAGTCGCTTAACATAATGTTTCCTTTTTAACGATTCACACTTGCACGCTTCGTGGATAGCGTATTATTAGAAAGGATATTATGTGCTAGTACAATTATTTGTTAATGCTATATTATGATTATTTTTTGAGCTAATCCTTGGGCGACGAGCAACAGTTGAAGTTTGCTAGCAGAGGCCTTTATGTCACAGCAAGTGCAGCACGGAGATTCCAACTGCATGAGGCAACTCCGAGAAAAGGCGATTTTGAGAACCGCCAATGAAAGATATGGTCAAGAGTGTGTACAGCTAAACTCCCATAGGAAAAAGGTCAGTTCGTTTCAGTATTAAGAACGCTTCTGTACCGAAAACATATCTCTACAAGTTTTCCTAATGAATGTTCATAGTCGTACAAATCAGACTAGGATATTACCAAAGCTTTAGGCGAAGGGTCAACCCATCTATATTCATAAACCACTATCCTACAAAACCAATAACAGTTGCAGGTTTGTCTCTCTAACGGCATCCAGGGCCAACTGAAATTGGAATTTCAGTATTGCGCGTAATTAATGACCGACTCTAAGAAATTAAAATTCTATCAAAATCTACTGATTGAAACTACTAGCGTTTCGTTAAACGTTTAACGCAGTGAGACAGATAATAGACTTAGAATCTGTGTGTTTGTCTCGACGCAGCGCAGCTGATGGAGTGCAAGTACCCGGACTTTACTCATCCAGTGTCAGAGGCTGACAGCACTTGCCGACGCTGCCAGGTCAGCCCCGTAGCGATGGTCAGCAGACGCAACAGGCCCCGCTTATTAGGCGGCCAGGGATTGTGCGTAAAATAATCTGTCCAGTTAGACACGAAAAGGCATTCCACCTGCTGTCCACTGGAAAGACGATGACGTCCAATCGATTTTAGCTCGCTTGTAAAACGGAGCGCTGGGTACACCAAACATTGTGTGTTGTAAGTTGCCAACAGCGCAAAACTTACTGGGAAAGTCCCTAATGTTTCTCGAGCTAGTCATAATAACCGAATGAATTATAAAAGAGTTGTACTGATTACCAATAAAAAAGTAGGTAATGCACGAGTTTAACACACTCATTTTTGTAAGTCTTCTACAGCAGCCTTTCATTGCTTCCACAGTGTATGTACTTTTCTTACAGTACTTTCGATAAGAGTCGTGTACAGCGAACGTTGCATTCTTGCTGGTGGAATCCTTTTGAAAAGGAGTTATGGTTTGGCGGTTTCTGCGTTTCTTATATGTTGTTTCTTTGCTGGTCGCTGTGCACTTATAGGACGCAATACTATTGTGTAACAACGGTAGAAGATATGAAGTGAGCGAAATATGATTTTATCTAGTGACTGAGAAGCTCGCCGACAGAAAAACAACAAACACTGAAGAATCAAGCAGCCTCCTTTGTTTTGTTAATACAAGCCATCCAATTAGTAAAAATTTAAAAAAATGCATTTGTTTCGTATGTGCAAAGGTTACAAAACTGTAGATATCAGTCATCGATGTTTGATCTGGTAATAAAAGTTAAGGTTATGATGCAGTAAAGATTTATTTGTCACTGAGACACCCGGTGTGGGACTGACTTTTTGAAACCTACCATACAGGGGTGTAGTACTGGGTGCCAGGTTTCACACCGTGCAGCCATCCACCCTGGTGGACCCCAGTTTGTGACAATCTGACGAAACTAATGCCTCGTGAGGCACTACACCACTAAAGATAACACAAGTTTACCCAGCAGATCCCTAGCGTAGTGGCTGATGCTCTAGGCTCGTGAGCTAAAGGTCGCATACTCAGTACCTACACAACGCTAGTTTTAGAAGAATCTTTATCAAATGGATGTGGTCTTTATTTTGCATTTGATTTTGTTTTAAAAATCGTTCTTTTCTTAAATTTAGTTTCTGATCCTTGAAAGCCTCACTCCAGTTATTGTATTCGTTTTATTATTTTGCACGAATTAAATGACATGAACTTGTATTTAAAAATGTGATTGCAGTAACGTAGCATTTACATTTTCTCATAGTACGAGAAGAATTTATGTTTTAAATATTTGTGTGATGATAACCATTCAAAAAATCTACATATTTTTTGAGAACAATGTGCACCAACTATAAAGTCTGTAAAATATTTAGTGAGCCCAGCCACCCTCATTCTGTAGGTTAAATGTCAGAAAAATTCAATATACACCGAGACACTCCTCAATGTTGGCAGTCTTTGCTAACTGCAGCGTAGACACGCTGCTGACTACAAGTAAATGAGGCACACATGAAGGTGAGAAACTTTATAACAGACTTTAACAACTGTGGTTGAAACCAGACATCAATGACAACGAAATTTTAAGTTATGCTGCGAATGTTTCTCGTGAGGATAGGTTAGCCGCCAATGGTGGCGGGGTGTTTAATGCAGTAAAAAATTCGATGAAATCACAGATTCCCAATCTGAATTAACCAGGGTGGAACTGAGTATCAAACAACAGTGAAAATGGTGATGGGATGCTTTTGTAGACCACCTGGGTCAGGATCTGTAGTTATACAGTGCTTGAGACAGAACTTGCAGGATGTCATTAGTAATTATCCTGATCATGCTGTTGCAATAGGGAGTGACTTCAACTGGCCAGGTATAGATTGGGAGTGTTATGCCATCAAAACTGGTGTCAGAGACAGGGTTTCGTGTGGCGTTGTTCGGGATGTCTTGTCCGAAAATTACCTTGAGCAGGTAGTTAGGGAACACCAACTAGTGAGGGTAACGTCTTAGACGTCATGGCAACTAACAGACCTGAACTTATCGAATCAGTTAACGTAGAGGAAGGTATCAGTGATCACAGAGCTGTGACAGGATCTATGATGACGGGCTCTACAAGGAATGTTAAGAAAAGTAGCAGGATATATTTACTCAGCAAAGGTGACAGGACACAAATTTCAGAATATCTCAAATACTCGGTGATGAGGAAGAAGATGTGGAGAACAAATGGAAAAAATTCAAAGGCATCGTTCAATATGCCCTAGACAGGTATGTTCCGAGTAAAGTTTTAAGGGATGGGGATATAGTCATTGGTTTAATAGCCATGTCTCAAAAAGCGCTGTGTAATCAAAGAGCACTACATCTGATATTCAACAGAAGTAAAAACCTAGCTGACAAACAAATGCTGAGCAAAGCGAAAACGAGTGTAAGGAAAGCCATGAGAGACGCGTTCTATGTACTTACCTGATTCCACTAACGTTTTTAAACTGCACAGTTTGGCGTGGGAAGTTCAAACGTAACGTTTCAAAGAGCAACCCAGCATGCCACAACTTAACGAAACGCACGTTCGCCGTCCACCGTGTTGCGTTGAGCCTGTGTCGCTTTGCTGCTCAGTTCTAGGACCAGGTTAGCGTTATGTTACTTTCTTCCTTGAATTTTTTTTTAGTCTGTCTCGAAATTTTTCCCTATCACTGCGAGCACGTTAATCAATGACTTGGGGTTGTTTTTTCGTCTATCAGCTTTGGAATCACTTTCGTTCTAGCTCGCTTCTTTTTTAGAGAGACTGTTTCAGTTTCATGCCCAGGATGAAGACATGTTTTAAGGGGCTCCAGAAAGCCTCAAAATCATGGAAAGTTAAATTTTTACTTTTTTGAGTTTTCTGAATCTGCAGACTATTACCTTTTAATAGATATATATAATTTATTCAATTCCGAAGACTACAACTATTTTTAAATTTTTTTTGAAATGTGTTCTACATGGGCGTGACCCACTGTGGCGTTGTTAAACTGCTGTCAAATGGTGTTATTATTAACGTCCGTGTTCATCAGGTACATTTTAGTGATGTGAGATAAAGTATGTGTTGTGGCTAACCTGTGATGGTTCAATATATATCGCTGGTGTGATTGTCGATTGTTTCATGTTTATTTACTCTGTCGTTATCTCGAAAATATTCGTAATTAATTCTGTGTCTTGAGTCTCTGTTTTGTTGAAGTATAATAATGAGTAAAAGTAAAGTTATTAGAAATCCTCTGAAGGCTTTTAAGAAAAGGAGAAATGTTGGAAAGCCAAAGGTATGTGTTATTACTGTAAACAATAAAGACGATAACCAAGTGAGTGAACCTAACCTCTCAAGTACACCTGCCCATAGCAGTCAAAGTGGGAAAGAAAATACTTCACAGAAGAAGCTTGGTTCAATGAGTGAAAACGATGAATGTTTTATGGGCGAATCGGATGTGAATGAAATATTTGATATGTCGGTTCCTTGTTGGCTCGAAGACAATGATCAGCAGCAATACGGTGGATTGACTGTAAGGCGGTACCACAGTCGTGATTTGCATAACTTGCTCATCCCCATTTGTGAATTAAATGATAGAAGAGGATTGTTCTTTTATGGATAGTTCAAGGTCCCTTTCTAATTTCGCCAGTTGCCCTAGTCTTAGTACAATCATAACAACAAGAAGGTCAAACGTGGTGACATGTTTTGCTTCGATTACCTGGATATTTAATCATAATTAAATTATGTTGCTATTCTCTTGTTGTGTCTGGATCCTGAGATATATGACATCATTTCATCAGATATTATGTAAGATATTATCAGACAATTATGTTGTTCCTTGGGTCCTGGTCCTTGCATTCAGAGATGTAAGTCATAAGTTTGTCAGATAATTACTCTGTCTGTTATGTGATATTTTTCGTTACACTCTTTGAAAATGAAATGTATTTATCAGGGTACTTGACTATAACATTAACTAAATCGTCAGGCCTGCCTAATTTGTTCAAGTGTTCAGTGAGGAAGTGCACATGTTGTCTGCTCAAATTGTATGTGCCAGAGAAGTTTATAACTCAAGTTACACGAGTTGTGTGCTGTACTACAGAATTTAATAGTTAAATGACACTGATCCCTAACAACTTGTTTAGTTGTTTATTCTAACAGTTGACTGCAAATGCATTTTCATATAGTGAATTACTTTCAGGTGTTTCGATTATATGAACAACGATATGAGAAAGATCATCAGTTCCCACTGCAACTTCTTCCAGCTCAGATAGCAACCATTTTGCAGGACCTGTACCAATGTATAGGTGTGAGTAGAAATTACAGGCCTGCGTAGACAGCAAATGGTAGTCGCTCTTTGTGGTGAAAATTTTCAAATTCTGTGAATTTATCATGACCTGTTTACACAGTCGGAAGCTTTTGTAGAACAGTCATGCTGCTGCTCAGGAAAATTTTCACTCATGTGGAATGTACTCAAACATCTACTGTAGATATACTGCACACCATGATGTTTATTCAGCTGTGATGAAATAAGCTGTGATGACAAATAATGATTCTGCTTTGTATTGTTTTCATCAGAGATGATCAGAAAATCTGCATAGTTTTCCCGTTGCCTGGCAAATTCTCAAAAACGCAGAGAGCCAACAACTTTATGAGCAATCTTACCATCACTATCGTTTCACGCATCCAAGGCGTATGGGAGATATGAATATTCTACATCTACATCTGCCTCTACATCGTTACTCTGCAAATCACACTTAAGTGCCTGGCAGAGGGTTCTTCGAACCATTTTCATACTACTTCTCTACCATTCCACTCTCGAATGGCGCGCGGGAAAAAAGAAACCCAAAATCTCTCCGTTCGAGCTCTGATTTCTCTTCTTTTATTATGACGATCCTTTCTCCCTACGTAGGTGAGTGTCAACAAAATATTTTCTAAATTGTTAAGGCTTTCGTGGCCACTTGTTGACAAACTGCCTATTGGATTCTGTCTCGGGTTCTTCGGCCGACGTTCATATAATGATTTTTCTGACGTTTCGCCAGCACGAGTGGCTGGCATTGTCAAAGCTTCACCCCCCATTGCCGGTGGTGAACTGGAGCCGAGCTCGCGGGCGCAGACTATATGTACCTGGCGTACCAACGTCCGAGGGCTTCTCTGCGGTCATTTCCGGTGCGGTTCTCCTCTTGCTACCTGCGACGAAATGACTGGACGATCCATCAACACCAGGATCAAAGAGCATAAGCGACATTGCAGGTTGGGGCAGGTGGAGAAATCGGCCGTGGCAGAGCACGCACTGAATGAAACCGACCACGTAATAAAATTCGCCGACACGGAAGTTCTGGCTGTAGAGAAGCACTATCACACGCGCTTGTTCAGAGAAGCTGTAGAAATACAAAAACACGCGAACAGTTTGAACAAGAAAGAGGAAAGCCTTAAGGTAAACGGATCCTGGCTTCCCGTACTGCAGCAAACGACCGTCGCAGGTAGCAAGAGGAGAACCGCACCGGAAATGACCGCAGAGAAGCCCTCGGACGTTGGCGCGCCAGGTACATATAGTCTGCGCCTGTGAGCTCGGCTCCAGTTCACCACCGGCAATGGAGGGTGAAGCTTTGACAATGCCAGCCACTCGTGCTGGCGAAACGTCAGAAAAATCATTATATGAACGTCGGCCGAAGAACCCGAGACAGAAGCCAATAGGTAGTTTGTCAAAATATTTTCTTATTCGGAAGAGAAAGTTGGTGATTGAAATTTCGTAAATAGATCTCGCAGCAAAGAAAACCATCTTGGTTTCAATGACTGCCGCCCCAACTCGCGTATCACTCTCACCTCTATTGCGCGATAACACGAAACGAGCTGCCATTCTTTGCACTTTTTCAATGTCCTCAGTCAGTCCTACCTGTTAAGGATCCCATACGGTGCAGCAATATTCCAGCAGAGGACGGACAAGTTTAAAGTAGGCTGTCTCTTTAGTGGGTTTGTCGCATGTTCTGAGTGTTCTGCCAACAAGGCGCAGCCTTTGTTTCGCCTTTCTCACAATATTGCCGGCCGGGGTGGCCGAGCGGTTCTAGCCGCTACAGTCCGGAACCGCGCGATCGCTACGGTCGCAGGTTCGAATCCTGCCTTGGGCATGGATGTGTGTGATGTCCTTAGGTTAGTTAGGTTTAAGTTGTTCTACGTTCTAGGGGACTCATGACCTCAGAAGTTAAGTCCCATAGTGCTCAGAGCCATTTCAATTTTTCACAATATTATCTATGTGGTCTTTCCAATTTAAATTGCTCATAATTGTAATACCTAGGTATTTAGTCGAATTGACAACCCTTAGATTTGTGCAATTTATCATATACCCAAAATTTATCTGACTTCTTTTAGTACACATGTGGATGACCTCGCACTTTTCTTTGTTTAGTGCCAATTGCCACTTCTCGCACCACACAGAAATTCTCTCGAGATCATTCTGTAATTGGAATTGATCGTCTGATGATTTTACTAGACGGTAAATTACAGCGTCATCTGCGAACGAGCTAAGTGGGCTGCTCAGATTATCTCCTAGATCATTTGTGTAAATTAGGAACAGCAGAGGGCCTATGACACTACCTTACGGAACGCTAGATATCACTTCTGTTGTACTGGATGATTTACCGTCTATCACTACGAACTGTGACCTCTCTGAGAGGAAACCACGAATCCACTCACACAACTGAGACGATACTCCATATGCACACAACTTGATTAATAGTCGCTTGTGAGGAACGGTATCAAAAGCCTTCTGGAAATCTAGGAATATGGAATCGATCTGAGATCCCTTGTCGACAGTACTCATTACTTCATTGCAATAAAGAGCTAGTTGTGCTGCACAAGAACGATATTTTCTGAATCCGTGTTGGTTATGTATCAATGAGTCACTTTCTTCAAGGTGATTCATAATGTTCGAGTACAGTATATGCTCCAAAATATTACTGCAAATTGAGATCAATGATATTGGTCACTCCAATTTCCTTTCTTGGATATTGGTGTGGCCTGTGCTACTTTCCAGTCTTTAGGAACAGACCTTTCGTCAAGTGAGCGGTTGTATATGATTGCTAAGAAACCCTTTATTGTGTCTGTATACTCTGAAAGTAACCTGATCGGTATACCATCTGGACTGGAAGACTTGCCTTTTTTAAGTGATTTGAGTTGTTACGCAACACCTAAGATATCTACTTTTATGCCACTCATGCTAACAGCTGTTCTGGTTTCGAATTCTGGAATATTTACTTCGTCTTCTTTCATGAAGGAATTACAGAAAACTGTCTTTAGTAACTCCGCTTTAGTGGCACTATCATTGGTAACATTTCCATCACTATCGCGCAGTGACGGTATTGACTGGTGTACTTTACATACAATCAGAATGTCATTGGGTTTTCTACAATGTTTTGAGTCAATGTTTCATTGTGGAAACTATTAAAAGCATGTCGCATTGACGTCCGCTCTAAATTTCGAGCTTCCGTGAAACTTAGGAAGTCTTGGGGATTTTGCATTGGTCTGAATTAGGCATGTTTTTTTCGTTGTTTCTGCAACAGTGTTCTGACGTGTTTTGTGTACCACGGTGGATCAGTCCTGTTTCTTATTAACTTATGCGGTATGAATCTATCTATTGTTGTCGATACAGTATCTTTGAATTTGAGCCAGATCTGGTCTACGCTTACATAATTAGCTTGGAAGGAATAGAGACTCTCTCTTACGAAGGCATCAAGCGAATTTTTATCTGCTGTTTTAAATAGACATATTTTTGTTTATTTTTAGTGGTTTTGGTTTATATGGTTTTGAGCCTCGCTACAGTGACCTTGTGTTCACTAATCCCTATATCCATCATGACGCTATCTATTAGATCAGGATTATTTGTGGCTAGGACATCAAGAGTGTTTTCGCAGCCATTTACAATTCGTGTGGGTTCATGAACTAATTGCTGAAAGTAATTCTCAGAAAAAAGCACTTATTACAGTTTCGGAAGATGTTTTCTGTCTTCCTCTGGCTTTGAACACGTATTTTCACCAACAAATCAAGGGTAGATTGAAGTGTCCACCAATTATAACTGTATGAGTGGGGTACTTATTTGTAATGAGATTCAAGTTTTCCTTGAACCGTTCAGCTATTATATCATGTGAGTCAGGTGGTCGGTAGAAGGAGCCAATTATTGTTTTGGTATGGCTGTTGAGTATACAACTACAACTACAATATCGACTATTGCTTGGCTGATTCTGGTCGTTTCTTTGCTCTGTACCCTTTGAGACTTGAGCCCTTTTTGATCTTTACCGAGACTGTCTAACCTAAGAAACCGCCCAGTCCACGCCATACAGCCCCTCCCACCCGTGTAGCCGCCTCCTGTGTGTAATGGACACCTGACCTATTTAGCGGACCCCGAAACCCCACCACCATAAGGCGCAAGTCGCGGAATCTGTAACCTACACGGTCGCAGAACCGTCTGAGCCTCTGATTCAGACTCCCCACTCTGCTCTTCATATTTATCGATATCCTGAATTTTCATGGGATAACCATTGCCTTCATGTTTATAATTACTGGGAACATCGTACTTGACATATTTACCAGAACACTCTGGAAGGGAGTCAAAATTATTCTCCCGGGCCACACTATACAAAACGGAATTCATCTTTATTTATTACATGAACAGCCGTATGTTACTATGCAGAATCTCTTGGAAGTTTTATGAATGAAGAACTGTCATTACGTTGAGAATGGATGAATGCACAAATGTCTAAGTACAGCACATTACTTTATAGTTTCTCAGAGTGTCTTTCTTCGAATTATGACAACTTTGTTTGTAAGCGGTTGTAGACATACTTCTCGTACCATTCAGTGAGCGAGGTGGTTTGCAATATTTCGTTTATTCTACTCGGGTAGATCACATAACTAATGAGGAAGTATTGAATAAGATTGGGGAGAAGAGAAATTTGTGGCACAACTTGACCAGAAGACGGGATCGGTTGGTAGGACATGTTCTGAGGCATCAAGGGATCACCAATTTAGTATTGCATGGGAGCGTGGAGGGTAAAAATCGTAGGGGGAGACCAAAAGATGAATACACTAAGCAGATTCAGAAGGATGTAGGTTGCAGTAGGTACTGGGAGATGAAGAAGCTTGCACAGGATAGAGTAGCATGGAGAGCTGCATCAAACCAGTCTCAGGACTGAAGACCACAACAACAACAACTCTGCACTCAGGACTGAAGACCACAACAACAACAACTCTGCAAGTGTATGTGTGCCATCTCAGTCACATCGTGATGTGTAGGAATTTCAGACTCATAGCATAGCATTGTTTTACAATTAACTGAAGGGTACTGAAGCTTCTTCGAATTTTAGACATCCTTTGGCTCCAAACAGGTTTACATGCATCAGAAATATAATGGGAGGGCGTCCAGATATTAAAAACCACTCTTAATTCGAGGTTGTGAAATTCTGTTTCTGATAACACACCAGTCAGTGAATAATTTAGGCCTATGGTCTAGCTGATCTCAAGCAACTGGTCTTTATTATTGAAACTGCTGCTGAGATTGCTGAACCCACTACTGATAGAACTTTACTGCAGTGACAATATTTGCAGTGATTGTGCGCCTCCAGCATGGATGAGAGTTGGAGGTGTCTCCCAGTGTTAACATCCAAGTTGAGGTGACGTCACGCTGCTTCTGCCACTGCTGTGTGACGTAGGTGCTGGGGCGACAATAGCAGCGGACCTCCCACTGACGTCATGCTGCTGCCCCCACCATGGCCACCTCCTCGCTTATGTTGATGTAACGAGTTTACACAAAGAAGTGTTGCTCTCCAGTGTGCATATACAGTTTTTATATTATATCCCCATTACCTTTTTTCAAATGTAGTTGCATGATTATTTCTTCTCCACAGAATTTGCAAGTTGACTGTCTTGGTCAACAACATTCACCTCAAGCGCATCCAACGTTTGAACGGTTACAGGGAGATATATAACATTAGATGGAGCCTCTAATGTTTTGTATCCAGCACCTACTGCAGGGGGAAAAAAACAGGAATTGTATGTAGCAGCTTATCGTTTAGATACATATCTGTTCCAAAACTGCATTAAGCATGAATTGTCAGGAATATATCTACAGCTAGGTCAGACTTGTAAACCTTTTTATCATCCAATGCTAGACGTTCTTCTCTCAGAAAGCCTAAAAGTAGTACCACTGAAGCTTCATTTGCAAAGTCAATACCCCCTTCAGTTGCTCATGTCTCTGCTTTAAGTGTCTTGGTATTTGCAAGTAACTTGAACCCATTTGATGCTGTTATAAATGTGTGTTTATATCGTCGAAACTTATTGACACTCTGCCATATTTACACTGTTCACTCAGCTAGTGAGTATATTTATGTATGTATGAGTGTTTGCAGAATAGTATGACCTGTTTATCATATCTGCAAATATCTTGCATAATGATTGTTTCCCACTGCTGTTGGTGCAGTAAAAGACGAATATACATTGTATATAATTTTGTTTATTAACTTTTTTACGTACAGAAAATAAAAAAAATACATTGTTGACACATTTCTTATTATTCATACTGCCTTACATCCTTACAGTATTGTTTAAATAGTTTTTTTATAGCCTCTAAATTCTACTATCATTGTGTTCAAATCAACAGGATGCACAATATATTTCGGTTCTCCATCTGTAAACCAATTCTACAGATTTAATATCCATAGGAGTTATAGTAGTAGACTTCGGTACTGCAAGCATACACATTTATACGTTGTTCTGAACCGTCTTCTTTGGTACATTTCATGTACATAACTTACAACATCATTAAACAACGGTTTCACATTCGGTTGCCACCGACTTTGTCTGTTGCGATCCATATTGAACTTTATAGCCAATATAACTTCGTAACACATCTAAGTTTTAAATAAACACACTGTGAAGAGTCCTGCGATAATGATGATAACTTTAATGTAGGAGTTTCATACAGATCGATGATGGTTGCCTTATTGCTACAGATGTTCATGTCAGGAGCAAGTTGAGATGGATCAGAGTGTGTTGTCATCAACCTCACAGTGTGCTTCATCGGCCTGCATTGCTCTCCCTACTTTATCTCTGTAAATTGTGTTTTAGCATTACGACGAACATTGTCAGTTTCTACTATAACTTCACATTCATATAGATACACTAATCTTACATTCGCATGTTTGGAACCGCATGCTATTAACATGTATGTACTGGTAAGGAGTAGCATTTGGAAATGAACTGACAATATGAAATAGCTGTATAGTTTATATATCTCTCTGCAGTATAGATGACCTCTTAATCCTAAGACTTAATGTAGTAACATGTAAAAATTGTGCAGCACAACTTCAGGGCAATTACACACATTTTGAGCCTTGAAGACATAATAAAAATGACACTGTACGAGGATTCTCATTTCAATATCCACAGCCGAGTGTGCTTCAAGATCCAGGGACCAAGACCATGGGAGCAGCATAATTGATAAAATCACGTGTAATTATTTGTTGAAATTATGACATACATCTCAGGATCCAGGAGACAGCCGCAGGATAATTACAAATCCTGATGATTAAACACGGAGATAATCGAATCAACACGTTTGACGATATAGAGGTCTCTGAATTAGCACAATTGGATCATCATGTGACGTCATGACGGGGGACAGGGCATGCACACGCCTCAGAGGGTGTTGCAACATGAGACCTTGTTGTTGTTATATTGAGGCTAGGCAAATGGAATATTTAGAAAGTGACATTGATTGTCTGTAAAAGAACACTCACCACCTACTTTAGATAAGCACATATGCCTTGTCCAGTGCTAATGCAGTTCATGATCCTCTACTGACGTCTGAGGAGATCGAATCCTTCTGTCTGCATGAAAGCGTCCTTGACTAGATGTTTGTTCACTACTGATGACTGCGCTTACTGAATTTTCCATGAATAACTGACAATGAAAGGGGGCACAACAAGGTTTTTTGCTGTGCACCATGAGGTTGTCCTTGATTTCAAGCCTTGGTATTCTGGCTGTGCAATATCTCGATGAATGGGTAGTTGAGAATTCTGCCGAACATTCTTCCAGACCTTTAGGACAGTTGATCTTCTGGCAGCTGGAGGTGGGATGATGCTGAGAACGGGAAGTCTTAGAGTGTTTGTACTCTGAATACATCTCGTAATTCCTGATTGAATGGCACATCTATCTTCTTTGTATAGGCATCATTGATCCTGGTCGAACAACAATCTTCAGTAACAGAGCACCTGCGGTAGGATTAAAGCTATAGCTCTTAAAACAGGGGCATGAGCTCCCAATAAGGCACCAACAAATTTTTGAAGACTGTTGTTTCTCGTTTTGACTTTAGTTGCTGAAATAGAAAGATGCTACTTTCAAGTTAAGAATTCTGTATAGCGCTAGGTATTATGGTGTAATGCGATACAGCAAGACTTGGCCTCTGGATCTGACGTCTGGTATGTAATCTGTGTTGTGCATAGATGTAATGAAGCTAGAACTGTTTTCTGATGATTTAGGTTCAGGCACCATTTCTTGAAGACTCCCCTATCAGTGGTTAAAGAGGTTTCAGCATCAGAAACGTTGTGGCTCTGGGCCATCAAGCAAATGTCATCAGCATAAACTATAATCCTGAAGACGTGATCCCAGCACAGATACTTGTAGAAAACCATTATTCAGTTTACGTACCCTGTATCTCTCTTTGTTAGAGTAGATATGAAATCATGTATTGCTTAGCATGTTATAAATTAAGTCCTTAAATTTGCGACATGAGATAACAATCGTAAATTCCTAAAGAAGTCCTTCTCACCAAGCAGTGTCGTGAGCAGCTGATAGGCCCAAAAAGATAGCTACCCTTACTAATTTCTGCTCATACCCATTTTCGATATAAGTAACGGGAGGGAGTTTTTTTTCATTAAATTAATTTCGATTTTTAAGCTGTATAGTGCCTTTATTTTTAACGAAACGGTGTGTTTTGATTGTCCGTAAACGTTCAGAGTTGCACTGTCTAATTTCGTTGGTGCAACCAACATTCTATTGAAAATATGGCTCATTAGTCTAAATGGTACGTTTCATTATTTCTTTTTGCTAATTTCTATGATATCTTCAAATAGTGTACTGTTGATATTGACCAGACAGGTACTTTCCATTTACTTACATAGTTCCAAGATATGCTATTAGATGATGTCATTCAAGCCTACAGAATTCATTGCCTCATAGTATTTACTATGAGCGACAAATTATCACTTCACACTACATAACTTTCATTACATAGAATTAACGAATGTAACTGAATATTTTTAAAGTCAATTAAACCTAAGGCAATTTTCTGTTTCCTCTTTCTTTTACAGGCCCGAAGATGGTTGTTTCGTAGCCAGAACTTGTAATAAATAGTAGATGATTGTGTTTTTGAGTTCAAGAAAACTAAAAGGTTTTGTAATTTAATTTTGATGTTTTAGAAATACGTAAGATTACAATTTCCATCACCAAAGTCAGGTTTTAATAACATGTGATTATGATTAAGATGATTCATTGACTATTTCAAATTCACCTAGTTAAAAAAGTCAGCTTCTAAGTTGCTGATCCCAATTACAGTCACTGTTTACAGACTAGAGGTAAAATTGAAAATACTTAAGTTTAGTACAAGTATTAGTATGCCTTGCCAAACGGGTAACTCTTCGAACTGGTATGCACTTAATGGTGTTGTCACAGTGTTTGCCTTTAATCTCAGGCTCTTATTTGGTTTGGACATAGTGCGTAATCCTGGTGGATTGGAGGACGATGTGATTCTTATTGCTGAGTCCTTGCATTCACCTTATGGCTGGGTTAAAACTTCTGGGTAAAAAAACATCACCTGGGATTGTTTGTCGAACGTCAAAGCATTTTGAGTCCTGTTCCAGTGTTCTGGTTATCTTTTAGACTAATTTTTAAAAACT
This sequence comes from Schistocerca americana, assembly GCF_021461395.2. NCBI lineage: Eukaryota > Metazoa > Arthropoda > Insecta > Orthoptera > Acrididae > Schistocerca > Schistocerca americana. Next base: position 29,076,274 of record NC_060129.1, on the reverse strand, counting down.
AATCTCTAGTATAATACGAAGGAGTTTATGAAATAATTGTTTAAGTCAGCTTTTGACGAAAATGAGCTAAGTGCTATGTTATTTAACAGAAACTACAATCTTCTGAATGGTATAGTGATGTATGTTTTTGTTTGCGCAGTAGCATAGCTACATCATATTTACAATTTCTGCTGTCATGAAGTCATACAGTTTTCGTTTATTGCTAATGTAGTTATGTCAGTTATATCACAAATTACAAAAAGGGAAGTGGACACAGTTGTAGATGAGATAGGAGATGTAATACTGCGAGAAGAATTGGACATTGAGCTGAAATATCTAAGTCGAAACAACGCCCTAGGAGTAAACAATATTCTGTCAGCACTATGGATAGCCTTGGGTGAGCCAGCCACGACAAAACTTTTCCATTTGTTGTGTTATATGCATGAAAAAGACGAAATACCTTTGGACGTTAAGAAGAATGTAATAACATCAATTCCAAAGAAAGCAGTTGTTGATTTGTGTGAAAATTACTGAACTATCAGTTTAATAAATCATGTCTACAAGACACTAACAGGAATTCTTTGCAGAAGAATGAGAAAACTGATATCCTCATGGAAGTTTAGTATGAATTCCAAAGAACTGTGCGAACACATGAGGCAGTACTAACCATACAGTTTATCTTAGAAGATGGGATAAACTTACGTTTATAGCGTTTGTATACTTAAATAAAGCTTTTGACAGTGATGAATGGAATATCCTGTGTGCAATTTTGATGGTAGTACCGGTAAAATAAAGAGAACGAAAGGCTATTTACAACTTGTACAGAAACCAGAGGGCAGTTATAAGCGTCGAGGCGCATTAAAGAGAATTTGGAGTAGTGGTTAAATTTCAGGGAGAAGAAATGAAAGCGTTGAGGTTTGCTGATGAACTGTAATTCTGTGAGATACAGTAAAGGACTTGGAAGAACAGTTGAAGGGAATGGACAGTGTCTTGAAAGGAGGATATAAGATGAAAATCAACAAAAGCAAAACGAGGATGATGGAGTGTAATCGAATTAAATCAGATGATCTTAAGGTAACTAGATTAGGAAATGAAACACTGAAAGTAGTAGATGATTTTTGCTGTTTGTGCAGCGAAGTAGCTGATAGTGGCCAAAGTAGAGAGGATATAAAATATACACTGGCAATGGCAGGAAACGTATTTCTGAGGAAGCAAATTTTGTTAACGTCAAATATATCCATAAGTCTTGGGAAATCTTTTGTTGTAGCTATTTTTATGGGGTGTAGGCATATGTGGAAGTGAAACATGGATGATAAACAGTTTAGACAAAAAGAGAATCGCAGTTTTCGAAATGTGGTGCTACAGACGAACGTTGATTAGATGGGTGGATCACATAGCTAGTGAGGATATACTGAGTAGAATTCGAGGGACAAGAAATGTGTGGCACAACTTGAACTAATGGAGGGATTGGATGGTTGGACACATTCTGAAATATCAAGAGATAACCAATTCAGTCTTGAAGGGAAGTGTGGGAGGTAAAAATCGTATAGGAAGACCAAATGGTGTACACAGTAAACAGATTCAGAAGGATGTAGGGTACTGTAGGTATTTGAAGATGAAGAGGCTTTCAGAATGGAGAGCTGTGTTTGAAACCAGTCTTCAGAATGAAGGCCACGACAACATCTTTCTGCGTTATAACATCTTATTTTCCAGTTGGTATATTTCTTCATTGTTTATAACTGACTTGCAGAATGTGTCTGACGTAACTTCAAGGATGATGTGTGGGGAATAAATATATATTTAAAGTATGAGTAATTGAAGGTCCCAGATAGGTGCTGAAGGACAGATTTCGTGAATCCAGGGTATTTTAATCTACGGAGCTGTTCTTTCATCCCTCGACCAAGATTTAGCGGTGTCAGCTGTGTTGCTCGTGTGAAGTAGTGAAGACGTGGCTGTTCCACGTGCCGTCTTTGCGACTGGCGTAAATCTCGTCGAATGGTGATCACCGATACGATCTTGTATTTACCTGTTCCCAATAACGTTTGTAATTAATTGCATGGCTTGGCGTGGGAAACTGCAACGTAACGTTTCAAAGAGCAGCCCAGCATGCCACAAGCTATGCAACTTGCGTTCACTGTCCACCAGGAAGCGTGATGTCGTTGTGTCTGCCGCGTTGCGTTGAGACTGTGTCGCTTTGCTGCTCAGTCCTAGGACCGGATTACCTGTGTGCTGTGGTTGCCGCTGAAACCGGCCTGTTCTTGTCGGAATATGTTGCTTTATTCCTTGAAATTTTTTAAATTTGTCTCGAAAGTTTTCGCTATCACTAAGAGGACGGTAATCTATGAGTAGGGGTGGTTTTTGGTCTATCCGGTTTGGAAAACGCATTCATTTTAGTTTGCTTCTATTTTAGAGAGACTGTTTTCAGTTTCATGGCCGGTATGAAGAAATGTCTTAATGTGTTTGTGGCAGGTGTTTTGTGAAAGGAGAAATTTTACGTTGTTGTCTGCCTGTGCCTCTAGTCCCTCGTCTGCTTTTCTTACGTTTCAGATTCCTTAATCTTACGAAGTAGTGGATGTTAAGCGATTGCATTTGGTTTTGGAGTGTCGTTTCTTCGTGAGTTTTGACGAATTTTGGATACCATGGATGATCGTGACTCTTTTTTCTAGCACTTTGCGGAACTTAGTTGAGGTCATCAGTAATGGATGACATTGTCATCTGCTATTAAGGCTGGCTGTTCTCAGATGGTATGCTATGGCTCATTTGAATTCTTTTCCAAAAACGACTGGCACTGTGGGGCCTAATTCTTGTGATTCCCTCGCCCATCACTTGGCGGGCTTCTCTTTTTTTTACGGCATTGGGACTATTCAAATCAAAACGTCCGTTTGGTTAGTGCTGTATTGTCTTCAGAATTTTATTTCTATTTAATTTTGTTTATTATGTATGTAACTAGTGTTTCTGTGTGTTATATTGGTTTCTTCTTAGGGGCATTTTCAGGCACAGCAGGTTGTATTGCTTGCACTGTTTGTTGGTTGTAATATGTTATAATAAGTGGTTTCAGTAGCTGATACGCTAGGTTTTGTGCTTAAACGTCTCAATCTGAATTTTTCGGCGATTAGAATCCGTGAATCTATGTTGGTTTAATTTTTTCCTGCTTTTGTGGTTAATAGCTGTAGATCATACAGTAAATGGCAGGTACTCATTAGCTATGCTGTCGGCTAATTCAGTCTCGCTTCAGTGTCTGCGATCGAAGATAAAAGTGATTGTTAAAAGTGGGCGTTATTTCTAAGTCTGGCGAGATTCCAACAGGCTACAACAAGTTCATCATTTTTGAGTTTTACAGGAAATATCGTGGATCTAGCACTGAGTCTCTTATACCGTGCTCAAATTTTTCACAAGATCGCTTGGTGGATGTTTAGATTTTACTGCAGGACCATTCCTGTTGTTCTCTGCGAATGTTGCAGAGTAATCAGTGTGGGCGTTGTCGCGCGAGCTGTAGCTCACGGAAAGCTTGGTGATGTTAGCTAAGTGGCAATATCGCTTAGGTTAAAAGTGACTGACTTGGATGCGGTAATTTCATAGTGATAATCTGAATTTGTTATCTTCCAAATCTGGAAGTGTCGTTTTTTGAGTCACCCTTACCCTATTGACTTTGACCTGTATATTTCGTACAGCCAGTCGAGGGTAATTTCCCGAAATTAGCTGTATTTGTTGGATTTATTAGTGTTCAACCAACACACACACGTATATATATATATATATATATATATATATATATATATATATATATATATATACTGGTTTCTTCTTAGGGGCGTTTTCAGGTATTAGTGTTCAACCAATATATATATATATACTGGTTGAACACTAATAAATCCAACAAATACAGCATATATATATATATATATATATATATATATATATATATATATATGTGTGTGTGTGTGTGTGTGTGTGTGTGTGTGTGTGTGTGGGTGTGTGTGGGTGTGTGTGGGTGTGTGTGTGTGTGTGGGTGTGTTTTTGGATATGCAAAGCGTTTCCCAACGATTGTAGTAAGTAATCTCAGTGCATAGGATACGTAGACAGAGGCTACCATTCCAAGTAAGTAGACAGTTAAAAATAAAGAAGACATTGGAAAGGAGAAGTACTGGCTGTACGATATCACATTTAATTACATTTAATGTTGTCATATTAGATAGATTTCATTTTTATTGCAGGCTTTAATGCAATCTACTGTCAAGACAGTTACTGGAGAAAAATACTGAAGGAGGCTACAGAGAGGATTCTGCAACCAGAGACTGCTCATTGTTTCTCCTGGCCAGATTCCTCTCAGCTGCTGAGCAGAGGTGTCCCCCTGCAGGGATGTTAGTTGGGTTAAACCACGCTAGTATCCTGTTCTTCAGTATGGGGAGCGTCGTTCCATTACAAACGAAACAGACGAAGAGCACTGGTCCTTGCAGCATTGTAACTAGATGTACGTAATAGACAAACTGCGCAATTCCTTGAGCCTGGTGGAACCCAATTCTAACTGTAACACCTATTCCAGTTACGATAACAGCCTTAACTGACATAAAAATACATTGCTTCTTTGAGGCAAATTTATTGTTATCAACAATTTTGAGTTGCCGCATGGAATACCGATTACGTAGGTACATGTATCCAACCAGTCCGAAACAAACCAAATCGAAAGCCACTGACAGACAAATGCCCACAAGGACTAGCACACGACTGTGGATCAAGTAATATTTACTCGTCTTTTCCAAAGCAACAGCTGCCACACACACTATACTCCACGGTATTAACACGTACAACACCTGACGACGGAATAACTTGCTTACTTCAGCAGGTAGTAGGTCGTTAGGAAGCCTGAGATGACGAACACAAGCATACATCTGGTAGCAGAATGAGTTTAGCCAGATACAGCTGAGAAGTGTGAGGGCGCTATCTACCAGCACTGCTGTAGGTAAGTCAGGGAAACCTGCCATACGATACACGACCTCAGAACACAGGATCTGGATTATGCATGTGATCTGAAAGGACAAGAGTATCTTTCCAGGCAAGTTACGTAACTGGGGAAGGTACATGTATACTCCGGCTGTCGAAAAGCGGAAAATAATGTTTACCAGTATAAATGAGATTTCTAAAGGCTTTAAGCTATCGATTTTGAAATCCTTGTATTTCAAGTTGTTCTTTAAACGGTTTGTGCGGTGCGGTGTTTCTTCTGTTAGCTTTGGATTCAGTATGCTGCTAGAACTAAGTAGCTGTGTAAATGGGTAATAAATGATGCAATTATCGGAAGCCGTAGTGGAGGAAAAGTCGCGACATTTCAGCAGCAGAATAGCTCTGGAAACAGAGCAGATGGCATCTGTAGCGTTCGATTCCAGACACGATTGATCGTCAGGACTATCGAAGTAGCAGCGAGCATCTCTCACGGACTGTATCATACTAAACGGGACGCCCTGACAAATGCTGTACGAGTTGACTGCCATCCAGGCCAGCAGACAGAGGTTGACGTTTATCCTCTGCGTGTAGGCCAGGTAGCTGGTCACGGGTATGTGGGGCGACCTCTGCACCACGTCGTCCCACAGCTGCTCGCGGCACTGTAGGCGCTGCTGGATGGTCTCTGGTGGCAGGTCTTCCAGCGGACACGTGGGGTGGTCCAGGGCGCTCGCCAACAGCTGCACACAGTCAGTGTCCACGGAGAGCGTAGCGCTGCTTCTGTCCTCCAGCTGCCACTCCTCATCTGCAGAAATATGACAGCAAGTATGTGGCGCCCATATACTGCAAGTAGCTGGATCCAAAGTCTCCTCTAGGTGATAAGATTGGTTGTTGTTTACCTATATTATCCAGGTTCAGTTACTCAGAATTAAGTAAGGCGACATGGAATAACAAATCAAGACTATTCAGATAGACAGATATCATTGCTACCATGCAAGTCTATTTCATCTACAGAGTGTCCAAGAGGTCCCTGTGTCGCTCTTGGCTTAATAAAAATGAGGAAAGCAATAAGTTTTATTGATATTACTGCTTTGAAGCTGGAGAGAAAGCAAAGTTATCAGTATTGTATTTCTGTTTTGGCACTGTAGTCTTTGAGTTCCGAACCTATGGTGCAACAGCTATATTTGAAAGGAGAGATTAGTGGCAGATTTGTGTGAGCATGAACATCCATAGATAGAAAAAATTACGAAGGGCATGATGAGACAACTTGCCACAGTCTACTTCGTAAAGTAGCCTGCCTGACTGAGATAAATGTCCTGTTTTTTCAGGTTGTCTCAAAGACAGGCCACGTATTGGAAGCAATAAAACGTGTGTCACTGTCTCTTAATCAGATGAGCCGTCTCCAATGAAATCCATTTGCAAAAGAGCAGTTGGACTTCAAGCATCTTGCTCAACAATGTAAGACCACATTGAAAGAAATTTGAATATGAAAGGATCTAGGCCGATGTTTGTTATTGAATTGACTGACAATGATATGGAGCTACGATTTGTAGCCTACCGTACTTTGTTGAGCTCAAGACTGTTGTTTACTGATAAATGAGCCATATACCGCAGTTTGCACAGGAGAAATGTTGTTTTCTTGTCTAAGGAAAATACCTATTATCAGCAAGAGTTAGAAAGAAACCCACTTCATGTCACATGGGCCATGGTGTGATCACAATACATGTTTGGACCACATTCTTTTGAAGCTTACATGAATGGGAACTTTTATTTAACTGTACAACAGAAGTTTGCAGTACCTCTGGTCGATGAGAAGGCAGTCACGGAACGTGTGCGGTTATGGTAGGATGGAGCTTGAGTCACGTTTTGTTGTTCAGGTGTGTGGGTTCCTTAATAAACAATTTTGCCTTGGATTATGTGTGGTTATGCAATATCTGAAGCCACATTAAAATGGTGACTGTAGCTTCCCCCAGTTTCGCACCAAACTATATTATTCACATATGCTGTAGGTGAAGTTATATTTTAATTATTTTAGCAATATATATATCTTTCCTCCTCCTCATGAGACTCATTGTTGTCCACTTCCATTATCGTCAAAACTACTAAATGATAACATCTCCTTTCTTAAATGCTGGAATTTATTAATTAAATCACTCAATTTATAAACATTTATGAACATCAAACAGTGTGTGCCATTCTGCCACTCATCTCCGGCCTCGCTACCGAGCAACCTCTCTCTCTGGCCTCTCACACCCGACTTCCACCCACGGACTCCAACACTCGACTACTGCTTACCCTCTCGCACATTGTTGACTGCTCTGCAGTCTTTGCTTAAACCACGTATGATCTCTGCATAGTGCATAATCGGTACTACGTAAGGGTACTCTACCCTTACATGACGACGAAATCCCAGTATTACCACCTCAACAACCCCTGGAAATGACCATGACAAATTTCGGATCTTACCACTCCAGTAACTCTTTAAGAAGAATAATTAAGTCCCATGTAGCTCAACGCAGAAGCTGTGTAAACGACGCATGTCTGCAAAGATTGTACATCTGGGCACAGTTAACATGGATGGTTTTACGAACTTCCAACATGCTGAAGCAGCTTGGGTCGGCAACTTCTGTTATTCAGTAGAAGGAAAAACCAATCCAAGTCCCAATTTTTACTTTTTGTTCATACTGAATGCGCTGCAAATGTTCATTGCACATTTTTGACATATTTGGGATGCCAATTTCGACTATATTATAACGATCTGAAAATCGCTCTCGGTCCGAAACTAGTCATTGAATGAATAGAAAGTAAAAATTTGCAACTTGGACTGGTTCCTCGTTCTGCCGGTGGGTGGTTTTGTTTCTAACTGGGATAGGTGAGATGGTTCTGCGATTCTGTGCCAGGTAGTCGTCACACAGGAAGTAGGCTTCTATTTGCTGTTTAGTTGATTCTACACAATGGCAACCACAGCAAATCAAGGCTCTGTTCTTGATGTCATGGTCTGTTGTGGACAAGGAATCTGTAAGAATGTGAGAATTATTGTTGATACAGAAGGTTTTGGTTATCTTGGTGCTGGAATGGGAATTTAATTCCTGCCCAACATCTCCCACTGTGTGTCATGTACACCAACCTGGTTGACAGCGGTGAAAATGAGAGGAGTCAAAGATACTGAGGTTGAGTAGGATTGAGTGGTACTAAGAGAAGTGTTGCTTCCAAAGAGACTGACTGGGATGTTTTGTAGGAGGATCGTCTGGAAATCAGGATTTGTGCAAATTGTAAAGATGGATTCATTCCTGAGAATTAGCTATTAGATTAGTTTGGACTTGATAGTACATTTTCAGACTGGGCCCCAAGGATTTAGGCCTAAGGAATTTAGTGGATGGGTAGGACTAAACAAAAGAGTCAGTCATTGGAGAGAGATTTTGAGAAGTAGTGGGTGTGGAATATGTTTACTAGAAATTACGAGATATATCTCCCTTTTTTGTAGGTTGGGAGGTTTATGGAGGCTGAGGCTTTTGTTAGTTTTTGTGGCCGGGTTGTCATGTGAGGTAGTTCGTAGGATAATTTTGGGGGAGAGAGTGATTACCAGGTTTGTTGCTAGAAGTAAGCATTTTTATCAGTAACCAACATGTACAATATATACTCTCTTAATGATTCCACAATACTCAAAAAAATCTTTCTGTCTGTGTTTGAACTAAACTAGCAATTAGTAAACTAAAGTGATGCGTGATGAAACTGAATATACTTATACTTTCACAAATGTTTGTCCAGTCAACTATAGTATTCGAGACTGGATGCTACAGATTTACCACCGCATAATACGTTTTCTGCCCTTGAGTAATGTACAATTCGCTGAAAATGTGAAAGGTTTATAATTCTCAAAGAGGCTCCCCGATGCAGAAAGCGTCATTGCCGGCGCCACTTGCCATCTAGGCAGGACGGAAAACGTCTGAGGAATGAAGGCGTTATCAGCTCTCTGTGTACCAGCAGGTAGATCGTGGCCACTCCCATTGTCAGCGGTTGAAGTGAGTCCTAATGTTTGACGTCAGATGGTCAGTGGGGACGCTCATTCGGGTGTGATTAGAGGCTTCCGCATTTGGCTCAGGGAATGGCCGCCTCCTCTCGTTACAGTTCTGCTGGTTAGTGATGCGTAAAAAAGCAGGCAGTAAAGCGCCACGGTTTTAAAGTGGCGAGGGTAGCCTGCTGGATGTCGCAAGCCATCTGCAACATCGCCCAGCTCTTGTCGCTGCTCGCTCTGTAAAATCTTCTCAGCACTCGCTCGCATTTTAAGGAATTGAAACATCGACTTCAGCTCACACACGTATTCTCAGGGTCCATTACAGTTTCAGGCATAATTATAGACACGCCGCAGAGAGCAGCGTAAGAGTCTCTCATTCCCCGACACGTCTACTTGTTTAATAATTTGCTAACAATGTATATTTCCGTTTATGTGCCAGTATTATTCTTATGAGTGTCTGCAGTAATTTATTGGCGTAGCCGAAATTTTTTAAAGGTAGGTCTTTGCAGTATTAGAGTTCCTGGTTCTAATATAGGTATATTCTTATGACAACTTACTTCTTTATCTGTTGTAACCCTTGTCGACCATCTTAGTTTGTTAATTAGTCACTTTATTACCAATTAAAACCCTGCAAGTTCGATTGCCTGAAGCGGTCAAGAGCGACACCGGCAGGCATAATCAATTTTCCCATGGAGCTCGCTGTCCTCCCCTCCTCTCATTTAAATGGAGTTACTCCCTACCGAGCAAGAAGCTGTCTGGCAGTTACAAGGAGAGAAATTAACGATTACAACTCCTTTCATATCTGGTGCACCATAGACAGATCGAATGATCGAGTAAGAGATAAGTCCAGCATCGAGAATAAAATAATAAATAAATAAAAAAATATATAGTGATCTCGATGAAACAGAATTGTTTAGCAGACAGGTGCCGTTGCTGAAAATACAGTTTTTCCTCAGTCCCAGTGCAGTCCATAGTATTAACATTTGTAAGGATAATATTAACAGTTTATCTTGTCCAATTAACTGTTCGGTTACAAATCAAAATATTATTCGTAAAGAAAGTTATTAAATCGAACAATATCATAACTACACCAGTTACAGGATTAACAAAAAGTTTGTTTGTAACCGTTGTGTCACAGAAACCAGCCGCCATTTTTAAAACAAGCCTTATACTGGGTCTGAAAAAAACTACATGTACAGAATTTTAGAGTGTTTAGAGAATATAAAAAGGAACACCTTTTTATGTGACGCAAATGTCGCACCTCCACTGACGTTCAGAGACGGTGTTCAACCTGCTGCGCGATGAATACCCTTTTAGACACGTTGCGGGCCTCCTACGGGAGGGAGTCGAGTTGTTCGGTGTACCAGACACTGGCAGACACTCCAGGTGGGCTGGTTGCCTGTCAGGCTGAGGCTGCAACCATTATTTGTGAAACACCCACTTGTTTCGAATGTGTTATACAATCATTAGCACCCAGCCGCCACTAGTGTAACATCACTAAAACATCACACAGTCTCTGAACATCACTAGCGTCTAAACCTTCATGGACTACGAGCAGGGTCCACCTCTGACGTTTGTGTCACAAAGCTATGTTCTTTCTCAGTGTTCTCTAAACACACCAAAATTTTCTGAATGTAGTCATTTTTACTGCCTGTACAATGAAGGAGACAACAGTACATCGAAATGAAGCAGTTAGATTGTAACAGGTCCAGATGGAGGGTTGCCAAGCAGTCGAAAAACTGACTTCGGAAAGAGCACCAGTGATTATCTTGGGTGGCATGCAAAATTACGTAAGATCCAAAAGTAGATATTCAGAAGCGTATTTGAACCTCATTTCTTAAATAACTGGACAGTCGTCAGCGCATAGCCATAAAGTGGACGGGTCCCACTGTTAAACTTACCTACAGTCTTGAAATCATCTTCGTAGAGCATATCGACGTACACAGCTACAGTGTACCAGTTGAAACGATAGTAGGCGTACAGTGTGTCAGCGAGGCTGAACATTTCTGGTGCCTCTGGCTGCCGCTCCTCGCACAGCGCACTGAAGTCGTCGTGAGAGGAAAGGTTCCACGGCTGGTAGGGCAGTAGGCGTTCACTCAACAGCGGCCGCCTGCAACACACAAGCGGAAGGGGATAAAAGTTAAAAACTAACCGTGTACAGTGTATGCAAGGATGTAAATGTATCCAGAATGGATTTCTACTCAGCGGTGGATGATAACCTTCCTGGCAGATTAAAACTGTGTGGCAGACTGGGACCCATACCTGGAACTTTCGCATTCTTTAAAGGAAGCATAGAAGCACGGCAAACAATCGCAAAGCTATTCGTTTTTTAGTATTCTTACACCTCGAGATTTCCCATTTCAGAGCACTCAAGAGAGATACTGATTTTGACTATTACTTGCAGAACATCCACTGCGTTCTCTGCTGCTACATCGTTTGAACTGATTTTAGATGTAAATTAGACACATTAAACTGCAGAACTGAAGCGCTTGCTGCAGAATGCGTCTTTTCTTTAAAGAAGAATTTCGCATGCATTCCACTTCTCCAGTACCTTTCAGCTAATCCAATGGTTAAGGACAGCGCATTATGATGACTCAAGATATTTCAAATCCATCTTTGCAACTACCAAAAGTATGTGTTTATTCCACAATATGTGTTTTGTTTTACTCATTTAAACCATTGTCAGTTGTGGCTTTTTTATAATGTTTCCGCTTGCATCCGGAATTGCGCAAAATGGTTCAAATGGCTCTGAGCACTATGGGACTCAACTGCTGAGGTCATTAGTCCCCTAGAACTTAGAACTAGTTAAACCTAACTAACCTAAGGACATCACAAACATCCATGCTCGAGGCGGGATTCGAATCTGCGACCGTAGCGGTCTTGCGGTTCCAGACTGCATCGCCTTTAACCGCACGGCCACTTCGGCCGGCTGGAATTGCGCATCCCAGCGTCTGACACTGCTATGTATGATGTATTTGGAGCTTGACGTCCAAAAGCACATGTTGCTGACGTAAGACTTGACAAAATAACGCACCACTATTGCATACAAATGTTTGTTTACCCGGTTCTGAACCATTCGCTGGGTCTCGCTTCGTGAGTTGTTGGTGTGGGTCTCTCATTTAACAGTGCAAGTTATCCTACGGCATTTTTGGCCCTAAAACTTGGTCCTAAGGTCAGTGTTCTGTAGACCGATTCGATGCATATGTATCAGGTACATCTCATGACGAGAATGGAACCCTCACAATAGGATATGAGGCAATTTTATCCTAATTAATCTACGACTGCAGTCACTATAGTCCATCAACGATGGAAAGCTTACAAACAACCTGAGACAATGCGCAACAACCTGTACTCGTTGTAGCATGGTCCTTGGTTATCACTGTTACTTGAGAACAACGTTGTCAATTAAAGCATGAAGCTGCATGGTAATGAGTTTCGTGTGATGTCTAGGTCCGCAGTTTCACCGGAAAGCAATCCCTCCCAATAGATGTCGTCGGTGCCATGGCGCTAAGACTCTCAAACCGTTTCCATGCGACGTATCCCCGCACGGTGTTCTGCCTGGATGTACAGCACCACACCTACTCCACGTGGCACGCTAGGTCTCAGAATCCGTGCCGTGATTAAATTCATCACTTGCACGCCCCAGAGGGAGGAAGTACGTGCATATTGACAATGATCTGAATAATCATTATACGGAGATTTGGTGGGGAAGAATTTCGGGAAAGGGCTGTTTTTAACGTAATGGAACCGTTCATTCCATAAGGCAACCAGAAAATCGATTGAAGTACATGAAGGTGGTGAACATACAGTCTCCATTAAAACAAAGTGTAAAGAAAATCTCGAAACTTCTGGACAATTTGCAATGTACTACACAGCGGTAGTGATACAATACTGACTGCCATATTCAGTTCGGGAGCACGTGCATTGGTACACAAAGTGGCAGATCAACAGAAGACGCAATAAATACTCGCCACAGGGACCTGGAGTGTCGGCGAGCGAGGCAGACCACCACAACGGAAGACAATCGTCAATTTGCGTACAGAGGCAGGGGTCAGTGTGCGGTCCACGGTTTTGGCTAGTAGTGCTGGAGCCATTACTAAAGGTATCATGCGAGTCCAGTAATGAAGTGGAGTGGAGGAATTTAGAGCTGACCTACTATAAATGGTGATACGTGTACTATAGAAGATACACGAAATGGTACCCTGCCTGAACTAGAAGGGCGGTACCAAAGCTCCACCACTGCCGTTGGAACTCAGAGCCCCCTCATGCATCTCCGGTACTCGACTTCGTACTGACATCCAACAGACAATAAACACACCGGAGCGTATTAATAAACAAGAGGACATTCTCTGTAGAGGATTCTCGGAGTTAAAGAACATTTTCTGAGAAAGCTCTTATGAGTAAAACATTCGAAGCCATATTCTCTGACGAGAGTGTTCCTTCCCACTACCTCTGTTCCCTGTTGAGTTCTCGGTGTGAGTGGTCTGCCGTGTCCGGCACAGAAAGCACGCGCCATGTTACATTTCATTCAGCTCGCTCAAACAGGCGACGTGTATGGGACCGACATCAGTGTGTTCTCCCAGAGTTTCACTACGTTTCAATTTACTCATTTTATGTGCGGCAACAAATTATTGAAACGATTACCTACAGTTTACGAAAATGCGTCTTCTAGCGATGTTACCGATAATCCAACGTGAGCTAATCTTTTCTATTATAGTAGTCAGGTGAACACATTATGCAAACGAAACCTTAAGATTACATGACTTTTTATCCACCCCAAACTGAAACTCTGTCGGAGAGAGAAATACAGTAGAAGACGAATGGGTAGCTTTGAGAGATGACATAGTGAAGGCAGCAGAGGATCAAGTAGGTAAAAAGACGAGGGCTAGTAGAAATCCTTGGGTAACAGAAGAGATATTGAATTTAATAGATGAAAGGTGAAAATATAACAATGCAATAAATGAAGCAGGCATAAAGGAATACAAAGGTCTCAAAAATGAGATCGATAAGATAATTTTGGTTAAATACGGCGCACAACGGTCTGCTCGGGTGTTGAAGCACGTAAGCGGCCGCCCATGTGGTTCGTTACGAGGAACAGATCGCTAGATTTGTAATAAACTAGTTATTAATTTTTCTGACACGCCTAGTTATTTCTAACATCACACAATATAGGACTTATCCTGTGCGAAGACGTGATGGTGAACATCTGGAAATGTCTGACACGGTTGTTTGGTGTAGGCCTACACCTATGTTGTGGATTGGCAAGACAGCCAACCCACTATGAGAAAGCCGAAAGGCACGCGTTTTAGCTCACGCAGGCTGGCGTGAGGTCTGGAACAGGTCAAGGAAAATATACTAGCAAAAAACGTACGTAGCTGCTGCAATACTTAACTTTAATCCATAACTGGTGAACATCGCTCTTGACGGTACATGTTTTACAGCATCAATAGTAACTGATAATGGCGCCTTGCTAGGTCGTAGCAAATGACGTAGCTGAAGGCTATGCTAACTATCGTCTCGGCAAATGAGAGCGTAATTTGTCAGTGAACCATTGCTGGCAAAGTCGGCTGTACAACTGGGGCGAGTGCTAGGAAGTGTCTCTAGACCTGCCGTGTGGCGGCGCTCGGTCTGCAATCACTGATAGTGGCGAAACGCGGGTCCGACGTATACTAACGGACCGCGGCTGATTTAAAGGCTACCACCGAGCACGTATGGTGTCTGGCGGTGACACCACAACCTAAATGTTCTCGTACATCAGTCTGAAAACTTGGGTAACTAAATAGCAATTAAAATGTTTTAATTTTCACTTCGTCTGGAAGGTCGCCCTCTCTTCTTTTGTGATTTTCTTGAGGGAAGTTTACCTGGCAGATACTCGTAATGTTCTTATTGTCAGACCGATATAAACCTTTACAGTTCCTTTCTTCAGCATTTCGTTGGGATACATATATCTTTTTTTGCCTTCTAAGAAACATGAATTCTGCAGTTACTACCAAAAAGTCGGTAAAACGCAACCTCAACAGAACTTACCAATATCGAGGATTGCTACAACGTTTTCGGTTGTGAGAAGCTCCTGTAGTTTTAGCCATACCTTATCGGAGAGCGTTCTTTGTTTTGAGCAACATCCCTCGCCCTTTCACTGACAATGGAGCACATTCTCGGGTCGAGTATATTCTCTGACTTGCTTTGCTCATACCAACCTGAAAATGTTCTCTCAACATTTCGAGCATGAAGTAAACTCTCCATTACACTGGTACGACCCACTATACTACGACACCACCTCAGCTCTTTCACCTCCACCGTCTTAGTGGTTCTTCGCCGATAATCTCCGACCCTTCCTCCTCCTCTTCATTGTTTTACCACTCACGAAGAAGCGTCTTCGCCATTGCCACCGTCAGATGCTCCATCACCATCACTGTCACCTACGCCATCGTCGACTCTCTCGCCAGCAACGTCGCAGCCCGAAAACCGCGGCCCGCCCCACCGCCCGCACCATTGCCAGTGGCAGGAGATCCCACCACATCCGCCACCATTGTAGCGTCATCAGCACCGTCATAAACTCCTGTTAGCGGCCCTTATCTTCACCCAACTGGGGCCACCTATTACTCCACTAGCCTCATGCATGCAGTCATAAGACCAAACAAATTAAATAGAGCAGATGAACCCTCACCATTCCAAATAAAACCAAACCAAAAATGATTTCACTAAATTTATGGACAAGAAACCAATTTTTCACCTCAACTATCGTGTTCTGCATCTACATCTACACACATAATCCGCAAGCCACCGTGCAGTGCGTGGCGGAGGGTACCCCGTTCCACAACCTGTCGTTTCCTTTCCTGTTCCACTTGCTGATAGAACGACGGAGAATGAGCTCTAATTTCTCGTATCTCATCTTCGTGGAGCCTGCCAGAAATGTATGTTGGTATCAGCAGGATAGTTCTGCAGTCAGCTTCAAACGCCGGTTTTCTAAACTTTCTCAGTAGTATTCTTCGAAATGAATGTCTTCTTCCCTCCAGGAAGCCCCTCCTGAGCTCCCAAAGCATATCTGTAACACTTAGATGCTGATCAGTCCTACTGCTAACGAATCTACCTCTTCGCCTCTGAACTGCTTCGATGTCTCCTTTAAATGCGACAGGGCGCGGATCCCAAACACTCGCGCAATACTTAAGAACAAGTCGCACTACCGTCCTACACAGGGTCTCCTTTACAGATGAACCACACTTTCCTAATATTCTCCCAACAGACCGAAGTCGACCATTCGCCTTCCCTACCAGAATCCTCACATGCTTATTTCATTTCACCTCACTTCGCAATGTTATGCCAGATATTTAAAAGACGTGACTGTGGCAAGCTAGACACTAAGAATGCTGTACTCAAACGTTACCGGTTTGTTTTTGTTATTCACCCGCTTTAAATTACGTTTTCCTACAGTAAGAGTCATCTGCCATTCATCACACCAACTAGAAATTTTCTCTAACCCGTCTTGTATCACCATACACTCACTGAACTTCGACACATTACCATACATGAGGACATCATCAGCAAACAACTGCAAACTGCTGCCCACCCTGTCTGCCAAATCATTTATGTATACATAGAACAACAGCGGTGCTGTCACAAATCCCTGGGACACTCCTCGCCATACCCTTGCCTCTGAAGAACACTCGCCATTGAGGACAACGTACTGGGTTCTATTACTTAAGAAGTCTTCGATTCACTCGCTTATCTGGGAACTTTTTCCATATGCTCGTACCTTCGTTAACTGTCCACAATGGGGCACCGTGTCAAATACTTTCCAGAAATCTAGGAATATGGAATTTGCCTGTTGCACTTGATCCATAGCACTAAGTATATCATCTGGATAAACTGACATAACCAGAGGTTGTCAGGGAGAGCATTAAGGAACGATTGACAAGAACTGGGGAAAGAAATACAGTAGAAGAAGAATGGGTAGCTTTGAGAGATGAAATAGTGAAGGCAGCAAAGGATCACGTAGGTAAAATGACGAGGGCTAGTAGAAATCCCTGGGGGAACAGAAGAGATATTGAATTTAATAGAAGAAAGGAGCAAATATAAAAATGCAGTAAATGAAGCAGGTGAAAAAGGAATACAAACGTCTCAAAAATGAGATCCTCAGGTAGTGCAAAATGGCTAAGCAGGGATGGGTAGAGGACAAATGTACGGATGTAGAGGCATGTGTCACTAGGGTAAGATAGATACTGCCTACAAAAAAAATAAAGAGACTTTTGGAGAAAAGAGAACCACTTGTGTGAATATCAAGAGCTCAGAAGGTAACCCAGTCCTAAGCAAAGAGGGGAAAGCAGAAAGGTGGGAGGAGTATATAGAGGGTCTATACAGGGGCGTGTACTTGAGGACAACATTATAGAAATGGAAGAGGATGTAGATGACGATAAAATGGGAGATGAGAAGAGCTAGACAGAGCACTGAAAGACTTAAGTCGAAACAAGGCCCCAGGAGTAGACAACATTCCATTAGAACTACTGATAGCCTTGGGAGAGCCAGTCCTGACAAAACTCTACCTTCTGGAGAGCAAGATGTTTGAGACAGGCGAAATACCCTCAGGCTTCAAGAAGAATATAATAATTCCAATCCCAAAGAAAGCAGGCCTTGACAGATGTGAAAATTAGCGAACTATCATTTTAATAAGTCACGGCTGCAAAATACTAACATGAATTCTTTCCAGGCGAATGGAAAAACTGGTAGAAACTGACGTCGGGGAAGACCAGTTAGGATTCCGTAGAAATGTTGGAACATGTGAGGCCATACTGATCCTACGACTTATCTTAGAAGCTAGATTAAGGAAAGGCAAACCAGTGTTTCTAGCATCTCAAGACTTAGAGAAAGCTTTTGACAATGTTGACTGGAATACTGTGCTTCAAATTCTGAAGGTGGCAGGGGTAAAATACAGGGAGTGAAAGGCTAATTACAATACGGCAGTTATAAGAGTCGAGGGGCATGAAAGGGAAGCAGCGTTTGGGAAGGGAATGTGACACGGTTGTAGACTATCGCCGATGTTATTCAATCTCTATATTGTGCAAGCACTAAAAGAATCAAAAGAAAAATTCGGAGTAGGGATTAAAATCCAAGGAGAAGAAATAAAAACTTCGAGATTTACCGATGACATTGTAATTCAGTCAGAGATAGCAAAGGACCTGGAAGAGCAATTGAACGGAATGGACAGTGTCTTGAAAGGAGGATACAAGATGAAAATCAACAAAAGCAAAATTAGGATACTGGAATGTAGTCGAATTAAATCGGATTATACTTAGATTAGGAAATGAGACACTTGAAGTAGTAAATGAGGTTTGTTATTTGGGAAGCAAACTAACTGATGATGGTCGAAGTAGAGAGGATAAAAAATGTAGACTGGCAATGGCAAGGAAAGCGTTTCTGAAGAAGAGAAATTTGTTAACATCGAGTATAGATTTAAGTGTCAGGAAGTCGTTTCTGGAAGTATTTGTATGGAGTGTAGCCATGTATGGAAGTGAAACATGGGCGATAAATAGTTTAGACAAGAAGAGAATAGAAGCTTTTGAAATGTGGTGCTACAGAAGAATGCTGAAGACTAGATGGGTAATTCACATAACTAATTAGGAGGTAATGTATAGAATTGGGGAGAGGAGGAATTTGTGGCACAGCTTGATTAGAAGAAGGGTTCGGTTGGTAGGACATGTTCTGAGGCATCTAGGGATCACCAATTTAGTCTTAGAGGACAGCGAGGAGGGTAAAAATCGTAGAGGGAGACCAACAGAAGAATACACTATGCAGATTCAGAAGGATGAAAGTTGCAGTAGGTGCTGGGAGATGAAGAAGCTTGCACAGGATAGAGTAGCATGGAGGGCTGCATCAAACCAGTCTCTGGACTGTAGACCACAACAACAACAACATCATCTTAGAAACGGACAAGCTGAGTTTCGCACGAGCGATGCTAACACTGTGCTGATACGTGCACATGTGCTCCTCAGTCTCGAGAAAGTTGATTATATTGGAACTGAGAATATGTTCAAAGATTCTGCATTAAACAGAAGTTAGGGATATTGGTCCGTAATTTGTCGTATCCGTTCTTTTACCTTTCTTTGGAATCACCTGCATTTTTTGACAGTCACTTGGTTCTTAGCGCTGATCGAAAGATTAGCGGTAAATGCAAGCTAAGTAAGAGGCCAATGACGTAGAGTACTGTTTGTAAAACCAAACTGGGGTTCTATCCAGACATGACCACTTATTTATCTTCAACTCTTTCAGTTGTTTCTCTATGGCAGGGGTGCTTATTACAATGTCGTCAATACGGGGCTCTGTCAGATGACAAAACGACGATACGTTTGTGCTATTCTCCTGCGTGAACGATTTCTTAAACGAGGAATTCTTAACTTCGGCCTTCCTTTTGGTATATTCTAGCGCCAAAGCAGACTGGTCAACGTGTGACGAATCCTGCCTCGGGCATCGATGTGTGATGTCCTTAGGTTAGTTAGGTTTAAGTAGTTCTAAGTTCTAGGGGACTGATGACTTCCGATGTTAAGTCCCATAGTGCACAGAGCCAACTGAACCATTTTTTTAGACAGCTCTCAGTTCCTAGAATAATTTGAGTCTGAGAACTTGTTTGGAGTTCGGTAAATTCGTGAACTTTGTTACCAATACTTCGACACCTTATTGATAATATTTTTACAGTCCATCTGTCTTTACTTTGAAAGCGGTCTGATTTCTCTATAGGTGTACCAACTGGCGAGTGTTCATGAGAGTACCTCCAACTACCACCTAGACTAAAACCCCCAATGTGGACTTTGCGAGTACTCTGCTACCTGAGTTGCAGCTTCCTTTGTCCCTGTCTAACAATATACTGATATACACTTTTCAAGTCACCTCCCCAACCACTGGTACATTCGTGACCACTCCCTGACAGATTATCCATAATTTTATCCCATCGCACCATGTGCAGGTTTCTGTATACAGTGAACCAGTAACCCAGTCACAGCGCCGATGACAGATGTAGAGTAGCGAACCAAAAATCCCCACACAACAACCAATGTGGAGTAACAATACTGTTCCTCAAAAACAGCACCAATTACCTACAAATCATGTTCAATCACTCTCCATAATACTTTATCCTCAGTGTGAATTTTACCAACCTACTGCCTGTCTCTGTCCGAGCCATCCCATACCACATAATTTCCGTGCTCACACTGACCATTGCCTCTCCACAGCTTTACTTCCACATCAGTTCCCATGATGAACTTAATTGTGGACGTTAGTTGATCACCTTCGTTTCAGAAGACCTAACCCATTTCCGAGACACACTCATCCCAGAGTGACTCCCATACCAAGCTCTTCAGACGTAACTGCAGAAGTCTTTCATGCAATTGGAAGCCATCACGACTGAGTCTATTTGTCGATCCTAATCCATGTTTCCCACCTCCATAGCTATCCCACAAGAAGCCACCTAATATAATCCAAGAACACCGCCACAAGACGTGGGAAGCCTACTGGGAGCTTACCCATTCCCACATAGGAAGCCACCTGGTCACACTCCATGCTGCCACCATATCTCCTACACTACTCCCTTCCACGGCCTCGTATGAAAACCACTCGAGAGACTATTCCGCTTGCCTCTCGCTTGCAACTTCCGGTATTTACGCTATATGCTACAGACTGATTTAAGCACACCAACCCGCTTCCTTCCCTCTGCTAACATCTTCCCTCATGGGTGCTTAGATTTTTTCTTCGTCTATTCAGATGAACATGACACGTGGCCTCTTTTCCTCAACGACTAGATGCCTACTACACGGTATTGGCCTAATTTATCCCGCAAGTAACTTTCTTTTTGTTCCGCACAAGATGAGGGCACGCTCAGTTTTTGTGTCAGGTTCCACGTCATTGTTTCCACAAATTATGAAAACTTTGGGCGTATCTGCAACCATCTTTTCTAGTCAAAGCAGTAACATCGTTCGTTGTGTCTCTTTTCGCGCTATCTGTTACGTAACACGTGGAATCAAAATACTTCGCAAATGACTAGTTTCTGTAACCATCTCTTTCACTACGGTCTCTCACTCGTAGTTCTTTATTCCACCCTGAATTAAACGATCCCAGCATATTCTATTGCAGTAATGAAGACTTCCACGAAAAAAAGTGAAATAAACACTAATGAATCACAGTGAGTACGGCAAAGATTTGAGTGCACACTGGTTCATACCTGACTATCAAGCGTCCCGGCCTGTCCTTGTCTTCTTCCAACTCGTAGTGCTCTACCTGTTTGCTGACGCATTGCGCGTCGTGTACCAATCCGGTTACTTTCGTGTGCAGCATGTCTTTCACACGATTCACGTCCTTCATCCAACCGTGGAGTTGCTGATCACTGGTGTGGTTACCCTGAGACACACAGAAAAATAGTTCAAATTCCTCTCATAATATTCACAAACAGCAGCCTGTCTTAATTTACAGTTACGTGTACCACTAGTAAATAACACTGAAATTACTGCCAGCGCGTGAGTGTAGTACATTCAGTTTTGTACACGCATTGAAACATTTACAATCCGGTTACTTTCGTGTGCAGCATGTCTTTCACACGTTCCACGTCCTTCATCCAACCGTGGAGTTGCTGATCACTGGTGTGGTTACCCTGAGACACACAGAAAACAGTTCAAATTCCTCTCATAATACTCACAAGCAGCAGCCTGTCTTAATTTACAGTTGCGTGTACCACTAGTAAATAACACTGAAATTACTGCCAGCCCGTGAGTGTAGTACATTCAGTTTTGTACACGCATTGAAACATTTACAATCCGGTTACTTTCGTGTGCAGCATGTCTTTCACACGTTCCACGTCCTTCATCCAACCATGGAGTTGCTGATCACTGGTGTGGTTACCCTGAGACACACAGAAAACAGTTCAAATTCCTCTCATAATACTCACAAGCAACAGCCTGTCTTAATTTACAGTTGCGTGTACCACTAGTAAATAACACTGAAATTACTGCCAGCCCGTGAGTGTAGTACATTCAGTTTTGTACACGCATTGAAACATTTACAATCCGGTTACTTTCGTGTGCAGCATGTCTTTCACACGTTCCACGTCCTTCATCCAACCGTGGAGTTGCTGATCACTGGTGTGGTTACCCTGAGACACACAGAAAACAGTTCAAATTCCTCTCATAATACTCACAAGCAGCAGCCTGTCTTAATTTACAGTTGCGTGTACCACTAGTAAATAACACTGAAATTACTGCCAGCCCGTGAGTGTAGTACATTCAGTTTTGTACACGCATTGAAACATTTACAATCCGGTTACTTTCGTGTGCAGCATGTCTTTCACACGTTCCACGTCCTTCATCCAACCGTGGAGTTGCTGATCACTGGTGTGGTTACCCTGAGACACACAGAAAACAGTTCAAATTCCTCTCATAATACTCACAAGCAGCAGCCTGTCTTAATTTACAGTTGCGTGTACCACTAGTAAATAACACTGAAATTACTGCCAGCCCGTGAGTGTAGTACATTCAGTTTTGTACACGCATTGAAACATTTACAATCCGGTTACTTTCGTGTGCAGCATGTCTTTCACACGTTCCACGTCCTTCATCCAACCGTGGAGTTGCTGATCACTGGTGTGGTTACCCTGAGACACACAGAAAACAGTTCAAATTCCTCTCATAATACTCACAAGCAGCAGCCTGTCTTAATTTACAGTTGCGTGTACCACTAGTAAATAACACTGAAATTACTGCCAGCCCGTGAGTGTAGTACATTCAGTTTTGTACACGCATTGAAACATTTACAATCCGGTTACTTTCGTGTGCAGCATGTCTTTCACACGTTCCACGTCCTTCATCCAACCGTGGAGTTGCTGATCACTGGTGTGGTTACCCTGAGACACACAGAAAATAGTTCAAATTCCTCTCATAATATTCACAAACAGCAGCCTGTCTTAATTTACAGTTGCGTGTACCACTAGTAAATAACACTGAAATTACTGCCAGCCCGTGAGTGTAGTACATTCAGTTTTGTACACGCATTGAAACATTTACAATCCGGTTACTTTCGTGTGCAGCATGTCTTTCACACGTTCCACGTCCTTCATCCAACCGTGGAGTTGCTGATCACTGGTGTGGTTACCCTGAGACACACAGAAAATAGTTCAAATTCCTCTCATAATATTCACAAACAGCAGCCTGTCTTAATTTACAGTTGCGTGTACCACTAGTAAATAACACTGAAATTACTGCCAGCCCGTGAGTGTAGTACATTCAGTTTTGTACATGCATTGAAACATTTACAATCCGGTTACTTTCGTGTGCAGCATGTCTTTCACACGTTCCACGTCCTTCATCCAACCGTGGAGTTGCTGATCACTGGTGTGGTTACCCTGAGACACACAGAAAACAGTTCAAATTCCTCTCATAATACTCACAAGCAGCAGCCTGTCTTAATTTACAGTTGCGTGTACCACTAGTAAATAACACTGAAATTACTGCCAGCCCGTGAGTGTAGTACATTCAGTTTTGTACACGCATTGAAACATTTACAATCCGGTTACTTTCGTGTGCAGCATGTCTTTCACACGTTCCACGTCCTTCATCCAACCGTGGAGTTGCTGATCACTGGTGTGGTTACCCTGAGACACACAGAAAATAGTTCAAATTCCTCTCATAATATTCACAAACAGCAGCCTGTCTTAATTTACAGTTGCGTGGACCACTAGTAAATAACACTGAAATTACTGCCAGCCCGTGAGTGTAGTACATTCAGTTTTGTACACGCATTGAAACATTTACAATCCGGTTACTTTCGTGTGCAGCATGTCTTTCACACGTTCCACGTCCTTCATCCAACCGTGGAGTTGCTGATCACTGGTGTGGTTACCCTGAGACACACAGAAAATAGTTCAAATTCCTCTCATAATATTCACAAACAGCAGCCTGTCTTAATTTACAGTTGCGTGTACCACTAGTAAATAACACTGAAATTACTGCCAGCCCGTGAGTGTAGTACATTCAGTTTTGTACATGCATTGAAACATTTACAATCCGGTTACTTTCGTGTGCAGCATGTCTTTCACACGTTCCACGTCCTTCATCCAACCGTGGAGTTGCTGATCACTGGTGTGGTTACCCTGAGACACACAGAAAATAGTTCAAATTCCTCTCATAATATTCACAAACAGCAGCCTGTCTTAATTTACAGCTACGTGTACCACTAGTAAATAACACTGAAATTACTGCCAGCCCGTGAGTGTAGTACATTCAGTTTTGTACACGCATTGAAACATTTACGCACAGCAGATGCCTAGTGGGGTTTTATTAAATACACACATTTCTCAAACTATGACATCAAGTAAGAGAGGCGCAGGTATTTCTTGGTAGTTGACATTACAGACGTCTGGATGTATGAATGTATACTCTTGTAACGACGTGTCCGACTGGAATGTTCTGGGGCCACCAGCAGCGTCGAGTTCCTACGTGTAGAGCCACATGGCGAGGCTGTGGCTCTGAGGAGATTCTATCCAAAGTTTTGAGCGATTTTCGAAAATAGAATGGTGAGATCGCAGACCATTCCGTCAAAATCTTACTCGCTACCAATGCTATGAGAAACCTGAACACACGTTGCGACCGTTTAGAAACACAATGATATACATCAGCCGTTCCATGTCAGAAAAATTATCTGAATTAATTGTGACATGTGAAATGTCAGTTTGACTCAGCATTCTGTAGCGTTGCTCCATTGTCTGGATGCTCGCTTCTTCCGAAAATTTCCGTTTATTGCTCTTCATCTAAAACGATGTAGTCTATATCTGAACACGTCTCGAATATTGCAGATTTGAGGGGATGTAGCACGGCTTATTGACGTTGGAGTTTCAGAGGGGACAAAATGAGCCTGTCCCATTTGTTCTAATTGATGTTAACACAGAAACCAAAACAGAGAAAGTTTCTCAAAATAACTCCAGTGGATGAAGACACAATTCTGTGGAATCATTAGGGTTCGATGTTTCAATCTGTAAAACGGAAGCCTCATAGAATCGCTTTGCTGTCCGTTTGTCAGTCCGACTGTTAAGAACCCTTGTCGCTACGTATCAAGTTCAAATTCATGTCACGTATTAATGTCTGTGCTCCCAGAGAGGTATCAAAAGTTTACGCTTACAAGTCAATCCAATCAAGAGATACAGCCATTTATATCACATATAATCACACTCGAAAACTCACTCGTCAAACCCTGAAAGGTGCTTTCCATTGATCTGGAATCGTGAAATTTGGCAAGCGAGGTTTCGCAGTACATGTAAAGGAAAAGAATCCTAAAATTATTAATCTGTAATTATATTAATTATATAACAATAAAAAATACTTCCTTGTCTTGTTTTTATCAATCTGTCTGTCTGCCTATCCGAATGTTAAGATCCTTTTTCCTGGACCAGTTTCGGGTACGAAGTTCAAACTTATGTCACATGTTAAGGTCTATGCTCCCTTGGCGTTGGACAAATTGTGAGTTTCTAAGTCAATGCAATCAAAAGATATGGCCTAAATCTGAAAGTCCTTAATTTGTAACTATATAACTCTAGAAAATACTTTTTGTATTATTTTTTATCAGTCTGTTATTTGTCTGTCCGTCTGCTAGGACTCTTTTTCTCTGGATCAGTTCTGGGTATCAATTCAAATTTATGTCACATATATAGGTCTATGGACCTTTGGCGACGTAAAAATTGTAAGCTTATAAATCACTCCAGTCAACAGATACGGCCATTATTTATGTCACATATTTTGATAATCGAAAACTCACTCACCGAAACCTATAGGGTTGACTTAGAATCATGAGATTTGGCAGCAACTGAGTTTTCCAGTACAAGTAAAGGAAAAAATTTGAAATTTGTTAAGTTGTAATTATATCACATGAAAATTTTTTTTTTGCCATTTGGACATGCATTGCATTGATGATCTGTTAAAAGCATAACATACGAACATTAGTGCATCCAAACATAAAATGTATGTTGTAGTCATGAGATAGGGAACCAATGCTCGAAAATGCATATTTATTGTGCTAATGACGTACACAGCATGCACTACCTAACAACAATGTAGCTCATAGTAACCGTTGCAACCAACGACTGTCAGTCTCAATGCATGTATTGTAATAATGCCTGCAGTTATTCTTACTCTTGCAAAGATCTCGTGTGTCCGTTCTGCAGTCGAACAGTAGCAGCTGATAAACAGTGTACACTCCTGACCTCCAAACATACATACTGTACACAACTTGGCTCGTAGCACGTGTGTCATGTGACGACTGCAAGCATCGCACTGGAGCAATAATCTGCGCTGCAAGCACACCACTGTCCCTGCTGTCAGCTTTCCATTGCGTCAGACAGCTTGTGACGTGTCATGGTGAGGTGTGTTGCTGTGTACAGTGCACAATGAGTAGTTATAGATGGAACCTTACTTGTCGCAAGAGTTTGCAGACGTGTATTTAATGTGCGGTCCAGTAGGATGTAGTGGCTGTAAAGCAACATGAGTGCACAGAGAATGCTTTTTCAACAGACATCATCGTAATTGGCAGAAGTTTACCTCTGTAGATGCCGACTTGAGAGAGAGAGGTTCATTCACGCCACGGAGGGCCAGCAAAAGTACCCGCCAAAGACTTATCTGAGCAACAGACTTTGAAGAGATGGTGTTATATCATGTAGCCGATTACCAAGCATTAAGCAGCTGTCAATTTACGAGAGAAATGCACGCTTCAAAGGGCAGAGTGTGTAGAGTACTGGTGGAGTAGGTATTACATTCCTATGATAAGGAACGTGTGCAAGCACTGGGACAAAAGGATTTTGAACGCCGCCTCCGCTTCTACCAATCCATTATCCTCCACAGTGCTGTACGATCAAACTTCATACAGTTTATATTGTTTGCCGATGAGGCCTCATTTACCTATGACGGTGGACAGCCGAACAGCCAGATCTGGAAAGAGGACAATCCCCAGACTACTCATATCGGTGGCCATCAGCAAACATTCTCTGTCAACGTATTTCTAGTTGTTAGCCAATAATACTCGTACGACATTATTTGGTGCCTCCCCATCTGATTTGTCCACATAACCCGGTGTTTCTGCGAGATATGTTACCATATTTCTTGGAGAATGTACCTTTTGTTGTCCACAGATTTGTGTCGTTTCAACACGTTGGTGCAGCAGCCCACTTTGATGTTAATGTTTGCAAACACTTAAACAACACCCATCCTCATTGTTGGATTGGAAAGGGGAGATCCTGTGCGACAGCCAGCGCGATAGCTGGATCTTACAACCCTGGACCTCTTTCTCTGGGGTTATGTCAAGATGTTGGTGGTGTATGAAACACCTGTAGATATAGCTGAACACCTGCTTTCCAGAGTCCAAACTGCCTGTCTGCCGGTGCAACATATTACTACTGTGCAAGCTTTTGTGATATGCACCGGCTCAGTCGGTGTTTTGACAAGTTTCTACACAGTTGTCACTTCGCCCCAGCTATTCATAACAATGAAATGTGACATTACTTAGAAGACAGTAGCGTGGTTGACACGACTCCATCAGCGCAGAAGCTGGGACGATACAGGAATGATCTATGAGGATATGCTGGCATTACTCCGAAAGTTAATATTAAAAAACTAGAAACCCGCCTCGATTGCGAAAAATACACCTAGTGTTAACCTAGGTTTCGGCGTAGATAACTACACCTTCTTCAGAACAGTAAAACCCACAAGTGCCTAAGAAGACCTTTGTCAATGATTAAAAGAACACCATAGCTATACATTTATAAACGAAAAAAAGGAAAACACAAACAGTACATATGTACAAAGTCTAAACCGTTACTTAACTTAATGGTGTAACCTCCACCTCACACCGGCCTATGTTCGATGGGCCATGACCCGCCATAAACACCGAAAGTTTGATCATAGAGACAGCGTCGTGCGCGTCAAAGGTTGTGAGAGGGTGGTATGAATGCAGGAAATTTTCAAGAACGCTGCCATCCTGAATTTGGAATCATACCACTGTCCATCAATCCGACGTCTCGAGCAAATGTATGGTGGTGGAAAGAAAATCGGGTTTACTTGTGTTGCAGATAGGTACAAATACTATTACAAAGGATTAGCTATAAATAAATCCTTTTTAAATAAAACTGTTGTACTTATTTAGATGCTACCTACTGCATTCTGTACAGATATTTTGTCAGCTACGTTTATTTACCATGTAACATCTACACTCTTTTTCGAGAACTGTCGAGATGATTTTCCAAGTTCCTGCAAAGTGTCGCTCAAAACGTAGCCGATGAGCAACTGCTTGCAGCCATCAAATTCCATTTCGTGCATTTCTGTCGCACCATAATCCCACTCGTTTAATATGTGAAGTTCTTCTTCTGTCGAGAAATAAATCCGTTCGTGCTGCTTTGCACCCTCGCCTGGTAAGTAATGAGAGTAGTAGCAAGTTGAGAGAGGCACGTTCAAATGTGTACCAATATGGTGGGACCTGTCCCAATGAACTATGTGTAAATAATGTTAGTGGTGAGAGAAGGAGCGTGATGAACTGCGACTTGAATTCCTCATCAGCGCACTCTGCGTGGCTGAAGGGGTCTGTGAACTGCCCTGTGGAGGGCTGCCTGCGACTGCCTGCCAGCACTGACGTCGGGGTGAAGCGCTTGTGTGGCAACCGTGGTGATGATGGTGACTGCAGTGGGCGCCCACGCACATTGGATGGCAATGATGACGCCGCACTGCTGTCACTATTTACCGACGGGGGTGTGCTGTCATTCACCATGATCAACTTGGCAGAGGATTAAAGTAAATATACATATTTTCTATACTGTTTTTAGTGATTCTTATGGGGTCTACTTCTTATTCGCTAGATGCGATCAGCCATGACTCACTGTGGCACCTGAACCCAGCACCTGATAATGATGAAGATGATCCCTGGTGAATGACTTCGATTGTACAGAAGTAGATATGTGAGTTCTACCTTCATTATTCTACAGTATAAAAATTTTTGTGCTTATTTTTGAGATGCTCTTGTGTGCAGATGTGCGCAGTGAGAATATCGGTATTCTGACAGAACCGCTAGCTACTGGTGCATTTGAAGCTGAGTTGTCGTTTGCGTTTGACCATATTCCCTCAGGAACATGCCCCTGCCGACGCCATACACCTCCACTAATGCCCATGCTGAATATGACCTTAATGACAAACACGCCCGTTGATAATGAGTTGCTTGAAGTGTATTCCAGTAATGAACACAACAACAGTTATACATGTAAGTACTCATAATTTATTATTATTATTATCAATGATCGAATACAGTTTTTCATTTCTCATTCATTAGATTCTTGTCAACTGCTTCTCTTTCTTCTTCTTATGCGCAGGGTTATTAGGAGTTGGGCTTACACCGCAGCCCACCCCTCTCTGTGGCTGCCTGGATACATCATCGATACATAGTATCCCGTCATTAAGTGGAAAGCGATTCTCTGCTGTGGATTTACGCACCCCCAAAAGAGGACGTGATGCTGAGAAGAAGAGCATTGTCCAAATCTTGGTTAGAACTGTTTGCGACATCATGGGGCGAGTCGATACCAGAGTGGTCATACTGAGTCATAGTTGCAGGAAATGGGGTCCAGTAAGACACTCAGCTATATACTCCACCCTGATTTATATTCATAAGATTTTGATCCACTTATTGTGGGTTCCAGTTACATCCCTCTTTGAAAGAATATATTGCTAAAATCATCCCTTAATGTCCAAAATCTTGATGAGAGAAATTTAAATTGCTTTGCATGGTTGCTTCTCGCTAGCGATAGAAATAATCCTAAAAATGAAGGCACACAGATGCGTACCAAACATCAGATGTCCAGTGACATTTTAATTTCCCGAGCACAGAATTCCCCATAGTACTCCAAGTCATTTCAAAGACAGTAATAACTGCGAGTATTCGATTCGCGTTTATGGGCTGAATGTTGGTAAGCCGGGAGAAGAAGACGAACATTAACACACTGTGTCGCACAACAACAAAGAAGTAAAGCATAAAGTAGTTGGTCCCCTCATCTTCTCCAAATTAGCCGGTAAACGTCCCAAAAGTGTAGACCTGCTGCTAATCTCTAAAGGCGATAAGCAACACAATGTTTGGATCAAATGTGTATCCCACCTACTTTGTTCTCAAATGAGAACAATAACTTGCAAGATATTTTTGCTGTAGATGTCTCATTTAGCAAGAGCTGGTATCTTGAAAGACACCTCATTCACTTCTGAAGCAAAGAACCTATATGGGTGGAAGTGCTTATCAAGGGTAAATGGTCTCGAAGTTTAAGAACGTCTCTCACTAGCAGCTCTGTCCCTTCGTTGTTTACATCGATTCAGAGTGCCTCCTAGCTCTCGTGGGACTGTGTGAAGGTAATGTCTCAGGGTCCCATAACACTGTCACAGAATGACGCATATGACATGTGGCTACCTATCAAGTTGTCTACACGTACAACTCTTATCACAAGAAATTAAAATCTTATGTCGAGGGAATACTGTGAGATGGTTGTTCCCTGAGCTGGAAAATTTTGCACGGGATGTTTATAACATTTATAGTGAGAACATCCTCACGACCAACAGGAAGGAGAATGATGCATTGTACAAGGCAGGTAGCTGATCGTTATATCTGGGGACCGCGACTGGACAGAGATGAGGAAGCTCCCTGTAGAGCCTGTTCTCATGTAACGGGGAAGTCCCACAGTGCAGATCACAAGCCTTTTATCTTTAAGTACTAACTGCCACACCACATAGCGGTCTTTTCCACAATTTAAGTGAGTATGATGCCCACTTTCTAGTTCAGCACTTTGGTGAGTCTGGGATGTAGGATGATAAGATCAGTGTCATTTCTGACACCATTCGGATATACATTTCGTTTCAGTGATGATCACACAAAGAATAATGTTCCACTTCCTATGTTCACAACGCTTCATGCTCACATCTTTTTAGAAACATGCTGAACCAACGCGTCCTGAAGATATGCATAGCAAAGGGAGCCACATATCTCGATGATTCAAAGTTTCAGCTTATGACGAAGAAGAGGTCTGTCTATACGAAAATCTGGACTCTCCAGTAAACTAAGAGACACTTGGTGAATGTAGGAGTTCGGCATCTCTGATTTATAAGAACATGTAAAATAATGAACACCATGTACGTCTGCCTGCCGACATCTTCGAGAAATTCTATAGTGCATGCCTGAGCTTTCGTGGGATGCCATGTTAAGAAAGACACATGCCAGCATTGAATTCTTGACCAACGTTGAATTGCTTGTCTCCTTGGAACATGCGATACAGGAGTGACTTGGCCAACCTGTGCATAGGTATGCCAAGGCGAATAACTTGCAAATGAGCCAGAAGGAGTACATGTTGTCTGACGATTTCAGTTACATCCTTTACCTGGCTCTAAACAGCCTCTACAGGCAAACCAGACCACAAAGTCTATCATTTGGAGGGTTCTGATGGATGTCCAAAGGGGAAGTCGCCAGAATGAGGAAAAAGATGAAATATGTGGCTGCTGATGCTGTTGAGGGATAAGTCCCAGTGGTACAGCTGGACCATCCCACCAGTTTACATGACGAGCACAGCCATTTGCAAAGCCTCAAAGGCTTTCCTAATCGGGGACTACAACAGGTGCTTCCTCGACGGCATTGGGGCATTGGCGCTGCACCACAAATGCTGATCAGGTAATCTTTCGATCGAGGTATATACTGAGGTATGGACTGCAATTGTAGCTGGAAGCAGGGCTGTCCTTTCACGATCACAAGTGATCCATCTGTCGCGATGGTTTGGGACCCTTCTGCATCCAGACTATTCACTGAAGGGACTGAGTGTTTTTATTAATTATTAAACCATTCTAGCGTGTGACTTTTGTTTCTGGTACAGTTTGGTGAACCGTTTGTCACAGTTCTCTCTGCATGTGTGAGGTCATGAATGATTTATTGCACAATATATATTCAGGGTGAGTCACCTAACATTTCCGCTGGATATATTTCGTAAACCACATCAAATACTGACGAATCGATTCCACAGACCGAACGTGAGGAGAGGGGCTAGTGTAATTGGTTAATACAAACCACAAAGAAATGCACGGAAGTATGTTTTTTAACACAACCTACGTTTTTTTAATGGAACCCCGTTAGTTTTGTTAGCACATCTGAACATATAAACAAATACGTAATCAGTGCCGTTTGTTGCATTGTAAAATGTTAATTACATCCGGAGATATTGTAACCTAAAGTTGACGCTTAAGTACTACTCCTCTGCTGTTCGATCGTGTGGATCGGAGAGCACCGAATTACGCATGGATCCGAAGGGAACGTTGATGGACCTTAGGTACAGAAGAGACTGGAACAGCACATTACGTCCACATGCTAACACCTTTTTATTGGACTTTTTCACTGACGCACATGTACATTACCATGAGGGGTGAGGCACACGTACACACGTGGTTTCCGTTTTCAATTACGGAGTGGAATAGAGTGTGTCCCGACATGTCAGGCCAATAGATGTTCAATGTGGTGGCCATCATTTGCTGCACACAATTGCAATCTCTGGCGTAATGAATGTCGTACACGACGCAGTACATCTGGTGTAATGTCGCCGCAGGCTGCCACAATACGTTGTTTCATATCCTCTGGGGTTGTAGGCACATCACGGTACACATTCTCCTTTGACGTACCCCACAGAAAGAAGTCGAGAGATGTAAGATCAGGAGAATGGGCTGGCCAATTTATGCGTCCTCCACGTCCGTCGAACATCCTGTCAAGGGTCAGCCTAGTGTTAATTGCGGAATGTGCAGGTGCACCATCATGCTGATACCACATACGTCGACGCGTTTCCAGTGGGACATTTTCGAGCAATGTTGGCAGATCATTCTGTAGAAACGCGATGTATGTTGCAGCTGTTTGGGCCCCTGCAATGAAGTGAGGACCAATGAAGTGGTCGCCAATGATTCCGCACCATACATTTACAGTCCACAGTCGCTGTCGCTCTACCTGTCTGAGCCAGCGAGGATTGTCCACGGACCAGTAATGCATGTTCCGTAGATTCACTGCCCCGTGGTTTGTGAAACCCGCTTCATCGGTTAACAGGTAGAACTGCAATGCCCATTGACAGAGTTGCACTCGATGATTAAAGTCATCACCATGTAATTGCTGATGTAGCGACACATGAAAGGGTGAAAGCGGTGACGATGCAGAATGCGCATGACACTACTTTGACTCAGTCCACCGGCTCTCGCAATGTCCCGTGTACTCACGTGTGGGTTTATGGCAACAGCAGCTAACACACCAACTGCACCCGCTTCTCCTGTGATGGGCCTGTTACGGACCCGTTTGCGTGTTACGGCCATACGTGTTGCATACAGTTGGCGGTAGATGTTTTGCAATGTGTGGCACGTTGGATGCTCTCTGTCCGGGTACCGTTCGGCATACACCCTGCAGGCTTCAGCTGCATTTCGTCGACACTCGCCATAGATGAGTGTCATCTCCGCCTTTTCAGAGTTCGAATACACCATGGTCACAGTTCCTTCAACACTACACTACCACAGACGTCTGGTAACACGGTGTACTACAGTTGGTCTACGTGCGGAGACGAATGCAGAATAACAATAGCAGCAAGCGCTACACGCGGACACTGCGTCAGTTAGACCAAACCACAACAGTGCACTACAGCCACACTCGTAAACACGGTCGTCATCGTAAACATGTCCCTGCAGATTCTGCTCGCCGACCGTGGACCGTGTTTCTTACAACACGCAACTGAACGTCGGAGGTTTCAAGCGTCAACTTTAGGTTACAATATCTCCGGATGTAATTAACATTTTACAATGCAACAAACGGCACTGATTACGTATTTGTTTATATGTTCAGATGTGCTAACAAAACCAACGTGGTTCCATTAAAAAAAACGTAGGTTTGTGTTAAAAAACATACTTCCATGCATTTTTGTATGGTTTGTATTAAACAATTACACTAGCCCCTCTCCTCACGTTCGGTCTGTGGAATCTGTTCGTCAGTATTTGATGTGGTTTACGAAATATATCCAGCGGTAACGTTAGGTGACTCACCCTGTATATATATATATATATATATATATATATATATATATATATATATATATATATATATATATATATACGACATCAAACCCTGTAAGGAAAGTATTTTATATATTTGTGGTGTGTGCATGTGTGTGTGTGTGTGTGTGTGTGTGTGTGTGTGGGTGGGTGGGTGTGTGTGTCTATTGTTTTCGTGCTGCCATTGCTGTTGCTGTCATAAGTAGGTATACACTGAAAGCTTCTGTCTCTATTAGTAATAAATGTTTTTTACATACACTCCTGGAAATTGAAATAAGAACACCGTGAATTCATTGTCCCAGGAAGGGGAAACTTTATTGACACATTCCTGGGGTCAGATACATCACATGATCACACTGACAGAACCACAGGCACATAGACACAGGCAACAGAGCATGCACAATGTCGGCACTAGTACAGTGTATATCCACCTTTCGCAGCAATGCAGGCTGCTATTCTCCCATGGAGACGACCGTAGAGATGCTGGATGTAGTCCTGTGGAACGGCTTGCCATGCCATTTCCACCTGGCGCCTCAGTTGGACCAGCGTTCGTGCTGGACGTGCAGACCGCGTGAGACGACGCTTCATCCAGTCCCAAACATGCTCAATGGGGGACAGATCCGGAGATCTTGCTGGCCAGGGTAGTTGACTTACACCTTCTAGTGCACGTTGGGTGGCACGGGATACATGCGGACGTGCATTGTCCTGTTGGAACAGCAAGTTCCCTTGCCGGTCTAGGAATGGTAGAACTATGGGTTCGATGACGGTTTGGATGTACCGTGCACTATTCAGTGTCCCCTCGACGATCACCAGTGGTGTACGGCCAGTGTAGGAGATCGCTCCCCACACCATGATGCCGGGTGTTGGCCCTGTGTGCCTCGGTCGTATGCAGTCCTGATTGTGGCGCTCACCTGCACGGCGCCAAACACGCATGCGACCATCATTGGCACCAAGGCAGAAGCGACTCTCATCGCTGAAGACGACACGTCTCCATTCGTCCCTCCATTCACGCCTGTCGCGACACCACTGGAGGCGGGCTGCACGATGTTGGGGCGTGAGCGGAAGACGGCCTAACGGTGTGCGGGACCGTAGCCCAGCTTCATGGAGACTGTTGCGAATGGTCCTCGCCGATACTCCAGGAGCAACAGTGTCCCTAATTTGCTGGGAAGTGGCGGTGCGGTCCCCTACGGCACTGCGTAGGATCCTACGGTCTTGGCGTGCATCCGTGCGTCGCTGCGGTCCGGTCCCAGGTCGACGGGCACGTGCACCTTCCGCCGACCACTGGCGACAACATCGATGTACTGTGGAGACCTCACGCCCCACGTGTTGAGCAATTCGGCGGTACGTCCACCCGGCCTCCCGCATGCCCACTATACGCCCTCGCTCAAAGTCCGTCAACTGCACATACGGTTCACGTCCACGCTGTCGCGGCATGCTACCAGTGTTAAAGACTGCGATGGAGCTCCGTATGCCACGGCAAACTGGCTGACACTGACGGCGGCGGTGCACAAATGCTGCGCAGCTAGCGCCATTCGACGGCCAACACCGCGGTTCCTGGTGTGTCCGCTGTGCCGTGCGTGTGATCATTGCTTGTACAGCCCTCTCGCAGTGTCCGGAGCAAGTATGGTGGGTCTGACACACCGGTGTCAATGTGTTCTTTTTTCCATTTCCAGGAGTGTATTATAAACTGAAATCATTACCTTATTCATAAGAGAATGTGTGTATTGCAACAAACATGAATCAATTACGAAATAAAAAAATTGTAGGGTACATGGAAAGTAAAAACTTTGAGTTGTTTTGACAATAGACCGACACCCACTGACGCAAAATGCGCCAACTGATGGACCTCATCTTCAGGTTGTGGTTGTTGTCCCTCGTCCTTTGTGGCTGTGATGGCTGGAGCATTGTCGAGTCACAAGCACCAGCTACTTAACAATCTGGTACCGGAGTCGCTGGGAATGAACACGCGAAAGTTTAGGTGGGAGGAGTTGGAGCAGTTGTATAGAAGTGTATACATTATCAGATATGTATACAGGTTAATTAGGAGATGCGAACTCGACGATCCCCCATGTTGAGGAGAAGTAATTTTATAAGGCCAGATGTCAACTTACGCAATTCTTATGAATGTCAATTGTTACTATAGCATAAATTATAGCCTACCCTAAAATACTTACAGAATAGTACTGAACCAACATCAACGAGACTTGACTTCTCTGAAATAAATTTGAGTTATGACTTGTATTAGTGAGCATGAGAAAGATATAGTTATGTTCTAGCGTTTGTAGGCTAATAAACTAATGTTCTTCAATTTCTGCTCATGGTCTTCCTGTAAAATCACATCGTCTGCTTATGCTATGATTTTCGTGTCACCTGCTGTTGAGCCTTGCCGAAGTATCCTTACGATATTTTCCAATGACAACATCCATATCAGTGCGTAAAAATTTATTTATCTGCTACCTTATTAGACGCTGCAATTACCTGGCTATGTAATCTCCGACTCCTACCTTCCTCCTTCCATTAGGAGTACATGTTGCAAAGAAGCAAAGATGCATGTGGTCACATAAAAACAGAGACAATAGACACTAGACCAGTCCCCACTAAATACGTAGCTAACAGGCTTGGGATTGTAAACCAGGATCTGATGCAAAGTGTCCTAACTCTGTTAAAGAAGTAGCGAGCAAATACCAGACAAGGAAGA
Organism: Schistocerca americana; assembly: GCF_021461395.2. Taxonomy (NCBI): domain Eukaryota; kingdom Metazoa; phylum Arthropoda; class Insecta; order Orthoptera; family Acrididae; genus Schistocerca; species Schistocerca americana. Next base: position 29,039,559 of record NC_060129.1, on the reverse strand, counting down.
TACAGACGATTTTCTTCCCTATCCTCAACCATTCTGAGCTTAACTTCCCTGTGTCCTAGCCCCACAAGGCTCACAGAAGTAGAGGTCGTTCAGAATTCTGGCAGAGGGTTAGTAATAGAACTGGAGAACCAAATATAACTCCAGTGGGAACCAGATAAACCTGGAAACAGCCTCCGTGAACTGACCAGGCCGTGTGTGTCATTTTATTATCACCTATGGTACATATAACAAAGTTCGTAAGAGGAGGAAAAATCACCACTTACCACGTGTTCGAACGCGAGGGGAACCAACAGCTGTGAGAAGTGCGTCGCGCCGAGTGAGACCAGCTGCGCCACGGCTCGCCAGTGGCTGGAGAGGCGCTCCCGGAAAACCGCCGCCTGGGCCCGCAGTTCTGTACAAGACGGGAGGCGACTTACTGGTCAACAAGCCAGTGGTCCAAGTCTCTGTGGAAGCACAGCTTTCACTTTCTGCCTTCACAGAGTGTATAAAAGTGGCATTTACCTTTTGAAACTAGATGAATATACATTGTCAGTAATCGTAAGATATACAACATGGACACCTCGACCAGATGTTACAAAGCTCATATTCCAATCACAAGTTTAAAGAGCACATCAGGCAGAGCGAGAAGAGTACCATCACCTAACGTAGATTCGATGATAAAGATTCTTGATACATTGCCTAGGGGTAGAAGTATCAACTAACCTGAAGAAATGGTTACATAAAATTACTTAAAAAATCACCCACACGACTTGCTCAGCAATGAGACAGACTCAAGCAATTAGAGGTCTTGAGGTAATTTCCAATCATTTTTGTGTCCTAATAATAAAAGGTAAGTTAAATGAGGATGTGTAGTTTGCCTATTTGGCATTGACTTACTGACAAACATAGGAAGTAACGATTTGCACGGAATCGTGTCTATGCTGGTTTTATAATGTGAGTAGTCCTTATGACCTTTCCTATTGAGTTGTATGATTTGTATGAAAACGAGGAAGAATCATGTCCACTCATACACGTTTTTATATTTGTGATGTCTTTATTTTAAGATAAGTAATATATTTTAGTAATTCAGGAAAAAATTGTATGAGGTGTTTTGCAAGTGCAACTGAAAAAGCCCTTCTCCCCCTAAACGTTCTAGGGACCATGGAAATCTCTGGCTACATTTGTACTGGTATGGTACGTTACATACTGTTAGTGCATTTTACAATTAGGTAGTGGTACACATAATGTTCTGTAATTTGTGGAAAGTATCCAATCACACATTTTTATCTCAGTTTATTGTACTTCTTTTTTTTTTATTTGTCGTGTGGATCAATTCGTCTATGATAATTGCGATTTATGTCTTTGTGTTGTTAATTTGGTACAATGAATTTACATGTAAAATGAAATGTATCTGATTATTAATGCAATGTTTTTATGAGTATCCAAGCTACTGTAAGTCTTGGAGGTAGATACCATATGTGCTACTACGCCCTATGATAATAAACAAATTTCTCACCTTATTCCTTTATGTCATTTGACTGTATCGTAATATAGGATGGTAAATTCTGTTAACGAAAGTAAACGTGGTATAAAGATACTCTGATATAACACATTTACTGTTGGATGTACGATCACTGATGAGAGCTAATGAAAAATGACTTGTGAATATGTTCCCCCACCAACTGCCTCAGTTGCCACGTAAACAGTGCACATGAACAGTGATTTGCTGAGATTCATGTTAATTATGTTGACATTGGTAACAATAAATGTACCTTATGCCATTTCTGTGATCCTTACGCTCATTTAATGATGATGTACTCTCAGAGTTAGAATACTCAACACACAGATACAACGGTGAGATATATACACGTCAGAACGTTCGTAAATTTGACGTCTACTGAGGCACAATGTAAGTGATGCGTTGTTTTTAGCATTTTTTTGTAATGCAACTGTAGTATGGATGGCATGATAGTGCCATTCTGTACATGCCCTCAATCGAGGACATTGGGAAAACCGGAACAGAAGAAAATCAATGTGTTCGAGATGTGATGCTACAGAAGAATGTTGAATATTAAGTGGACTGATAAGACAAGAAATGATAAGGTTTTCAGCAGAACCATGAAGAATGGAACATACCGAAGGCGTTGGTAGGAAATGGGACAGCATTTTATTGTTGGGCTTGCATTCTTATTGTTCCGTCTTGGTTATTGCATGTATTCTATACTACCCGCCTTTCGCTGAATTATATTCTTACTTTTCTCAGTATTTTGAACATTTTGGACAATTTTAGTTTCCAGATGGCTTTTCTAGGTCTACAGGTCCTATGAATGTGTCCATTTTATTTTCAAGTTTTGCTTACCTCATAAATTACAACGTCAGACGTGCTGCTCTCTTGTGCTATTACACTTTTGACAAGCAAAATGATCGTCATCTGTCGTGGTCAAAAGTATGTGGACAACCCCAAAGACATAACTTTTTCATATTAGGTGCATTTTGCTGCCACCTACTGCCAGGTACTCCGTGTAAGCGGCCTCAGTAGTCATTAGACATCGTGAGAGAGCAGAATGGGGCGCCCCGAGGAACTCACGCACTTAGAACGTGGTCAGGTGATTGGGTGTCACTTGTGTCATACACCTGTACGCGAGATTTCCGTACTGCTAAACATCCCTAGATCCGCTGTTTCTGATGTGATAGTGGAGTGGAAACGTGAAGACACACGTACAGCACAAAAGCGTACTGGCCGACTCCGTCTGTTGACTGACAGAGAGCGCCGACAGGTGAAGAGAGTCGTGATGTGTAATAGGCAGACATCTATCCAGACCATCACACAGCAATTCCAGATTGCATCAGGATCCACTGCAAGTACTGTGACAGTTAGGCGGGAGGAGAGAAAGCTTGGATTTCACGGTCGAGCAGCTGCTTAGAAGCCACACATCACGTCGGTATATGTCAAACGACGCCTAGCTTGGTGTAAGGAGCGTAAACATTGGACGATTCAACAGTGGAAAACCGTTGTGTGGAGGGATGAATCACCGTACACAATGTGGCGATCCGATAGCAGGGTGTGGGTATGGCGAATGCCCAGTGAACGTCATGCGCCAGCGTGTGTAGTGTCAATAGTAAAATTCGAAGGCGGTTTTGTTATGGTGTGGTCGTGTTTTTCATGGAGAGGGCTTGCACCTCCTATTGTTTTGCGTGGCACTATCACAGCTTAGGCCTATATTGGTGTTTCAAGCACTTTCTTGCGTCCCACTGTTGAAGAGGAATTCGGTGATGGCGATTGCATCTTTCAACACGATCGAGCATCTGTTCAGAATGCACGGCCTGTGGCGGAGTGGTTACACGACAATAACGTCCCTGTAATTGACTGCCTGCACAGAGTCCTGGCCTGCAGAACACCTTCGGTACGGCTTGGAACGCCGACTTCGTGCTAGGCCTCACCGACCGACATCGATACCTATCCTCAGTGCAGCACTCCGTGCAGAATGGGCACCCATTCCCCAAGAAACCTTCCGGTACCTTAGTGAACCGATGCCTGCGAGAGTGAGAGCTGTAATCAAGGTTAAGGGTGGGCCAACACCTTACTGAATTCCAGCATTACCAATGGAGGACGCCGCGAACTTGTGTCATTTGCAGCCAGGTGTCCAGATAGTTTTGATCGCATAGTGTATTATTCCTGTCAACAAATTCGATAGATGAGGTGTTGTGCTAATTGTGCGATAGGCCTCGCAAGTATCTGCTCTTGTCTACAGGATTGAGCCTAACGGTATTCCGCCATTCTCGTATAGTCTACACGCCAACTTGTGTAGTTCTTGGTTGACGCTTCCGCCGATGATTTCGGTAAATACGAAGATATGTTACCTATTGCTTCTGCGTTCCAAATCTGTGTTAAGGTATGACTCTTATATCGGATCTCCAGTGTCTTCCATTGCCATTGTTGTTTCTTCTTCACACTTCAACTGAAGTGTTTTTTTTTCTGTTTCGCAACGTTTCTTTTCCGTTAACACCTTGTATTTATCTTTTTTTCTCCAACTTCTAGGATGCGCTGTTCATAATGTCTATTCCTGCCTGTGTGGCATTCATAAACCTTGTATCTACAGCCTAAGAGAAATTCAGATGCATTTCATGATTGTCTTGAACTTCAATGTGCCATTCCTTTCCGTATTAATTCTTCCAGACCATTCCCTTCATCTTCAGTCCATAATTCATCGCTATTCAATGGACATTTCAGGTTATATCTGGGTATGCCTCACAGTCAAATTTCTGTGTGACCCGGACGTAACCTAAGGCTGGTACTTTCCTGTGCCTCGATCCTTTTCTAAGTATTCCTGCTGTGGGGAAGCAAGAGTTTGCGATAGCTAGCGACTGTTGCAAGTTAAAACAAATGGGACAGAGAGAGAGAGAGAGAGAGAGAGAGAGAAAGGGACTCCGCTCTCTTCCACTCCGCTGCAAGGCTAAATCTGGTATGCGATCATGATTGTTTGTACTGCAGCCATAATGTTACGAAATTGGAGTACGTAACACTTTGATATTTTTTGTCATTATGTAGTTTGTTAAGAGAAAGGCGAAGAAACATGTAAAATTAATGCATCCACATGTTTGAAACAGTTGCTCCAAAAATCGATGTTTTACGCTGTTTTACATCTATGTCAGAAATGCAGAGCTACAATTTTTGTAGTATGTGTATTCTGATATAAAGCATAACATATGGAATTTACATTAATTTCTGTCATCAATGATAAAACAAGCTACTGTTGCAAAGTTTTCCAACTGTATTTAATTTTATCACTGGTGATGAATATCAACAGTTGTGCATGTCCCATCAAGAGAAACGTGTGTTCATATCTGTCTGCATTGTTATTGTTGTTGTTGTTGTTGTTATTAGTTGTAGTAGTATAATTATCACTATTGCGTGCTGCTCGTGTACCACGCTTGTTGTGGTGTTGACTCACTAAGGTGTCAGGTTATGTGTAAGAGAGTGCACGAGCGCCTTAATTTTATCACGTGAAATAAACGCGTAAAGAAGTAAACAAATGTGCCAAAATCCGCTAGTGCTTGTTATCCACATTAAACTATCTCTAAGGCCACCGGCTCTACCCTTTCTTGCGACTCATAGTGTCTGTCCTGCTGGGGATGCCATCGTGTAGTGGATCCCCGTACCCTCTGGAGCGTATGTGTGTCAGCGGGCCACACGCGACACCAGATGGCCTCAAAGATCTGAAAATTTCGGAGTAATATGGCGCCACCTCTCTCCATTCTCGCTTTTATCAGAATGACAACGGACAGGAGTCTTAGAAGATCACGTGTCAGAGATTTATGCTCATATTACGTGTACGTGCAGTCTAGAGCGCATCACATCACATCTTTTAATTGCGGACCGGTGCCCTGGCTTCATGCTGAGTATCCTGTGGACTCTCCCGAGACAGCAGCCGTGTTCACAGATCTGCGTGGACGCGCTCCTGGCTTTGCGACCACTCAGGCGTCCTGTCACGTCCCCATATGCCCGCTAAACGATTCGATTCACAGGAAATGTCTGCGACCAGCGTGTGGAAAGTGAAGGTCTCAAAGTCCCTGCGATCTGGCGGCTCTACGGGATCTGCTGAGTGACGTCAGCTGAGCACGACACAGCTGGAGAGACTTGTGGAGTCTCTGTCGGTGAACTCAGGCCCTTGTCAAGGCTAGAGGCGGTGTGCTCTACTGCTGTGTTAGCATGATCTCTCCTTATCTGATATCGACTGAAATCTGTCCTCATCCTTCATGTTTATTATTTGTAACCTTCCAAGTAAACACAACCAACTTGACCTTGTGTTTTAAGGAGAAAAAGGTACACTTGCAAGATCTCAACCATAGCAACCGAACACCCGCTCCCTCTTAAAATAAATGTCCATAATTATGATAACATTAAATGAAGACTTCTTTAATGCACTGCTTTTAACCTTTTGCACGTGCAGGTTGCCTGTCACTGGCTCCTTTCCACTTCAACTGCCTAATGCACGAGCGCAGACTACTGTACAGGGAAGGGGGGGGCGGGGTGACATCTAGAGCCCTCATACTCGCTTCATGTTGAAAGCGTGGGAGGAGGTGAGTGGAACCAGTCACGCCTGCCCCATGTGTTCGAAACTTTGTTCTACAAGTGGAACACATGTTGTTAAACATGTAAAACAGGTAAGCAATATGAGCAGATAGTATGTCAATCTCATGCACATATATGATCAACATTGTTTAGCGATATTCTAGTACTGATATTCTCAAGCAGTTTTATATAAAACACACACACTGATACATAGATCTCTGTTGTGGCCAGGGGCAAGGTCAAATCTGACAATATTACATCTTCAAAGCAAGCTCAATCAATCAATTCCTGATTTTACGTCTGTGTTCCACTGTATCAATGACATCGTTTGACGAAAGTGGTTTTTTGTGAAAGCGAATCGCCATCATTGTCACCGTCATCCTCTCATAAAGAAGACTCTACCGTCACTCAGCTTTTGTTGTCTACATTTACCAGATGTTCTCTATGATTACTACTAGCAAATTACAATGTAGAAATAATATCAGAAAGAAACACTCGCGCACTTTCATTTCTTGCGCGTAAGAGTTAGACGAATAGCCACATGTAACGATCATTACGAGTCACAACTTTCACGAGCTTTGAGGTTTAATCGTTGCAATTTGATCGTCACTGTATACTGATCCTGGAGGTGCGACACTATCGCTTGTTGGTTCACCGACATTATAAACACAAACCTCTCACTCATTGTACCTACCGTACAGTAGTTCATGCTCTGACAATGGTCGACCGCAGTGGGCTGGAGAGTGTCAGAAACAAGTCGTACACGAGCGTCGAAAAGCTATGTGTTCAGAAGGCTATAATTGCGTACTCTCAGAACTATGGCACAAATCTTCGCGCGAGATCTATAGTTCGGGCTAATATTTTGCAAGCCTGCTTTTTTTGTATGAGACCCAGTTGGTGATCTTCCCTTGTTGGATGTGATCGGTTGTCAGTAGATAACTGTTTCTTTTCTCCAGTGCTGTTATTATTTAGATCTAATGTTTTTATTTCTATGTATAATTTGGACAGAGTTTTCAGTCCGTCGCAACTCCATCATCATGTGTCCATTAACTTTTATGGGATTTTTTATAGAATACCTTAAGGAGCACTTCACGCTTTATTTATCAATAACGTACTCCCATATAAGATACTCACCAGTTTTGTTCAAGTCCCTCCACTTGTATTTACGTAGACGGTGGCTCTCACATGTTTCCCTGGCGACCACGGCTCTTGTGATCCTCCGAACAGCACGCAGTGACTGGGACACGACGTCATGCCTCAGATCATCCCTCTGCAGCGTTGTAATGTTCCATTCCATGTTGTTCAACCTTTCAAAACAAAACGGAGCCAGCAGATGTAACAGATGATATTCTGAAAGTTGACTGTATTTTGTAGAATAGAACAGCGAATACTAAACTCAACGTGTCCTTTCTCCAGGTTTTACGTTTCTCATTGATAGAGATCACCAGCTCATTAGTGTCGAATCAAGGTGTCAAACAAGTATTCTGGCGTAAATTATGACTGGTATGCAAGTCTTCTGACATATTCTGCTGGAGTGATCGTCTCTCATGAAACACAAGAATTCACATACAAACATGCAGCCAGGACAACGACAGGACAAGCACGGCAGACCACCTTTAAACACATGGAGTGGGCGCTCCTCCACAACATGCCTCACCGTCTGCTCCTCGGCACCACAGTCACAGGCAGCGCTTCCACTATGAACCCACTTTTTCAAGACGTAGCCAGGTCTCCTATGTGCCATTTGGATGAGGTTGAATCTTGAGCTTTCGTGACAAGAAAGACCATACTGTGCAATCCTACTCAGTTGGTGGTCTCCGCTATTTAGGACTGAACTCTTACCGGACTCTGCCTCGAGAATTAGCATCTTGGCATCTTTGATTGTGAGATTAGCATAGACAAAACTGGATAGAACAGGTAACCACTAAGCGGGAGCTATTGTAGCAATGCCATTAATATCCAAACTGGTCCCTTTCGTGTTAATTGTATGAGCGCCGTTCTCCCTCGCATTAACACAATATGCAGCAGCTCAATATGCAAGAAAAATTACAGCGTTCTTTTGTTTGTCTGCACTTCCACCACAGTAGTTTCTAGAAATGTGGTTCAGCTTATTTAGGATAGGACTTTAAACGACTTTCATAGGTTCGCGCAGAGCTGCATAGGTGACAGTGACAGGCAAAGTGAGACACCGAGGTAATTAAGGAAGTAGTTGCAGGACATGTCCGTAAGAACAGACACCACATCCATATAAGTATATAGTTCTGGCAATACCGGTCATGACCTTTTTCTTCTGTGCAGATGCACACATATTCCCCGAACTCTTACGGGACTTGGTAAGAATGTCTTCCACGAGTAATGAGTGCGTTGGGGTGGGACACTATGACTGTAGTGTGCGGACATGAAAGGTGAGAATGTGGGTCTCGTGGGAGGCGTGTGCGAGATAGTCCCTGCAGTGGCAATATCCTCTGTGCCCTCGGTGGCTCAGATGGATAGAGCGTCTGCCATGTAAGCAGGAGATCCCACGTTCGAGTCCTGGTTGGGGCACACATTTTCACCTGCCCCCGATGATATATATCAATGCCCGTCAGAAACTGAAGGCATTAATATAATACTAATTTCAATCAGTAAATAGCCAGCTGCAGTCGATGAATTTGGTTCCTAGGCGCCCATTATGAACAACAACAAAAAATACTACCTAGGACCTTGGAGTGCAAAGAAATTGGCTAAGAGGTCACGTGAAACGGAACCTGGGCCAGTGGAGTGGGCTTCTATTCACCGGCAAGCACAGGTTCGAATGACGCCTGGGGCTCGTCATACAAGACTGTGTAGGTTACCAGCAATCGGTGCACGTCTCTGTCCATGGGTTCAGCTGGGAGACAAGTCGGTCATATTTTGGGCTGCTATTGTGGATGGGTGCCCGACACTGGTGTAGCTGCTCTGTAAGTAGCGCCTTTGATTAGCAATCCAGAAGTCCTCGTTCCTGGATTCGATACCCGACAGTGCTTAAATTTTCATTAATAATCAGCATTGGTCGCCGAAGACTTCCAGCATAAGAGACACCCTGTCTTGCCCTTGAGGTGGGAAAGTGCCCCAAAGGCGGAACAATCAGCAATGATCAGCTGCATGTGGATGCAGAAGACAATGGAAAACAATTCATTAAAGTCATATAACGTGTATCCACACGGCATGTGGCCTGTAACTGAAAAAGTGTCATGATCATCTCTCTATCGGCAAAAGTTACGGAATAGCCCCCATTTGGATCTCTTGGAACAGACTGCCAAGGGGGAGATGAAAACGAGGAAAAGGTTGAATAATGAATGAAAGGATAATGTTCTAATGTCGGGGCGTGGAATGTCAGAAGACTGAATGTGATAAGGAAGCTAGCAAACCTGGAAAGGGAAATGGAAAGGCTCAATCTAGATATAGTAGGGGTCAGTGAAGTGAAATAGAAAGAAGACAAGGATTTCTGGTTAGATGAGTATATGGTAATATCAACAGTAGCAGAAAATATTACAAACATCAAAAAAGTTTTGCATCACCTCGGTTCCGAGAGTTCCGGAACCTAGATAGAAAATTGGAATAGAGCTCAGCATAAACATTATTTCCACACTTTTTACTGCTCATGAAGACCACACACTGCATGTTGTACCACCAAACAGCGGACCTTCAGAGGTGGTGGTCCAGATTGCTGTACACACCAGTACATTCGAACCTGTGCTTGCCAGTGAATAGCCCACTCCACTGGTCCAGTAGCAGGTAATCTTGCATTGATGCATGCCTGGAATCGTCGTGGCATACTATCCACAAGTTCATCAAAGCACTGTTGTCCCAAATTGTCCCACTCCTCATCGGCGATTCGGCGAAGATCCCTCAGAGAGTTTGCTGGGTCACGTCACCCATAAACAGCCCTTTTCAATCTATCCCAGGCATATTCAATAAGGTTCATGTCTCGAGAACATGCTGGCCACTCTAGTCGAACGATGTCGTTATCCTGAAGGAAGTCATTCACAAGATGTGCACTATGGGGGTGCAATTATCGTCTATGAAGACGAATGCTTCGCCAATATGCTGCCGATGTGGTTGCACTATCTGTCAGAGGATTGCATTTACGTATCGTACAGCCGTTACGGCCCCTTCCAACACCAACGGCATACGTCGGCCCCACATAATGCCACCCCAAGAGTCCGCAGCTCGTTGTCGTGCGGTGGCGTTCTCGCTTCCCACGGCCGGGTTCCCGGGTTCGATTCCCGGTGGGGTCAGGGATTTTCTCTGCCTCGTGATGACTAGGTGTTGTGTGCTGTCCTTAGGTTAGTTAGGTTTAAGTAGTTCTACGTTCTAGGGGACTGATGACCATAGATGTTAAGTCCCATAGTGCTCAGAGCCATTTGAACCATTTTGAGCCACCCCAAGACAACAGGGAATCTCCACCTTGCTCCACTTGCTGGACAGTGTGTCTAAGGCGTTCAGCCTGGCTGGGATGCCTCCAAACACGTCTCTGACGATTGTCTGGTGAAGGCATATGTGAAACGTATTGGTGAAGAGAACGTGATGCCAGTCCTAAGTGAGCCATTCGGCATGTTGTTGGGCCCATCTGTACCGCACTGCATGGTGTAGTGGTGGCAAATATGGACATCGCCATGGACGTCGGGAGTGAAGTTGCACATCATGCAAACTACTGCACACAGTTTGAGTCGTAACACGACATCCAGTGGCTGCAAGAAAAGCATTATTCAAAATGGAGGCGTTGCTGTCAGGGTACCTCCGAGCCATAATTCGTAGGCAGCGGTCATTCCCTCAGTAGTAGTCCTTGGGCGGCAGGAGCGAGGCATGTCATTGACAGTTCCGGTCTCTCTGTATGTCCTCCGAGATGCCTGGATACTTCTCTTGTTGCGAGCCCTTTGTGGCACAAAGTAACAATGCGGACGCGATCGAACCGCGGTATTGACTGTCTAGGCAATGTTGAACTACAGACAACATGAGCTGTGTTCTTGGTGGAATGACTGCAACTGATCGGCTGTCGGACTCCCTCCATCTGATAGGCACTGCTCATGCATGGTTGTTTACATGTCTGGGCGGGTTTAGTGAAATCTCTGAACAGTCAAAGGGACTGTGTCTATGTTACAATATCCACAGTCAACGTCTGTCTTCAGGAGTTCTGGGAACCAGGTGATCCAAAATGTTTTTTGATACTTGTATAACGGGAGTGGGATTATTATGAATAGGAATGTAGAGCAAAGTGTGTGTTACAGTGAACAGTTCAGTGATAGAGCTGTGCTTATCACAATCGACAGCAAACCAACACCGACAACGATAGTTCAGATATACATGCCGACGTCGGAAGCTGAAAATAAACAGATAGAGAAAGTATATAACGATAATGAAAAGGGTAATACAGTACGTAAAGGGAGATGAAACTCTATTAGTCATAGGGGACTGGAATTCAGTTGTAGGGGAAGACCTGGAAGAAATGGTTACCAGAGAATATGGGCTTGGGAAAGGAGTGAGACAGGAGAAAAGCTACCTCAGTTCTGTAATAAATTTCTGCTAGTAATAGCGAATACTCTTAATCACAAGAGGAGGATGTATAATTGATAAAGGCTGGATGATATGGGGAGTCTACAGTTAGATTACATCATGGTCAGACAGAGATTCCTAAATCAGATACTGGATTGTAAGGCGTACACAGAAGCAGATATATACTCATATCCAATGTAGTAATGATGGAGTATTTTGAAGTATCAGAGATCAGTCAAGAAGAATCAATATGCAAAGATGTCAGTTACAGAAGCAGTAAGGGATGACGAGATACGCTTGAAGATCTGTAACGCTATGGATACAGCAATAAGGGATAGCCCAGTAGGCAGTACAGTTGAAGAGGAATGAACATCTCTGAAAAGCACAATCACAGAAAGTTGGAAAGGAAAACAGAGGTACAGAGAAAGTAATTGCGAAGAAACCATGGGTAATAAAAGAAATAACTCAAGTATTTATTGTATTATACATGATGAAAGAAGGAAGTTCAAAAATGTACAGGGAAATTAAGGAATACAGAAATACAAGTCACTGAGGGATGAAATAAACAGAAAGTGTAGGGAATCTAAGACGAAATGGCTGCCTAAAAAGTGTGAAGAAATCGAAAAAGAAATGATTGTTGGAAGGAATGAGTAAGCATACAGGAAAGTCAAAGCAACCTTGAGTGAAATCAAAATATGGGTGATAACATTAAGAGTACAGTGAGAATTTCACTGTTAAATGCAGATGAGGGTACAGAAGGGTGGAAAGAGTGCATTGAAAGCCTCTATGAGGGGAAGATTTGTTTTATGTGATACAAGCAGAAGAAACAAAAGTCGATTTAGAATAGGATATCCAGTAATAGAATCAGAATTTAAAAGAGCTTTGGAGGGACTTAAGATCAAATAATTCAGAAGGCATAGATATGATTCCATCAGGATTTCCAAAATCATTCGGGGAACTGCAACAAAACGATTATTCACGTTGGTGTGAAGAATATATGAGTCTGTCGACATACCACCTGACTTTCTGAAAAATATCATCCACATAATTCCTAAGACTGCAAGAGCAGACAAGTCCGAGAATTATCGAAAACTCTGCTTAACAGCTCATCCATCCAAATTGCTGACAAGAATAATGTACAGAAGAATGGGAAAGAAAATTGAGAAGGCGTTAGATGACTATCAGTTTGGCTTTAGGAAAGGTAAATGCACCAGAGAGGCAAGAATGACTAAAGAACAATGAAGGCACATTCATAGGATTTGTCGACCTGGAAAAGGCGCTGAGCAATGTAAAATGGTGTAAGATATTCGAAATTCTGAGACAGACATGGATAAGCTGTAGAGAAAGACGTGTAACACACAAAATGTACAAGAGCGAAGTGGGGATAATAAGAATGGACGACCAATAATGAAGTACTCGGATTAAAAAGGGTGTAAGACAGGGATGTAGTCTTTCGCCCCTACTTTCAATCTGTGCCTCGAAGAAGCAATGGTGGAAATACAAGAAAGGTTCGGGAGTGGGATTAAAATTCAAGATTAAACGGTATCAGCGATACAATTCGCTGATGACATTGCTATCCTGAGTAAAAGTGAAGAGGAATTACATGGTGGGCTGAGTGGAATGGACAGTCTAATTAGTACAGAATATAAATTGAGAATAAATCGAAGAAAGACGAAACTAATGACAAGTAGCAGAAATGACAACAGAGAGAAACTTAACATGAGGATTAACGGTCACGAAGTAGATGAAACTAAGGAATTCTACTACCTAGGCAGTAAAATAACCAATGACGGATGGAGCAAGGAGGGTAGCAAAAGTAGATTAGCTCTGGCAAGAAGGGCATCCCTGGCCAAGAGAAGACTACTGGTATCAGGCCTTAATTTGTTGAAGAATTTTCTGAGAATGTATGTTTGGAGCAGAGCATTGAATGGTAGTGAAACATGGACTGTGGCAAAACAGGAACAGAAGAGAATGGAAGCATTTGAGATGAGGTTCTACAGACGAATGTTGAAAATTAGGTAGACTTAAAGGTAGGGAATGAGGAGGTTCTGTGCAGAATCGAAGAGGAAAGGAATGTGTGGAAAACACTGACAAGGAGAAGAGATACGATGATAGGACATCTGTTAAGACATGAGGGAATGACTTCCATGGTACTAGAGGGAGCTGTAGGGGGAAGAAATTGTAGAGGAAGCCAGAGATTGGAGAATACATAGAGCAAATAATTGAGGTCGTAGGTTGCAAGTGCTACTCTGAGATGAAGAGGTTGGCATAAGACAGAAATTCGTGGCGGACAGCAACAAAGCAATCAGAAGACTGAAGACTCCAAAAAAAAAAGAACGTGGGAAAGGTCTCTAACCTTTCGTATTCAGATGTTGGAGACATCTTCAGAGGGTATGAAGGCTCAGGCAGCAGTTTGAAACTTCTATAAACTCAGCAAGCCGAACTGTTTATACGCATCCACGCCACAGTCGGACTGTGATGTCATCACACGGGTGCTTAAGAGTGCAGGGTCACGAGTGCGTCTGTTGTCGAGCCTCTGCCGGTTTGACTGGTCTCTGTATTCAATACTAAGGCCAGCAACTCGTCTAATTTCAGTCATTCTCCTTTTCGTTAAAGTTGCTTCTCGTACTTATGTGTGTTTGACCGTGTGTGCAAGACAATTTATATAATCCTCCTATTGCAACTGCTGGCCATACATTCTTTACAGTGTTCAGAACCCTCACGCTCCTTTGTTATTGGCATAAACACTGCACTCTGATGATGTGGACGGTGACTGCTTTTACTAATGGGAATAGATCTTTGGTCCTTTTGATGATTAGCTCCATATCTGTAAGCAGATATTGCAATCTCAGATTAATCATTTCTTCTGAAAGTAGTGTTTAAATGGTTGGGGTGATCCTCCAACTACTGTGGTGACAGATTATTTAAGCCCAGCCCACAACTGCTCTTTCCAGTTTGGGACAATGATTGGAATTTTTTTGAATGTATCGACATGTGTGAGTGAGGTTTCTGCAGACATTCTGTGCCTAACATCTATGGATTCTCTAAGCATCTGTACAGTGTAAAATATTTCAATTTCTTTCTGTTCAGGATTTGATCTTATAACTAAAATCTTTTGGAAAATTTAGAAATTCTGTGTCCTTTTTCCCCATGAGGCTGTATAATGAAGTAACAAGTCTAACGGCAAAGGTTTTTCTTGGTGCACTAGTGAGCTGTTCCTTCCAGTTTTACATATAAAACTCCGGTGTAACTGTGCTGAGTGTGTTTCTCGTAGTCACACTACCAGTTTTCCAAATAGTTTGTGGTCCTATCGAAAATATGTCATTGTGAAAGAATATTTAAAGCGATCATACCTGTTCTTTGCCAAAATTCATTCTACGACGAGAAAAAAGAAATGAAAATGACGCGCCACAAAGGAATCATCTTAAAGGGACGGAAATCGGTAGACGTGATGTACACAAGCAGACAAACAAATGAATACAGTTTCAGAAAAACTGAATGATTTATTCTAGAGAGAGAGCCTCACAAACTGAGCACAGTCAATAACGCTTTGGTCCACATCTAGTCCTTCTGCAAGCAGTTATTCATCTTCCCGTTTATTGGCAAAGTTGTTGAATGTCCACCTGAAGGATATCGTTCGAAATTATGTCCAACTGGCAGGATAGATCATGAAAACCCCGAGATGGTTGGAGAACCCTGCCCAGTATGCCCAAAACGTTCTCAGTTGGGGAGAGATTTGCCGACCTTTCTTGTCGAGGTGTGTTTGGCGGGCACGAAGACAAGCAGTAGAACCTCTCGGCGAGTATGGGCGGGAAATTATTTTGCTGAAATGAAAGACAGCAAAACAGGACATGGAATATCGTCGGCGTATCGCTCTGCTGTACGGGTGACTACTAAAGCGGTCCTGCTGTGAAAGTGAATGGCACACCAGACCAGCGCTCCTGGTTCCTGTGCCTTATGGCAGGCGACAGTCACGTTGGTATCCCCCAGTCTCCAAGGCGACTCCAGACACGCCTTTCCTGGGCACTGGGGCTCAGTTAGAAGCGGGGCTCGTCACATAAGACTGTTCCAGTCAATGACATTCCTGGCCTGGAGACGCCCCAGATAGCCTTGGGATACCAATCTTACTGTTGTCCGCCATATGGTGTGACAGCCTGGAGTGATGCTCAGGGGTGTCATTTGTTTTCACAGCAGGACTTCTTTGGTTGTCATCTATGGCACCCTCACAGCACACCAGTTCGTGTGCAGCCCATTTTGCTGCCCTTCATGGTAAGCCATTCATGGCTAACTTTTTTGTCTTTGGACTTGCCAAATCCTACCTTGGCCAGCACGGTGCCCAGACCTCTTCCTAATTGACAATAATTGTAGCAATATAGGCAGGGACCAACCAGGTCGGGATTTTGAAGATCTACGGCACAAATTGGACAAAATATGGCAGGATTTTATTTTTTTCTATAAATGTCTTTTTTTGTTACAGAGGGCAGGAGAAGACTGGTCAAGTATTTGGCAGTCACGTTTGTCAGACAGTCCATAGCACTAGCAACTGTTCTTTAATGGAATGATGAGTTTGTGAATTTTTGGCACACCAAACAATCTTGGTGGGACCAGTTCTGATTTGATAAGACATTTCTTCTTGGTGGGAGAAATCAAACCCGCTTTTACTGACTGATGCATTACCCTAAGTATTTCTGTTGTGGGATTTCTTTTAATCTCCCTGTACCTTCCTGGCTGTAATACAACCCCAGTTTTACTGGAGTAGTGTCATTATTTGATTAGCATTGTAGCGTTACCTTTATCTGCTGGAAGTTCTTGAATATATCAAAATTAAAATCTCGGAGAGGTTCCTTTTCATATTTCGTTAAGTTACTGATGTCTCAGTGCTTACTTCCTCTGGAGTGTCTTTGGTGGTGCCTCCAGATTTAGGAGACGAAGTCTTAGGCACAGAAATATGCCTTGGACGGTGGCCTCATACCCATTAAGCAAAATTCACCAGCAGATTGTATTCAAATTAGTTACCAGTACGAGTATGGTTGTTAGTGTTTGTAGGAATCACGAAAGAAACGAAGTGTGTAGAAATGTGAGAAATCTTTAGAGAAATGGCGGCCAAGACATCGGCTCACCGACCATGCCCGGGCACAAGTGCCAAAGTAGTCAGCTTCGCTTCATATTTCTCCCACCACCACGCCACGCTGTCTGAGTGTGAAGAAGGGGAAGAGGGGAGAACTGCAAATGCGCCATAATTAAATGGCAGTGCAGTTGCACAGCACACGACTTAGTTCTATGTTTCACATTTCTCAGCAATATAGCTCACAAACAAAACAAGTTATCAGCATTGTTTAATTATTTTTAGAGCACTGAAACAATATATAATTTTTGCCTGGTTCAAACTACTGGCATACAGGCAGACGAAGACACAGAATTTCGCACTCAAGTTGCTAAGTAATCGTGACTTGTTTAGTCACAAAAATGGTTACTGTAGAACTTTTGTAAAGTCATTATAGAGACGTGGGAACTCTACTTGAGGAAAGCAGTGACTGGAATTACCTTGCAGATCACTCAGTTACATCTACACATGTACAGGGGTGCAAACAACTGAAACGGCAAACAGTCTCGAAAACAGTTCAGAAAAGTTGTGAGACTGACACTGTTAGTTAGTTACTTCGTTAGTGATGTGTTCCATTGATCAATCTCACGGTAACCATGATGATGTCAAGTGCATAAGAAATGCACACATGACAAATGGTTCTTATTTTTTCTTAAAAGCTTAAAATTTTTAGCATCTACCCCATTCCCTTAAATGGAACAAAATGCAATATTATACCTATGGGTTTATTTATTCCTAGTCAAGAATTCATCTATTGTATGGAAACAGTTGTCACTTTATTTCTGAAACCATTACTGCTGTCTGTCAGACATATTAAATCATCTGGTAATTTATCGAAGAGTTTTATAGCAGCATATTCTACCACTTTCTGTGGCAAAGACAGATTATGTAGAGGATAGTGTAAGTCTTTCTTTCTTCTGGTATTATAATCATGAATGTCACTGTTAATTTTAACCTGGTTCTTGTTGCTCAGAACAAATTTCATGACTGAATAAATGTACCGTTACGCTGTTGTAATAATTCCTAACAGCAGAGAGTGAAAATGTGCAAAATATGTTAGCTTGCTACCCTAGGTCACTCAAAATTGGCAGTTATTCTGATTACAAAAGTTTTGGAACCTAGTCGCTTTATGAGATCCAAAATATGAATTTTCCAATTAAGATTCTCATCTATATGTACATCCAAAAACTTGGTATGGTCTACCCTGACTACTGACTTCTGCTGATGTGTTATATTTATTGAAGGAACTGTATTCCTTGCAGTAGAATCCTGGATATACTGTCTTTTTCCAAAATTCAGCCCACCAATTAACAACTTTTCCAAAGACATTATTTGTATCATTTCCCACTGGTGTTTCTTTTACAGGTTTAATAGTGATGGTTGCATCATCAGCAGTGTCAGTTTAGCTTCTTGTTTCAGATAAGAAGGGGCGTCGTTCATGTACATTCAGAACAGGAGAACCATGATTGAACCTTGTGGAACACCTAGTGTAATTTCACCCCAGTTACATAAAATGGAAAACTTCTGTAAATCAATGAAACCATATAAATAAATGTTTTGCTTCCTGTTATGTAGATTTGACTTAAACCAGTCATATGCTGTTATTTATACCGTAGAATTGTAATTTCTCTGATATCATGGTTAACACAGTCAAATGCTTCTGATAAGTCATAGAAAATTCCTAGTGCTGGTGTTTTACTACTTAAATATTCTATTACGTGAGCAGTGAAACTGTATGCTGCTGTCTCACTGGAACAGCATTTTGAAATCCCAGTTGCGATTTACTAAGAATCCCTTCACGGTTGTGATGGCTAACCACTCTTGAGTACATTTTGTTCTCGACGATTTTTGAAAATGTTGTAAGCAAGTATACTGGCCAAAAATTATTGACATCTGTGTTGCCCCATTTTTTGTACAGTAGCTTGACGGAGGGATATATTAACCTGGCTGGGAAAATAGCTTGCATTACTGATGCATTATATATGTGACTCAGAACATCAGCTGTAACTGCCCCACATTGTTTTTATATCTTGTTAGTGGTGTCACCTGCTCCAACAGACATTGATTTATCAAAAATTTAATGATATTTCTTTTTCAGAAGAGGTTTCTAGGTGAAAATTAATGACTGAAATTTCTCACAACTGACTCTTCCATGTACAGTTTGGCTTTTTCTTTGCAACTATTCTCACCAACTCTTTCACATACACTTAAGAAATGATTGGTAAATGCAGAGTAAGATTGTCACTCTGCAGCAAAGTGTGCGCTGATATGAAACTCCCTGGCAGATTAAAACTGTGTGCCAGCCCGAGACTCGAACTCAGGACCTTGACCTTTCGCAGGCATGTGCTCTACCAACTTTTTTTATTATTATCAGATTGACTTGGCATTTTGATGAAAATCAGACAACCATAGTCAAACCATCATTTAATATCAGCTGCAAAAAAGAAAATCAACTAATTAGTTCAAGCACAAACAATTATTAAATTCTGAATGGGAAGACTAACCTATTATCCCACCCTTTTGCTCAATTTTTTTATGTGCATGTGGGAAGTGACAAAACTAAGCTAGAAGGGAGGGGGCTCAAGCTCAGGGAAGAAACAAGGACCACAGGGGAATTTAACCAACAGCCTGTCGATTAAACACAAGAATGAGCATATTCGCAGAAAGCGTTCGGTATCATGGCAATCGCTGCCATTTCCAATGCACAGTTGTCAGATAATGGTGAAAAGCGCGGGGATTTAGGTCATTCCCGCCCTCAATGACATAGTGAACATAGTAACCCAAGAGCCAGACAATCGTGATCATTTTCATCTGGGGAAAAGAGGATACTTCTGGATGTAGGACAGTGTCGTCTGGGAAAGCGGTTTCAGGCCCTCGAGTGAGGAAAGCTAGCTGACGACTGACTCAGAGCCAATCATCCCGTCCGCAAGCAACAAGCCTGTGAAGCAAGGTGTCAGCCTGATGACAGTCCTCACACTGATCAGTCGGACGAAGGCCGATACGGAAAAGACGATCACTTGTTGGTATCAGACGGTGAGTGACCTTACACCACGTTGAAGCAATCTCCATCGGCAATACAGGAAGACTAAGATGAGACCAGACCATTTTCTAAGACGTTGACGGGGAAGCAAGTTCAACAGAAGAAAGGGGACATGGTGCACGCCCACGGGGTGATAATATGTTGGTAGTAATATGCCTCATAGAAAGTATATCAGACCTAAGATACCGATAATTAGAAAGTATTCACGAATGTGCCGCAATTTAGGATTAATCCGTTCAACAACAACAGGAAGGGTCAAACTGACCAGCCGGAGACGGGAAAGTAAAGGAGAGGTAACTGAATGCGGAGCCCACATATAGGTTAAAACATTGCAGTGGACAAATAAGATGGATGTCTTCACTTTGATATCGGAAAGACCCAATCCTCCAAGCTTACGAGGCCTGACCACGACTTCATACAGGACACGAAAGGTATGACGGCGCCACAGGAATCGACCAGACAGCCGTTTCAGTCTGCGGGCCATCATCGCAGGAAGGGGGAAGACCTGCGCGATGTATAGTTTACTGATGGCGTAGATCTCTAAAACCTGTATCTTGTGAAGAAGGCTAAGAGAATGCCGTTCATGTTCAGGGATCGCTCCGTGAACACGACTCGTAACCTCACGCCAATTTAGTGACGCCATTTTGATCGGATTGCGATCCACTAAGATCCCTTACGGCGATTGACGACCATCGTCCAAGGAATAACGACATGATCTAAGCCTCTAAACGGTAGGAACGTGCATTTACTATCATTTATGCGAGCACCGGCGAGACGACAAAATGAATCCAACGTATCCTCAAGCCTCGGTATGTCCTCGCCATGTCGTACTAAAACCGTGACGTCATTGGCGTATGCATGGACCGAAAAAGGTTCCCCCAATATAGTCCACGCACGTAATTGCATTGCGAGGCGGCGAACTAAGGGCTCTAAGAACAAGAACAAGAGTGACATGGATAAGGGGCTTCTCTCCTGGGGTAAACGCCATCTGATTGATATCCGGGGGCGGGGGGGGTTAACCGTTAACAATCACCAAGAGACTGGTGCCGGTAAAAAGGCGAGTTAAGACCTGTCGAGCATCATTATTAAAGCCGACAGCGCCGAGCACCTGGCTAAGGCTAACATTTGGTTTCACAAAACTTGTGACTTGATGCGCTGAAACTAATTCCTTCTGAAGCTCCTGGCCTATACCCCTCCCATGACTGCTGCCTAGAAGCAGCATTCTTCTTTTCCTATTCTGATTTGATCCCAACCTGTCTTTTTCCTTTAAGCTAATATTCTCCATCAACCTACATTCAACTACATCTGGGTGAGGCCCTTCCTCCACTACATCCGATTTACTTACTATTTTCAACAGTTTCCCTTTTTCACCCTTTGCTTCTACCTTTTCCTAGCACCCCATCTCTTTCTCTTCCCTTAGCGTACATAATTCCAAATTCGCCTTAAGGGCACAAATTTTCGACTCCTGTTCAGCGATTTTTCTGTCCTTTCTACATAACCTACATTGCCGTGGAGGAGTCTTTATCTACCCCGTTTCCTCGCCGCTACATTCGCCCCAATGAAACCACAACCGACAGTCTTCACACTCCATGCTTCAGATTTCTGAGGCAATCACCACATTTGTCTGGCGTGTTTTTATAGAAAAATGTACACAAAAGCAGAGAATAACTTGGCACAATAGCACTGATGTTTCATAACCTGTATTAATACGTAACTGAACGTTAATGTGGACAAACTTTTAAACAACTCAAAATCTTTATAAGACTACACTTGTAATTCTTTCTAGGTCACAACGTATTCTTCGAACCTCGCATTTCTTTTAACGCCAGTTATCTTAGGAACTGGACAGTCTTTGTCAGAATGTGTCTCTTTCAGAAACGCGATTTTCTTTTTACATGCGTACCCAGCAAATCAGAAAAAGTTACCTTGCAGTACCTTACTATGAGCAATATGCAGTCATGTTCACTTAAAATGTGAAATCTGCACTCGATTTGAGTTGTTCTAAGTTTCGTTCGTGCACTCCTTTCTCCTTCAAAAAATAAAACATTCGACCAATTTCTTCGCGTGCTCCAGGTCTGCAAATTAAGCACGAAGTACTTTTGAATGTACAAAACAATGAATGCCGTCTGTTGATATTTGGAATTTTTTTCCTCTTTCATTGTCAACTAAATCTTTAAAATCTTTGTGTGTGGTACGACGAAGACGAAGTAAATATTCCAGAATTCGAATCAAAAACAGTTCCCAAAATGACTAATTTAGAGGCGATATTTTCGGAGTAGTGAAGCAACTTACATCATCTAATAACAGCAAGTCTTCCGGTCCAGACTGTATAGCAACCACGTTTCTGTGAATTAACTGATTCCAATTATGACTCACTGATATGGTAATCGAATGATAACTATTATCTGCTTTTTTTGAGGTGCACAATTTTACATTTACAAACACTTAAAGAAGTTGCCAATCCTTACAAGACTTTACTCGCGAGTGTGGCAACTTCAAATAACACTGTCTTCTACAATTCTCTACATAATAAACAAAAAAATTACATCGTTGTTATAAAATTGCGAGCGTTATCTATATCTTCATTATTGCTTCAGCTAACTCAGTGCTAAGTTGTGTTGTCATTCGTCCAAGTGAGCTGTAGTAACGCAAGATAGACAATGCGTGTGCCATCTTAGAACACAAGATCTCGCCACCCTTTGTCCACAAGCGGGCCCCTGTCACCCTCTACAGGCCACGCAAAAGCTGACCGACGACGAGGATCCAGGGTTCGACACCGAACCAGGCAACGAAAGCGGTGACGTCACTGAGGATGAAGAGGAAGAACTTATCGCACGAAGTGACCGCGATTCGGACTCTGAACGAGAACACAATTCAGACGGTGACCGCGAATAATCACTCTCCGCTGTTTGTATTTTTACTGGGAGGGAGGAACATGAAAATGGAATAAATTATGTGCTAATGAGGCCAAAAAACTTAAAGAAAGAATATTTTAAAAATATTTCCTAAGGTGAAAGTATTGCCAGACAGGTGTCAAGTGAAATGGACAGTACTTAGCCTGGAAATGATTGACAAAATAGTAAGATACACAAACTTGTGTACTCAGTCTAAGAAAGAAACTGTACAGTATTACAGATAAAGGGATGCAAAAAAAGGCTACAAGATGTGAAATAATAGCATTAGTGGGATTGCTTTGGGATTACGCAAGGAAACCACACTAATGTCATCGAACTGTGGAGAGCAGATGGTACAGGTATGGAGATTACGAGAGCTGTGATGAACTACAGAAAACTCCTGCTCCTTTTACGTTGCATCTGTTTTGGCCACAGAAGCTCAAGGCAAGAAAGGAGAGTAAGTGATAAACTTCCAGCAGTAAGGCAAGAATTACAACGTAACAAAGGAAGGAGGAGCCTACACAGCCGATCAGCTGGGAGGTGAGTATTCCATAGCACGGGTGACAAGAAGATGGCCACTGGTCGTATCCTACACTGCCATGGTTAAGAGCTCAAATCACTTTCCATGCGAATGAGGTAAATCCAGAAAAGAAGAGGAGCATATCCTTGGAAAATTTAGCATTTTCCCTCGCGATGCCTCATCTAGTGAAAACAGGCAAGATTCCTTCACTTCCTCTCGACACAGCAACTCTCATAGAGAGAGAAAAAAAAGGGACACCTCTACTACCTTCAGTTGTGGCCCATGCCGTAGCTTTTTTTAGCAAAGGACATGGGAAAACAACGCTTAACATATCAAATGTTTCAAGTAGTCCGTATGTTTTTCTGTTTATCAAAGTAGCGGCAAACCGTCCATCGAACTTGAGTAGCTACACGAGAAACTAAGCAACAACTTAGTACACACCAATACTTTATCCACAACACTAACCAGTCCCTATTGCATAACGCTGACATACGCAAATTCACGTTTTTGCATTTGATTACTAACAGCCGCTCACACAGTTGCTGATGACACAATGTATGCCGAGAAAAAAGGCAACAGAAAAAAACGGAAAATATGCCGGAGACAGCGACAAGTCTTAAAACCACGCTGTAATGTATAATAAATAAAGTATTATGAAAGTATTCACAGAAAACAATATTTAAAAAACAAAGAGTACACATGTAATAATGTTTTACAATGTTTTATAATTATGCTATTTTCTGTACGTTTCAGATTTAAACAACCCACTGATTATGGCGACATTTGTTGCTGAAACTAGTTTGGGGAATGAATAACTAAACAACAAAAATGTTTTGGATCAAGGCGGACCCCCAATTCCCATATTGTTCTTCACATCTCGATACTTCAGTTGGTGAGAGCGATGTTCGCAAAAGGAGGAGGACTGGGTTTGAGTCCCAGCCTGACACGCAGTTTCCATCTGCCAGCAAGATTCAGGTTTTCGTCCGTCCCATTACATTAATTTGAAATAACTTTATTTCTGTTATCACTACAATTGTCGTAACTATTTGTCTTTGTCGTCGTTAGCTGGAAGACTGGTCTGACGCAGCTCTCCACGCTACACTATCCTGTGCGAGCCCCTTCACTTCCAAATACCTATTTCAACCTGCATTCATTTGAACCTGTTTGCTGTACTCATCACTTGGTGTTCCTCTACAATTTTTACTCCGCACACTTTTTCTCCATTACCAAACGGACGATTCGCTGACGGCTCAGGAGATGTCCTGTCAACTGATCACTTCTTTTAGTCAAGTTGTGCCATATTTTTTACTGTCTCTAATTGGACTCAGTATCTTCTCATTAATTAAACCATCTGCATACCTATTCTTCAGCAGTTTGATCTACCATTACATTTCAGTTAGCTCCTATTCTGTTCTTGTGTCAACTGCTTATCGTCCATGTTTGACCTTTATACAAGGCTACACTCGAGACAAATACTTTGAAAAATGACTTCCTAACAGTCAGATTTATATTAAACAATAAAAAATTCCTCTTTTTCGAGAGATGCTTTCTGAGCTGTAGACAGCCTGTATTTTATATCCCATCTACTTCGGCTATCAGCACTTATACTGCTGCCCGAATGTGACAACTGATCTACTGCTTCAGTGTCTTATTTCCTAATTTAATTACACTTTTGAGTGTGACAGATCAACTTTTCAGCAATCTTATTAGCTAAATAAGATACGGATGTGTTGAGATTTAATTCACTTCTTAATATGACGGAGACATAACTGCATTTGACAGAAAATTAAACTGAGTAAAATGTATTATCTTTCGATGCTCTACAGAGCATGAAAATAATATCACATCGGAAACATTTTCCACAACCGATCATGTTGTCACTTGATCATAGCATAAGAACCTGAATCCTAGGTTGTGATTATGTAAATAATAGTTGCAGAATATCAGGAAAGTTTTCCTTTGCTATATTAAAATGGCATTATGTCCAAATGAGGAACTAAGATTTGAGATTCGTACATATTCAGTGAAC
Organism: Schistocerca americana; assembly: GCF_021461395.2. Classification (NCBI taxonomy): domain Eukaryota; kingdom Metazoa; phylum Arthropoda; class Insecta; order Orthoptera; family Acrididae; genus Schistocerca; species Schistocerca americana. The sequence goes on along the minus strand of NC_060129.1, from coordinate 29,014,406 downwards.
AGTACACGTATGCCTCTAACAGCAATAACAACACTTGTGTGGTTATCGTAAAACGACGAGTCTTTTGCTCAACGAAATTAATCCACCGATAATGGTACACCACTTGTGAATGAAACTAAGAAAGAACAAAGGGAGCTTCAAGTCGCCAACTAGAGCATGATTTCCAACCTGATGCTTATCATACGCGAATTAAGTGTTGGCTAAAAGTGTACAAAACCCAGAGCTTCTGGAAAGGATGAAATAATCTCCCCACGCGAAATGCTTTGCCTCCACTTAACTGAGCACAGGGGTCACTTTGGAATGATGAATGCTGTGGTGCAGGGGAGGCACCAGGCGGTCACGTGACGCCCCACCGCTGACGTCAGTGGTGACGGTGAGGTGGCGATCGCGGTGTGTACGTGTCAGTCGCTCACGTGGAGTCAGCGCGGTCACCTGGGTCGACGTGGCGATGTCGAGGAGTGGCAGGAAGGAATTTTTGCGTTTGGATATGTCCACGACCACACCGCGAGCAAAGCTGGACAATTTGTTATTGTGTCAACGCGGACTCTCCAAGTATCTGCGACGAATGATGAACCACTCGTAGTGATGTAAGGCAGTGGCGTAAAAAGATTCTAGCCGACAGGGCTGGTGATGAGTGTCACTCCAGGTCACCGGCGATGAGTTTCAAACCAGACGAGAATTGGCACTGCCAGTCGAAGCAGCTCCTTCTGAACCAGCTGCAGAGAAATCGTTGCGAAGGCAGCTGCACAGACTCGACATTTCTAGTCAGCGACCGTCGTTCACAGAGACACACACAGATCCGCGTCTTGAGTGGGCCAAAAACACAGTGGCTGGTTGGAGGTGCGTTATACGAGTCGCGATTTCGCCTGTTCTGAAAATACTGAGATGTCGATTGGACCGACGGCCGAATGAGGCGTTTAAGCTGCAGTGTGTAGAGGATGTAGTTCAGGCCAGTGGTGGTTTCATGGTATTATGTGAGTGTTTCTGTCACCATGACTTGGATTCAGTCATTAAGATTAATGTGAAGCTGAACCAGCACGTGTATTTCAACATTCTGTGTGACGAGGTGTTGCCCTATCTTCTATACCTTCCTGATCAGTATTCTCAGGACACGTGCGTTGTAGAAGATGACACAGTCGTGTTCTCAGGGCTGCGTGCGTACACTCCTGGTTTCATGAACAATTAGGCACCCTTCAGCACCTACTAAACAACCCAGTCTTATAGCCACAGACGTTGTACGGTACTGTTTGGAACAGCAGCTGCGAGGTGTCAGCCGACTTCCCCACAGACTGGTAGCTCTACGGGATCTGATCATCAGTAGGAGGCCTCAGGTGGATGCTGCGTATCTGGAGAAAATTTCGGTACTATCATCCTCGGCGAACTGACGGAATTTCCGAGGCTAGAGGCGGTAATATCGTGATGCCATTGCATGATCCTTGAAGAAAAAGTTGACTTGAATCTGACTGTCTTACTGTAACTTAATGATGTATGGGCAGAATAGGAATCACGCAACCAGCTAGTTGTACATCAAAAGTTTATTCAAATCTTTATCTATGTTTCTGCAGAAATAAACCTGTATTCCTTGGAAGAAGTACTAACAAATGTAAACTTATTGTGTAAAAAGAGAAACCAGTTCATAAGGCTCGGTCAACAATAAACTGATCCATATAAATGCTAAGATACAGCCACGTGGCTTAATGAACAGGAAACCTAGATAAAAGTTTGAATAAACTTCTGACGTGCCCATTGGTTGGCAGTATGATTCCTATGGCCTCCATAATTTTACTGTTGCTAACTGCTGCCGTGTTAGAGATTTTAATGGCGTATATATAGCAGATGATATGGAGCACTACTATTATCTGGTGGTACCGGGTGTTGACTCTCTAACTGCTTCTTTGGATAAAGTAATTAATTCAGCCACTGGCAGTGTTTATTGTTCACTTTTGAACTTATTTACAACTAACAACGACATCAAACTGCAGCTGTTGTCATCTCAAATGACACTGTACTCTTATTGATTTTTGATAACATGGTTAAGAAATGGGGATTCAAATTGAATTTTAGTAAGGTAATGAGTCGCAATCGCAAAATGTTTTATTGATGGTTACCGCTTTCCATATTTGACTATCGTCATTAGACCATTTACTGTCCCCTGTAGCGATATGCGGAGATAGCGACTGGAGAGAGACGTATGCCACGAGTCACAGTCTTCGACTACGCGGCGCAAAGTGTCAACAGAAGAGGCGGCGGTAGAAGTTATTAGTGCACTGCCTCCTTGGGTCTAACTAATGTATGCTTACTGGCAGATGGTTAGTCTCGGGAAATAGGAAAAGTATGTGACAGCATTGAGATCAAATTTAATGACAGAAGAAGAGGATTAGTTGTACAGTTAGTAGATTTGGCGTCGAGCGTACCTCGGTACTGAGCAGGAGTCGATGCAGTCGGCAGCGATCCGGCAGCCGAGCTCCCCGACGAGTTCCGAGGATTGGCGGTCCGTGAGGCGGCGGAGCTGCGCCAGGGCGCCGGAGCACCCCTCTTCCTCCCCCCCAACACCGGCAGGCGGCGGCGGCAGTCCGTAGCCGCTGACGATGGCTGCCAGGCGCTCCACAGCTGCCACGGCGGCGGACAGGTGCTCCGGGGTGCCGCATGGCATGAACTCCGGAAACAGACCTGCAAAACACCCTTCAGCCACCTCCATGTCTGCACTCTGACTCGAGCGTACATTGACTTCTCCTAACCACATAAATACAAGCAGCCACTGAAAGTGAAACACTAAGAGAGCAGCAGTCAGCGATAGTCGACATGGCATCGGGTGTACTGCACACTTTTACTAGCCAATGGTCAGCAAGTCAGCTGACTGTCAGCACGGCGGCCACTGCTGCGGCTCCCCTTGAGGAGGAAGCGGACAGAGCTACGCTGACAGTACAACACTGGACACTGGACACTGTGCCGTCATTCCATACGAGCCCTCGTTCTGATCAGATCGTCACGAAGGACAATCGGTGTATCGAGGCCCCGAGCAGAGTGGAGGGTGCCACGTTGTATTCTTTGTTCTCATTCTCGTCCATTTCATGGGGAGCAACTTCGTTTACGTGATCCGTTACATGGAGTGCAACTGTTACATTCCTGAGTCTTCGAGACAGTTCACTTGCGATCTTTCGACATCCTGTCCACAAAACAATTCGAGGCTCCATGTCACCTTTGCAGTTCTGCTCCAGCTTGATAGAGTCAGCTCTGCCCGAAACAAGTGGTACCACAGTAACGTGGAATGTACCTCGCTAGGCGCAGAGAGTATTATTCAAGTCAAAAACACACTTATTGTTGAGTGATTTGCCTGGCGATATCGCTAATTTGAGCTGGTTGACGAGGCATATAGACCCGCGCTCATAAATCTTTGCAGAACGCTAGCGGAGAGGCAGTCTTACATTGGTGTCGGAGCTGCCAGTGCGGGGTTGGACAGGAGACTCCAGGCTGGCCGAGAGGCAGCTGGACTGCAGCCGCCAGGGCGCTCCAGACGTCGCCCCTCGCTGCAGCGGTAGGCGATGGGAGCGTCTCCAGGTGACTCCAGGCTCCAGTCCAGGCTGTGCCATGAACGACGTTTCAAGGCATTCTGTGGCCTCATCTCCTGGAGCGTCACCCACTTAGCCCGTCTCATCACAGTCTGCCTGCCAAAGATTGCGTCCCAGTCACAACAACCGCAGCTGGAACTCTCATTGACATAATCGGCATACCACTCCTTTCTCGCTATAATCGCTGGCATGCGCCTCTGAATTGTATTTTGCCGTTAGTTGTCGCCCTGCTTACGCGGGTTATCTCGTCAGGTAAGTAGCGGATGCGCTATCATTCGTTGTTCTGTACACGTCTGAGGTAGCAGTTGCATTTTTTGTTCCTTTGTTACTTGTGTGGGAACGTTCAACGCTTACGGAGCAGGGAGACAACAAATGTAATAGCGAAGTACTCATCAAATGTTCAGATCATTTTTTAAATAATCGTACTGAAATTGTCCACCGATATGGTAGTGCGGTTCAGACACGGCTCCTCGCCCAAATGAAGCAGGAATGAAGGCACTGAGTGGCAGGCAGTGGCTGTGCACTAAAAAGTGGCAATCTGTTCCCATCTGCCAGAAAGTTTACGGCAGAGTCTCTGGACACACAAAAGGTAGTCTGCCTGCTCATTCCCTCACGAAGGATCAAACAATAACTGACGAGAGCGAATTAAGTCTTTCTGAGCAAATGCATGAGAAAACCCGCAGTGAGTTAGAATGCAAAATTAAGAAAAAAAAAGAAGAAAGCGTAATATCTCTGTAAAGAAACAGAGGGTTCGCGTGCGCGGCTACACCCGTCAGATCCGCTTCGCTGAGGGGAGTCAAGATGAGGTCACCTCGACGATGAGCTAATCTCGTCAGTAAACACTCAAAAAGTCTCGTACCGCCTCCGTGTTACTGCTAATTCTGATTATGTCCCTCGCAGCCGGTGGGGCCGTCGGGCTGTAAACTTACAAAGAGTGGCTTCTGATGGCACTGTGGACAGTGCTGTTGATACAAAGCAGAGCAATGGCAATGATAAACAAAGCAAACATTGCGTTATATCTTCAATAACAGTAGCCGAAGTTGAGTTTTCATGAGAAAGGAACCCAATAACTCTCGCCGAGTGAGGAAGCAGTGGCGCATGAAAGATTAGCGTTCATGCGAGGTGGGTCAGTGGAGTGCGTGGTGTCGTGTGTGCTCGACAGTGCGAACAATGTACGTGAGGTGTGCAGTGATGACGATTACGTGTTTAGCAAGAGAAAGTGGCGCTGAGGCAGGGGTCGGACCATCACTTTTGTGGGGTAGAGAGCCCCAATTCCCGTCTTCAGTGAAATGTAGTAAAGAACAATCGTTGTCCAAGGAAAAGGTACTAAACATTCTTACGTACTTGGAAAATCATTCACAGCATAGCAAAAGAACAATTATGAGCAGACTAAGTCTGCAGAAATATGACCGGTAGTGCAGAAGAAGAACTTCAACGGAGGACAAGGCGCACTTGCCACAAAAACTGATGATGTTTGCGCGTTTCAATGGTGCTCCATACAATTTACTGGAAGTACATGCTAGAGACCTACTACGTTAGGCACCTCAAATTGAGCGCGACATACATTGTAGTAATTTCAAGAGAAGCAGTGGATGGTGGCATAACTTCAGACAATGCCACACAACTGGAAGACGTAAGGCGACGAGATTTCAAACAAAGCCTCAATTTGGCGATGCACAGAAAACTACGGAATCGGCCCAAAGCCGGCAGGTGTGGCCAAGCGGTTCTAGGCGCTTCAGTCTGGAACCGCGCGACCGCTACGGTCGCAGGCTCGAATCCTGCCTCGGGCATGGATGTGTGTGATATCTTTAGGTTAGTTAGGTTTAAGTAGTTCTAAGTTCTAGGGGACTGATGACCTCAGATGTTAAGTCCCATAGTGCTCAGAGCCATTTGAACCAATCGGCCCAAAAATTTGTAGAGGAGGTAAACAAACTTATCCCATCGCTCAGTAAGGAATATGCTTTCAGCTACAACCAATAGGCATTTGAAGAGGAAACGAATACGAAAGGGACCCAGAAAATTAGAGGTTCCGAGAGAGTTGTATCAAATTCATCTAATATAAATTCCTTAACGCATTCGTATACTATTATGCCGGCTTTTAAACCAGGTGGTAAATTGGCTGGACGCTATTTATTGCGCTGCGAGAAGTAAGAGGCGCTCTTCGCCTATGATTGATTATTTCTTGTGTGTGTGATCCTGGCAAGGGCAACAGGGAATACTTACGTCACAGCAAGCAACAGTGGGAGAATGGGCTAAGAGAACTACAACTCTGATATGAACACTTATTTTGGCTAATAGCTCGTCAAAATAAGTTGCTTCTGCTTGATCCGTAGTCTGCGTATAAAAATCATACTCCTCGAAAGTGTGCGACATTGCAGTTTATACCACCTGGGTCGAGCACATGAATTCAACCTCCCGATGTCTGTGTTTTCCGCGCGTATAAAAATTTCCGCACTATCTGCAGCAACGCGTTAAAGGACAGCCAGTTTCACGATAAGTAGCGCGACAGGCTGTTTTGCAGTCAGCTGGACGCCATAACATTCCATTAGTTCTCATCAAGCCCGTTACACCAGTGTCATTGTATATGCAGTCTTTAAGATGGGGTACCTCGCAGGACGTCTTGCGAGGTTTGTAACTCCCAATGACTCCGCCTTTGATACTGATGGAGCGAATCTTTATGATCACAAATGCGCGCCATTTTTTTATTCGGTTTTCATGATGCAGGTTAATGGCTTGCTCTGAACATTTCCTGAAGGTCGACGATATCCATTTCGTGAAGTGAACGCATCCCATGGAAGGTTGGTTTCTGTACCTCCTGGACTCTCCTCTTCTGAGGAGACGGTGAGTCATTACAAGTCAATATTTGTCATGTCGAAATTTTCACTTTCAAATGAGCCTTACTAAAGATTGGTCTGTTCCTTGTAAGTCATCTAACAGAGAAGGTTAAGAATCGAGAGGAATCTATTGGACATAAGAATGCTTATTTACATTTTTCAGCCCTTGGAAAAACAGAAATTAGGCAACACTTTAGCTCAGCTTTCATGTAAAATACAGAAATTCAGAACGGCAATGTAAGGTAAAACCACTACGTTCTTTCCAAGACAACTGGCTGTATTAAGTTCTGCAGTGAGTCTTAACTTGCGTTACGTGTACATGATGGAACAGTAGAATCTAACAGTCCTGGAATACTCAGAGAGCTTTAGCTGCAGTTGTGAAAGAGCAAATGAACAGTGCTGCTGTCTTTTAGGTACATCCAGTGGACTGTACGTTACATGTGTGTCATGAGGAACGCAATTCAGAAATAGCTAAGACAGACTATGTGTCTGTGATAGCACATTAAACTTGTAATGTATCTTCAAAATTTCAATTGTTTGTAGTATTTCATTGCCTGTTGTCTACTGAACAGCCGGTTGAAAGATTTTGGACATTTTTAAATCAATCGCGTAACAGTGTTTCCGCCTTAGCTGTTTCAGTTTAAAATGTGCCCGCCGATGTTGTCCAAACACCGAAAGAAAACATAAAATCTCAAATTTATGATGGCGCCTGCGTCATGCGTGAAAATCATAGAGAAATCTAAACCACTGTAAGAAAACATCTTAACGTCATATACTATGTGGATTTGCCATGAACACCAACTGAACTGAATGCTTGCCCAAGCTACCAGTCGAAACAATTGAAACTGTTTTTCATAACTATTTGCAGAGGTAGCAACCTCGAAAAGTGGCTGCTGCAGATGCAATTGTGAAACGAAGAATCCGGCATGGATCAGCCATAAGACGGAACTTTAAATCGTGTAAAGTTCTCATAATTCATAAGAGCAAAGAGGCCATTGTGGAATGTTAAACACATTGAAGGTATCAGCAAGCAGACGAAAATGGTGAATCAAACGTTTGGTCTAAGGTTCAAACTCCAACACTCAAAATTTTCCATTCGGTCACAGATACTTTCTAAAATAATTAGCTGACAAACCCAGCAATGTACAGATATACATTTGACAATATTCTATGAGAAATGAAAACAAAAATGAATTATGTTTCTCTGTAAATAGAAAAAAATTTCATTTGGATGTATTCGTGGAAACACTTTTGAAATTACAAAACAGTCGTACAAAGAAATATGCATAATTTCCAGGTGCGTAAGCACAGCTCATTCTCATGTCTAGACTCCGATTTTGTAAACGTCTCTGTAGGCACTTTACAGCTCTGTAGACGGCTAATGTTTTCGCCTACAGCCGTTTGCACTTTGCAGCTGAAAACTGTCAAAAGCTCTGCCATGTGTCAGGGATTTCTCTAAGTGGGCTGAACTCTGTATGTGTCTTAATAATATAGAATAAATGTATTAAAAATTGATACATGATGCAGCATTTCTTCACGCATCTCAGTGTTCATGACGCCATATCTCTTGATCCATGTGTCGTTCAATGACATGACTTTGTAGATACATTCAGCAGCGTACGTCGGTACTCCGTGCAGAATGTGTTGCGAACAGAGGTAGTAGGGAAGAAGCAATGAATACAAACGTCATGTATGATGAGGCAGTCTGTCGTGCATCGCACTGTTTATGACATCATATGTCCTGAACTATGATAAGTAAACGAAATTTTGAAAATTAGAAACATTGTTCGTAATACCACACAGCAAACCACTTGTTGGCCTCTAATTTACTTCACCAGCAGTTCTACTTTTCACTGACAAATAAGTGTCCTGTAAAAATTCTTTTTGCTGTTGCGCAGTTTTTGAATAGAGCTGAGTTAAAAACAGAAGTGCAAATCATTTATTCTCGAAATAATTTTTAAGAAAAGAAAAGCGCAGTAGCCCTTGTAAAATTTTTCATCGAAAATAGCCTACAACAATCTTTTGGCGACTCCATGAACATGCCGAAATTAGCGGCTACTATCCCATGAGACCGTGTGAAGCAGAGAGGTGTTTCCACACTCTGTCGTGGATCAAACAGTCTCGTAGAAGTACCGTAGATGAAGATAGGCTGTCTGCTCTTGCCGTGCTTTCTACTGAGAAGGAAACGATTCACATGTCTACAGATTTTAACGACAGAGACGTAGATCCATCACAAAAAAGGAGGCAGATGGACTTTCTCTACGTATCTACAGGCGATTCAATCTCACGAACGTCGTCAAGCTCATTGTAAGGTAATTTCAGATTTATAAAAATATTTTGAATAATTTGGAAAATTAAATTATTCGGAAAGGTAAGTTGTACAGTGCAGTAAAGGTAGTAAACTTCACTGTGCTTGCGCAATAATAGAAATTTTGTATTTTGTTTGTATTTCATTCTCTTCATTATCGATGTATCACTGTAATTTGAATAGTTTACAGCCGTTTGACATCGCTATATTCATTCTGAATTGTTTATTATTATAATGTCAATCTCCATGATTATGTAGAATACATAACTATGGAAAATACGTAAAGGGTGCAATTAAGGCGAGGTACGTCAGAACTTCTGCTCGAAAGTCTCACACATATGGAAAACGTGTTTTGCTTAGTTACGAAGTATAGATGGTTTATTTACAGTCTTTCCAAATTGTACTTTGCGACATCTTCTCACTCGCAAAAGGGTGTTGCAAAATAAATTGACCGAAAATATTGAGAATGCAATGCAGTTTACTCCTGATAAACGTAGTCCTTCACTGTCAGTGAGAAAACTATAATCTTTGATAACGGCATGTGAAAGCCAAGCCGGTTGTGAGTGTTTGAAAACAGCACTGTGCATAAGTCTTGTGAATCCGTACTGCACGAAAAAGCACTTACCGGGATAGTCGCAGTAGTTCCTCCATATCTCGAATTCAGCGTAACTGAATCCAGAGCGTACGGAGGCGGTATGGTGGGTGCAGACGCACTCCAGCACCGAGGTCCCATTCCCTGCGAGCAGAGCCGCCAGCGCGGCAACCACTCCTGCCGGATGCATTGTCTGCTGTCGACAATGGGCAGCAGGCAGAGGCAGTGCGCGTCGCAGGCAGCGCAGCCTCGATATAACGACGAGTGAGGCGGAAGTTTGCCACAGGACGGCTAAACACAGGACACGTGACGTCTCTCCTTCGCATCGCAGCCATATTCCTGTGTGCGCAGTAGTAATTCAAAAAAGTCGTCCAGTAAAACAAAACTGATATCTGGCCGTCCCCAACGAACTGTTGTAGGCGTTCTGCTGTTTCTAATCTATATAAACGATTTAGCAGGCAATCTGAGCAGCCATTGTTTGCGGATGATGCTGTCGTTTACCATCTAATAAAGTCATCAGAAGATCAAAACCAATTGCAAAATGATTTAGAGAATGTGTCGATTGTGGTGCGAAAAGTGACAGTTTACTCTAAATAATGAAAAGTGTTATGGCATTCACATGAGAACTAGAAGGAATCCGTTAAATTCCTGCTACTCGTGGAGTCACACAAATCCAAAGGGTGCCAAGTCAACTAACTGCCAAGGGATTACAATTAGGGCCAGTCTTGTAGGGAAGACGAGTCAAAGAGAGTTTGTTCGCAGGGCACCCAGAAGATGCAGCAAATCCAGTAAAGTGACTGACACTTAATGGTTCTAGAAGCACCCTCCGCCACACACCGCCAGGTGGCACGCTGAGTATTGGTGTAGTTATAGATGTACATCTACATCTCCATATGTACGTCATACGTCACAGTATGATGCATGCTGGAAGTTGCCTTGCACCTGCACTAGTCATTTCCTTTCCTCGTAAATACTGTGAGGAAAAAACGACTGTCTATATGCTTCCACAGACACCCTAATTTCTCTGTCTTAGTGTTCCTTATTCCAAATGGACGTTGACACCAGTGAAATCGGTTTTCAGTCAGTTTCGAATGTTGTCGGTATCTAAATTTCCTGAATAGTGTTCCTCGAAAAGAACATCGTCTTCCCTACAGGAGTTCCTAGTTAGGTTCACAAACGATCTCCATAACACTCGCATGTTATTCGAACCTACAGGTAACAAATCTGGCTACACAGCTCTCAATTGCTTCGAAGTCTTCCTTTCATAGGACCTGGTGCGGATCAAAAACACTCAAACAGGACCCAAGAATGGGTTGTACTGGTGTCCTATATTCTGTCTTCTAGAGGTGACCCGCACTTTCCTAAAACTCTCCGAATCGAAGTTGAGCATTCACCTTCTCTGCTACATCCTTACATGCTCATTCCATTTCATAGCGCTTTGCAACGTTAAACCTTGATATTTCATCGTTATGAATCTGTCAAGCAGCACACCGCTAATGCTGTATTCCAATATTTCTAGACTTACATGTAATTACCAATCATCTTACCAACTAGAAATTTTGTTTAAGTCATCTTATACCCTCCTACAGTCACTCAATACTTATATCTCCCCGTACACCACACCACCATCAGCTCATCCACTCTGTCAGATTATGTTCTGCGGCACTCTCGGCGATACCTTTGTCTCTCATGAACACTCGTTGCCGATTACAATGTAAGGGGTTCTGTTATTAAGAAATTTTCGTACCACTCACATATCTAGAAACCTATTCTGTATGCTCGTTCATTCGTTAACAGACTGCAGTGAGGGTTCGTAGCACAGGATCATTGTGGGTTGGGAGCGAAATCGCTGCCTCAGTATCTGTCAGCTCTTTTCTTCCGTTGTGGTATTATAGCAGACACAACTGCTTATGCCACCCTCCCGTCCGCTCACCCTTACCTCCCCCGCCCCCACCCCCTAGCCGGCCGTAGTGGCCGAGTGATTCTGGGTGCTTCAGTTTGGAACAGCTACGGTCGCAGGTTCGAATCCTGCCTCGGGCATGGATGTGTGTGATGTTCTTAGGTTCGTTAGGTTCAAGTAGTTCTAAGTTCTAGGGGACTGATGACCTCAGATGTTAAGTCCCATAGTGCTCAGAGCCATTTGAACCATTTGAACCTCCCCCTTCATTGTACTCCCCCAAATTTCTCTCGCCCAATAAGGATCGCTTCAGGCCCGTATACAGTAGTGAAAAGAACATCACGAAGTGCTGTGAGCAGGGATCGGCAACAAACCAAATATACTCGACTATACCTATATATTTTTTCAGGAAGACATCGAACAGCTGAAATGCAACGGCAAGCCACAGACAACCTCTCAGATGTAGCAGACTCTGCAGCCTTTCTACTATCTTGTACAGATTTCTGACCTTCCTCAATTCGCCAAGTCTCAGTTACGTTGTAGAAGTGCTCTACTTTTCACCAACACCTGGAAATTGAAATAAGAACACCGTGAATTCATTGTCCCAGGAAGGGGAAACTTTATTGACACATCCCTGGGGTCAGATACATCACATGATCACACTGACAGAACCACAGGCACATAGACACAGGCAACAGAGCATGCACAATGTCGGCACTAGTACAGCGTATATCCACCTTTCGCAGCAATGCAGGCTGCTATTCTCCCATGGAGACGATCGTAGAGATGCTGAATGTAGTCCTGTGGAACGGCTTGCCATGCCATTTCCACCTGGCGCCTCAGTTGGACCAGCGTTCGTGCTGGACGTGCAGACCGCGTGAGACGACACTTCATCCAGTCCCAAACATGCTCAATGGGGGTCAGATCCGGAGATCTTGCTGGCCAGGGTAGTTGACTTACACCTTGTAGAGCACGTTGGGTGGCACGGGATACATGCGGACGTGCATTGTCCTGTTGGAACAGCAAGTTCCCTTGCCGGTCTAGGAATGGTAGAACGATGGGTTCGATGACGGTTTGGATGTACCGTGCACTATTCAGTGTCCCCTCGACGATCACCAGTGGCGTACGGCCAGTGTAGGAGATCGCTCCCCACACCATGATGCCGGGTGTTGGCACTGTGTGCCTCGGTCGTATACAATCCTGATTGTGGCGCTCACCTGCACGGCGCCAAACACGCATACGACCATCATTGGCACCAAGGCAGAAGCGACTCTCATCGCTGAAGACGGCACGTCTCCAATCGTCCCTCCATTCACGCCTGTCGCGACACCACTGGAGGCGGGCTGCACGATGTTGGGGCGTGAGCGGAAGACGGCCTAACGGTGTGTGGGACCGTAGCCCAGCTTCATGGAGACGGTTGCGAATGGTCCTCGCCGATACCCCAGGAGCAACAGTGTCCCTAATTTGCTGGGAAGTGGCGGTGCGGTCCCCTACGGCACTGCGTAGGATCCTACGGTCTTGGCGTGCATCCGTGCGTCGCTGCGGTCCGGTCCCAGGTCGACGGGCACGTGCACCTTCCGCCGACCACTGGCGACAACATCGATGTACTGTGGAGACCTCACGCCCCACGTGTTGAGCAATTCGGCGGTACGTCCACCCGGCCTCCCGCATGCCCACTATACGCCCTCGCTCAAAGTCCGTCAACTGCACATACGGCTCACGTCCACGCTGTCGCGGCATGCTACCAGTGTTAAAGACTGCGATGGAGCTCCGTATGCCACGGCAAACTGGCTGACACTGACGGCGGCGGTGCACAAATGCTGCGCAGCTAGCGCCATTCGACGGCCAACACCGCGGTTCCTGGTGTGTCCGCTGTGCCGTGTGTGTGATCATTGCTTGTACAGCCCTCTTGCAGTGTCCGGAACAAGTATGGTGGGTCTGACACACCGGTGTCAATGTGTTCTTTTTTCCATTTCCAGGAGTGTATAATTTGAGTCTATCTAAACACGTGGACACGTGGATGTAGGCCCATCATGGGTACAGATGTAGAAAACTTTCGATGTGTTTTTGGCATGAGAGGACTACCTGTGTAGCGTGAGCGAGTATTAAAAAAATGTAAATGACGACAGAGTGTGTTCCATTTCATTCACCAACTCACATTAAAATTTAAGGAAAGAGGGTTTCAGCAGTGGATATCTACAGGGAAGCTATGCTTAATTAACTTCATGGGATCTGGGCACTTAAATAAAACATTCTCGTGTGGGGGATTTGGATGATTTATAGTGTGTGTTACCGACTGCTACAGAAAGTCTAACATTCTGGCACCTGAATGTAAGAGTAGCAGTTTATAAAGGCATGTATTCTCCGTGTGCCAGGAGAACCGATTAGTATGAAGTCCACTGAAGCAGAATTCAGGGATGATATATCTACTCGTATATATGTTGAGGCCTTGTTGGACTGAATGCTACTGAGTACTACAGAGGCTTAATTTAAGACCCATATAAGGCAACTTCTTAGAAAACATTGCTGAACACAATGAGTATGTAATGTACATGTGTAAGTAAAGAAAATGCAAAATAAATTGTTCTTTCTGTCCCACTGCATCCCAATCCTCATCATTCAATTGCACATAGACATCCCAAGAGTGAGTGCTTACTCGAAAGTCTCCAGCATTGTCCTCAAGAGCAGACCTGCAGCGGTGGGGCCGCAGCCAGCTCCTCCCCCTCCACGGTAGTGCTGGCGCCACAGCTCGTGGTGCACACAGGAGAGCAGCCAGGGAGGTGTCACGTCAGAGCAGGTGGCCGGCAGCAGTCGGCATCTTAATGTTACGATGAAATACATATAGTTGCTGTAACTGTGTGGTAATGTGTTATGAAGCTGCTATGACTGTATATAATATCATTAATTCTTATTTTTTTACTTTGAGCTTTGCTATTGAACACACTTTATGCTGATATGTAAAGGTGTCTATTCGTGATGGAAAGACGTGTTCACTGCAGCACACTGCAAATAGCTATCCACATCTTACAGCATTGATTTAAGAAAATTCTTCTTTTTCAACATTTACATATGGCTAACCATTTGTAAAGATAAGGTTTCTTTCTTCTAAATAACAATGATATAACAATACAACAGTTAATGGTTTTTTAGTTAACGGTCTTTTTTTGTAAACAAAGTGATCGATGTACATTTTTAATGTGTACATCTTGCATACAATTTAGTCACATATAATATTTCAAATTTAATTCCATAGATACGTTTAAACAAGTAAATAACGTGTTTTCTTCTATTCGGTCATCTACCATATTTGCATTTAATTCCAAGTACTAATTAGAAACTATTTTTTTTCTTTTCTGATTAGTTTTTGTATGTGCAAATAATATCGGTGCACTAGCAGCAGCAGGTGAAGAAAGAACCACATATATAGCCTACACTGAAGAGCCAAAGAAAATGGTGCACCTGCCTAATAGTGTGTAGGGCCCGCGTGAGCACACAGAAGTGCCACAACACGACAAGTCATGGACTCAACTATGTCTGCAGTGGGTGCTGGAGGAAACTGACACCATGAATCCTGCAGGGCTGTCCATAAATTTGTAAGAGTACGAGTGGGTGAAGATCTCTTCTGGACAGCACATTGCAAGGCATATCAGATATGCTCAATAATGTTCACATCTGGGGAATTTGGTGGCCTGCATAAGTGTTTAGACTCAGAAGAGTGTCCCTGGACTCACTCTATAGCAGTTCTAGACTTTGGGCGTATCGCATTGTCCTGCTGGAATTGCCCAAGTCCGTTGGATAACAGGATGCTTACATACGTGTCCCCTCTCAACATCGTATCAAAACGTATGAGGGGCCCCATAACACTCCGCCTGCCCCACACCATTACAAAGCTTCCACCAACTTAAACAGTCCACTGCTGACATGTAGGGTCCATGGATTCACGAAGTTTTCTCCATACCCGTACATGTCCGTCCACTTGATACAATTTGAAACGAGACTCGTCTGACCAGGGAACATGTTTACAGTCATCAACAGTCCAATGTCAGTTAGTGGGCCAAGATTGGGCCTTCAGCTCAGATTCCCCATATCGATGATGTTTCATCGAACTGTTCTCACACTGAAGCTTGTTGATGGCCCAGCACTGAAATCTGCAACAATTTCTGGAAGATTTGCACTTCTGTCACGTTGAACGATTCTTTTCAGTCATCGGTTCCATTCTTGTAGAATCTATTTCCGGCTGCAGTGATGTAAGAGATTTGATGATTATGGTCGTATGGAAAAATCCCCACATCATCGCTATTTCGGAGGCGTGGTGTCACATTGCTCGTTCGCCGACTATAACACCACATTCAAATTCACTTAATTCGTGATAACCTGCCATTGTAGCAGCAGTAACCGATGTAACAACTGCGTCAGACACTTGTCTTATAATTATATGTGCTGCAGACCGCAGCGCCATATTATGCCTGTCTACATATCTCTGTATTAGAATACCACTTTCTTTGTCACTTCAGTGTATATACAATATACGTAAAAATGTAGTATATTTTTGTAATATTTGCTTTCATACATAGTGTGCAATGAGTTAACACACTTATACAGATAAAATTAAGACAAACACTTCATCTATCTGTTACACTCACTCACTCACACACACACACACACACACACACACACACACACACACACACACACAAATTCACACGTGACTGAATAATGTGAGAATGGATGTGTCCTGATACTATCTGCATAGCTGAAGAATTTGTTATCATTTTGGGGCATGCTGACTTTCACCTGTAGTATGTAGCATATGATCTCGTAATTGAGACTGCTTGGTGGACCATATGCAGAGAAGCATCACCACCATGCACGCGGTCCTTGTGGTCTCAAATCATAAGAGCTCAACACTGTACGATGCACTACCTTAGCCCATTTTTGGGTGGCCCCTGCTTCTATATGGTATGCATACATTTTGGGTCTGAACCACACAAATTACATAGTCTTGAAACATTCTTTCCATCTTCCATCTGCCTGATAAACTTCTTCTGGGGTATGACTCCATAAGGATTATCAGCTGCATATGCAGACCTGTCGACCTTCTTTGTATTGTACTTAATAATTTCGTATTGATCACACTATTGTACCCAGTAGATAACATAATCTGTATCTATATAAAACGGATCAGCAAGTGGAATCAGTACATGTGAAATTTTCAGAGGTCCAGAATATACAAATTGATATAGACAGGCTTCCTAAACACCACTGAAACCCTAAAACGTGACTAGTCCTTCATTGAAAACCGTGGCCCACTTAAAATTTAAGTTTTCAGTTTGATCTCTTGCACCGTAACATCTGTCCCAGCGGTAAACTAAATGAAATTCATGGCCGGTTTTTACATTCCCCCTAGTTTTGCCGAAAGCAGATCTGTTCATTAATTCATAAAAATTATTTTCAAAACCACACATCGTGAGGTCCCTCTTCTAGATATTAACATCAATGTACTTCTTCAACCAAGGATGCTGACTGAAGGAGATGCCACCTAATAAATCTCATATCCAAACTGAGAAATTGCTGGAGGTTCCTGTAGTGTTGAATGTATCTCCGCTTACTCCGCTGTGTTTTCATCAATTTGGGGGCAGACCAATTTTAAACGTCTAGGTGCTCTGGAGACAGTGGCAAACCGCTGTGTGCATCATGCACATGGAGGGGATATGCCAGATTTGCCTGCAGGACATACTCCTCGGCAGCATCTGCAGCCACACGATGGATCCCTTTTTCCAGTCTGCAGATTTTCTACTTGCACAGCGATTAAAACCCTCCAAACGGCAGAGATTGCAGTATGGCTTGTCCATAAGGATATTTTACGTCCTAGTGAAGGACGTAACTCACATCGTTAGCCAGCCTGTGCTCCTTCTGAATCATTCACAGGTTATTCGCATTGGCATACTGTAGCACATACTGGACAACTACATGGAAATGTTTTGTGCGCTGGTTTGTGAAGCACATGACAACTGTCTCCATAATTAGTCAGTGATGTATCTTTCTCAAAGCTCTGAACTGACTGACATGATTTGATTCGTGTAAGCTGTATTCCCTGCTGCAGCTGATGCTGTGAGCAGTTGTAACCATTCTATGATTTGTTTGTTTCATCTCAATAAGTGTGGAAAAAGAGCGATAAAAGATTTTTGTTTCGCAAACAACTCACATCACTTCTCAAAATAGTTTCCTTTGAGTGATATACACTTGGTCCAACCACCCTCCAGCATTTCCATCTCATCAGAAATCTGGGTTCTGTCAAAATATGCTAAACACTCATTGACTGCAATTATCACTTTCTCATTTGATGGAACTTTCTTCCTCCTCAAGTCAAAGTTTGAAGGTAGGAAACAGGAAATAGGAAATAGTCACTTGGGGCTAGGTGTGGTGTACAGAGTGGATGGGGAACCAATTTAAGGCCCAATTCATACACTATCGCCACTGTTATTACCCATGTGTGGGATGGTGTATTATCCTGGTGAAAGAGCAATTTTTTGCGTGCCGCCCCCGGTCTTTTATTCAGACAATGCAAGCTTCACACGATCCACCAACGATTGACAATACGGTCCAATTAATTTTTGGGCATTTTTCAAGTAAACTATGAGGATTACTCCGTGAGAATCCCAAAAAGCAGTGGCCACCATCTTTCCAGCTGATGGTACAATTTCACCATCCTTTCCCCATTGTTTTGACTGCAATTTTGACTCTGGTGTGTAATGATTGGTTCAGGTTTCGTCAACAGTCACAAATCGGTGCAAAACGTCTTGGAGACTGCAATTAAACATGGCCAGACATTGTGTTGAAATGTTGTGCTGGATGCACTTTTGGTCGACAGTGAGCAATTGCTCCACCCACCGTGCACACAAATTCTTACCAGACAATACAGGATATTATGCACTCGTTCATTTGAGATGCCCACAATATCTGCGATCTCACGAATTTTTATTGGATGGTCTTGCATTAATGTATTATAAATTTGGTAAATGGTTTCCTTTGCAGTGACCTCAACTGAACAGCTGGAACGCTCTTCGCCTTAAGAGCTTGTCTGGCCACATTTAAATACTATAATCCAAAATTAAATGGTCTTCAGTGATGATACAGAGCAAACATGAATTTTGCCAGCTTACCTGTGTGGCAGCCCAATCTACCAGGTGAAAATGTTTAATATCAGCACGATGCTCAGTTTTCTCCATTTTCAACTGTGCTCAAAACACTGGTCAATGCAGATGGCTGCCAACAATGAACTGTATGCTGTACATTGTTGAATTTCTTTATATGATCCTCTGAATAATCAAGCTTACCAATCATAAAGGCGCAATAAAAATGCTCCATTAAATTTGCCAGGCTTATCAATCAACCCTTCAGACATGGTGCGTTCAGTCTTTTATGTTGAGCCTTTTCCTGCGTTGTATGTACCTTTTAAAGCATATTTAATAATATCATTGTATTTCTTACTTTATACAGTTTTATTCGTTCTTTTGGGTCGTTGCCTTTCCTACGTACGTTAGTCATATGCAATATTTTAGCTTACGTTTGCATCTTTGTCGGTAGACACTTGTTAGAATTAGAAGTTTCGAAAAATATTATCTCAAATAAACCTGATGTTCTGTCAAATTTCTTATTCCCTACCTGTACTGCATACTTGTTTAAATGTATCAGGTACCTACCTAACACATATGGGTTATCCTTGCTGACCCAATATATGTCCTCGTTAATGTAATTGGTAAATCGAAAATAGTGTTCTCCTCTACTTTTCCTCATCTGATCCTGCTTCTTCTGCACTTCTACCTCCATCCATAGCTTGAGAGAGCCTTTTCGGACTTTCCCACTGGTTTAAACGATTCTGAGGGAATTGGTCTTGTTGCAACTGTCCGAAATTTAGGAATCGTAATTTCTGTTGAATTTCTTCAGCACTTCAGTAACTTTACGCTTGTTTGTTTACATGCTGTTGTATATAAAATCCATTTTGTAACTGCATTCACCTTACATATAGTCTGAGACTACTTCACGTCAGTTGCCATTATAAAACGAGCGTATGTGTTAGTATTGCATTGGAATTTTAGTTCTGTCACCGAACGTCTCTCGAACGTTTACTGTGGAATCATCTGACTGACCAGAAACAGCTGTCTCACCCACTTCAGAAGGAAAGTTACGAGTGCCTTAGCGTCTTTAGCTCACGCGATGGTCCAAAGCCTGAAGCAGCTCTGTAACCTATTATGTTGAATATCAGAGTTTAAGTGGCAGTTGAACTTGGTGGTTTATTTTTTCCATGCCTTGTATCACATAAACTTGCGACTTCAATATGAAAGAAAAGGAAAATGTCCAAAGTGAAGAGGAGGGTGTCCTGACTTGTTAATAGTGTGAATCCCATCTAGTGCCCGCTGTCTAATTTGAATAAAGCAGCTTTCAGTAAAGAAGCCAGGGAGCTTTAACCACATAATTAGAATCTGTAACCCTTGTGGAATCAACAGCCATTCTGGTCTTCGTGCACAAAGTCTCTAACGCACAGCTCTGTGGGGCCACTCTAGCTGGAGGTGAACTGGCTCGAATCATGGTGGTGGAGAAAATTTCCACCCCCAGTATTTGACTGGCAAGAGGTGGAGACGTGGTGGCAGAAGGTTTCCCATTACCAGCTTCTGTGCCAAAGCCGTGCATGTAATTCGAACCCTGCCTGCAGTGTCTCATGGAGCGAGGGCGTGCGGCGCTGTGGACGGAGACCCGTTCGTTGGATGGGGGCCTCAAGTTCGGCGGCCCTCTTGGTGCTGTTCACGAGGAGTGGGCTGTTTGCTAGCACTGCGTTTCACCCTCCGCCCTCTTTCAGCATCGCACAACACAAATATTACACTCCACTCCACACACACACACACACACACACACACACACACACACACACACACAATACTTGGAGTACCGCATATACTGTAGTGGATCACGTTGAAAAGACATCCTGTTCTGGTAATAGGTAAAGAGATTGTCAGTAGTCAGTCAAACAAATATTATGTAGCTGACGTGTAGTTACATTCATCGTTGACTCTAGAGCAAACGCCGGCCAGAGTGGCCGAGCGCTTAAAGGCGCTACAGTCTGGAACCGCACGACCGCTACGGTTGCAGGTTCGAATACTGCCTCGGGCATGGATGTGTGTGCAGTCGTTAGGTTAGTTAGGTTTAAGTAGTTCTAAGTTCTAGGGGGCTTATAACCACAGCAGTTGAGTCCCATAGTGCTCAGAGCCATTTGAACCATTTGAACCATCTAGAGCAAACATTTGGACACCGTAACATTGTAGTGAAAATGTCTTGCTTTCTTGAAGAACATTACTCTGACGGTTCTGCCTTTCATGTGTTGAATTCGGTGTTCAGTAAGTTTCGTGAAGTGAACAGCATCGATATAATCCTGCAAAGTTTAAAAGTACGCGGCGGGACGGCATATAAACTTGACTGATACTGCGTTACAAAAGGAAAGAAATGATAGCTGTTCAGGTATTTAGTCCCAAGATAGGCTTTGACAGTAAATCCACTATTATTTTCACCTCATGTCCTTATTGTATTAGTGAAGGCATTGAGCTACTGTTGTTGGAACAACGCGCTGTGGCACCGCGGCTGCCCGCCTGCTGTGGCGGTGCGTCACGTAAATATTGATGTTTTTATCGGTTGTAAGCCGTGAACAATATTCTGGTGTATTAAGGGTGAACTGGGAATTGTTTGTAAACACTTAACGTATTTTATGAACATAATTAGTATAAAGGATACATTTAATGTTCTTGAAAAAAAAACTGACATGCAGCGACAATTTAAAAGTAGCATCTTTATTTAAGACATGTCTGTGAAATAAAAAAGAATCGCTAAGAGACGCGATTGTACGGCTGAGGAGCACGGACGTACTCTATGGTACACACACTGTTTTGTTTCGCGATACAGAAGGCAGCCATTGAGCGGCTACACATATTTTATGTAAGTTATTCTGTATTCTGCTAAAATAAACTAATTATTGTTATCACAAAATGAATTTCTTTGTAATAGTTGTCTCCTCAAACGGTCTCAGCGGCTAATTATTTTTAATAAGCACTTTTTTCAGTAATTTGCGCTGCGGAAAGCTCATCTTCCGATACAGCCTCTGGTCGGCCATTACGCGCCGAAGTATTGATTTATTTTTCAAAGTGTTAACAGTAACTGTAAATGAGAGAGATTTCGTTGTAAGAACGTTTCTAAATTGCAACAGATAATTAATTTAACGTTAAAGTTCATTTTTTAAATTATACAGATTCCATGAGTTCAGTAAGTTTTATCTTCGCCGCTGCACGGCAACAATCGAAATTCTCTCGAGCCTTGCTTTGCAATCAATAAGTACAAATTAACAAAATTACATTCCATTCAGTTAACGGCAACTATATTGTAGTCATCACGTTCAAAATCTGAAGTTGGTACAAGAATAACAGTGGCCCTTCAAGAACCCGTTTCATATTTACCTATGCACGCAAGTAAAAGTGATAAGAAAAGATAATATCCCTGAGAGAAAGAATCATGCTCTAACAAACAAACAAAAAATTTTACCTGATAAATTAAAAATAATATATATATAATTTTTTGTATATGTATAACGTAACAGTGTCTCAGTTAATACAGACTTGGATCGGAACCATTTCACATAGAACGGCGTACTGTAGAGCTTTATACACTGTGATCAATGTTGGTTTACTCGCGTGTGTAAACCGGAGGGATGTGAATAACACGTGGTGTAACACGAGCTACCAATAGTGGTGTACACCGAAATGCTACATCCCATACTGACGATTTATTCACTACATTGTTTCGTAAACTTGTGTCTGTGATCCTATTAGTGAACGCAATGTAGTACAATGTTAGCTAGAAGTGTTGTTTGACGAGAACTAATACCTACCATAGCACGATACATAGAATACGCTGGAGTACAGGGAACGCGGTTGCTCGTTAAATCACTCATCCCATACCAGTCGAAATAAAGAAGAGCAGGTGCCCACTGTGATTTCCTAAAGTGACTGGTGGTTGTAAGTTATTCAGTTACAGACACGAGTATGGTGTTGATGACTGATTTGCTCATTTGTGACGCAAAACAACTTTCAGTGCTCCAAATTATTCGTTACTTTAAGCATAAAAGCTGTTTTAGAATGCAACAGCATTGTTTCGTTGTAACACAGCATCAATACACTTTTACTGTAAATGGTGGACGTCTATTAGTTCGTTTTTAACCCTACCGGCTGGAAGTGCCAATAACATAATGTCATATAGCTTTATTTTCTGCCACGTCAATACGATCGCAAGACATGTGTTGACGACATGTTTACACTGGTGTGGTGCTTTTCCTACGCAGATAGTATCCTGATCTCTTACATATTCCAGCCATTTATTTAAATAACCTACAATGTTCTTGCTGCTGATAGGAAACAAAAATGAGTATATGAATGCGTGGTTTGTGTTCTTTCGGACTGTCCAGAACAAGACGCCACGTGGAATCCTCACCTGTGGTACAATATATATAAATTCATGCTTGAGTGGGGAGACAGGAAAGGAAAGGGAAGGAACTATTTACATCAGATGCATTGGGCTTCAACGGAATCAACGCCGACTAGTGGAAATGTATGATGGACTGGGTTTCGAATGCATGTCCTCCTGCTTAGTAGTCAGTCGTGTTAATCACTTTACGAACCCCGGACACAGTGTTTATGGCAAGTGCGCGGACTATCTCGGCTGACCCAGCTCCCACCCAGCACCACCTGCCCGCGGTCCCTGCCCACGTCCTGCATGCTCACTACTGTGAGGTTCCTGTAGCAGGTGAGAAGTGACTGCACTGAAGGAGGCTGATTGGTCGCCCATCGAGGAAAATCAGTTATATGAATGTGTGGTGTCTTCTTCAGTGAGGATGCACTACTACGTCTGACGTCCTGCGGAAATCTCTGTGGTGGACAGGAACTGCAAATAGATGGCGCTAGATGGAGTGCTCAGACACTACGTGCAGTTGCGATGAACACTGTGTCCGGATGGTGCAGGTGCTTAACACGACTGCCTAGTGAACACGAAGTCACAGGTGCACGTCCCGGTCGGGCACACATCTTTCACTCGTCGCCACTGCTTCCGCATAAAGTCTGGATGCAACTGACATCAATTCTCCCTTCCATACCGCTTCATTTCTCCCCCCTGCCCCCCTCCACCACCAGTTTACATACAGAAATACGTATTCCCCACATACTGTCACTGGAACAACGACCAGTACTAAAAGTATTTATTTTAGTCTTTAGTAGCATTTATTTATTTTGCTACTGGTTACGTTCGCTTCCCAAGTAGAAGTTACCCGTCAAATACAAGAATCTGACACACTTATCTGGGAAGCGAGGGTCACGACTGCGTGCCAAAGGATAGCCGGAGGATGGTACTGTGTACCGCAACCGGTAGCTGGGAGGCAAAATGAATAAACTGCGGCTATAGACTAAAAATGGCATTTTCAAAACAAAAATAAGTGCTCATTTCCATCCTCTCGTATCAGTCCACCGCAGTATTATTTCACCTAGGTTTAAGGGCGGTTTCGTCGGCCTGTTATAAGTAGCAACGTAATCGGGTTGATAGTCTATGCGCAACTGACCTGAAAGCTTCTAATTGGGTTTTCCTTAGTCAGCACTGAGTAATATAAAGTTTGTCGTCCATCCTCTGTCGTCTTTGTGGATAACACAAAAGTATACCATAAATCGGCATGAATGGCATATCTACCTGTTCTTTCTAGACCATAAGCCAGTAAGGGACAAACACACTAGCTATGGATATTTTTTATATATTGTTTGTATAGCAACCGCAATCGGACGCGACAAAGAGACACTAGAAGACCTGCTGTGGGCGTCGATGGTGACTGGCTGAAAACCACAAAAAGACAACAACAGTGATGGACGAAAAACAAGGACAACGTGACAGAATGACAAGTCCTGAGGGCGAATCAAGTCGAGAGCATAGGCGTAGCAACTCCACGCAGAATGAGCGATATGAGTGTGCAGCGCAGTTGGATCATGGCTGAGGTCTGGACCTTTTCTTATGGCTGTGACGAACTGCTACGAGTTTGGTGGCTAGACTACCTTTGTGAATGGACAAGGTGTAAGATTATGTGTATTGCAATCCTGATAAGGGCACTGGGCTTTGGCCTTTATAGCATGTAGGTGAAAGTTGAGGTAGATAGTTACTGTTGCACCTCAATAGTCACCTGAGCCACCCAGACCCAGTGACAACGCTCAGGAGCTACTGATCCAACACATTCTCAGTGAAGTGACGTGAGTCATAGAGCTTCTATTTTGTCCATGAGCTTGCATATGTCCTGGATTATGTTTTCCTGGATCGTTGGTTGGTTAAGCTCTTCATGTACATCAGGAATTCCAACACGAGTGGACCCCAAGAATGACTCGAAGAAAATGGCTTTGAGCCGGCCGCGGTGGTCTAGCGGTTTTGGCGCTGCAGTCCGGAACCGCGGGACTGCTACGGTCGCAGGTTCGAATCCTGCCTCGGGCATGGGTGTGTGTGATGTCCTTAGGTTAGTTAGGTTTAAGTAGTTCTAAGTTCTAGGGGACTTATGACCTAAGATGTTGAGTCCCATAGTGCTCAGAGCCATTTGAACCATTTGATTTGAAAATGGCTTTGAGCACTATGGGACTTAACATCTGAGGTCATCAGTCCTCTAGAACTTAGAACTAATTAAACCTAATTAACCTAAGGACATCACACACATCCATGATTGAGGCAGAGCTCGAACCTGCGACCGTAGCAGTCGCGCTGTTCTAGACAGAAGCGCCTGTAACCGCATGGCCACTGCGGCCAGCTGACTCGAAGACATGAATTTTGCAAAGTCTCAGGGGTTCTCAAATTATCTGGTTGTCCCCCAGGTGGAAAAACCATTTAAATCAGCTGTGAGGACTGTTTCCCTGTAAAGGCATAGTTTCACATTGACATTCATCTGTGAGCTGGCAAGTAGTCGATGTAGTTGGCAGGTGAGTTGTGAAATCTTGATCCTTTTATCCTGTACATTCTGTTTCAAAAACGACTTATTGTTGGAGGTGAACCCAAGGCACTCAACGTGCTTGTTCCATGGGATTTTCTGATGGTGAAGAATGAGTCTGTCTCTCAGATACTGTCGGCGTTGGGCAAAAGTCACCGCTGACGTCTTTTTTTGCATTTATAGTAAGTGTATTTTCCTACGCCCAGAGTTCTACAATCGTGAGTTGACGTTGTAGGTAAGGGATGACCAAACTGACTCTCCAGTTATCAGTCAGCAAGGCGGTGTCGTCCAGGAATTGGGAAAGCACTAGCCAAGACAATAGAGGAATGTCATTGAAATAGATGACAAAGAGAACCTTCAGGGATGGTGTCTGTGAGGTTTCGGAGGCTATAACGCTGCCCTCGATCTTCACTCATATATGCTTATTGCGCAAAAAGCTGTCGAAAATTTTGAGGCTGTAGTCTGGGAGTAGTCTCGACTTCACCATTTTGAATAATGATCTGTCTTGACAGATTTGATGGTATGCCTTTGCGACATCCAAAAAAAAAGAAGACAACTGCTGGCATATAATTGTGAACAGCAAATTTCAAGACCCCGATGAATTGTATTTCTTCAGTGAAGGTTGAAATGCAAACTGGTCTGGGCATATACTATTGCTGTCGAGAATTCGTTGCTGAATTCTCTTCAATAGTAGCCATTTGATCCTTTCGAGAGGGTGTCAAGTTCTTCCCTGGCTTTGGTACTGGGACCGCCCAGGCAATCTTCCATGGAGTCGGGAAATATCCCTAAGCATACAGTTATTATAGATATGCATTAAGTTATCAGTGTGTGGGTCTTATGTTGACGAGTTGCTCAACGGACTGATCTGACATGTACTCTCTGGCTCCTGCAAGAAGTAATTTCCACCCCACACTACTACAAAAGTCAGACAGACACTCCTAATGTACCAGAAAACTTTCAGCAATAAATATCTTCTGGAGTTGTCCACTGTAAGGAAAAGACACAAAAATATTCTATGTTCTTACGTAACTAGTGGGATATTTGGGTACTGGAGTTTGCTAGTTAGTGTAAGAAAAACATTAAACGAACGTAAAATATTATTTATTGCAAAATTTAAAAAAATAAAGTGAAACTTTTATTTATAACCTGATTCACAAATTTCTGGGTTCTTTTCGGAATAGGAGGTTACCTCTTATGGATTGGAATCCTGTTAATGACATTTATATGCAAAGTGTGGGGTAGCTCTTTTATCCCTTTTCTTTAAGAATGTTATTTACTCGGAAGAATGGCTGAGAGCCGCGCCTACTCAACTTGAATAATTATCCAACTAATTTTTTCAAAGTACGGTCGAGACTGTAGCGTGAGAAATGTAATGGAGTCACGTGAATGAAGTATGTTATTTCTAACGGAGGAAAGATGGGGCTCGCCTACGCTGTAGTGCGCAATATCGTGAGCTGCAACGACTGCTGCCTGCGTCGTTCACTGCTGAAAAATAACAAAACTCTCTCTTCCTATCTGGATTGACCTCCTCCAATCGAACTCTCGCTATGCCTTGATGAAGTCAAGGACTCCTATCTGCCCTTAATCTAACTACTGGCGTGGTACACCGGTCATATAACCAGTCCACCGCGATGCCGCACAATGTTCGCCCGCAGGCGCTAACTAATACTCTGTCTGTGTTCACATCACCCATTAAGTGTAGCAGCCAACACAGTGAACAAACGCTTAATCACGAGCGACTCATTATAGAGTATCACTCCGATTCGCTAGCGACAGAGGTGCTCTCTCAGTGCAGTACTGAGGACAGACACTCGCTACTTGTTCCCGATACAAGAGAGTCACCGGAACGACTTGCCTCTATGCAAAGAGGGAAAGGGTATATTTATAATATTACTTGAAAATACAGCTCTTCGGTTGCACAGGCAAAAAAATTTCAACTTTACCTAGGTTTCAACTGCTCTAAGGCAGCCTTCATCAGAAGTAAAAAAATTTTACATTACCTATAACAGAGTTTTGGAATAATATAAAAATTATTAAATTAAACATATGTAATAAAATTACATCATAGCTAACTGCTACGGTACAGTAGACAAAGAAAGCATACTTACATAGAGTAAATAGTTATGAAATGGTTTAGAGCAACAGTGCTCACGCTAAAGATAAAAATATATTTGTACATTATAAAATTTTCCTAGGAATGCACAACTTGATTAAGACGCGCCGCTAAGGGTCGCGTGTGCGGGCGGCACTGTAAACAGCATCAGACTGACAGGCGCGCGAGCCGTCGATGTTAGCAAGTCGGCACCTCGTATCGCGCCATGCAGTATTGAGTGCTTGTAATTTACAGTGACAACAGCTGTCAGAAGCATTGGAATAGCAGTGCACGTAATGTGCTGACTACATTATGTCAGATAATATGTAACAGATCGAAAGCTGAACAAAATATTATACTGCAAAACAGGGAGAGAGAGAACAATATTTAAGACTACAGTACGGGAAGCATAATATCAATATTCCGCGTTAAGTGATTTTAAGCAAGGGCTTTACACCATCAAAGAAATTTTTATCACGTAATTGTAATTGCTCATTGAGAATTAAATGGTCGTTACGGGAAAAATGTTTGAAAATTTCCAACTGTTCAAGAATATCAAGTCTGAAGCCTTTCTTTTCCGTATGTAAGATACTAATATTATGAACATCTTTAGGTTTGTGTCCTGTGATAAGAAGGTGGTCAGCGAATGACGAATTATGTACGTTCGTACCTTTTCTCCCTAATAGATGCTCTTTATATCTAATCGAAAAAGCTCGTCCAGTCTGTCCTACATAATAAGCTGAGCAAGAGTCACAGGTGATTTTATAAACGCCTGAGATTTGCAGAGGCGACCGTCTTGGTTTTAAATTATGGATAAGATTATTTTTGAGAGAGTTGTTGGTAGAGAAATCTATGTTGCAGCCATATTTATTTTTAAGGAGACGTTGCAATCTGTAGGTTATTGGCCCTACATACGGTAAAGAGAAGTATTTCTTCAAATCGTTAGGCTCGTCAATAGTGGTCCCAAGCGTGGTAATTCTGTTATTGGTTTTCTGTCTGAAGACATCATCTACTATATTTGATTCGTAAACATTATTAACTGCAATAGTTTTTATTAGATTCAATTCGGTTTTTAAATTTTCAGAGGACAAAGGGGTGGAGATTGCTCTATGAACAGCAGAGTAAAAAAATGCTTTTTTGTGAGATCGTGGGTGTGTGGAACAGGCTGGCACAATTTGGTCAGAAAAAGAATCCTTACGAAAAATATTGAAAGAGATTTTGTCATTCACTATTGTCAAACTTAAGTCTAAATAATTTAACTGACGGGAGCTGTTTTCAAGTTCACATGTGAAGGTGATTTTTTCATGTAGTTTGTTAAAGATCTCGAACAGGTGGTTAATGCCATCGTTCGTTCCGTTATAGACGATTAAAATGTCATCGACGTACCTAGAATATGAAACAATTCCTAGGGTGGTAGTGGAAAATTTTTTGAAAAATGTCTCTTCTAGAGAGTTGATAAAAATGTCTGCTAGGATGCCAGCTAAGGGATTGCCCATAGCAAGACCATCAGGTTGTTGGCACAGCTGTCCATTGAATTCGAAATAATTGTACTTTGTTACGATCTGCATTAGGTTAATGAAATCAGTGATCTGTTCATCAGAGAGTTCTTTTTTGAACAAACGTAAGTTATTCTCTATGATATCTAAAGTCGTTAGTACAGGCACATTGGTATAAAGGTTTTTAATATCAAATGAGAACATCTTTGTGTTTTCGTCGCAGTGTATGTCTTTTATTTTGTTGATAAGGCTCTGACTGTGAGCTATAGAGTAATTATTTCTAAAAACATAAGACCTTTTTAATCTATCATGGAGGAATTTTGCTAGATATATAAATATTGAAAGGTAAGCGCCGTTCATACTATTAGAAATAGGCCGAATAGGGTGATTTATTTTGTGGACCTTAAACTGGGACCAAAGCTTAGGCGGCTGGGGGTTCATGCTAATCAGGTGTTTTTTCTGGAATGGCTTAAGTAAGGAATTTGCATCATTGACCGCAGATCTAATTTCTTTTTGTAAAATTAGGGTAGGATCTACCTGTAGCTCAGAAATATTGTTTTCCTCAAAAAATTCTAAAGTTTTTGCTACATATTCATCTTTTGTAGCAATAATAAGAGAATTACCTTTATCTGATTTTGTTATGAGAGCATCATTATCTCTTAGTTACCATTAATAGAGTTGATTAATTTTATAATGTACAAATATATTTTTAGCTTTAACATGAGCACTGTTGCTCTAAACCATTTCATAACTATTTACTCTGTGTAAGTATGCTTTCTTTGTCTACTGTACCGTAGCAGTTAGCTATGATGTAATTTTATTACATATGTTTAATTTAATAATTTTTATATTATTCCAAAACTCTGTTATAGGTAATGTAAATTTTTTTTACTTCTGATAAAGGCTGCCTTAGAGCAGTTGAAACCTAGGTAAAGCTGAAAATTTTTTACCTGTGCAACCGAAGAGCTGTATTTTCAAGTAATATTATAAATTTCGTCTACGGTTGCTGCATTATCGGCCATGTTCAAAATTGAAAGGGTATATTATTCACTGTCTTTCCCTCACTCCTCCAGCTCATTGCATTAGAAATAGTCCACCAATCAGCGTTACTCTTACAAATGGGAGAATGGCGCTGCGTTTAAGCCGACCAATCCGGAAACATATAGCATTAGGCGTTTACTGTCCCCCTGTGAGAACTCTGAAACTGCACACTAGGTTCGTCAAAAAGTGCGTATGCTGAGGCTCTCCCAAACAATACAGCGGGTTTGGCTTTTAAACTGAACACGCAGGCCATTATCACTTTTCTCTGGCAAAAACTGTTTTGATCCGTGGGCGGTCGGCCGGCCGGCGCAGCTGCATGCTAACTCACCCTCCTATGGACTTTCCAGTGGGCTGGTTGCCTCTGCCGAACAAATACTCCTGTGGCGGTCACCATCATCCAGGTCTAAAGTGCATTGAGCCTCATATGTTGCTGCACAAATTTTTGCCTTGGCCAGAGCATCCTAGCATTGATCGTTTGGGTTATAGATGGTTAATTTCAGTGGTTGACATTGACCTAACGATCAGACAAGGCACCACTCATCGCAAGACTGAAGTACGAAGGTCTCTGTGTTGTCTTGCCACACATCCTGCCTATGTTCAATAGCTCAAAAGTGGAATTCGCGTGCCAATCTCTTCATTTCCCTGTGTACACCAGGGTTACAATATCTTTGGCACCACCTGTGAGCTCTGTTTTTGAGAGACTTGAGGAACTGCAACAGTGGCGAAAAGTTTTCGTACTGGCTTGGAGTATGTGTAATTCTGACTGACGACTGTCAAAGAGCTCTCTCGATCTTGCCAATCAGGGTTGAAATGATATCATCGATGGATGCTAGGGTTGATACATCATCTGTTGGTCGAACATTGTTGTTTAGCCAGGAACTGAAATTATGCAAGTTGCTGTGTGGCAGAAGTGGTTTGGTGCCCCACTAACGCAACCAAGGACAGGATTCTGGTCGGATGAAATCCTTAATGATGCCTAGCTGGAGATGAGTATTTGTTGAGGACATCTGGGCTGTCATTACGATTTGCTGATATGTGTGTTCGATCTTCAAGTACAAGAGGGTTTGGCTCCTAGCATTCCTCTAAGTCATACAGCCTCTCACCTTATGGGTTGTTACGTCAGGAATTCCAGGTGTAGTGTTTAGCACAAAGGTCCCCAAACAGATATTTACCGCAATTTCTTAAAGGGGAATAAGCAGTGGGACAATGACTGGAATGTGTGTGTGTGTGTGTGTGTGTGTGTATATGAGTGTTTTTTTTTTTTTTGTTGATGAAGATGACCATACCTCCCCACCCCCTCAGCCATTGGGTCGATCTGTCTGATACCCAATCAGCTTATCAAATTCGTATGACTGGATAGAATGCAGGTGTGGCTGTACCAAAAAGAGGATGTCCACTTTGTATCTGTCGATGATATCCTCGAGTTCTGGTTCCTCGATGCTGACTCTATTGACACTGAATATGCAAAGTGAAACATTTTTCTTCTATGTATATCTGTGGTCATTAATTAGGGGCAAATATTTTCAGGTTCGTTCAACCAGTGTGAGAAGTTTGGACATCATGTCTGGTGCACTTTCAAATTTTTTGAATGTTTCCTTGAGGATGACGAAAATGCTTCTTTGTCAGAGAGCACTAACGATATGGAAATGATGGAAAACATCTGTGATAGTTCCATGAAGTCGGGAGTCTCTTGTTAGGCAAGTGTTGTGAAGTTTGTTGCAGTGGTGGTAGCTGTAGCACGCTGTGCAACAGTTGTCCTCTTCCGTAGTGGAGGGTAGTTAAAGTAATGTGTGTGTGAAAGTAATGCTGACAGTGCTTGAATTGTTGTGCTTCCTCTTTCGGCCACAATGTTTCAGTTTGCAATTCAGTGTCTAACAAATGACGAACATTGTAGATTGACTCACTGATTGGTCTTGCAACAAGAGTGACACAATAAATTGGTTTGGCCATTAGTTTGTCAGTGGTTTCATCCCTCCAATTGGTGAATGGAGGCTTGATAAAATTCTAGTCCTCAGAGGTCCTGTTCGACCTCTTTTGCTGATATCTCAGTTCACAGATATTTTATGACTACTTTCAAGACCTCTGTCGGTGGCCTTTGTGTAAAAATGCTATTTTTGAAACTGGAAAAGCCAGAGACCGCTATCCAAGTCAAAAAGTGACAGTGAGTGATACTTTATGTTATCACTTTTATTTATCGTTTCGATCGATCCAGTGACATGCTTCTCCAGTGTACTGGATCGTTATATTCATTAAATATATTCACAATATGGACAATCATCAACCATAGAATGGAATGACAACAATGAAAATTCGTACTGGACCAGGACTCGAAGCCCTATGTACCAGATATCACAAACAGCCGATTTACCATTTGGCTGGCTCATCGCCAGAAAAAAACTTCCATATACCGTCATCCACATGTCCACAATATGTACTTGTACATCCATAACGTATATTCCCATTCAGGTGGGCACTTCAATTTAACATCGCTTGCCCAGTGTTGGTGGATAAATACGATATTGCAGTGCCTGTGTTATCCTGAATATCATGTAAAGTTCCTTTGGATATGGATGGAGACATATTGATGATATTTGGAATTTTGGGTCTGGTAATGAGTAGTGCACAGATAGCCGAATGCGAGAAATTCGGTTTCAAGTCCCAGTCTGGAACAATTTGTCATTGTTGTCATTCCACTCTACGGGTGTGATTGTCCATATTCCACTTGTGAATACACTTAATGAATTTCATGATGGCTATTGTATGCATTGTGACAGGCAGTATTTTGACAGTTGAAGGGTTTGAAGCTTTCGAAGGTCCTGGGGCAAACGTTCGAGTGTTCGCATTGGTGTCAGATGGAGCAGTAACTTCCATTCGTTCAGCCTCATTCTGTAGCAGTTCATATGCGTTCGATGTTGGGGGGGGGGGGGGGGGGAAGTCTGTCGCTTGTCGATGTCTTCTGCTGAGTGTAAATTCTTTCGTTAACGGCACCTGCGCTTCTGGTGCACCATTCGAAACAGTTGCTAATCATCATCGTTTCCATAAGGATCGATCTCGATTTCCAGGTGGTGGGACGTGTGGGAGACGAACGCAAAATCCAGCAAGCTTCCTCCCGAGAAGCGTTTTAGCCATGATCAGAAGCCAGTTTGTCATGTCTAGCAGCTCTGACAAGTTGATCTTGTCGTCGTCGGTTTTCAATGACGATCAGGTGGTCATTGGCGACCTGTTGTTGGAGGTTATCGAAGTCCAATGCGATGTTAATGGGGGTGGGAGTGTATCGTGTTCCTGCAGAATAACGGTCATAAAAATCGTGCTCTGTCCCACATCTTGATCGTTGTCTAGGAGGACATGGGCTTGCCAGCTGTGGCCAGGGCCCACGCCCCCTCTCCACCATTCACCCTTCTTGTCTTGCTAGAATGTACAGTGTCAAATGCCTGTGTTGTCAAGAGCGGTGGTCCTCGAGTCAAGGTCTAATCCATCATTAGTGGAGCAACCAATGACGCAGACACCACCACATAGTGATCAACCACCTCCTGAAATGGTTGCTTATCATAGCTGTTTCCATCAGTATCGATGTCGATTTCCAGGCAGTTGGAGATGTACAAGTTGGCTACATCGACCACGTGCACACTTCAGTCCACTCTCATACTTATCACTCATTCAGCTGACGCCTGGGCCTTTTTTCTTTAGTGTAATTTCATTCTGTGTGCCAATATGGGTAGAGGGCTGTCAGTGGTGCAGTCAGCCACTCTTCAGTTGAGACACAAATATTGAGAAAAAAGATAAAACAAAACATATAAAAAGGCGATAAAAGGGGAACATGAGAACATAATAAGGGAAGACAATGGCAGGCAAAACATGCATTTCCACAGAGACTTTAACTGGGAGAGACAGTTAAAAATGTCCACATAAAGATAAAAGCACAATTGGTGAGGTGTGTAGCACTTAAATACACCACAGTCAGAAGTACACGATAAAAGTTGGCCACAGCATTAAAAGTGCAAGATGAAGGTACGCCGCACTATTAAAAACCCACACCAGAATGACAGCATTATTAGAGATGGAGCACACATGACAGAGACTATAAACTGCTGGGAGGGACATGCTGAGGAAGGGGAGACTGGAGAGGAGAGAAGAGAGGCGAGAGGAGGGGGCAGCAGGGGAGGCTGAGGGTGAGGATGGGATGAAAGGGAAGGGAGTTGGGTATCACATAAAGGGCCAGGTGACAGGTGGGGTGGGAAAATGTGAGGGAAAGCAAGTCAGGAGCTCAGATATGCAGAAGGGGTGTGCTGGAAAGGGAGAGGGTTTAGGAGGTAGAGGATGAAGGTCAGGATAGAGTTGGTAGGAGGGGTAGATAACAGGGCAGAGCTCATTATCTGGGAGCATTAGGCCCTGGAAGGTACATTGCCAAGAGAGGGGGAGTGTGTAGATGGAAAGAGGGTGGGACAAAATGGTAAAGGCGCAACAATAAGCAGGGGATAGCAAGGATAGGAGGTGGTAGGAATCAAGTCATGGACAATGTACAGGATGAGGATGTGTTTGAGGAAAAGGACAAGATATGAGAAGTGGATGAGGTCAAATAGGATCTGTGTAGGGGACAGGAAGCGTCTACAGAATGTGAGGCACAGTGCATGTGGAGGGCTTTATAGAATAGGCAACACTGGCATAGTAAAGGATGGATACAGTCCTCATGTCAGACCAGACATGAGTTTCAGGAGGAGAAGTCTATTGTAGGCTTTGCGTTGGATCATAAGGAGACGGGGAGTCCAGATGAGATGACAATTGAGGATGATGCCAAGGTATTCCAGATAGATAGGATGAGGGCAAATGGTAGGGTAAGAGTCGTTCAGCCAGAAGGAGAGGGCGGTACAACCTTTGATGATTGCCTGGGTCTTAGAAGGGTTGATGTGAAGGAGCCACTGGTTTCACCAAATGCTGAACTGATTGAGGTTGGTTTGAAGGGTATGTTGGGACCATTGAAAGGTAGGATAGATGGCCAGGAAGGAGGTGATATCAGCAAATTGGAGGAGTTGAACATCGAGGTTTGAGCAAATCTGTAGTAGACAGGAGATAGAGGAGAGGAGAAACGACAGATTCTAGAGGCATGCCTGGATAAAATTTATGGGATCTGGTATTGTGGATAGTGATATAGGAGGTACGACAGGAGAGGAAGGAAGCAACAAGACGAGCAAAACTGATAGGAAGAGCATAGGCCTTGAGTTTAAAGAGGAGCCTGGAATGCCAGACATCATCATAGGCGTTCTGGGGAAGCGAAGATAGCAGAGCGGCGAAAGTTAAGTTGCAGGGAAAGAAGGTTGGTAAGATTAAGGAGCTGGTCATCGGTGGAGAAAGAAGGCTGGAAGCCACACTGGGTAAGGGGAAGGAGTTGGTGCTAGTTGTGGTGGTGATGAATATATCGGGAGAGGATGGACTCAAAGAAATCAGTGAATATGGAGGTGAGACATATGGGACGATAGGAAGAGGCATCAGAGGTTGTTTGTTGGGTTTAGGGAACAGCAGGATGCAGGAAGACTTGCATAGATTGGGGTCAAAACCAGTGGGTATGGTGATGTTATATAAGACAGAAAGGACAGCCAGGAAGAAGGAAGCGGATTCTTTGAAGTGGCGATAGGTTATAAAGGCACATTTGCATGCCGAGCGTGAGTTTCCTCGGAAACGCGAGATATTAATTAAATAAATAATCAGTGACAAATAAATAAAGCCTATGGCACACAACTGCAGCGCTGTGTCGCTGATAAAACAAAAGTACATTTACGTTACTCGTATGTTTGATAAAAAAAAAAAAGGAGAGCTCTCGTTGAAGTGGTGCGAGAAGCACGTATTTTAGTTTATTGTCTGGCACACCGCCATATTTCATGATATAGAAAATTACTGCGAGTTGCAACCATACTAGGCACTCGATTCTGTAAGGAATTTATATTTATAAAAGTAAGTAGGATTATGAACTGTAGGCTTATTCATTGAATATATCTGATTTAACTAACTGTGTAATTTTTTGTTTAGTAGAGAATCACCTCTGTACGACGTTTTGGCATGGCTGGCAAATTATTGTAATATTGAGATTTAGTTTATGAGTCCGCACCTACCGCAGCAGTCTTTGGAAACGATTTAATTACGAAGTCCGATTATTTCAGTTTTATTTCACGGTCAACTACGAGTAACATTGCCTTTACGAAAAAGCCATTGTCAAGCGTCTGATACCGAATAATCAAAACCTGACGACTCATAGGAGAGCCAACCATACAGATAAAAATAATTAATATTTTATTTTATTTTATTTTATTTTATTTATTTTATATTGGCGACTGCGTGTCGGACTTGTTATTTTGTCATTTGTTACATTGTTCTCTTTGTTTCATGTGAAAAATCAACCTTCTGGTCCTGGACTTGACTATATGAGAAAAAATAAAAAAAAAATCAGAAGATATTTGCCAATTATAAAATTTTGCGGGAAGACGCAAAGAAGCTTCCAGCAAAATAAGGTAAGACGCAGCATCTTTGCATTAGCAGGCTTGACCAGACGTATAATTCAGTGTATTAGCTTTTCAGTAAAATTCTGTAGTGTTTCTTTTCCGCATAACAGTTTCAGTGATAAATTCCATTCTCAGTATTTTTCCTTAAACAATAACATATGCAACAATACCAATACACGAGTGTACAATATGGCCGACATCTGTACGATATCATGTAACATGGCCAGCAGCCATTACCAATAATCTCAAATTCAGTTTATATTTTTAAAATAACAGACAGCCATTGTTGCTACGACCGATTCATACTCAACTGTATTTTATTTTAAAATCAGTGTCAAATATTTTCTTGAAACATATATCACGTGTGGCATGGTAATAACTAGAAAACAATACGCAAAAATGGAACAGCAAAGACGTACTATTCAGACGCAATCCGACTCGGACGAGAGACAAATGTTAGAAAATGACTTTACGACAGCAACCGGTAGTGACGATTCATCAAACATTGACGCGAGTGTTGACGAAAATTTTGACAATAGGCCTTCCACCACAAAAATTTCAAAGTCTCAATCAGAGCCCATGTTAATGCATGACGTCACGTCTAATGACGCGGCGGGGGCAGAGACCTTGCAAACGGTAAACATTGCCGACATGTTACAAATGCTAATGAAACAAAACGCCGAAAACATGGCAACCTTACAGATGCAAAATGAACAGTTAAAGACACAAAATGACGGAATCAAATCTGATCTCATAGCACTCAAGACAGCTAATGACACTTTATGTAAGCGTGTGGAACTTATAGACGCCACACTGACCAAACAGATGACTGAACTCAGTACGAAATTTTCCAAGCTTAATACGAGACAAGAAAAGACTACAAATGACGTAGCACTTTTACAGACACAATTAAAAAACCTTAATGTCACGTGTGAAGCTCTTACTGAACAAATTCAAACATATCCTTCAGTACACGACAACCTTGAAAAACGAATTACTGACGTGCAGAATAAATTTGACGATGTTGATCAACACCTGACTGACATCTTACAATCTGATGCCACAGCTCATTTTCAAAATATTAATAAAGAATTTCATGATTGGGTAGAGAACAAAGACAAACATTTTGATAGATGCATACGTGAAAATTTATCAACAATTGTGCACGACTCCGTAGCGGAATACATCACTAATAACAAACAGCTGATTAGTGATGCAGTACAATCCGTCACTGCACCCATGAGACAATTCACCGATCAACCACAGTCTGAATGTAACGAAAATATCAGTCAAAATGTACAGTTCAGAAACCAATATACATACGAGTGTGACGCACACATACCGCACACAACATACACACAAGAACAAAACACACCACGACAACAACACATACCACAACGTGCAAACACAAACACAAGGTATTATCATGGTAAACCACAGCAACATTATCGTAATTACTCACCAGCTGAGCATTGCAGTAATTACAGTGGTACAAATCCATATCATAATGCAAAGGAAGAAGAAAGCTTAATGAAACACAGGCAATTTCAGATTTTTATCCCAGAAAAACGAACCATTCATCCGGTGATTTTTCTCAAATCTTTTAGTAACGCATTTCCACGCACTTGGAGTGACCGGAAAAAGATTTCATATATTGTCGGTTACATCCAAGGCGATGCAGCTGTCTGGGTATACAGTCAAGCTGACGTATGTACCACGTACAGTGAGTTTGAGCGTGCTTTTCTGAACAAATTCTGGTCGCAATCCGTCCAGGAGCGACTCAGAAGACAAATTTTAGAACCTGAAACTTTTAACAGTAAAAATGGTAACTTACGCAGATATTTTGAAAAATACTTGAACATGGGACATTTTTTAGACGAACCAGTCGCAACGCGTGATATACTCCGAGCGTTGAAGGCCAAATTGCCTTTCAACATTAAGGAAAAACTTCTACATATCCCGGATGACGATTCAGATTATTTTTTAACAGCTTTAGATTCGGTTGACATGTTACTTGAAGATCAGCGCTTCGCGCGGCAAAACAGCAGCCACAATGTTTACACTAGTGGTATGCAAAACATGCAGGCTTGCCAACACAATTCTGGCGCGCCCACAGTTGGATACGCGGTACAGCAAAAACAGCAAACTCACATGCCGTCTCAATACGGAAATCAAAATCAACACGCGTATTCCAATACAAACAACAATTACAATAGTAATAACACTTCATGCGGCAATCCATACAAAAGGCACCGCGGTAATAACAACAACGGTAACAACGGATACAAATGTAACAACAAAAACACAAACAGAAATAGAAATAATAATAACTACGAGCCAAGACAGCATCAAGGTTGGACTCGTAGCGATCAATACTTTCATTCAAACACTGCTTTACCACAGCAGCCACCAGGACAAAATTGGAGCATACCTTACGACCGACAGGTAAGTTATAATGCGCAACAGCAACAACAACCGCAAAAGTTTGGAGATCATAATAGGCAATATCCGAATGTGAATATAATAGAAATGACACCTGATGCACAACCCCAATCT
This sequence comes from Schistocerca americana, assembly GCF_021461395.2. Lineage (NCBI taxonomy): Eukaryota > Metazoa > Arthropoda > Insecta > Orthoptera > Acrididae > Schistocerca > Schistocerca americana. Next base: position 28,975,492 of record NC_060129.1, on the reverse strand, counting down.
GTGTCAGTACCTAGTACAAATGATAATCCAACAAACTAGAAACAGTCACTACTTTGCCCCAGGTCGTGGCTGAAGAATTCTTGGGGGGCGACTTCAATGTTAATCAGTTATTTGACACCACAATTGAACAACAAAATATTGATGTGCCTAATAATTATAAACAAAAGCTACCTGTTTTATTTATAAGATACAACCACAATGACAATATATCAGATGAACTTTTACAAGACAGTACACAATGTCGTTTAAACACAAATGAAATTGTTTTAGCATCTACTACTGGTGTAGTAGGTGGGATTCCAACTACTATTATCCTAGATACAGGTGCAGCTGTGAGCGTTTTATCTTTTAATTTTTATAAAAAGATGTGTGAATTGGAACCTGTGCCTGAGTTTCCTGCCCAAAACTGTAAAATAACTACTGCACTAGGTAATAAGTCATGTAGGGTTACGAAGCAAGTTTTTGTAAACGTTAAAATAGGTAATGGAACCGTACAATGGCCATTCCTGGTTGTACAAAACCTTGTGACTAATTGCATATTAGGAATAGATATTATGAGCGAGAAGGACTGCATTATAGACTTCTCCAAAGGTAAATGTATTTTAAATGATAAAAGCAGGGTAATTATTATTGATTTGGACAGGAGAACTCTAAAGCATGACAAACACTGTACAGGGTACAAGGTTCAGTTAGTACTTGACAAAGACATTCAAGACATGCAAACACACTCATCTGACACAGAGCTAATGGACTTGAAAACATTGCTTGATCATAAGATAAGTGAAGCTACAGCTCTCAGTGTACATGAACGTATAAAACTACAGGAAGTGTTATCCAAATATTTACAAGTTTTTACCAAACGATTAGGTGTTATCAACACGTATGTGTACAAGATTGAAGTTAAGCCTCACAAGATCTTCTACCATAAGACATATAACGTACCGTTATCTCAACGACCTGCTGTGTGGCAAGAACTAAAACAAATTACAACATAGATTGTAAGTAGTATAGAAATTTTCATTTCAGCGGTTCCAGTGACGCAGTTGAAGACAGAAGAACTTTTCTTTCAACGCCGCGGCACCACCGAGAAGACTGAATATTAAAGTAAAATTTATGATTACGTAGCAGTGAATGATATATAAATTTGTCACGGAACATTTGTGACTGTAGGTACCACTGACCTGGTATGACACCTGACGAACTGACAGACGTCATCTGTGAAGCGATCTTTTACTTTGAGAAATAGATTAGACGCACATCTCTCAACACGAAAAGCATCTATCAGTAGTCAAGGCCACACAGACACTCTACAAACACGCACAAAACGCGAGGAATCGAACATTTTCTCTCTCTTACTATTTTGAATATTTATTGAGTAGCGAAAACGCCTGGTCTTGCCTACTGATGTAATGAATGTTGTGTCTAACCTATCTTAATTTCAGATGACATCACAAAAAACATCGATAATATCCCAGCAAAACCGCTAAAGAGGATGTAAATATCTGCAATTCATGTAATCAAATGTGACACAATGTAATAACCTATAGCTATGTAATGATGATGTAAACATGTTTATGTGCAACTGTATTATGTTTATGCTAAGAGAATATGTGACGTGTGTATGTATTATTACTTATGTTTTTTTTTTAAACTGATGTATAATGTAACTGTTACTGTGTGAAAATTTGAACGATAACGAGTGCCAAAATGTGAAAAACTTTAAAAAAAAAAAAAAAATGCGTAGTGAACCACTGTTCACGGACATTAACGTACATTACTAAGTCTGCAACTACGCAGAAACCTATGTGAAAGAAACTGTTAATGACATTCATGATGCATCGTACCTTTGTTAACGCGATGAACGATTTCTTCGATGAGTAACCACGAACATTTAGGTGAGCTATATTTAAAAAAAAAACTGAATATGTGAAGTGCATAATTCGTGCATCGTCTAGTGACATTACTACAGTACCCAACTTCAAGATGTTAACTGGATTAAATGGACACAAAGTGCCTGTCCAGAAAACAACACGACGGGTGGAAGAGTTTTGGTTGGAACTTCAGGGAATGAAATGTTCTCGAAATGTGATGGACACTCTTATCTGGACTGTCCAAGGATCGACGCCAGCTATGTGCTGTCCGAGGTTCTGCAACCAAGCTTCCACGGAATGTAAAAAAAAAACGAACTGCACGTGGACCAATTACTCGACGGGTTACGTCTGATCTGTAATAAACAATGCTTTTTGTCACAACGAACTGCATCACAACGACTATAATGGAAATAGGAAATGGACACGCTTATGTATTAATCACGTTGTTATACAACGATGTTACTGTGATCAAAAAACTTTACCACGACGATACTAACCTGTAAAAAATTATTGTGCAGCAGATGAATATGAACTGTGATAACGACACCATGTGTATAGGTCAACGCACCTGAAACAACAGAACATTTTTCGTTGAAGCATTTCATTGCAATGCTATGTAACTAAGAACATTCAACAATCTAAAGTTGTATTGTATTATAACAAATATTGTAATTTTAAAACTAAGTTACCTGTCATAGAATGTAGTCTTCATATGTAATCTTGGTGGAATATTTTCTTTGTGCAACGACTAAGAAATGCGCGCGCACACGAACAATATGAACTGCAATACTGTGCCGCGTGATCTAAATTTACGAAATAACGGCAGTGCCGTAGTTACACAGATGCTTCTGCGCATGCGCGCACTTTGTTTTGCCAACATAAGAACTTTTTCGGCGCACGCGCGTCATTCAAATTTTGTATATAATATACAGTATAATGTAAGTCATGTAAATAGTTGTAGATAACTTAGATTTTCTTGTGCCTTTAGGTGAATTGCTCGCCTGCAGGTGCGTCCTTTCGCCTCGCAATTCAGGGGGCAATATAAAGGCACATTTGCATGCCGAGCGTGAGTTTCCTCGGAAACGCGAGATATTAATTAAATAAATAATCAGTGACAAATAAATAAAGCCTATGGCACACAACTGCAGCGCTGTGTCGCTGATAAAACAAAAGTACATTTACGTTACTCGTATGTTTGATAAAAAAAAAAAGGAGAGCTCTCGTTGAAGTGGTGCGAGAAGCACGTATTTTAGTTTATTGTCTGGCACACCGCCATATTTCATGATATAGAAAATTACTGCGAGTTGCAACCATACTAGGCACTCGATTCTGTAAGGAATTTATATTTATAAAAGTAAGTAGGATTATGAACTGTAGGCTTATTCATTGAATATATCTGATTTAACTAACTGTGTAATTTTTTGTTTAGTAGAGAATCACCTCTGTACGACGTTTTGGCATGGCTGGCAAATTATTGTAATATTGAGATTTAGTTTATGAGTCCGCACCTACCGCAGCAGTCTTTGGAAACGATTTAATTACGAAGTCCGATTATTTCAGTTTTATTTCACGGTCAACTACGAGTAACATTGCCTTTACGAAAAAGCCATTGTCAAGCGTCTGATACCGAATAATCAAAACCTGACGACTCATAGGAGAGCCAACCATACAGATAAAAATAATTAATATTTTATTTTATTTTATTTTATTTTATTTTATTTTATTTATTTTATAAGGTGACACAGTCATGACTGGGGGTAGTGTTGTGTTTGGAGCAGAATATGAGTTTGAAGTCATGTGCTGTAATGGGAGTGTTTAAATCTGAGGTGGTAACTGATCCAAGTACTGTAAACTGGGGTTGAGTGGCAGGACAGATATATTGGTGCATTCGAGGACTGTGGGGCAGAGGGAGTAATCAAAGTGGGGATCGTCAGGAATGGATAAGAAGTTGGAGAGATGGGAAGGAGAATGGGATGGCTACCAGTAAGGTAGTGGAAGGCAGACCAGTACTTGGAGGAACTGACAAGGATGGTGGCATAGATTTGTGTATATGTCTGGCTCCAGTCCAGGCGTTTCTTTGCTATTAAGATGTTACATATGTGTCTTTGTAATTGCTGGTGGCAGAGGAGTGCACCATGGACACGGGTGCAGAGGATGAGGTGGTAGAGTCTTCAGGATTTGAGAAGAAGGATGGCCTGTGGAGGAAGAGTAAGGCGGTGAGTGTGGATAAGTTTGGTAGGAATGTGGGCCTCCATGGCATCAGTGATGGTATTCTGCAGGAAGGAAAATGAGTGGGTATTTTCAGTGGGATATTGAAAGGAAAGTGGGTGTTTGTCGACCTGGGAGGCAACAGATTCCCAGTAAGTATCCCAGTCGGCTTGGTGGTAGTCATGGATGGACTTTGTAGTGGCAGTAGGGTGCGGTGGAGAATGTGGGCAATGGGCTGAGGAGATGGTGAGGACTGGGAGGTGGTCGCTACGAATGGGGTTGAGTATGTAGGCAGTGATATGACCAAGAACATTGGGGGAAGCGAGGATGACAATAGAGGAGGAGTCACTTTCAGGACGAGTGTGCTGTGGGAGGGTAACAAGGCTACCTTGGAGGGTAGTGAGGAACTGAGGCCACTGCAAAAAGTGGCAGTGTCATGTCTGTGGATGTTGAGGTCTGTGGCAATCACATAGATGGTGTGGTAAATGCTGTAACCGCGACTGTTCTGGTGGGCGAGAAAGCGCGGCGGGACCATACGGAGAGCAGCCCACGAACAAATAAACGAATTGAAAGGATGGACATGAATCAACGACGGACGATCGAGAGAGACCTTAAGACGACAACACGCAAGAAGCAAAAGGGTGACAGAGACAACGAAACGAATCAATGACGTCCACTTGGAATGAAAACAAAGAACGGTAAACACTCTGTCTGTTGTCGAGGCGATATGTCAAGGCGCATGCAATGACTGGACTCACTGGCTGAGTGAGAGGCAGGTGCTTAAATACTAGATTGAGGCTCCGTTATTGGCTGATGGGAACACGTGTTCCACTGTGGCACCCTAACATCAAACGTGGGCCAGGAGGCGCGCGCCGCCACGGATTATGGAGCGATGGTGCAGAGACCTCTAGGGGTCTTCAACGTCCATGCTGTCTGGTGCGTATTCCAAATCCATGGCATGCAGTACCAGAGTAAACGTGGGAGATGAATACATAGGGAAGAGGAGCTCCTGTACGGACCGGACATAGACAGTGTCACTGGTGATGGTGAGGGAGGGTAAAAAGACGTGAGGATGATGTGTTTGATCGTGTCATCAAGCAGGGGTTGTGGTTGGACAGGGACATGCTGGAGGAGGCCAGTAGCGACCCCACCTCACACTAGGGGGAGAGGATTGTCTGGGCAGTGGATGTAGGAAGAGGTGCTTTTGACAATATTGACTGTAACAAGGGCTTTTCAATTATCTACAACTCACACATAAACCAGAAACAAGACTGAAGTTACAAGAGTCGAATAAGATGAAGGGAGTGCTGCAGGGATGTAGCCTACCCCCATGCTAATCAGTCTGCACATTAAGCAAAGCGTAGAGGAGTAAGAAGAGGAGATTAGTTAGGATATGAAAGTTCAGCGATAAGAAGTAAAATCTTCAAGATTTGTATATGACACTGTAATTCTGGAAGGGGCGCCAAAACTCATGGGACACCACTTGAACGGAATAGATACGGTAATACCTTGAAAAACATTTACAAATGATTTACAACCAAAGGAAAGAAAGGATAATAGAATGTAAATGAATTAAATCAGGCGTTGCTGAAGCACAGCAGAATAACTGACAATGGATGAAATGGAGGGATTGTGAAATTACCGCCCAGTAGCAAGAAATGAGTTTCTGAAAAAGAGAAAAGCGGTTCTGAGAATAGAAATATTTAACAGCAAATATACATCAAAAAAAGTTTTGCATCGCCTTGATTCCCATAACTTCTGAAGATAGGCGTTGACTGTGGATATTGTATCACAGACACAGTCCCTTTGACTGTTGAGAGATGTCACTAAACCCGCCCAAAGATGTAAACAACCATTCATGAGCAGCGCCTGTTAGACAGAGTGGTCCATCTTTGCAACCACGACACAATGCAGCGTGGTACAGATCGGCCCAGCAACATGCCAAATAGTCCGCTCAGGATCGGCATCACGTTCTCTTCACCGATGAGCATCGCATATGCGTTCAACCAGACAATCGCCGGAAACGTGTTGGGAGGCAACCCGGTCAGGCTGAACGCTTTAGACACAACGTCCAGCGAGTGCAGCAAGGTGGAGGTTGTTTTGGGGTGGCATTATGCGGGGCCGACGTACGTCGCTGGTTGTCAGGGAAGGCGCCGTAATGACTGTACGATACGTGAATGTCATCCTCCGACAGATAGTACAACTGTATCAGCAACATATTGGCGAGGCATTCGTCTTCACGAACGACAGTCGTGCACATCTTGTGAATGACTTCCTTCAGGATAATGACAACGCTCGGCTAAAGTGGCCATCATTTTCTCCAGACATGAACCCAATCAAAAATGCCTGGGATAGATTGAAAAGGTCTGTTTCTGGGTGATGTGATCCACCAACCACTCTGAGGGTTCTACGCCGAATCGCTATTGAGGAGTTAGACAACCCGGACTAGCAGTACCTTGATGAACTTTGGATAGTATGCCACGACGAATACAGGCATGCGGCAAAGCAAGAAGACCTGGTACTGGGTATAAGAGGTACCAGTGTGTACAGTAGTCTGGACCACCACCTCTGAAGCTATCGCTGTCTCGTGGTACAACAAGCAATGTGTGGTTTTCATTAGCAATATATAGGGCGGAAATGATGTTTATTTTGATCTCAGTTCCAATTTTCTTTGCAGGTTCCGGAACTCTCGGAACCGAGGTGACGCAAATTTTTTTTTGATGTTACGAACATTTCCGGAAGGCAGTTGTCTTGAACAGCGGTTCAGGCAAGAAGAGAAGAGAAGTTTTTTAAAAAAGGCGCTACAGAAAACTGCTGAATATTAGATGCGTAAGTCGAGTTATTAATGAGGAGATACTGAATCGCAGTGGGCAAACTTAAGTGGTGAGTTGTCTAAAACAGGGGTCGAGTTGAGAGGTCACACAGAGACATCGAGGAATCGTAGAGTTTCTAAAGGAGGGAATTACTGAAGGTTAAAGTTGTAGAGGGGGGGGGGGGGGCCGTGAGGGGTACCTGCGCTCGATTACCGTAAGAAGGTTGAAATTCATATCATGCAGGGCTCTACACAGACGAAGAGAGGTCTATCAGACCAGTTTCTCTACCACAACTACACTGTTGACCCCTAGAAAGGGTGTCAGGGGACAGCTCATCTACATCTACATCTGCATCAACATGACTTCTCTGTAGTTCACTGTTAAGTGGCTGGCAGAGGGTTCGTTGAACCACCTCCAGCCTATTTCTGTACGGTTGCACTCTCAATCATTATGTAGGAGAAATGACTCTTACAACTTCCCTTGATAGCTTCGATTTCTCTTACTTTATTACAATTATCATTTCTCCCTATGTGGGTAGACATCCACAAACTATTTCGCAATCGGAGGAGAAAGTTGGTGACTGAAATTTCGTGAGAAGTTCTCGCCATAACTGAAATCATCTTTGTTTAAATTACTGCCATCCCATCTCGCTGATCATATCCATGACCCTCTCTCTCCTATTTCGCGACAGTACAAAACGAACCGCACTTCTTTGAACGTTTTCGAAGTCTTCCACCAACTCAGTCGGAAGAACAGGAACAAGCGTAGTGCATGCAGTCTCTTCAGTGCATTTGTAGCGTCTTCTAAGTATTCTGCCTATAAAACGCTGTCTTTGGTTCGCCTTTCCCATAGCATTTTCTGCAAGATCGTTCAAATTCTAATAGTTCGTAACTGTAGTTACTATGTATTTAGTTGAATTGACAGTCTTTGGATTTATGTGGTTTATCGTGTATCCGGTACCTAAGAGTTCTTTTTAGTATTCATGTCCATTGTTTAGAGTCATTTGCCATTTTTTTTGGCTAAATAATCTAGCATTTGGTAATTGTTTTTGATGTTATGCCAACTTTACTAGAATGTAAACGACAGCATCATGTGCAAACACTCTGAGAGGGCTTTCAGATGGTCTCCTAAATCGTTTATACAGGTTAGGAACAGCAGACTGCTTGTAACAATTCCCTTTCTTTCGCCAAATGTAATTTCTGTTTTGCTCTATGACTTTCCGTCAATTAGTACGCCCTATGTCCTTTCCAACAGGAAATGACGAATCCAGTCGCACAACTGGGACGAAACTCCATGCGTACGCCTTATAATTACAACCCGTTTCTGTGGAATGGTATCAAAAGCTTTCTGGAAATCTCGAAAGGAATAAGTTTAAGATCCATTGGCGATAGCACTCATTACCTTGAATGACAAAAGAGCTAGTTGTGTTTCAAAAGAACGATATTTACTGAAACGGTGCTGAGTATGTCTCAATAGATCGTTTTCTTCGAGATAATTCATAATGTTCGAACCCAGTGTATGTTCCCAATCTCACTGCAAATCTAAGTTACTGGTGTGGGGCAGTAACTGAATGAATTACTCCTATTTCTTTTCTTGACTGTAGGTGTGATATGTGGAACTTTACATTCCTTAGGTGTGGACATTTTGTTAGTGATTGTAGATTACTGCTAAATACGGAGATATTATACGACCGCACTCATTAGGCGTCATCACTGGTATACAATTTGGCCGAAAAGTTACAGGAGTAACCCGTCCACACACAGATTACAGTTACTCCTGTAACCGAAATTGCAGATCTGAAGATGGTTCTAGAAGAACCGACACCGGTCATGTGAATAAATATTTTTGAAACCAAGACGGATTGTAAGAAAAATTGTAAGTGGTTTAAGTTGTTCCTCTACATCGACGATACCTACTTGTAAGTTACTCACGTCAGCAGCTGTTATTGATTCGAATTCTATAATGTTTACCGTGTTCAGTAATTTCGCTTTAGCGGAACTTTGATGAGTAACATTACCACTGCCATCGTGCAGAGAAGCTACTAAGTGTGTCTTGTCGCTGCTGTACTTTACATTCGACCAGAATCTGTTTGGGTTTTCTGCGATGTGGAGGCAAAGTTCCGTTGTGGAAACTATTAAAAGCATCTCGATTGTGGCACGTGCCAAATTTTGAGTTTCTATAAAACATCGCTAATCTTGGTGATATTTGCGTGTTTTAAGTTTACAATGCTTTTTTTCGTTCCTTCTTCAACAGTGACCTGTTCTGTGCGCCATAGGAGAATAGTTCCGTCTCTTATTAATATGTCTGGTATATATCTCTCGATTAGTGGGTAGCTACAATTGCAGGAACGCGATTTCTCGGCTGCAAGTCGTATTTGCGTAAGTGGACTATTGCGGATGTGCGTGCGTGCGTGTGTGTGTGTGTGTGTGTGCGAAAAGTGCGTCATATCCTTACTGTGAAAGCATACGGTTAGCGGTCAGCGGTCAGCTAATGTCCCGTTTGTGGTCTGAGCAGCTTCCCGCTTCCGACAGACCGGCTGTGGAAATTATAACAACACAGGGCGTGGGAGGCCAGCGAGCGTAACGTACCGAGTCCCTACGGGCCAACCCAAAATTACTGTAGCGGTGACACGTGACTGCAGCTGACGCTTACTGGTACGTCGATAACCATTACAGGGAATGTAAAATAAACTTCAGAATGTGCAAGAGCAGCGGATCGGATGTCACTACACAATTTTGAATCAGCACCTCCCAAAACGTTGAATCCGTCGTCCTTGCCATGGCGGCACTGCGTTCTCTGCCACCTAGACCTCCGGGCCAGACACCCACGCATTTCTGTTCGTGGGGGTATCCGAAATACCCTGTGTATGTGCCTCCTTTGCCGAAAAAGATTCCAGAACACAAATTGCACATTTCTGTTGCGTCGGTGACTCCACATAAACTTCTGAATGTATGACATGAAACGGCTTGTCGCTTACATGTTGTGCATATTACCATGGGGTTCATGAAAAATAAACTATAAATAATCTAAAATAAATTCGCTCTTTTTCGAATAGCCACACTCACTGGTAATCGCTTCATTGAGTTTTAATTGTATATCCACAGATTAATAAATTGTATATAAGAATATGCAGAAAGCATAAGGAGATGATTAATAGGATTCAGTAGACGTATAGATTTCCGAGTAGCCAGTATTACTTGGCAATTATTTGTGCAAGGGAGAGGCATAGAAATTGTCATACCCTCAAGTCGTTTGTGCACTGAAGAAAATATTCGACAGTGTAAACTAAATTACTCTGTTCCCGCCTCCACCTCCACTGTTAAGCAACAAGACTCTTGCCATGGTAGGGAGGCATGCGTGCCTCAGTCATGCAGACAGCCATACCGTAGATGCAAAGATGCAACAACATGGAAGGGCCGTCTATGCAGGAGCCAGACCAACATACGGTTCTCGAAGACGGACAGCAGCCTATTCTTTAGTTATAGTGTACCAGTCCAGATGACTGTCAGAAGGTCTGGCCTTGTAACATTAGCCCCCATGCCTTCCATACTTTGGTGTTAGGGGTGGATGATGGCAAGCGGGAAATACAACTGTCATGCTCCCAAAGAGTACAGCATCTGAAATGTGATACAGAATAACGCTGAAGATAAAATGAACAAAGCGAATAGTTAATGGAGAGGCACGGAAGCGAACCAATGAAAAAAAAATAGTCGTACAATGTGAGTAATAGAAGGAATGAATTGAAACGATTGATCCTAATGCCGGCCGGAGTGGCCGTGCGGTTCTAGGCGCTACAGTCTGGAACCGAGTGACCACTACGGTCGCAGGTTCGAATCCTGCCTCGAGCATGGATGTGTGTGAAGTCCTTAGGTTAGTTAGGTTTAATTAGTTCTAAGTTCTAGGCTACTGATGACCTCAGAAGTTAAGTCGCATAGTGCTCAGAGCCATTTGAACCATTTTTGATCCTCAGGTATCGGGGAATAGTCAGTTAAGTAACCGAAGAAATTGCATGGTAGTAGAGAAAAATCGGAAATTGGTTGGAGGTGTCAGAAATTCTTTATGTCATTAGCCACACTTGAAAGCATTACCTACAGATATTAGCACCCATAGGTTTAATCCTGGTGCGCAAGTTAATTTGCAACACATTGTTAATGCTTTTTAGGACTGTTTATTACAAACGACAACTCAAACGTCTCCTAACAGGACCTACACAATCCCAAAGAGTGTGACTAAAGCTATTGTTCAAGATTTTTGCGTTAGACGAGAGGTTTTCTTCGATCAATACGGTATTGCAGTGCCTGTGGTCTTTAGAAGTACAATACACTCTTCCTTCGGGCGTGCATGCATATATACACGCTTGCATGTCTGAAAGAACATTGTATCGCATTTCTGAACAGCACGGGCACTGCAATATCGTGTTTATCCGCCGGCAGCGGACGAGCGACTGTCAATTAACATGTCTCCCCTGTACAGGAATATGCGTAATGTACGTACGAGTCCAGGGATTGAGACACGTGGTTGACGACATATGGAAGTATGGGCCTGGTCACGAAGAAAAGCAAATGAATTTTGGCTATTCATCACATCAGGGTTTACATGTAAATTTAATAGGTGGTAAAATACTGGCATTTTCTCATATGTTTGCCAGTGAGTGAAAGTTTAAATTTTTTAGTTTTTTTCTTGTGCGACCATCTCGTACTTCTCGTTTCACTTTCTCCTGAGCGCTAATGCAGTGTTCCATGTACGTTCAGAAAACTATACGCAAGTGCACACATTCAGATGACAACAGCAGACAGTAAACCGGTGTACCATTTGCAGTTCAATAGAAACATATCACAGCGACAAATAAAGAAATAAAGGATTATATTCCCACTGCGTAATAACGGAATGACTACTGGATCATTGAAAAATAATACATTGCCTAGGGTGAGAACAGTAAGAAGCGACAATGTTCTATCTTATATGTTCATTTTGTAAAGATTGTCATCGGGTCCCCCGTCATTGTGGCCGCCATTTGTGTTGTGTGTGCATGTGCGACTGGTGCTAACATTTATGTTTAACGTTTCAACATGCTTTCAGCAGTGTAGATCCACTATGGTGACAGTCACTGAATAATAATACTGCAGATCAATCTTCGAGATAAATAATCTCCTATTGTAATTCAAAAATTCAAGTCTCCTCATCTGGCGTTCATATGAAGGCCCTCTGAGCCTCAGAATGTTTTCAAATACACTGGTACTTCCATACAGTACTTCAGTAAATCTTAAAATGTGCACCCAAGAGAAAGTGGTGGGTGTAAACTTTTCAGCAGGAGTCCCAATGTAATTGTTACTGTGCATTATAATTTCTGAGGCTAAACTGATTTTCTATGAAGATTGTTTTTAAGTTTTATGTCACGCTGGGATTATAAATTTTGTTTTACGATGTGCTATATGCATTTTTAAGACAGGTCAGATGATTTAAACTTTAATTTTAGTAGTTGCATAGTTTCACCTGGAACTTTTAATTGATGTTGTTCTAATTGTCTTGAGCTTAAATTTGATGTCATAGGATCATTAGTAGACGCCCTGAATACTGGATCAGCGTTAATATTTAGTGAAAGAGATTTTATTGGTTATATTTTTTTATAAAAAAGGAGAGGTTAGGCAACATGCGTTTTTTGTAAATTTTGAGTAGGAATTTTTTGTTCATAAATTTCAAATTGGTTTCAAAAACACCTCTGAATTAATGTTAGCACTGCATCCTACCACTTCGTACGGTCCTACCACACCAATGGTAGCAGAGCGCAGTGAGAGGGTGCTGGGCCTGTTGCGTGGTAGGACTTTGTGGCCCAATTTGTGGACACCCTTAATATATACCTTCTTGTGTTGAAGGTTACCCCGGATGTACTATGGAGAGTGAAATGTGGTGGAGATATCTTGAGTAGCCATATCTTAGTTGGAACATGAACTAGCAACTGGTCAAGAGAAAGTTGGCGATAACGTGGCTACATTAGCGTAGCGGCTGTGTGGAGTGCAGGGACGCTATCTTGTTGTCAACACAGTCGCAGTAGGCCAGGTTAGTAACGCCTGTGGGTGGTGGAATAGCCTCCTGGAAAGGGTGCAGGCCATTACAGAGTTATTGCAGGATGGAGTTCCTAGCCACGTCCAAGTGTTCCGAATACAAGCACAAATCCAACATTTCCTCAGTTGGCTGGACAGGGGGTCGTCCATCAGCAACACCATCTTCCTTGAAATAGCTACCAACAAGTCCTGACAACACTCTATGAAGAGTCATTAAAGCTTATGTAACTTCATATCGTTATGCTACAAACGAAGAAATACACAATATGTTTGAGGATCCACTTCGTACTGTGACACTGGGTATGCTATAAAATGTGTATTGAAGAACCTGGAAGCGTATGTACGTGTGGTTACATCATCATGGGAAACATGCCGATATACTGGAGGCTAAATAAATAAGTAAGTATTTGTGTTAAAAGAAATAAAATCAATTGCCATTGGATATTAGGTGTACAGGCAGTAGTTGCTCATCCTGTACACACACACACATACACACACACACACACACACACACAGAGAGAGAGAGAGAGAGAGAGAGAGAGAGAGAGAGAGAGAGAGAGAGGAGAGAGAGAGAGAGACAGAGAGAGAAGGGTAAGAGATGCAGAGACAACAAATTTACTGTTACTGAGTTATTGGATAAGTTGCAGAACATAGTCGGTGGAGGAGAAGTTCCAATTGAAGCCACCCTCATTGACAAGTCGATTTAATGTTTATGGAAATGTTAGGAGCGGGTGGGTTCAAAATCCCAATCCATTTCCTCCTTTGTGTTGCCGACCCCAACTAAACTATGTGCATCTCGAGACACCATGAAAACACTCATTCCAAGACACAGGCAATTATATAAGACAAATGACTACTCTTCACCCCCGTAACTACTGCTTCATGAAACCATCCTATCCAATTTACTAACTCACTAAAGTAGACAGGACTAACCTTCGACTGTAAACTGACATGAAAACTGCACATACAAGCGATACAAGAAAAGTGTATAACGGAAGAATACTTCAGTAGCTACTTACAGTCAAACATGAGAATTGGATCCTTCTTCTGTACTCGACACCTACAAACCTGGGAACTGACTGGTCTCATTTTCCAAAGCCTGGAGTGTCGCCACTATGTACAATGATGCGCCTTCTGAACATCAAACGAATGATTACTGTCGATTGCCTAGCGCTGTAAGGCGAGGCTCCATCCTACTGGAACTACCTTTCGTGATGTCGACATAGAACAGGTGAGCAGGGAGTGTGGCGAACGTAAATTAACCGTTAAGGGGGAGATCAAGATTGTTGAATATATTTATAGGAAACTGAGGTCCTCGTTAGCATCACCCTACATGTGTCTCCATAGGCCCTTACATAACCAATGGTTTCGTGACCTTAGATTCTGCACAAGTCTGAACTGATACAAGGATAACTGTCTGCAGCTTTTTCAGCAAAACCGTATTGAATATGCAAGTATTCGAAGTTAGCGGAGAGACCTGCTCTGGAACAAGAGTCCTCTTGAAGGGGAGACCATTCGAGCAGCGACATAGGCTTTCACTAGACCATGATGAGGGCAGCAATCAACAGTAATCGTATTTAAGGAAAAGCCGCGCAGGTTGTCTGCATTGGATTGCAGAAATCACACAAATCCAAATCGGCGAGATGGTCCTCTCCTAAATACGGCCCCGAATGTACCACGGATTTTCCAACACATTTGTGGTTTCTTTCGACATTCCGTGCATGGCCTCAGTCTGGGGATGTCAGGCACCCTAGCTGTACACATCCCGTGTAACACGCACATAAACGTGCACTAAATAAATATACATGGGATAATGTTCGGAGAAATCGGTTGCCAAAGTATGGGTCTGCCGCATTCTACAGACAAATTCCGTAATCAGACATTCGGGAAGCCGTGAGCAGTTCCAGTGCATCAGCGTGACCAGAGAAATCTGAGTTCCAAATGCGACGCCATAAGGTTCTGCTGTAGTATTTCTGCATCTGTGGTCCAGGGGTAGTTCTGCAGCGAGCGCCGAGTGGGACGTCTGCTCGTCTACTGCCTCACCGCAGTGTCGCGCGCACCTGGACAGCTTTCCCCCAGTGTTTTCTGTGTCGTCGTGTGAGGCCCATCGTCATACGGACGTTGCCATTAGCTGCGGCGTGTGTCCATTGATAGAGGAGTAGTCGGCCCATAATACACTTTGAACCTATCCCAATTTTTTATGAAGAGGTGATTCATTTGTAACAGAAATGACCGCATAATATATTGTTAGGTGGTGGTTTCAACTGTATCTTGCATCCTTCAGACGAGTTTCCTAATTTTTATTTCTGTCGGTGATAGCAAAATTTAGTCCGTTCTTTGGGACTGGCAATATCCGACTATTGCTGCTTATTTTACTGCTACTTTTAACAATAGGTTTCATATATTTATACTGACCGGATGTGTGATAGGATTTGGGCTGTCGATGTCATCAACGCCAGCTTCACGGACCACCGTGCAGTGACTGTTACTTAACATCATATGCGACAGACGATGAAAATCCTTTCATTCACTTGGGTTTTGAATACGGCGCACTTGGAGGATACCTCTCAATATGAGGTGAACTGAGAATTGTGGTACCAAAGTCACTGTTCAGCTTCATGATAAGCTTCAATTTTCGAATAGTAGGTTCAGCGGGCAAAGCCGAGGTTCTGGCAAACATTGATACGACTGTGCGCTCATATAGCTCGGGAATTTCGGAGGGCGCAGGAATTTTACTAGTCTCTCTTATGTGAGCTTTGTGAAAGTGCGCATCATTCTCTGCTACGAATTGCAGACGTCAGGCGTGTAAAGGTGCAATTCTCGCTATTAAAGCAGCGTCAAGTGGGAGGGTCAAGCAGGCGTTCCAAATCACGGCCAAAAGCAGTGTATGAACTGCCTTCTCTTTATCATCTGATTCGACATCAGACTCGTCATAGATGTATGTGTATCACGTCCCTCAAGACCGAGGACGGCAATGTTGTGACCGTACAATACGACATGTTGCATGCTCTGCACAATTTCTATGTTAGCCTGAACGAAATACACAGTAACGTCTAAATGTCATCCAATTTCTCCTCCAGCCTGTGGATCATAGACTTGGACCAGCTCATAATGCTGTGTTTTCAGATGTTTTTCAATGCGACGATGTCCATGACCTTATTGTCAGGTTGTCTCCTCGTGATTGGCCGAGGTTGTATAGCCTGCCAAAGGAGTTTTATGCGCGTTTTACGACTTCGTTGGGTACTACATTTAAACTGCTTATGGACGAAGTGTTGAGAGGAGGTTTGTGCCTCATTCGTTTGAAAAGAGCAGAATTGCCTTCAATGGTAAAAGTTTTAGTCAGGTAACAACTGACAAATTTCAGCCAGTTACCTCATTAAATTTTAAGTACAATAATTTGGCGAGGGCGGTGAATGGTCGGCTGCCTTTGTTGCTGGAGATAGTAGTTGCTGGCCATCAGAGTTGTATCCATGGTTATTCTATTCTGACCCCAGTAGATGAATGTCATGATGTCATACCAGTGGCCACTGCTGCTCTTGTTCCTAGTGTTCTGGCTTTTTGTAGATTTTCACAAGGCGTTCGAGCGGTTAGCCATGGCTTTATGTTGGAAGTACTGGAAGACGCTTCGTTCTCATCTGACGAAAACAAGGTCTTGTCAAATTTGCTTATCCAAGCTGCAGTGACATCCAGTGACCAACTGACGCACTCATATGCCATCTGTCGGGGTTTGCCGCAAGAAAGCCGATTTCAGTGTCATTGTTTGTGCCATTATTCGAACCTCTCCTTTAAATGAACGTCGCCGGCCGCTGTGACCGTGCGGTTCTAGGCGCTTCAGTCCGGAACCGCGCTGGTGCTACGGTCGCAGCTTCGAATCCTGCTTCGGGCATGGATGTGTGTCATGTCCTTAGGTTAGTTAGGTTACGTAGTTCTAAGTCTAGGGGACTGATGACTTCAGATGTTAAGTCCCATAGTGCTTAGAGCCATTTGAACCATTTGGTTTAAATGCACGTCGCTCAATTGCAAGGATGGACATTCTTGGGTGAGACGATATTCATTCACGGACGATGTGATGGTGTTACTCCTTTTTCTCACTAAGGTTCTGTTGCTAAAGGGTACGTTAGATGCCTTCTGTTTCGTATCTCGTGCCCACATCAAAGAAGGCAAATGTAGGTCGATGCAATTACGTGCTTTGGTAACGCTGACATTTCATGGACTACAGTGGTCGATGACATACATGTTTGGGAGTCATAATTGATCGTTCTCCACATCAAACGGCTACACTCAGGTGGACGTCGGTTATGTAGAAGATACACGGTGCTATCCTGGAACGTGAACGGCGTTTCCTTAATCTCCTACAGAAAGTTCGAATCCTGAATACCATCATTCTTGTGAAATGCGTATTGTATCGCTCAGATTTTTTCACATTCCAGTTATGATGGCTAAGAAACTAAATCAACTGCGTGTTTTAGGAACGCCACATTTTTCCATTACGATACAAGGAGGTTGTGTGTGTGCCTTCCATTAGTGGTTTGGTACGGGTACTTTCCGATGTTCAAAGGAAATCATCCGTGTTATTTGGTCAGTGTATCGTGTTCACTGTCCTTCATGCAATCCACAATTCACGTCTCTGTTATTCTTCTGCCTGCGGCCGGGAGTCTTGATCTGCTGTCGATGATGGTCTACTGAATTTCCAGTTAAAACATGGCGGTGAATTTTATATATCTATTAGTTATTTCGGGGCTCATATTCCACAGAGGCAGCGTCACACTACCACATTTTTGTTAATGCTATTGGGAGGGTTGACTGTACGGCACCTGGTGAACAGCCATCGCCGCATTCTTCTTGGAAGACGGTGTGGTTTTGTCTTAGCCTTCCTGTTCTACCTGTGGCGGTGCCATCCTTGTGGTATCACGAGGTGCACGGCCTTTTGCTCACAAATGAGCGTCAATTTCGTCTTGGAAATAGTGTTATTGATCAGTCGCTTTCCTGTCATGGACACGATACAAGATACATTTACCTCTCGTGGTCACTAAGCGAACTGAAACTGGCTTAAAAAACAATTAACATTTCCAACTCTATGTGGTGAGACTACCTATTCGGGTCATATCCTGTGGCATCTATACTTCTCCTACTTGCCAAGGGATTGCCTGGGGCACCATGCTCATCACAGTGTAGATAAAGAGACCATGTGGACCCACTTGCCTTCTTCCTTTGCTGTGTACTAGGACAATGTAAGCAATAGGTTTGGGTCACACGTCATCTCTCCTAGTACTGTGCGAATACCGCCTGGCTCAGGCTGACAGCTGCGGCGCTTATATCCTCTGCGTCTAGAGGGCGTTTCTGTTGTGGTGCGGTCATTAGCAGCGAGCTATTGGTTGACATTGTCTCACCACCTCCTTTGCTCTTGCGATCTTCGTCTTCGGGCCGGTGCTTGTCGATGCGCCGGAACGTTCTTCCCCTCCAAAGGGGACGGACTGTCCTCGTATGAAGGGTGCGACCACGGCGGGGGAGACAGGGGTGTGGGCGCAACTTCGGGCCGCATACTGTGGCTGCAGGTGACGTCGAGGTTCCAGCCATAACCCTCCATCCGACCTGCGATCTGTGGAAACGACCGCCGGAAAACGATCAGAAGGGTACGCGTCAACCTCCTGATGCCATGAACCAGATGAAGAAGGCGGTGGTGACTGCTGCGGTATGGGAGGGTCCAGCTCCATCGGTAGGACGGCGGGAGGCAGAGGAGGCGAAGACTCCGTCTCCGTGGGATCGCCCCGCGGTGTCGCGATGACAACCTCTGGCTGCTGCTGCAGCCGCGCTGCCCTCTGGATCGGTGAATCTGCAAGACCATCGTGCACATGACAGCGGTGAAGCTGATTTTGATGGCGGCCCTACAAGCCATCCGGACCTGAAATAAGATACGTGCAAGCGCCAAGTCGACGGACGATCTGGCCTCGCACCCGCCGTCTGCAGCCGCTAAAAACCCTGTGAAAGACAGTATCGTGCGGCGCGAAGCGATACTTGCGGCCTTCCTTCGGCGCCGGATGCTGAGGAGGGTGGAGCAGATGGAGCAGTGTTCGATGGCGGCGGCCTTGAAGCAATACCGCCAGCGACGGTCCATCTGCTGGGTGCGAATGATATGTGGCGAGAAACAGTTGCAGTGTTTGATCCTTGTTGTCTGTGGAGCGAAGTTTGGCCATCTGGTGCTTGAAGATTCTGACAAAACTTCCCGCTTTGCCGTTTGACTTTGAATGGAACGGTACAGTAGTTAGATACTATATGCCATTGCATTCACAGAATGTTTCAAATTCATGTGACATGAACTGAGCTCTGTGGTCTGACACTATTACTTCAGGTAAACCTTCTAGGCAAGAAATAGAGGACAACACATGAATTGTGCTACGTGAATTTGTCGAATTCACTGGCACAGCAAAACGAAACTTGCTGTATGAGTCTAACACAATCAACCAACGAGTGTTCCAGAAAGGTCCCGAAAAATCTGTGTGCACACGTTGCCATGGCGACTGCGGCTTAGGGCAAGCAGAGAATTTTTGTGGTGGAGCGGACTGATTTTCCGCACATGCGTGACACTGTGACGTCATCTGTTCTATTTTGGCGTCCATACTGTACCAGCGGCGGCTTTTGCACAATGGCGACAAGTAATGTAGAACAGCCAGGCGCTGTGACCGAGCGGTTCTAGGCTCTTCAGCCCGGAGCCGCGCGACCGCTACGGTCGCAGCTTCGAATCCAGCCTCGAGCGTGGATGTGTGTGGTGTCTTTAGGTTAGTTAGGTTTAAGTAGTTCTAAGTTCCAGGGGATTGATGACTTCAGATGTTAAGTCCCATAGCGCTCAGAGCCATTTGAACCATAATCTATCAAGTACCGTGTCGACGCCCCAGCTGTTTCGCATGAACAATTACCCAGTGTCCTTGGTGAAGTAACTCCAACACATTTTTTCAACACTTTAGAGATCAACACTCGTGACTATCCACTGTCATCCTGAACAGGAATCAGACCTGTATGTACAGCGAGGCTACGCCGACGGGGAAAGGGTCGGCGCACTACAGAGTTCTTCATACTATGCAAGGAACGAGGCCAAGATGCGCGAATTTATCTTAGCAAATGTTCAAATCTGAATCAGCTTCCATGGCCCGTGCAGTTTTCTTATAGTTCAGCGGAAAAGACTGAAGCAATTCAGAATCCTGAGCATCGATGTGACAGGAAGATGCATCTGAAGCGTCAAAGTCTGTGTCAGGGCCAATCGGAAAGCGTGAAAGTGCGTCCGCGTTACCATGTTTACCTGTCGTACGATACACAGTCTCGTACTGGTATTGGGACAACAACAAACCCCTTCGTTGCAGTTTTTGGGAAATTCCTACAGGAACAGGACGGCAAAGGCTTGTGGTCCGTTACTAAGTAGAATTTTCTGCCACACTTACAAATGGTGGTGGAATTTGGTGATATCATACACAATAGCCAAAGCTTTTTTCTCAAATTGTGAATAGTTACACTGAGCTTTGGAAAACACTTTTTATGAGAAAGCAATAGGCCTGCTGTTATCACCAGTTCTGTGGGAAAGCAGTGCACCGATTCTGTAAGAGGAAGCGTCCACTTTCAATACAACTCATTTGTCAGGATCAAATTGAACTAAACATAGATCACTGAGCAATGCACCTTTAAGTCTTAGAAAAGCCACTTGGCACTCATCTCTCCAAACAAAGGGGAGTTCTTGCGACGCGAGCGATGCAATAGAGCCGCGATTAGTGCAGCATTCGGTATGAAGAGAATATAATAGTGGATTTTCCCTAAGACTGCAATTCTATGACATTGCGAGGGACTGGCAAATCTCGTATGGCTAAGAAATGCCACTGAATAGGACGGACACCTTGACTGTTGATGACATGACCAAGATACTGCAACTCAAGTTTAAAAAAATCACACTTGTCCACACTCAAGTCCTGCATCAGAAAACACACGAAACAAAGCACATAAATTTGCACAGTTTGGCACTTGTGCAGTCAGCTGTTCCAAATACCATTGTAAAATGGCGGGTGCGCAAGCACCGCCAAAAGGCAAACACAAATATTTAAGCAAACCCAAATGAGTATTTACTACACACACTTTTTGAGATTCTTCATCGAGCGGTATCTGAAGATATGCGTCGCGAAAACCAATTTTTGAAAAGTAGCGTCAAGTTCTTGATTTGTCCATGAGATCCTCTGGGCGTGGCAATGGATGAGTATCAATTGCAATCTGTGGGTTGACTGTAGGCTCAAAGTCAACACAGAGGCGAATGCGATGTGAAGGTTTGGGAAGAAAAACCAGTGGACTTGCCCACTGGCTAGCTGATATGGGCGCAATAACTCTGCTATCTTGCAATTCCTTACGTTCAGCAGCGACTTTGTCCCGTAATGCAATGGAAATAGTTCTGGCCCGGCATAATTTTGGCTGAGCATTGTCTTTGAGAGTAATATGTGCAACAAAATTGTTAGCCTTGCCTCAATCTTCATAAAAGAGTTCCGGGAATTCTCTTATCAAGCTAGCTACACTGTCTTTTGTATTGAATGCAGACACTGACAACTCATTGTCCTGAATGTTGAAACGAAAAAACTCGAAAGAATCAAGACCAAATAGGTTCTCACACTCGCGTGATTGTAGCACTGTATTAGTCACTTTTCGCGTATGAGAGAGATACGTGGCAGGCAACATACATGTTCTGAGAACTGGAATGTCTTGTCCATTGTAAGCAGTCAGTTGTGTTCTAGTTTGAGACAGACGTGGGGAGCCTAACAGTTCATACGAGTGAAGACTGAACAACGTGACAGAGGCACCTGTGTCCAACTGAAATTTCCCATGTTTACCACAAATAAGTAACTGAACAAAACGTTTGTTTGACTGGCGTATCACTGAAGAAACTGCAGGCTTGCTAGTTTTTCTAATGCATGTTGCAGGCTTCGAATATATTGCATTTATGGCATGGGCCCTGTGACTAGACTTTTGTGAGTGGACCGAATTCTTATATTTGTTTCGTTGCAAACATACAGATTGTACATGTCCTTTCCTACCACAAGCGTAATAATAAGCTTGTCGCGAGGTGCAGTCTTGGCGTTTGTGCCATGAATAACACCGAGGGCAACACTTAATTCTGTTCGGCTGTGTAGCGAACTGCTTACGCGGTTTGGAAGGTTGTTAACTCAGCGTGGCGAGCTGCTGCCCCCGCTTAATGGGCCCATCGCAACTAAAGGACTCAACCTGACACACAGCTGGCTGCTCAAATTTATGAGCCGACAAGGCACCTGAATCTTACTGATCTAGTATTCACACTACCTGCTGAAATGATGGATCAGACTGTTTCAAAATCTGTTGTCCGAGTTTGACATCAGGTACATTGTACACGATCGCATCATGCAACATAACATCTGAATATAAAGCACAGCAAGTTCATTTTAATTTGCGTTTTCTTGTCATACCCTGCAAATGTGTTACCCATACGAGATAAGTTTGTTCTGACCGTTTTCTGCAATTAAAGAATTGATACGTAACTGCTACCACACTCACTTGTTGGTCATCATAGTTTGTTAGTGACGCTCTTGGTTGTACGTAAGACAGATCATTCGGAGTGGCGTTAGGGAAAAGTTTTGTGATTATGCGGAACACTGCACTTTCTACCATTGATAACAGATAATGGCTTTTCACAGTATCTGGTACGTCGTGAGCGAGGAGATGGGTTCAGATTGGGACAACCGCTCGAGCCATTCCTCTTTTTGTTCACTAAACTGTCGGAAAAGTGGTAAAGCATCTGCAGTAGGCGGCGCCTGTTCCATCGGGCGTGCAGCGTTGGGCATAGCTGCTGCACCATGTTGAGGAACATGGAGATTTGCTGCATCTGGAACTGAAACACCTGCATTAGCTGTGTGGCATCTGACGCTTGCGGCTGCGGCGCCTGAGCAGGGTGTGGGACAGGTGGGGTGGGCATGTCGGAAGACACAAAGGCAACAAACAGACAAGGCAAGCAAGCAAAAAACAAAGAAAATTTTTTCAATGCCCACCCGAAAACACTGTCTTGCAAAAATGACAAGTAACTGTCTAAGCACGCAAACGGTCCAGCGAAGTAAATGCAAGAGGGAATTAAGAAGCCACCAAAAAACACAAAAAATTCCAAAGTAATCAGGCATGGAGTTCAGTTGTAAGACATCGTCGCCAAATGTCGAGTCCAACCCACTCGTCTCGTACAGGGTGCCTAAAAGCTGCTGCGTTCTTGGAATGCCATACAACAATTCAAGTCCACAGCTCGTGGTCGTGCGGTAGCGTTCTCGCGTCCCACGCCCGGGTTCCCGGGTTCGATTCCCAGCGGGGTCAGGGATTTTCTCTGCCTCGTGATGACTAGGTGTTGTGTGATGTCCTTAGGTTAGTTAGGTTTAAGTAGTTCTAAGTTCTAGGGGACTGATCACCATAGATGTTAAGTCCCATAGTGATCAGAGCCAACAATTCAAGCAAATCACATTAATAGCTTTAATTACAAATAAGAAGGTTGACAGTACTTCACTTTAAATTTACAATGGTGTCGCAAGCGATGGGCGACATGCAAACAATCACAGTTCTCTGCTATATAGTAGGTCCATGTACGCAATTGATGCGGATCACTCGCCACTGCTGCCGTAGTGCTCTCCCAGTACTGTGAGAATACTGTCCAGCTGAGGCTGGCAGCAGCGGCGCTAATACTTTCTTTGGCTAGAGGGCGCTCCTGCTGTGGTGCGGTCCTTGTCTGTGGGCTATTGGCTGACATCGTCTCACCGACTTCTTTGCTCCTGCGATCTTCGTCTTTGTGCCGGCGCTTGTTGATGCGCCAGAACAAAGCGTCAGTGCCTGCATAGCATAGCGGCTTCTATGCCAATATGTTGAGCCTCGTATTTTGTCGTCAAGGTTATCGGTAGAATTAGTCAGACCTTGTTGTAATCTCGTCATGGCCCCCGTTCAAAAAATGCTTCAAATGGCTCTCAGCACTATGGGGCTAAACCTCTGAGGTCATCAGTCCCCTAGACTTAGAACTACTTAAACCTAACTAACCTAAGGACGTGACAAACATCCATGCCTGAAGCAGGGTTCAAACCTGCGACCATAGCAGCGTTGCGGTTCCAAACTGAAGCGACTAGAACCGCTCGGCCACAACGGCCAGCATGGCCCATGTTCAGGTACATCAATTCGCAGTTTATTCCATCTTTTGATCTTTTGACATTGTTGGTCTCTTTTCAATTTTAAAAAATAAAAAAGAAACTCCGTAAAGGGGAAGTGGCAGGGCCATGTCCAATTAGCTTTGATTTTTTTAATCCTTTTGTGAGTAACAAATGTGTTATGGAATTTTTGAAAATAGTGAAAGGTGTAGACCGTTTAGCTACGAAGCGGTAGAACGTAGGATCTAATCTCGCTTGGCTCATTTCTTGACCTGCTTAAAAAGCAAAAGCAAGAGAAAAGTAGGCAGTAGCTGCAAAACCCTTAGCTTATTAAGCACTCTTAAGTCTCCTGAGATAAGATTACAAAAATAGTGAAATAGAGTCTTGCAATAGTTACCAAAACGTCCAGCGTCGCTGGTTCTAACCTTAGCTGTGCTCAATTTTTGAATAAAAGTCATCAGCAATGGCAGCTGAAGACTTATGGCATAAGAAGTCAATTCAACCTCGCTTAGCCAATGGCCTTGTCAAAGACGGTGGACAGGGGATGGAGGTTCAGGGCCCTCCCTTAGCCTATGGGTGGGGCCATGCCCCTGTAAGGCGGAAGAATCAGTAGTTATTAACAGCATGAAGAGGCGAAGGTAATGGAAACCTCTGTCATAAGGACACATAATGTGTATCGACAGGACATAGCACCTGTAATTGAAAAAGTGTCATGCCTGTCTCTGAATTGGCAAATATTTCGAACTAGTCCCCCATTCGAATCTCCTGGAGGGGATTGCCAAAGGCGAGATGACAATAAGAAAGAGCCTGATTAACCAATGAATGAGTAATATTCTACGGGTTGGTGCATGAAGTGTCAGAAGACTGAACATGACACTGGAACTAGGAGATCTGAAAAATTAAATTCTAAGGCTCAATCGAGCTATAGTATGCGTCAGTGAAGTGAAATGGAAAGAAGAAAGGATTTCAGGCCAGTCGACTCTATGGTAATAGCAACAGCAGCATAAAAATTGTATACCAGGAGTAGGGATTGTCATGAATAGGAAGACAGACCACAGAGTGAGCTACTGTGAACAGTCAGTATTATGGTTTTCCTCATCAGAATCGACAGCAAACAAAGAACAATACTACAGGTGTACTTGGCGATGTCGCAAGTAGAAGATGAAGATAAGGAGAAGGGTTTTGAACTAGTTCAAAAATAGTTCTAATGGCTCTGAGTACTATGGGACTTAACTTCTGAGGTCATAAGTCCGCTAGAACTTAGAACTACATAAACCTAATTAACCTAAGGACATCACACACATCCATGCCCGAAGCAGGATTCGAACCTACGACCGATGCGGTCGCGCGGTTCCAGACTGAAGCGCCTAGAACGGCTCGGTCACACCGGTCGGCTTTGAAATAGTAATTCAGTGTGGAAGGGGAGGTAAAAATCTAATATTCACGTGTATTGGAATGCAGAAGAAAATGTTACGGGACAATATGGATTCGGCAGTAATAATGAGAGAGGAGAAAGGCTAATCGAGTTCTTCAGTACATTTCAGCTAGTAATAGCGAAGCTCTGTCCAATATTTACGAGTGGTAGAGGTAGGCCTGTATTTGGAAAAGACCAGGACATATGGGAAGAGTCCAGTTAGACGACATCATGGCCAGGCAGAGATTCCGAAATCAGAAAAGAGATATCGGATCCAGAATTAGAATCAGGTACACCCAGAAGCAGATGTAGATGAGATCAAAATTTAGTAACGACGAAAAGTAGGCTGAAGTTTAACAGATTCGTCAGGAAGTAACATTTCTCTAAGAACTGGGGTACAGAAATACTAAGGAATAAGGATATGCGGTTGAGGTTCTCTGAGGCTATAATTACAGAGCTGATGAAAAGTTCAGAAGGCGGTTCAGTTGAAGAGGAATGGACGTTTATACAAAGAGGAACTACACAATTTGGGAAGAGAAACATAGCCACAAGGACGGTAACCGAGATGGAACCATGGGTAACAGAAGAAAAACTTCAGCTGATTAACGAAAGGAAATTCAGGAATATAGAAATACAAGTCATTTAGGAATGAAGTAAATAGAAAATGCAAGAAATCTAAGATGGAATGGCTGCATGGAATGTGAAGTAAACCAAAAAAAGATCTATGATTGTCAGAAGGACTGACTCAGCATACAGAAAAGTCAAAACAGCCTTCGAGAAAATTAAAAGGAACAGCATTAACATTACGAGTGCAATGGGGATTCCAGTATTGAATGGAGAGGAGAGAGCGGATAGGTGGAAAGTGTACAGTGAAGGCCTCTATGAGGAGAAGGTTTTGTGTTATGGCGTAATAGACGAAGAAAGAGAAGTCGGTAGCGAGAACATGGGGAATTCAGTATTAGAATCACAAATAGCTACAGAAGATGTAAGTTGTCGCTTTTACCTTCGACAACTGAAATATTTTAGAATTTCGCTACCAGAATGAGGGAGCACAACAGAGAACGCGGACAGACTGAATTTTAGGAAATGTGATTTGCATATCGCTGTTTAGTAGTCGCTCTTTTCTGAAAGACTGAAGGTGCGGCACTTATAATGAATAAGAAAGGACATTTTAAATTAGTAATAAAACCATGCCAGTAACGGATCAGTACCACATCGAAATGTTGCGTCTTCCCTCCTAGAAATGCTGCAAATTTAAATTTGTGACACAATGAGTAATGGAATTAAACACGTGTACTGGAGTATTTATAATAAAACAGCACATAAGTAGCTCAAGATAAGCTAGTACATTGTAATATTACTGCAACTGCAAGCCGCGGTGCTTACATTATGGAAGTGGACAGCAGAAAGACAAGTGCGAACACCCAGGACTCTCCTAGCTGCTCTCAGATGATTTGAAGACTGCGTCGTCTTTTATTACACAGATAATACAACCATGAACATCGATTCTATGGTCACAATGTTAATAAAAACGTTTTACAAAAAACACAGTTTATTAGAAAAAGGATTATTACAGTGCCCCCTGAATGACATCAGTACAAGCCGTTGTTTCGTTGTGAGTCGTCATTCAGCCTTTACACACCGGAAAGAAAAATTGATAGGTACATTTATTTTCCTTCTTCGACAAACACACTTTCATTAAAGCTTCAGTTTAATCATAGTCAAGTCCTTGGCACATGTTTGTCCTTCATCAACATGACGTGAGCGACACAAAGTGCACCAGCTGGTACGATTTTCTTGGGGCGCTCGCAGAGCACACACATAGTATTGTTTTCATGGTTCTCACCCCACAACCATTCATCTTTTTATCGTATTTTATCAAGGGAAGGGCTTGGACTTTCTCCATGGCGTAAGAATAACCTGATTTTATACCCATTCAGGCAAAGCTGAATGTTTGCAGAATAAATTGCTTCTTTACAAGAGTTAAAAGTTAGTGAGCTCACACGAATATCACGTGACCGGAAGTCTTGTTTCTCGTAAGCGTTTAGGGTGTACATTTCATATGATCAATAAGGTGCACTGAATAGAAGTCCAGTGACAGTTAAATTTTGTTACTGGCGTGGAGTTTTTCCAACCTTACGATCTGGGTTGCACACAAACGAATATTTAAGATGGTGCACGAACATAGGATCCACTCTTCGGATCACACATCTATTGTACGGTCTTTAAACACTTATTTTTCTTGAGTTTTCATTTTTCTTATTATTTTAATTTTTACGGTTTATTTAATTTTTGGCAATTTATTTCACAAATACTATTTTGAGCACCCTATATGCCAATCTGTCCCACCGTGGGATGCCCTTGTTTCATTATGCTGCAACTGCGTAACTCAGCTTAGGTTAATCCCTGATGAATTTACCGTATTGACCGCTTCGCATGCTGCACAGTGCTCGTACAAAAGTGAAATCGATTACAGTTAACTAACAGGCTCAGCTGAAGTCAGTGAGCGATGTACTCGTATAAGGCGTTAACTTGTGCAAAATGGTGTCACTAGAAACAGAAGACAGTGATAGTTGTCCTACTACTCCCAATAAATCAACAGCGGTCGTGTTTAAATGTAAGATTCCGAAACAAAAATACAGGAAAGTGTGGGAAACTAATCGTGACTGTAAAGATTGCTTGTGTGTGTCTCCATATTCATGCCAGTTTACATAATGGACGCTTCCAAAATGTGGTTTCATTCTCATTAGATTTTCAGAAAAGTGGGGATAGAAACTCACATTTGGTTTCCCATCAAAGTATAGAATTAGCACAACTACAGTAAATCATTCGCCAACTGTTGACCTAATTCTGCAATATGCCAGGCTATAACGTCTTCTGTTCATTCTAAAAGCATGCCAAAGTCCTCTCAACATTCAGCCCTACTCAACATAAATCATCACTATTTTTTCGAAAGAACAATAAATTTTTAAACTTGTGCAAAGTTTCAAGACAACTAGCACCTGTGAACACGCTATAAATACTGCTGATCAATCATCTTGAGTGCGAACCATAGAACCTTGGTACCCTGTTACAGTTGCCTCTACATGAGTGCTAACTCTTGCAGCATGCAAGCAGAAACAACCAGACAATGTGTACTACCATCTCTGTCTTTTCACACTGATTTAATTATCTTTCACTGCATTACAGACACTGTTCATCCTGTGAACATCCAGTCACAGTACCATTCTGCAGTGCTGTGCGAGTTTGGTTTAATGGAAGTGCTGCTGTACTGAAAACAAATTTGGTACCCCTGATCAGACTGATGCTGATCGCTGTGATAAAGCTCGCCAGCGAGCTTCGTTCTTTGTTACGCAGTATCATGAAATCCTAGTGTACTGGCATGTGCAGTTCTATCACACTGAAGACAACCTTTTGGCTACCAACTGACAAATCCATAATATAGCCACTGTGCTAATTCTGCAATATTAGGAACTTAAAACGCGATCCAGCGTGACTTAATAGCTATATAGGGGGAACAGTGTAAGCTGACTGCTACTTTGGAAGTAACCAAAGCCTTACAGATCTTGTTGTATAACACCCACACAACAGTTGCATGTTGACACCCTGCACACTACCATTCAGCCAAGACTGCAACAGAGACTCAGCCCTAGCTTAGTGCCAGCTGAAACCTTCCAGCAAACCACAACTAATAATTCATTTCATGCATCAGTACACATGCAAATGACGTCCTGCATGTAGGAACCTTGCTGTATTATTGCACAGCCATGACCTATAGATGTGTTAAATGTCCAGATATCCCTGTCCATAAGTTGCACCAGTTGCTAGTTTGAGTGTTATCACATTCTCTTTGCCTGTCGCCTGTGTATCTGCTTATGAACGCAATGTTTGGCAAACGGACATCCTGACTGTTGGCAAAGGTTGTCCATCAGATTGTCATGTATTTCAAGTTTCAACTGTGCATTCACACTAACTATTACAAGTGTCCTACTTTATTACTCTGCACTAGTGTCGTGAATTTTGAAATTGCATTGCTTTTAGAGGAAACTAAAGAATTCCCTTGCTCTCACACTGTTGTTTCAATGCACAAATATTTGTTTAGCCCCCTGGGAAAAGATTGCCGTGTTTGGTAGCCCAGTCAACTATAGCAGCAGTTCTCTGCTGTGGTCATGCGTTGTTCCTCTAACGGTAAACTTTTATTCGACGTTCTGATTATGATTTATCACATCCACCATTAGGTTAACTGCTCATTTAACTTACGCACACAACAGCTTTGAACTTTTTCTGATAATTTGCCTGAAACACCTTTCGTGCAGTCACCCAACCGACAGTCTGCCTACACTACCAAAAAAATCAAAGACTGGCCTTCTGCAAACCATTGATGAATACTAGCTTGGGGAAATTGCAAGTTACCATTTACCATGGCACTGTTCACATCACTGAGTGGAGTAAGCTGGAATACGTACATAGAGTGGTTGCCCTGGTGTCATCTCTCTTCCAGTCACTGTAGTTGTCCTCAGAATGGTTATACAGATCATATGTAATCAAGGATATTGTGAACTATTCAGATCACCAAAACCAGTGGTGCACGAGCAGCAGCTGTTGGGAAATTTTATGATTTTGGATCCTGGCGCAATTCAGTCACGACTCTCGTTTACGACTAAGCATTAGGAGATAGGATGCTAATACACTCCTGGAAATGGAAAAAAGAACACATTGACACCGGTGTGTCAGACCCACCATACTTGCTCCGGACACTGCGAGAGGGCTGTACAAGCAATGATCACACGCACGGCACAGCGGACACACCATGAACCGCGGTGTTGGCCGTCGAATGGCGCTAGCTGCGCAGCATTTGTGCACCGCCGCGGTCAGTGTCAGCCAGTTTGCCGTGGCATACGGAGCTCCATCGCAGTCTTTAACACTGGTAGCATGCCGCGACAGCGTGGACGTGAACCGTATGTGCAGTTGACGGACTTTGAGCGAGGGCGTATAGTGGGCATGCGGGAGGCCGGGTGGACGTACCGCCGAATTGCTCAACACGTGGGGCGTGAGGTCTCCACAGTACATCGATGTTGTCGCCAGTGGTCGGCGGAAGGTGCACGTGCCCGTCGACCTGGGACCGGACCGCAGCGACGCACGGATGCAAGCCAAGACCGTAGGATCCTACGCAGTGCCGTAGGGGACCGCACCGCCACTTCCCAGCAAATTAGGGACACTGTTGCTCCTGGGGTATCGGCGAGAACCATTCGCAACCGTCTCCATGAAGCTGGGCTACGGTCCCGCACACCGTTAGGCCGTCTTCCGCTCACGCCCCAACATCGTGCAGCCCTCCTCCAGTGGTGTCGCGACAGGCGTGAATGGAGGGATGAATGGAGACGTGTCGTCTTCAGCGATGAGAGTCGCTTCTGCCTTGGTGCCAATGATGGTCGTATGCGTGTTTGGCGCCGTGCAGGTGAGCGCCACAATCAGGACTGCATACGACCGAGGCACACAGGGCCAATACCCGGCATCATGGTGTGGGGAGCGATCTCCTACACTGGCCGTACACCACTGGTGATCGTCGAGGGGACACTGAATAGTGCACGGTACATCCAAACCGTCATCGAACCCATCGTTCTACCATTCCTAGACCGGCAAGGGAACTTGCTGTTCCAACAGGACAATGCACGTCCGCATGTATCCCGTGCCACCCAACGTGCTCTAGAAGGTGTAAGTCAACTACCCTGGCCAGCAAGATCTCCGGATCTGTCCCCCATTGAGCATGTTTGGGACTGGATGAAGCGTCGTCTCACGCGGTCTGCATGTCCAGCACGAACGCTGGTCCAACTGAGGCGCCAGGTGGAAATGGCATGGCAAGCCGTTCCACAGGACTACATCCAGCATCTCTACTATCGTCTCCATGGGAGAATAGCAGCCTGCATTGCTGCGAAAGGTGGATATACACTGTACTAGTGCCGACATTGTGCATGCTCTGTTGCCTGTGTCTATGTGCCTGTGGTTCTGTCGTGTGATCATGTGATGTATCTGACCCGAGGAATGTGTCAATAAAGTTTCCCCTTCCTGGTACAATGAATTCACGGTGTTCTTATTTCAATTTCCAGGAGTGTATGTATTAATTTGTTTCCATTGTCTAGTTTTATCATTTTGCGTATTAGTTAAGGACCAAATCAATGACGTAGGATTTGACAATGAATATCAATTAAGTACACGAAATAAGATTTAATAAAACAAAGATAGTGTTATAGTTGTCATAATGAGATTAGTTTATTATGGATATATAATCAGTATGTAATGCACCCTTTAATAACTTTGTAATTTTAACTTTTATGCTATAAACCGAAGAGATTATAGGAAAACGAATCTTAAGTAGGACAATTCTGGGGGTTCTGGCTCTCCATCTCACTTCCTGGCTCAACCTTCGGTTTCGCCAGAAACCGAGCTAGGTCCCCAAAACCCCCAGAATTGTCCTACTTTAACCAATTTTTCAGCTCAAATTCTCTTAAAAATCCTCAGGTGAACGCAACAATTTACCCTCGTTCGTCGCCGTTCACCTCTTTATTTTCTTACGTTCGCCAAGGGAAATGACTTATTTCCGTAGGTGAATGTAAGAAAAAACTGCAAAATATGTCCTATCGAACGCCTTCCACTCAGTCTTCACTGAGCTTCAGGCCTCTGCACTCTGTACGTCAGCGCAACGGAGTCCACCAGCATTTCAGCTGAAACACGCCGTCCCGCCTCGATGGCGGAAGAAGTAGAAAAAGTTTCACATACTGAAT
The DNA here is from genome assembly GCF_021461395.2 of Schistocerca americana. Taxonomy (NCBI): domain Eukaryota; kingdom Metazoa; phylum Arthropoda; class Insecta; order Orthoptera; family Acrididae; genus Schistocerca; species Schistocerca americana. The sequence continues at coordinate 28,943,180 of NC_060129.1, read as the reverse complement.
TCCAGATCATGAGATCATGAAATTCATTGTTTTTATCTTTATGCATCTTCGTTCCTTTATATCTCAATTTCATCTGTCCACCTTCAAAAAACTGAAGACCCCAGTTAGTAATTTATTTAGCATATCTGTCTGGCAAAATAACTTTAAAATCATTAAGTTCTATACAAGTTTTCTCTCCATATCTGGCGGTTAGATATTCACATCCATTAATGTTATATAAAACGTTTCCCTCTAGCTCACTTAATTTTGTAATTTCTTTCAAGCCACTTGCATTCTAGCGTTTCTTGAAGAGAGTATCCATTTTACATACATTTTTTAAAATGTAGACTATTGCTCGTGTGTTATGAATCGACTCAGACGACAACAACGACAACACTGTTGAAATGAGACCTGAAGAAGAAGATGAGAATACTTTTACTGTTGAAGAGCTAGCATAAATGATATGCAACAGATCCGAATTATGGTCATATTTTGAATCGGAAGACGAATTCTGTGATGATGAATATGGTGACTATACTGAAATTTGGGACGATGACAATGACAATAATGAGTAATGTCCGTACGGCAGTGTATCCACTCGACTTTTCAGGACTTCTCTTTTATTGTCATGCGGGCTCAGCGCCTTCTTGTTTATTTCAACTGTGTAAATAACGAGTTTTGCACTTCAAATCACATTAATCCTTCAGTACTGTTCTCCGTCGTTGAACAGGTAGTCTTTATAATCTTTCAAGCTGATTCTATTTTTGACCACGCATTTCTCAAATTCTTTTGATTTCTTCTGCACCTCGTCGCCAACTTTAAAAGAGTACATTTTCGCCCTCAGGCCACAGAACTCTTTCATAATTATTCCGTGGCATTCATCCTTCATTTTTCCAACAACTTTCTTGTTTACTCGAGGAATTCCGTAGATGTTGTCCTTTGAATAGTCGCTCGTATGAAAGGAATCAAGCATCGATTTCATGTCCTCGTGGAAGTCTTCTGTTCTGTATACGTAACTGTCCGTGTCTTGGTAGCACAACTCAGTGTTCTGTCCGAATTTTGACTTCATTGTGCTCTAGTGAAAGTCGTACATTAGTTCTTTAGACAGGTCGAGTATGCTCATTCCAACAAAGATAGGCTTATTAAATGTGATTTTTGTATTGTTCATGTGGATGGCAACCACATTTACATTAAATATTGTTCTTCCTTTAAAGTTTGGTTTTGCTACGTGTTTATCACATTTATCTTCATCTAAAACCATTTTTATGTCCACTCGATTTCGGTTATTTTGCATCGTCTTGCCAAAGACCGAGTTATTCATCAGCTTTTAGAAGTCTTTCTCGAAGTCGTTTGTAGCCTTGGTTCTCATCTGCGCGTACAAATCTATGTATTTCTTTACTTAATCAGATTTCTTAAATTTTAAAACTCTGTGTATTTTTGTGAGTTTCATTCCCAGAAAGAGACACTGTTTGACATTTTTATTGTGAACCACATAATTCTCTTTGTCATTCAGCTTAGTCAACAACTTGTTTTCTTTAATTCCAGGTACAATTTTATTTTCAGGCGCAAACAGTAAATCTTTATGTAAATCGTGCAGTTCCTTCAGGTATTCAAAATTTACTTCGAATATGTATCCCTCTCGAGAAATTTTTGACATCTCGCTTATTTTTGCAGAATTAAAGCTCTTTTGATCATTCCATACGAATACGCCATAAGGCAAATTTTGACTCATAGCCCAGCCATACAGATTATTTGCACCCAAGTATGTCAGATAATTTGGCATCTTGTTACCATCAAAGTCCTTCATATGCTTGTTGTTTGCCTTCACGCACCTCTTGCAAGACTGTGATATTCCTCCTCGTATGTCCTTTTCGACCTTCAAAATCATATCATAATCATTTAACAAATCGAGCGCTTGTTGAATAGTTTTCAGCATCGCATCCCAAGACAAACCCGGTGCAGTGAAATACCATGACGGGTCCAAATCATAGGTTTTTGTACACGTTTGTTTAAAATTTTCAAACACATCGGCGAGTAACAACACATCCGTTTTAAGGTACAGATCATGATATTCGCCAAGATTTTTGGTGCTAAATTTTTCCCAGATCATTTTTGCATGGTTGTAATCTTCTTCACTTATTTCACAGTCGTTCAATTTGTTGTAAAGTTCTTCTCCTGGTGGTAATTCTGTCTCTTCGAATTTCTTCCAAGAATCCATGTAAATGAATGGATAGACGCCATTTCTGATCACCAAGTCGAACAATTCTTCTGGGAAGAATTTTCTGATGTTTTTCAGCTGTTGTCTCGTCAGATTCGATGAAAGTTTGTCAAGTGACAAAGCCATAAATTTAAATTTGTCAATTAATCTCATCTTCAGACTTTCTATCCTCTTCCCAAAACTAATATATCTGTCCTCGCTTGTGGTATTACGTCTATCTCCTTTTCGTCATAGCCAAGTTCTTTCACAAACAGATGCGAATCGTACCCAGAGAAATTATACAAATAAATTGGTACAAACTTCGGATGTGTCAGCAGAAGATCGCAACTATTTGACAATGGAGCGACGTATTTTTCTTGTGAAGTGGCATGTGCACAGTGTACAAACTTTAGATTTGCCGCCTCTTCTTCGTTCTTCAGCAGTCATCGGAATCATTTCTTCATTGTCAGAATAAATTCTTCCAATCTCTTTGACCTCTTTTTTTCATGCATTCTATAAACTTTATTTGTCAGTTCGGTCCTCTGTACACAACAGAGTCTTTATAGTGTCCATTCACGTATTTGATGTAGAAGCGGAATCCGCGCGGCTCGTGTTTTTGATATTTCATCGTATATGAGCTTTCTGGATTTGGCTGACAATTATCCATCTTCAATAGTAAACTTTCAAAATCGGCATAAATAATGAAACTTGACTGTCTGCATGTGCTGATGATTTTTAAAATTAACATATGATCCTGCTTACGGGATTTCTACTTTTAATGGATTGTTAGTCAAACGACTTGGTGTGTGCTCATCGAGCCTCCGCTTGCTGTTGAAGTTCAAATGGCTCTGAGCACTATGCGACTTAACTTCTGAGGTCATCAGTCGCTTAGAACTTAGAACTAATTAAACCTAACTAACCTAAGGACATCACACACATCCATGCCCGAGGCCGGATTCGAACCTCCGACCGTAGCGGTCACGCGGTTCCAGACTGAAGCGCCTTTAACCGCACGGCCACACCGGCCGGCTGCTGTTGAAGTGAAGCGAGCGCATGGCACAAAGAAATTTTGCTTCTTTATGTTTTAGTATCTGAGCATAAACAAGATGAGGTAAGTCTTTTATCCGACAGTAATGCGAATTGTCCCCAAACTTGAAATAATGTAGATTTACATGTTTCTCTCTCCCACTTTCGTAATTTTCAGTGGGTACACCTGATAGTTGTCATCAAACGACTAGACGTTGATGGACACCTCGATTCTACTCTCGATTTTTGGAATATGATAAACCAGTACAGGAAACTGAACATTTTCAAGCTTCTGATCGAGCTCAAGGCTGACATTTTTAAACTTCGATACTCTTTCAGCATTTTTATCTACAGGATAAAGCGCAAATTTTATAGCCCACAGAAAACACTTCTGATCGTTATTTTTTACGTCAATGCAAGCTTTTTTATTTTTGATTTTATTTGGTAATTCGATGTAGGACGATCCTCTCAACGCAACATATCTGTTTATTCCTAACTGGAGTCTAATAATTCTGTTTAATGACCATCCCGATCCACGAGCTTGAAAATCATCCATTCTTGACAAGATAGTTCGTCTACCGAGACTAAATTTTTTAGATAACTCTCGTTCATTTCTAATCCTATAGTTTTCTGTCTGGAACTGAAATTCCATAATATTTCCGTCTATCTGCATCTGGTACTCACAAAAAAGTTTAAAATTGTCTTTCAGTCTGCGATGTACTCTTAGATTATGCTTGACAATTCGCTTAATTTTCGACTTCAGTGCGGTCATGAAGTGACCAGGCTCAATCGAGTTGGTGTTGTTCTGAAAATAAATAATTTTTCTTCATTAGTACTTTAGTCTCGAAAATCTCATCATCGCTACCAATTTTATAAAAAGACAATCGCTTCCCAAGATTGATCTGCCTGTCTAAGCGGGCTCCAGTTGGCTGTCTAATAATAAAGCTAATTACATGAGCTTTATTTAATTTACTATACCCTCTTAAATTATTCCTCCTACAGTAATTGTGAAATTGAACGACTGTGACGTTCTCCATCAAATCGTGAAGCTGTACGAAACTTAATCGGCGATTTCCAGAAGTCTGCGTCTCCATTTGGCCGTCTGTTTTAAAGGAAATAAAACACAATAGACTCTCAGATTCGCAGACCCATTTCTATAAATCGTGAAGTAGAGCAACTTTTCTAATCGAGGACTTCCAGCAGACTCCGTCTTTATTTGCCCATCTCTTTTAAAGGAAATAAAAAACAACCGACTCGAGGTTCAATTGTTATTTTGCCTTTCATTTTTCATATGTTCTAATATACACTTCTTACATCTACTACCGTGTTTATGTGAAAGATTTCTGTAGAAACAACTTAGATCTTTAATTTCTTGATAACCAATAATTTTTTTTTTTTTTTGAGGCCGGATGCAGTTCTGCAGCTGCTTCAACAGATGTTTTATCTATTTCCATCGACAACAATACTTTCGAATGTTCTTCACTCGAAATTCGTCATAAATGCTCTTTATAGTAATATTTAGCAATGTTTTCCAGATATACAAGGAATTTGATTTTCACTGTAGTTTTTTACATGAAATTTATTTGAACACTGTCTACACATTGGTCTATTGCCATCTTTCGTGTATTTCTGTGTACGAAAATGATCAATTGATTGGTCAGTATTGCAATATTTACACAGTTTAGTTCTGGACTGATATTCATCGGCGGCACCAGTCTTAGAACTGCGTTCAGACTGCGATTGTGCTTCCATTCATGTAGAAAAAATATCATTAGAGCAAAGTAAAGTTTTCTAATTTTTGCAATGTATCTTTCTGAACATTTATTACCTTACGAACCAGTTCTCTACATTCAACACCAAACAAAGACAGATCACTTGCGCCAGGTCTAACAACTTTTTTGTGAATTCATTATATTCATAGAAAGTTTCATCCATGAAAAAATACAACAGCCCATTAATGTACCGAAACGCAGAAGTCATTTTAGCTGGCAATCCTGGAAATTCTGTATTTATAACTCCTCGCGATTTATATGTAAAGCTACATAAATCTAATTCTGCATAGAAAAGTCCATTAAAGAATAAAAATATTCTTCCTGAATAAGGGTTGGCTATAGCATTTAATACAAGTTTTTACGTAATCCAGCACTAGATATTCATTTTGGATACCCTGGAATTAAGTGAAGTGTGTGTAATTCATCATGTATATCGTATTGTCGACGAATAACAGAACTTCGCCGCTTGGTCTTTGGTATATTCCGTCTATTTTTTAAATATTTTGCGGTAAGGATGTTAACCAACTGATTAATTGTGGCTTATTATCACTTATCGAAATCCAGTTCTTGTGAAAAATATATAGGGCCCATCTACAAAATATAAGTGATCGAACTTTTTCATTTGACATAATGACTCATTTCTTTGATTTGGTATAGAAGGCTGTGTTGATGGCTGAGCCGGTATCGCTGGCTGTGTAATTATTTTTTTACCATAGAAACTTTGGATGGCGTGAATATCATCTTGAAACAATTCTAAGTGTGAGCCATTATAGTATGGATAAATTATTGATTCGTAAATATCGGAATGATACAGCCCGAATGAGTGGCCAATTTCGTGAATTAAGACTTCAAATAAATTTGTACGATGTTTCGGTGTATTTTTGTTGATTTCTAAGCACCATAACTCATCATCGTCCATGTGTATTTCCATTGGATCATTATTCTTGTTTGGAAAAAATGCATGACCTAACACAATTCCTTTTCTGTCCAGATCCTTTTGACAGCGATGACCATATGCCGGTAGTCATTTTTATGTAGCCGTCTTTCATTAGAAATTAAGATGTCGGGGTTATTATTGCTGAGGTGAAATTTAATATCAGCAAATTTTTCCCATACAAGGAATGCTTCCGTTATTTCTAACACTTTGGTTGCTCCTTTATAGAAACTCTATATATTCTTCTTATTCCATTTATAAATGGTAGTTCTACAACCACCAAATGAATCTTCTACACCGCATCTAGGTTTCTTCATGATATTTAATGTTGCATTTTCACTTAACTCGCCAGTTGTCTTGAGATTGTGTGTTAGCTGAAACAACATTAATGAATCTCTTAACTGAGCGTCTGCTGAAGCATCTGTACAATCTAACTTATGCACCATTTCAGTGCAGTAATGTGTTCATTGTAAATAAGTATTATAGTAGTTGTATTACATGTTTATTACCTTATGAATAAATAAAAAAAACTTTTAAATTTTAAATTTAGTGCATTAGTATTTGTAAAATGACTCTTTCATATAGGGTTCATTAAAAATGACGATCATTCCAGTAGGGAGCTGCGGAATGTTACATTAGCTTATTTGTTTTAGTAGTAAATATTTGTCATGTATTGTTGTATTTGTGACATGTTCTACATCCTGGAGGACCGCCTCACTATGGATCAATTGGAATGAAAGTAAATCTAATCTAATCTAAGGCTGTGCCCTTCTGGACTATCCAAGTATCCGTAATCAGATAAATATTTAGCTGCTTTGCTCTTCTCATTTGGCCGCAAGCCTCAGCGTTCAACTAGCGCGGCCACAATCAGAAATAGCAGAGTGCATCTGGGTCTCATTTAAAAAACTTTTTTCCATAGGTCAAGTAGTCACGCTGAAAAGGGTGTTTTGATCGATAGAAGACATATTGCGCTTTATTCTTTATGGAATTCCACTCAATAAATATTTACCGCCTGCAGATATAGCTAAATCTTGACGAAAGTCGACGATCGAATGCAGACTAAGTTATAAGACTGCCTCGACTTTAACGTGCGTTAATCCAGCGGCTGCCGCTTACAATTGTTTTTTAAAGTATTCATATATATTACAAATTTCATCTTCGCTGAGACTGCATAAATAACTCACGCTTTCGTCTGTTAATTCATTTATGACTGTAGAGATTATATCTTCTTCTTCGTCATCAGGATAACAGACAGATAGGAAACATGAAAGCGTTCGTTTCCTCATTCGTACTGTTTGATACATTTATATGAAAATAATTTTAGTAGAATTGCAAAAAATATACGAAAACATATATTGAATTAAGCGTAGGTCTATCATCGAGACTAAACACTGTTTTTATCAATGAACCAGCGACGGCTAAAGCAAAAGCAGACGCAGTCGGAGGCAACGTCAGTCGCCAGTCCTAGACAACATCAGCGCCAGCTGAAGCAGGCTTTGAACTGCGTTCATCACGAACGACGTTCTAGCATTTTTGCACGGAATTACAGAGGGAGAATATTCTCCCCCTGCAAATTGGAAACAATTTAAAGTCGCCTACAGACATATGACAATTTCGATAGTGGAGAAATGACGCTATCAAAAATATATACAAATATATTAAAATTATTTCTCTTAAATGGAGTCGATTGCAGACCTCATCAACAACAAGCTTACATACAACAATGAGCAAGTGTTCATCATTAACGATGAAAAGAGAAATTTTGGTTTTATGCGAATCGTGTTGCTGATCTGTTAGGCTATGATCGTCCTAGGAAAGCAACTTAAGATCATGTTAAACAAAAATAATGCAAAACATCTGAAAATTTCAATAGCACCGCCATGGTGCTATTGAAAAATATGCATCCTTCAAAGAAATGTATCAATGAACTCGGTCTCTATTCTCTAGTTATGAAATCCAAAATGCCTTTTGCAGAAGATTTTCAAGTTTGGGTTTGTGAAGAAGTTTTACCAGCCGTTCGAAAATATGGTGTGTAGAAACTACAAGAGCAAATTGAAGATTTACAGATTGATAAGGAAATGGCGATGTGTGTTCTAAAGAAAAGAAGAGAAGACATTCAAAACTTAAGACAACAAATTAGAGAAATATAACCACATGTTGTTCCTCAAACAATTAATGAAAATTTAAGACTAACTTTTATTCTTCTGAAGTTATTTGACGATGAATGTGAATATGATTATTATGTAATTAGAGCACAGAGGAAAAATTTGCGGAAACAGCTATACAGAATCGATGATCGACATCCTAATTGTGAAGAACTGTTAAGACGAATTATAGCCCTGACTCAGTCAATTTATACCAAAGTATAAAAGAAACTTTGAGAATTATTTGTTGGCATAATTACTTTAATATTTTGAATAATTACACTCAAGAGCAGTTGATTAACGATATAATAAATCTTCATCAGACTATACGCAGTCTAAGACTGGCGCAGCCGTTGCTTCAGTGGTCGCTGCTCTGGCAGAACTCTGTGACTTAGTCTACGAGTACATTCGCTTTACTCACCCAAATGTTGTGTGAATTATCGAAGCGTAACCACTTAACATAAACCTTATCCCCTTTCTTTCTCAGAACTTTTTCAACGAGATACACATCTGGATATTTCGTCTTCTGTAGTGTCCGTTGACCAATTGGCCGTGTAGCCCTTCTCAAAAAGTCCTTTCAGTTTACTGATCCTCACTTTGTTGCCAATTTTAAATTTTGGCTCAGCATCCGGGAACTTTGTCGCGTAAACGGTCTTCAGCAAGATTTTTTTCAGCATCTTCATCTATGTCATTTGGAGCTATTTTTATAGTCGAATGCCTCATGTTCTTGTTTTCGTCGACTAATTTCGAGACTATGACAGCCCATTTATAATTTCCTTGAAGAGCAAATCTGTTCCACATCTTTTTCTTAAGTGTTCTTTTGAATAGTTCAACAACTGATGCTTTCATCTCTGTGAAGGTCGAGTAATGGTTGATGTATTTTTTCATCGGCTCCTGAAAATCTTTGTTATACAGTTCTTTACCCATTGTCTGTCTGCTGATTTTTTGGGTGTCGAGTGCTGAATATTTTATTGAGAGCAACAGCCACATTCTTCCCTGTTTTGTCTTTAATTGGAACAGCCCAGGAATCGTTAGAGAAGACATCGATGACAGCCAATAAATATTTATATCCATGATTTATCTTCGAAATTCCTTCCAAATTGCCCGAGCCCATTTTGACTAAGTCGGCCTGCCAAAGATCATCTATACCTAGAGAAATTACAGTTCTTCACGTAAATTTTTTTTCTCATTGGTTTATGCAGCTCATTAATGATTTCTTCAGAAATGGGGGAAGGCAAATCGCACACCTTAAGTGTGCTCAGTCCTTCAGGACAATCACCCACCTTTTCACCTACAAATTTTTTTAAACTAACCTACTCTTTTTACTTTTACATATTGTGAAAAGACCTTTAATCCTCTCTCTGCCCTTTTTAGTTGCTACTCTGTGTGGATTCTGTGCCTCAGTGAATTTTTTACACTTCAAGCAATAAATGTGAACGTGCATAAGGACTAAGTTTGTCTTCGACAAACGATTGCTCTGAAGAGCTGAGTGCGAAGCGTGAACGTCAATTTAAATAGATTTAAAAAAATATGATGATATAGTTTCAGCGTTCAGTGCCAACTGGAACAGGCTTAGACCTGCCGTCAGACTGCATCTGCTTCAGCTGCCACTGTCCATTCACCAAACATGATTAATTCGCCTGAAACATGGACAAACTTAACAGATTCGTTTAGAGATATAAATATTTTATCCTTCTTTTTCATTTTAAATGATGCATTATTGAACTGTGTTGGATATAAAATTTGCAGTTCATCAGCATCGAATCTTTTTATCTCTATTTTAAATTCAGTAGGCGACAGGTCACGATTTACATTGGCTCCAAATAAAATAATTCTCTTGATTTTTACATCATGCCCAAATGTGTACGTCACTATTTCCATGTCAGAATGAAAGTCAAATTTCAGTTTATGTTTGTGATACATTCTTTTCTGAAGATCACTTATTTGACTTAAATATGGCGTTAAATCTGCCATTGAAAAATAATTTTCAAGAGCTTTTTCTGCTTCCTTTTTTGTAAAGAAGTGCTTTATAGTGTTGTAGTTGTCTTGATAAATCTGATTAGTTTTTTCATTAAGCTTTGTAGCGATAAAATAGTTATTGAACTGTGTTAGAATGCTTATGTATTCGGGTTTTGTAACATATTCTCTTTCTAAGTACTGTTTGGTGACAGGATCATAACCATTTATAGGGTCTATTATGTCTACAATTCTTCTGGCTTTAAAGTAAACGAAAGTTTTAGTCACCTTAAAAGTGTTGTTCAACTCTTTCCGAAACCACACGGTTACCATGTATATCTTTAGGCCTATTGACGCATAAACATCGATTTTTGATCGAAACTCTTCAATTGAGTCTCCATCAAAGTTCTGAACGAGTTTGTTTCCAGAAATGACGATATAGCATGTTAAAGACATTATTAAACTTATAATTTTTGCATAAAAGTTCTAAAACAAACAAACACAAATGGCCGCAAATTATTTCATTGAAATTTTGTGCTCTCTCGCTATTGTAGTACAGATAATTTTTTCCCAAATAGTTAACGAGCTGTTTGGGAATAATTCCTCCACATGAATCAAAAACGAATTTTTTATCCTTATTCTTATAATAGCAGATCCAATGGGTGCCAACATGGTCAGAAGTATCTACATTTACAAATCCATATTCAAAATTTTTCGCTTCGTTGGGCAGTTCATCAGTCATATAAATGACATGAAAGTATGTAATTTTTAATTCTTTAACTAATTCTTCTGTATCGAAATTAGACAAGAGATTGCTAAATTTTTTATGATTTTTTCGAATTTTTTTCTTTTTTTTCGCCTTTCTGGCTGCGCCAGCTCCATCTTTATTCTACATTTCCAAGTTGTGTCTTTTCTGTTCTTCTAGCTCTTTGTCAGCTTTCTTTTAGTTTATGACTGCATTTGCGATTGCTGCAGATCCGCCAGCAAGTGAGCCAATAGTTGCTAGATATGGTAATGCAGCCAAAATTTGCGGAAGAAAACCACCTTCGTGTTGTATTAAGCCTTTTCATTACCTCTTTTGTGTTAGATATTCGATAATCTTTTTTTACAACAGGAATACCTATCATAATGAGTAAATTACCACCAACTTCAGCTGCCGCTTTCTCTTTCTTTCTCTTTTGTGCATCAGTCAAAAATGGCTCAATCGCATTTAGCTGATCATTATTCTGCTTAAACTGAATTGATTTTGGCTTGGTTTTGCCGCTAGGCAGTGTAGTATAATCGATTGAGTCGATGTTCATTTATATAGATTAAAAAATTTAATAAGATTAAGCTCCCCGACCATTGTCATCTACACCTAAAGCAGCACCGGCTGCACCCATTCCTAATTTCCTCTTTCCATACATTACCCCTCTAACTGCAGTTGCTGCAATTCTGTCACCTAAAGAAGCATCGCTCCCAAGCATTCTTTCTTTCGCAGCTAACTAAAGTTCTTTATCGGCTTTAGGTCTTTTTTCTAAATCTTTGTGATGTCTGTAGGCGATATCATGTCTTTTACAAGCCTCATCTAGTGGATTAATTTCCAGATCACCGCGCGTTAGTCGCTCGTCCAATTTAGTTCCTGGACCACAGAACGAGTTGCCTGGAAGATGCATTTCGAACGGAAGTTTGTTGGTTGGTTGGTTGGGGGATTAAAGGGACCAGACTACTATGGTCATCGGTCCCTTTTTCCAAAGACAAAGAACACCCACAGAGAATAAAAACGAGGAACAGAAGAGATCACAGACGATACAGAACAGGAGAGACTGAGACAAAGACAAGACAAAACGAACGAAAACCACATAGAGAATGACGGTGGTTGGCCGACCATAGAAATAAAAAAGGAAAAGCCAACCACTTAGAAACACATTAAAAAATCAGTGTAAAATCATAGGCCAAAGGCCAGAATCAACACAAAACAATAAAATAAAACAGAAACACTTAGATTAAATGATAAAATCCCCCTGCCCGAATAAAACGTAAAACTAAGTCAACCATAGCGGAGTCGTCTGTTAAAAGGGCAGGGAGCGTATCAGGCAGCGCAAATGTCTGCCTGACCACAGCTAAAAGGGGGCAGGCCAACAGAATGTGGGCCACTGTCAAAGCCGCCCCGCAGCGACATACAGGAGGGTCCTCCCTGCGCAGTAAATAACTGTGTGTCAGCCGGGAGTGGCCAATGTGGAGCCGGCAAAGAACGACCGAGTCCCTGCGAGTGGCTCGCAGGGATGACCGCCACACAGCCGTCGTCTCCTTGACAGCACGGAGTTTATTGGACATTGTCAGTTCGCGCCATTCCTCGTCCCATAGCGCCAAGATTTTGCGGCGGAAGACTGCCCGCAAATCAGTCTCAGGGAGGCCAAGGTCCAGAGATGGCTTGCTGGTGGCCTCTTTCGCCAGGCGGTCAACATGTTCGTTACCCGGGATACCGACATGACCGGGGGTCCACACAAAGACCACAGAGCGGCCGCAACAGGCGAGAGTATGCAGAGACTCGTGGATAGCCATCACCAAACGAGAACGAGGGAAACACTGGTCGAGAGCTCGTAAACCGCTCAGGGAATCGCTACAGATAACGAAGGACTCACCTGAGCAGGAGCGGATATACTCTAGGGCACGAAAGATGGCGACCAGTTCAGCAGTGTAAACGCTGCAGCCATCCGGCAAGGAACGGTGTTCGGAACGGTCCCCTAGAGTGAGCGCATACCCGACACGACCAGCAACCATCGAACCGTCAGTGTAGACAATACCAGAGCCCTGATACGTGGCCAGGATAGAATAAAAGCGGCGGCGGAAGGCCTCTGGAGGGACTGAGTCCTTCGGGCCCTGTGCCAGGTCCAGCCGAAGGCAAGGGCGACGAACACACCATGGGGGTGTATGCAAAGTAGCCCGGAAAGTAGGTGGAACAGTGAAAACCTGAAGCCCAGACAGAAGCTCTTTGACGCGGACCGCTATTGTACAACCAGACCGGGGCCGACGATCTGGCAGATGGACGACCGATCGCGGGAACAGGAGACGATAATTTGGATGCCCGGGCGAGCTTAGAACATGGGCAGCATAAGCGGCCAGCAAACGTTGGCGTCGGAACCGCAGGGGAGGTACACCTGCCTCCACTAGTACGCTGTCCACGGGGCTGGTGCGGAAAGCACCAGTGGCAAGGCGTATCCCGCTGTGGAGAATTGGGTCCAGCACCTGTAACGCAGATGGGGAGGCTGAGCCATAAGCCAGGCTCCCATAATCCAGACGGGACTGGATTAACGCCTGGTAGAGCCGCAACAGGGTAAAGCGGTCGGCGCCCCAGCGGGTGTGGCTCAAGCATCTCAGAGCGTTTAGATGCCACCAACACGTCTGTTTAAGCTGCCGGATATGAGGCAGCCAAGTCAACCGGGCATCGAAAACCACCCCCAAAAACCTGTGGGTCTCCACCACAGCAAGGAGTTCGTCGGCAAGATAAAGCCGCGGCTCAGGATAGACTGTTCGGCGCCGGCAGAAATGCATAACGCGGGTCTTGGCTGCCGAAAACTGAAACCCATGGGCTACAGCCCAACACTGCGCCTTACGGATAGCGCCCTGTAGCTGACGTTCAACAGCTGCAATGCTGGGAGAGCTGTAATAAAGGCAGAAGTCGTCAGCATACAGGGAAGCGGAGACAGAGTTTCCCACGGCCGCAGCAAGACCGTTAATGGCTATTAAAAACAGACAGACACTTAAAACAGAGCCCTGTGGCACACTGTTCTCCTGGACGTGGGAGGAACTATACGAGGCCACGACTTGCACGCGGAAGGTACGACACGACAGAAAATTGCGGATAAAAATCGGCAGAGGACCCCGAAGACCCCATCCATGGAGCGTAGAAAGAATGTGATGACGCCACGTCGTATCGTACGCCTTCCGCATGTCGAAAAAGACAGCGACCAGGTGCTGACGGCGGGAAAAGGCAGTACGGATGGCCGACTCCAGGCTCACCAGATTGTCGGCGGCGGAGCGGCCTTTACGGAACCCACCCTGAGATGGAGCCAGAAGGCCCCTAGACTCCAGTACCCAATTCAAGCGCCGGCTCACCATCCGTTCAAGCAACTTGCAAAGAACGTTGGTGAGGCTAATGGGACGGTAGCTGTCCACCTCCAGAGGGTTCTTTCCAGGCTTCAAAACGGGGATGACAATGCCTTCCCGCCACTGCGACGGAAACTCCCCCTCGACCCAAAGACGGTTGTAAAGATCGAGAAGGCGCCGCTGGCAGTCCACTGAAAGGTGTTTCAGCATCTGACAGTGGATGCCATCTGGCCCAGGAGCGGTATCACGGCAAGCAGCGAGGGCACTGCGAAATTCCCACTCACTAAATGGAGCATTGTAAGATTCTGGGTGGTTGGTGCGAAACGAAAGGCTCCGACGTTCCATCCGCTCTTTAATGGAGCGGAAGGCCTGGGGGTAATTCGCAGAAGCGGAACTCATAGAAAAATGCTCTGCTAAGCGATTGGCAATGACGTCGGAGTCAGTACAAACTGCTCCATTCAGCGAGAGCGCAGGGACGCTGGCAGGTGGCCGATAGCCGTAGACGCGTCGAATCTTGGCCCAGACCTGCGAGGGAGTGACATGGAGGCCAATGGTGGACACATACCGCTCCCAGCACTCCTTCTTGCCTTCGCGGATAAGGAGGCGGGCCCGCGCACGCAGCCGTTTGAAGGCGATAAGGTGGTCGAGGGAGGGGTGTCGCTTGTGACGCTGGAGCGCCCGCCGGCGATCTTTAATCGCTTCAGCGATCTCAGGCGACCACCAAGGCACAGCCTTCCGCCGAGGGGACCCACAGGAATGGGGAATGGCAGATTCGGCGGCAGTAACGATGCCGGTGGTCACCGATTGAACCACCGCATCAATGTCATCGGTAGAGAGAGGCTCAAAAGCGGCAGTGGAGGAGAACAAGTCCCAGTCAGCCTTATTCATAGCCCATCTGCTAGGGCGCCCAGAAGAGTGGCGCTGTGGTAGTGACAAAAAGATCGGAAAATGGTCACTACCACACAGGTCGTCATGCACACTCCATTGGACAGACGGTAAGAGGCTATGGCTACAGATTGAAAGGTCAATGGCGGAGTAGGTGCCATGCGCCACACTGAAGTGTGTGAAGGCACCATCATTTAACAGCGAGAGATCGAGCTGCGACAATAAATGCTCAATGATGGCGCCTCGACCTGTTGCCACTGACCCACCCCACAGAGGGTTATGAGCGTTGAAGTCGCCCAATAGCAAGAAAGGTGGCGGCAATTGGGCGACCAGTGCAGCCAGGACATGCTGCGAGACATCACCATCCGGTGGAATGTAAAGACTGCAGACGGTAACAGCCTGTGGCGTCCACACGCGTACAGCGACAGCCTCTAAAGGCGTCTGGAGAGGGACAGACTCGCTGTGCAGAGTGTGAAGGACATAAATGCAGACGCCACCAGACACCCTTTCATAAGCTGCTCGGTTCTTGTAATAACCCCGATAGCCACGGAGGGCGGGGGTTCGCATCGCCGGAAACCAAGTTTCCTGGAGAGCAATGCAGAAGAAAGGGCGAAGGCTGAGAAGTTGGCAGAGCTCAGCTAAATGGTGGAAAAAACCGCCACAGTTCCACTGGAGGATGGTATTGTCCATGGCTGAGAAAGGCGTGAAAGGACTGGGAAGGCAATTTACGCCGCTTGTTCACTCACTGCCACCGATTCAGTACCCGGACGAGAGGCATCCATGGTGTCTGAGGGACCAGCGAGATCAAGGTCCTCAGCGGACGCTAGAATCTCGACTTCATCCTCAGACTCAGAGCGCGAAAGGTGCGGTGGGGTTGGTGCCACCGCAAGTTCTTTAGCCTGAGAGGTCTTTCTCTTGGACTTCTCTCGCTGAACCTTGGGTTTCACCGGCTGGGAAGGCTTCACCGATTCAGTCTCCGGGACAGAGGAGGATCGTGAAGCCCTACGCCCGGCTGCTGGCGAGGACTTATGCCACTGGTGGCCGTCATCCTTCCCGCTGGGGGAACCCTGGGAAGGGAGCGTCCCAAGGGAACTCTTACGGGCGAGAGTAGCCGAAGAAGTTAGGCGCTTCTCCGGCTGAGAAGCGGGGACGGACGTCCCCGACGGGTGGGAGGAGGTTGCTCCTGAGGTAGGTGGTGCAGGAGCAACCGGTTGGGGAGAGCCCCCCATGGGCAAGGGGGCAGAAGGAGTCGTACTGCGTATCGAGCTGGCTGGAAGTCTCGCAACTGATGGAGCTAGCACAGTTGTTGTAGCAGCTGCATACGAAGATGTCATTCTCACAGGATGGAGTCTGTCATATTTCCGTTTGGCCTCAGTATAGGTCAGCCGGTCCAGGGTCTTATATTCCATGATTTTGCGCTCTTTCTGAAAGACTGTGCAGTCAGGCGAGCAAGGTGAATGGTGCTCCCCGCAGTTGACGCAGATGGGAGGCGGGGCACATGGAGTATCGGGATGAGACGGGCGTCCGCAATCTCGACATGTGAGGCTGGAAGTGCATCGGGAAGACATATGGCCGAACTTCCAGCACTTGAAGCACCGCATCGGGGGAGGGATATAGGGCTTGACGTCACATCGGTAGACCATCACCTTGACCTTTCCCGGTAACGTATCACCCCCCCCTGCGGGTTCGGGGGTTAGAATAGGCCCGCGGTATTCCTGCCTGTCGTAAGAGGCGACTAAAAGGAGTCTCAAACGTTTCGGCCTTATGTGATGGTCCCCTCTCGGGTTTGACCTCCATCTATCCAAATTATTCCGAAGAGCGAGCCAATTGGGGAAGGGCACCTTACATGGTGCACTGTATCCTTCGTGCAATTAGACCTATTGCCGTCTTTCTCGTCGTCGCGATGGTGTCCCGCTCTGCAGTGTTTCTTTTAACTGTGACGACGACCTTGGCCATTTTTGCACCTAAGATCCAGCACGGTAGCCAGTCCGTTGTGGTGGGGTCGCCATGTACCCTCTTGGTTGTAGCCCCCTGACAACACAGGGATCGCTCTACTGATGCCTGCGCCGTTCACTCCCCACGTATGCCAAGGAGTAGATGCCCATCTCCCTGGGGCATCGGGACTCCCGGCAATGGCCATCCTGCCAGGTGGCGTTTGCTGTGGCTGGGTGGCGCCCGTGGGGAGGGCCCTTGGTCGGAGTAGGTGGCATCAGGGCGGATGACCCGCAATGAAGCGTGGTACATCATCTCTTGCTGGCGGCCAGCCGTCAGCAGTCTCTAAGCGTTCCAAGGCTCAATTCAAGGCTAATGTGTATGACCCCAAATCGTTCCCCTCCCTGGCCACACCATGGGAGGAACGGAGGGCTATGAATGAGAGCGAAAGATACTCGCCCCGGTATCTCGTCTGTACCAGAGCTGACGGGGAATCTTTTATGTCCGTGAAGCCTCAGTTCTTTGTAGAGCATTTAGAGGACAAGTTTGGGGAGGTGGAGGGCTTGTCTAAAATGCGCTCTGGGTCAGTACTGATACAAACGGCATCCTCCGCCCAGTCCTGCAGGTTACTTGCTTGTGACAAGTTGGGGGATGTTAACGTTTCTATTACGCCACATAAGAGTTTAAATATGGTCCAGGGTGTTATTTTCCATAGGGATCTCCTTTTGCAGTCTGATGACGAGCTGCGCGCCAACTTAGAACGTAGAGGTGTTCATTTCGTCCGGCGCGTTCATCGGGGTCCGAGGGACAATCAGGTTGCTACCGGTGCCTTCATCTTGGCCTTCGAGGGTGATACGTGAACGGAAGTTTGTTGTTCAGAGTGTTTATGAGGCCTTTCCCATGTGTTTCGCTTGTCCAGAACGTGTGTGGAAGATTGTTCATAAATATGATCAACTATGGAATTCCCTTCGGATTGTTGCTGTTAAAGTTCATAAATTTCTTCGTCAGCATTTGCGTTATGCCAAATTTTTCATTGTGAAAATCTTTATTCCCCGCTAGTTCTCCGCCATGAATAACTGCTAATCTATCGATTAAATCTCGAACATCGTTCATCCAGATATACTCGACCAATTTTCCCGTTTATTTCTTAATTAGCCCTTCACCCGTCTTCTCAGCTGAACTGCTTTCAGCCGTACTTGGTTCTGAATCTAACGGTACTTGATATACTTTTGGAAAATAGACACTAACAATTTCTTTTATTAGTTTATTGTATTTTTTGCCTCTACTTGATTTTACTTTATTTGAATTAGTTTCAGAATACAGTGCTCCTGGACGGTATAATAAATATGCATAATTTTGATAAATTTTCATCGTCGAATTTATCATCCAAATCATCCATTGTAATTTGTTTTTTAGTTAAGAAAGTCATTAGTCCATCTGTGCCCTCCTATTATTTTCCAACAATTTTTAATTTGTCGCCATCGAATTCAACAGGAAAACGCTCAACACATTTAAATGTGGCAACAGGTTCTAATTAAAAAGTTATATATTCACTGTGATTAACGTCCTTTAACATTCTTTAACATTTACTTTTTTAACGTCATCGCCAGCTGAACTGCGTTCAGACTTCGTCTGTAGCACCTCTCAATTTTTTGGGTCGCTTCTCTTCTTCATATTTTTTTCAACGTGTCTTGAATTTCTCATTCGCTTAATGTGTAGTCATACTTGTCAGGAATGTCGTCAGACTAATCATATAGTTATTTAATCGGGGATACATCTCCAAAGTCGTCTATGTGTTGACGATAAGGAGTCATCTGTTTTTCATCCTCTCTATTTTCCTCGATCGATTTCAGAATGTTATCACCTAATCCTTCGATTCTCTGTTTTATTTGTTCGATTTCGTCGATAACAGGTTGGTCTCCTTTTTTATATTTTTCATATTCTGTACGTGGCTCTTTTTTCCAAAGCTTGAAGTTTTCTTTTAGTTTTTCAGCTTCCTTTCGATTGCGTTTGACTTTTTTAACAACCTCCTCATCGTATTTTGCGAACATTTACTACAGAAGAAAAAACACTAAACGTTTGTTTTGAACGTGTTCAGTGCCAGCTGCAGCAGGCTTTGACTGCGTCAACGTTTACATTCATAATAAAATGTAATTAGGTGACATTGTAGACACACATTATCAAAATGATAAAAACCACATGTGTCTGGACCGCATGTAGCATCATCATCAGACCATATGCAATTGCTGCAATGTTCACCGAATCTCGATACAACTTTTCCTAATTTTTCATATTTTTTCCAAATAATCAAGAGTTTATTTAAATTCACTTACGTGTTCTGGTAAAACATCGTCGCAGTTTATCTTTCACTTAACACATGAAAATTTAGTAAAAATGCTGCATTTTGTTTCTGATCTTATCATTCGGTTTCCTCCTCACGTCTATCATAAAAAATCTGAAGTCATCATTCCAACATATACTGCACATTTCTTTAAACACATCAACTTCAAATCACCATCAACGAACTCACGATACATGTGATTTAGATTTGTGTCATCCTGTCTGAGAATATTTAAAAAATTGAGGTTGTCTCTGACTAGCTGTTTCGGTATTTTTGAGTACGTTTGTGCTAAGTAGAAACAGTCTATTCCTTTATGTATGCCTCTCGTAAAATGTTCTCTAACGATATCTTGGTTCTCAAGAATGACTTCATCGAAGACAACTGAATTGTCTTGACACTGATCCATTGGAACAATGTCGTCGTTATTGTCGACAAAGGTTGCTATTTTTCGGACTGCTGTCGCTTGTCTTCAATTGTTTTGCATATTTTTATAAATTCTCAATATTTTGGCTCAGGTAAGCTTTTGGAATAGACATACAAATGATTAATTTTTTTCCAGTTCAACCATCCTGGAGCTAGAATGTAACTGTCGACCAATAATGTAGTTTTTCCACAACCGCTTGGTCCTACTTTTGCACATCGAATAAAATTTGGTAACAGTTTACCATTTTTATTTTTCGACTTCTTTTCAGGAATTCTTACTTTTGGCTCCCAATCAACTTTGCTCATTTATTTAAAAAAGTTATTAATAAATGGTTCAATTATTTCAACTGAGCGGTAAGTTGTCTGTCCTTAAAGAAAGATTGACTGTACCCATACAAGACAGCTTTAGTAATGTTGAACTGGTTGGTTTTTATTCAAATTTTCTAACTCTGAATACAACGAAAAATAACAAACTTCATTCTGATGGAGAAATGACAGAAATTCATGTTGGTCAGTATAATTTGAAAAACTTGGAAAAATTTATTCATTCGAAGAAGCCAAATATTCACATTAAAGCAGATGAAATTTTGAGCAGTGTTGTTATCGAAAGTGATGTAAAATTGTACATGGACATAAAGGGCATCATTGGAAGTATGCTTGGTTTTAGTAACCAAGTTGTTAGTCTAAAGGAAAGGCTATAGCTAAGGACGTCCCCGAAATTATTCCGTTTGAGCTGATCAATATAAACATCAATCTTGCTGATAGGATGTTTGTAAAGCATACTGATCATCTTCACAGAGAAACTAATATTGTCGCCTCATTCAAGCCTAATGCAGAATTTGGTGGGCCAATAATTCATGAACCACATTTTCCTGTTCATGTTCCAATTTTTGATCCAATTCAGTATTTACAAATAACTATAACTGACGAAAATGATAATTTGATTGACTTGACAGTTCTTTTTGGAATGTCTTAAAATTATTCCTTAATAAATCTGCGCTATGAATAAAATCGAGAGTTATCATTTCTACTCATTCCCTGTGAATGAGAAGACTAAAAGCAATTTAAATGCCACAAATAAGGATACAGAAATTGAAATAAATATTGGCAATGAATAGCTTCATCCGAATCATGTACAGCTTTATATGAATTTCAGTATTATTGGAACTGATGGAACAGATTATCCAACGTATGATGGGAAATCAAACAAGCGGTTAATCGCTAATTACGTAGCAAAACTGACTTTGTAATAAAAAGGAAGGGGAATAATATTTTGTGTAGAATTGAACATCCTTTCATTTCGTCATCAGCTTTGCTGCATCTGACTTCATTTGTTACTGACAAAATAAGCTTAGAAGGGCATATTCTTAACACTAGAAAAATAAATAGTAAGAGGGATGAAGTCTTTTATCCATTGTCAACGCTTGGTGGATTTTTTAAAGACTACAAAGAAATGATGAGGGAAGGAGATTCAACTGCAATTTTTGCGCATAGTTATACTTCTGGAGATGCAATTTTTTCGATGGGCTGACTATAATGATGCTAGAATTGAAATAAAAGACACTCTTCCAAAAGAAGGAAAAATTGACATAGAATCGATGGAAATTCGTGTTCCTATTGTCGAATACAACATAATTACGAGCTAGAACAGCGAGAAAACATTCTGAAAAACCCGAAAATTCCTATTTCTTTTTATGAGCCTCAAACTGTCGAAGTTTCTGGCTTATCTGGCAAGAAAAATTTTGAACTTGATATCACAAATTACTACAACTCGGTAGAATTTGACATTCCTTACATCGTTTTTGTCACATTTCAGACAAATCGAAAAAAATTCATCAGTTAGCTGAGACTCTGTTATTCGATTACGTTAAACTTCAGAGCATATAACTGAAAAATGATCGAAATGAAGTGTTTCCACAGGAGATGTGGAACATAAACCCCCCAAACAACTTCCTCAAAATATACGACCCATTTCTCGATTTTAAACGATTTGTTGCACTAAAATCAGACGCCGATCTTAGCTCATATAGTTTCATAACGAATTATCCGATTTATGTCATTAACATGACGCATAGAAAGAACGTTGTCACTTCACAGAAGACGACCATGAAACTTTGTGCAACTTCCATCGATAACCTTCCTAATGACACACTCGCATATGTCGTAATGTATGGAAAAAGAAATCTGACATACGATGCACAGCACAGCATAGATCTTTTTCTCTCAGAGGCGAGTGGCCGGCGGCTCACGCGTCTTCTTCGACTCTAGCTTCAGTCGCTAGATGTCTCATTTTTCGCTCTGGAACGTACTTTGTCACTCGAACACGAACTATATATATACATACGATTTGCGAGTCGAATTGCTTCGCCCCATGGGGCAAAGCTGAATAGCTATAGGATTGTTCTGGCCAGCCAATACTACTGTTATTTGCTCTCGTCGTCCACTGCTGCAGCTCATCAACAAGAAGACAAGGACACCAGCCATCAGTAGCTCCTCAATCTGCTCCAGAAGCAGATGACAAGACGCAGCCAACAGAAGATGGGTGGACGTCGTAGCAATAGAAGCCACAGAACAACAGCGGCTTTCAAACTAGAAGCTGCAGTCCATCAGCAGCAGAGCCAGGTGGGAGAGGTTGAAATAAAGAGAGTACCATCAAAGTCCCACCATGCTTGGGTGCTAATCCATTTTGCAGCTTTTTCTTAAGTTCAACTTTGGAATCAAAAGAACGAATTTGTCCCATTATATTTTATTTGCCTTAAATGGGCAACACAAAACAGCTAAGGCAATGTGGCGACTGTCTAGAAAAACAGTGTTAATGAATTTCATAAGGATAAGTAACTAGAAGATGGATATTACTGGATTTGTAAAAAATGTGTTTCGAGAAGTCACACAATTAGAGTCACATGTGAACGTAGTAGAAATTTATTTATAAAATCACTCAAACAACAAAAATCAGCATTTCATAAAAATCTTATCTCCGTGAAGAAGAAAGAATTAGGAAAATTTTAGGTAAGGACTGACGTACAGAATGCAGAGGCCTGAAGCTCAGTGAAGACTGAGTGGAAGGCATTCAATAGGATATATTTTGCAGTTTTTTCCTTACATTCACTTAGGGAAATGAGTCATTTTCCATTGGTCAACATAAGAAAATGAAGAGGTGAACAGCGGTGAACGAGGGTGAATTGTTGCGTTCAACTGAGAATTTTTAAGATAATTTGAACTGAAAAATGGGTTAGAGTAGGACAATTCTGAGGGTTTTGGGGAACTAGCTCGGTTTCTGGCGAAACTGAAGGTCGAGCCAGAAAGTGAGCTGGTGAGCCAGAACCCGCAGAACTGTCCTACTATCTTACCAATATTATTGAGTTAAATCTCCTTTTGTATTGAAATAACCAGCCACCCTTCGCTGACGCATCCCTTTGATGCTGTGTTACAATCTTTCATGATCTGCAAGGCTAGACCTTCACAACTGGTAACAACATTTGGTGGCCCCAATGCTGTCATTTCCTACCACAATACTCTATCATCATCCACCAAGCATCACCATTGCAGCACCCTAGCCACTGCCCAGCTGATGCATCTTGACAGCTGCTGGCTCAGTGCATGGTCAGCACATCTGTTGCCTCTGCAGTACCCCACCATTGTACCAGTGCATCATCTCAGTTGGCCTCATGTTTCTAGAATAACATAAATCGGCCAGTTCAAACTTTAAATTATTGGATGATTATCTGTAACTTCTTGAGTTTTCTATTCCTGTCCTTTTCACTACATTTGGAAATTCTTTGTTTCCTCTATTAGTATGTTGCATCCCTTAGCAAGAGCCACCTGTGCAATGGAGAAATTTCAAACATTAAACTACAACTTTTGTAATTTTGAATTAATTAGCCTGCTGCTATGGAAGGGGAGTGAAGTGTGCATTGCAGACTCACAGACTGAGTGGGAAGCCCTTTATGAAATATGTTTCACTGCACAGCTGTGGCTAGGCAGAGGTTGGTTCTGTACCAGTTACCACTGTATAGCCTTGTTCACATTCATACCATTCTGACAGTGAGGATGCTGATGGGGTGACACTTCCGAGAAGCATCGCTAGTGAGGAAAAGCTTCTAGAAAATCATCCAGCAACCAATCAGACAGCTGTTAATGGTCACTTGGGGCCATAGAGCATAACCGAGATCAATTTGGTTCACTCTTGGCAACCAGCTTTCAATCTGAACAGAGATGCCCTTCCATCCCATTCTCCAGCACTATGCCCCTAGGTCTGTTAGGGGCCTTAAAGGTAAAGTTCTGATGTAAACACCAGTCAGTTGTTTCAAAGTACTCTCCATTGTTTTTTTAAACAATACGCTTGATTTGCATGTACTCCTGGATCCTCATTCTACAGTTTACTTGTACTTGACAATTATTGTACAATAGTTTATTCTGTCATGATTAGCTTAGGTTATGATTTTATTGGGTGCAGATACACTTTTTAATTTATGGGTATCTACTGTGTTTATGTAGATTCAGATCTTTGGATGGTTTTCCATCCAACCACTGAATATATTTATTTTCTGTTTACATCTTGTGTACCAGGGAAATGCTATATGACCCATCTTTAGCTGACACATAGATATTCAGTCCATATTGTGTGCCATTTTTAACATGTTACAATGAATTTTACTGTTTTTCTTAGAGATTCATAATATGTATAGTCGCCACACTTAGTAGCATATTTTCAGATTCATCTGAATATAAGGCTATTGTCTGGAGACCTGGTTTTTCTTTCTTTTTATTGGAAAATAATATTTAGTACAAATGTGTGTGGATGTTGCCTACTATGAATTATCCATACAGGAGTTGTGGATGTCCTATCATGAGAAAGATGGAATAAAATGTAATCACATCACTAAAAGTGTCATTGCAAAAGTGTAGCAAAAGAGAACAGTGCAAACCACTTAATTATAACTGTCTCCAGTTGTTACATGTATGATGGAACATACTAAAACACTTTCATCAATAACAAATTTGTAGGAAATCAAAAATAAAAACAATGGTTCTGAAATAAAAAATGAAGCATAAGAACAGATTTCCCAAAAAAATTCAGATTTATTTACACAAATTAAGAAAAATATTCACAATGAAAACATCTTTGATTATAACACAAGAAATATTTAGTACTCACATTCTAAGCTCTCCCAAGTGTTGTTCTTAAGTATAAAAATAACTGGAATCGAATCAGAACACCTAATGTTTGTTTACCTATTTCATTTTGTGTAGAATTTACGCAGGATTAAACACTGACCAAATACTTAAGAGCTTTGGTGTATAACACTTATCTACATTATCTCTTAATTATGTACAAAACTTTGTGAAATAAGAAAATTTCACAAGAAATATAGCTATCATTCACTGGTTTAAATGGCTAACAAACAATGAATTTGTTAGATTACACATTTTTGCATCTGACCTATCACATGAAGATGCACTGATGAGTAAAAATGTCATGTACACTGCCCATCGGGAGACTGAATGCCACATGTTGTATGCACATGATGCAGTAAGCACATTACAGGTATATAAGCAGACCAGAGATTAACAAGGAATTGTTCCACCAATTAGATGGGTTGTGAGCATGTAAATCCAATGACATAAGTGACTTGAGCAAAGGGCAAGTTACAGTAGCATTGTCGTTGGGAACTAGCGCCTCAAAGTGGTGAAGCTGGTTGGCTGGATCTATGCTACTGTTGTGAACATCTGTGGAAAGCGGCAGAAAGGTGATAAATCCATAACCTTATGAAAAGATGTAATACATCCATACTTCATCACAAATCTTGGAGGTCAGAAGCTTGCCTGCTCTCTAGAGCTGGACATGTGGCAATAAATGCCATATCTAATGACATAAAACAATGCTGGAGCAGCCACACACGTATTTGAACACACAATTCAATGTACATTGTTGAATGTGGGGCTCCGCAACATATGGTCACTGTATGTTTCCATGCCAATCCACCAAAATGTTCAGTTGCAACTGTGGTGAGCAAGGGATCATTGATGCTGGAATGAAGACCAATGCAAATGTCAACTAACAGGGCGGGTGGCATTTCCTGTTACACCAGGTCGGTTGCCAAGTCCAGATATGCTATCATCTAGGTGAATGGCACCAGATGGAGGGTCCATCATGCTATGGGGCAGTGAGTTGGACTCCTTTGGGACATCTGGTAGTAATCAATGGCGGCATGACAGTTGCAGTCTATGTGATCTTTATTGCAACTGAATAGATTCCTTCATGCCTGATGTGCTCTCTGATGGTGAAGGCATTTTTCAGCAGCGTAATGTCCATGTCACATGTGCAGAACGACTCCACAGTGGTCTAAGCACCATGGTAACTAACACCGATGTCTCAACCACACCATTTAGCTGATCTGAACGAGTGGAATACAAGTGGTGCAACATACATCCAAAAACATGTGACGTATAAAGTCCGTATCATGTAGAATTGTCATTGTACTGTGTTCCACAGGTGGACAAAAAGGCTATTAAGCAGGTTCTTGCATTTGTTATCTTAAGTAATGCAGGATTAGTACTAACAGAACAATAATGTACACACTATTAATGACAAACAGCAGACCTCTTGAGAAAACATACCTGAGTAAAATAATTGCCATAATCACGTTTCTCCAGTGATGAGTTAACTAGCCTGAGTGAAGGAAGGGCCATGAATATATTTTTGCTGTCACTGTTTCTAAAATGCAGAGTTACAAGTACTACATAATGCCTATGTTAGGAATAATAAGCAGCAAGTCATGACATTTCCTTGGCGTTATACTGAATATTGCATGGTACTTATTATTACTGACAAAGGTATGAATTTATCACAATCCACAATCTTCTTGTCCCACGATCGATAGGAAAATGGAGCAGTGTGAATGACAAAAACACATTTGAATCACGTTTCTGGAATATGTAGTAATACAATTTCGTGCCATATCAAGCTGCAAATATGGAGTTTTATATTGTCACATTATCTCTTACCACTCTATAGCACACATTGTTGCGCTTTTTCACAATTCTATCACATTTTAATGTTATTTCACAGGCATTACAATTTATTGTCCTGGTGCTACATCCATTAGTTTATAGGCCTTGAAGGCACAAACAAGGGAAATCTATTTGCAAAAACCAACACTTACTTGCAGTTTCTTTCTGATGTGAAGTAATGCATGTGTCTTAAGAGTACGCAATTGAGTGAAACTTTTGTCACAGATATCACATTTGTGAGGCCCCTTTCCAATGTGTTCTAATGCATGTGTCTTGAGGTCACCTGATTTAGCAAATGATTTGCCACAAATATCACATTTGTGAGGTTTTTCTTCAGTATGAATTAATACGTGTCTGTTGAAACTGCCTGAAACAGCAAAAGATTTCCCACAAATCTCACATTTGTGAGGTTTCTTTCCAGTGTGAATTAATGAATGTATCTTGAGATCGCATGGCCAACAAAAAGATTTCCCACAAATCTCACATAGGTGAGATTTCTTTCCAGTGTGAATTAATACATGTGCCTTGAGATTGCCTGAAAAAGCAAAAGATTTCCCACAAATCTCGCATTTGTGCGCTTTCTTACCAGTGTGAATTAAGGTATGCATCTTGATATAGCTTGACTGAGCATACGATTTCCCACAAATCTCACATTTGTGAGGTTTCTTTCCAGTGTGAATTATTGCATGTCTCTTGAGATGGCCTCGCTGGACAAAAGATTTCCCACACATCGCACACTTGTGAGGTTTCTTTCCAGTGTGAATTAATGTGTGTGTCTTGAGATTGCCTGCCATAGCAAAAGATTTCCCACAAATATCGCATTTGTGTGGTTTCTTTCCAGCGTGAATTAATGAGTGTCTCTTAAGATCACCTGACCAAGAAAAAGATTTCCCACAAATCTCACATTTGTGAAGTCTTTTCACGGTGTGTATAAATGATTTTCTCTGCAGATCACCTGACCTAGTAATCAATTTGCCACAAATACCACGTTTGTCAGATCTGTTTGTAGTAAGTAGATCAACCTGGGCACTGGCATTAACAGCTGTAGATAAAGTTCCATAATCATTTGTTTTCTCGGCATTATTTGTCGTGTGTATGTTACACATGTCATTATAGGACTTGTTTGCAGCTTTCCAGGTTTCCTTGTATGAATTCAGCTCATTGTGTTCGGTGACAGAAACTTCTGGCTCACTATCCAAGAAGATACTGCTTTGATGCTCATCAGTATAGCCATATCTTTCGTGGTCACCAACAGTTAAGACATGATAATTCTCACTCATTCTCAAATGTTTTTTCAAACTAACATTACTAGGAAATACCTCACCACACCACTTACAAACATACGAAGGTGGTTGCATGCCATCAATGTGCATAAACACATGAATTATGAGTTTGTATTTTGAAGGAAAGCTCTGTTGGCAGAAATTACAGCTATATACATGTAATTCCTTTTCCCTCATACTACAGTCATATTGGATGGCAACTGAGCATTCCTTATTAAAAGTCACATCTTCTGTATAGGTACCAAACTCGTGTGTTGACTTCATGTCTACCACCAACTCATCGTGGACCAGTCCATGGTGACACGTCTCTTCACGGGATATGCCACAGGTCCCACCAGTACTCTGGGTCAATCTGAAGAGTGATATTTAAGTGTACATAAATTCAGTACTATAGGCCAGAAGTCATAAAAGTGCACGAGAAATTATATGGTGCAAATGGCTCTCAGCACTATGGGACGTAGCTACTGTGGTCATCAGTCCCATAGAACTTAGAACTACTTAAACCTAACTAACCTAAGGACATCACAGATCCATGCCTGAGGCAGGATTCGAACCTGCGACCGTAGCAGTCGCGCGGTTCGGGACTGCGCGCCTAGAACCGCTAGACCACTGCGGCCGGCGAGAAATTATATGTTAAGTAACTGTTAGTGATGTAAAATTATAATATTCAACCAGAAGGAATGGTGAACTAAAAGGGGTTTAAAACGAAAATAACCAGAGGAAATTTAATAATGGTTAATTGAGTCACTGCCGATTTGATTTGAAATTTTTAGATAAGAATTAAAATAATTCACTTTAACGAGTTACAATCATTTTAAAATACAGTGCTACAAGTTAGTAGTCTACACCAAATCATTAAATGTATCAAAAAATGTATCAGTTACATGTTTTAATTCAAAATTCTTAAGTTCAAGTATTTAAGATATAATTTAGAGAAATAATTTTTAAATGTTCCTCTTCCATTATCTTAGCTCTGTAAGCGCCTTTTCTTTGTTTTGCAAACAGTTTCACCTTTGGAAATGATAAATTTATTTCACCTAGTAGACAGAATTTTTTGGTTCGCAGTGAGTCAAGAATTAGTACAAGCTTCAATATTTTGATTAGGTATCTAGTATGGATGTTAATCAGGTGGATAATGACTGTTCATGAACAAGAATCAATGTCACATCAATCAAGGGAAAAAAATATGCATACTGATGAATGAATATGAATGACACACTTGCAAATGGTTTTAATCTAAGACTGTGTTTTTGGCACTGCATCTTATATGAAACCTTGCTCAAATGAAAATACTGTCTGAAAAGATGGAAATGGTTGTAAATTTTCCAATATGTTTGCGATGAGCCTTTTTGAAAACTTTTAAAATATGGCTCTGAGCACTATGGGACTTAACATCTGTGGTCATCAGTCGCCTAGAACTTAGAACTACTTAAACTTAACTAACCTAAGGACATCACACACATCCATGCCCGAGGCAGGATTCGAACCTGCGACCTTAGCAGTCGCGCGGTTCTGGACTGCGCACCTAGAATCGCTAGACCACCGCGGCCGGCTGAAAACTTTTACATCTTCCCAAAATCTGGGCACATGGCATTGCAGAACACCATAGACTGAAGGACACACATATAAATGGCCACATCATCAGCCATTAAACACTGCAGGCTGACACTACATACTGAATGCAGTGATAACAGCTGATGCATGAGCTACCCCTGTAGTATCTGGGTCCCATTATTTCGCCTGCAGTCAAACCCTTTCCCACAGAATAGTGATGCCTTTCAGGCCCCCAGTATGTGCATCATGTTGGACATGAAAGATTATGCACTACTGGAAGCGTGCATGTGCGAGGGTTTTCTATTGTTCTGACTATAACTTTTGACTTTTTTCCATTGTGTTGGTATACAGTTTTGTTTGGCATGGTATCTCATAAATTTCGAGTGTTTTTAAACTCTTAATTGGGATCACACGATTTTTTTTAACGTAACTGTTATCATGGTGTATGTCTGATTCTAGAAGTTGACAACTAAATCACTAAATATTGTACCTTTTTTTTACACCAATATCTACATGGATACTCTGCGAATCACATTTACGTGCCTAGCAGAGGGTTCATCGAACCACCTACACAATTCTCTATTATTCCACTCTCGTATAGCGCGAGGAACGAATGATCATCTATATCATTCTGTACAATCTCCGATTTCCCTTATTTTATCGAGGTGATCGTTCCTCCCTCTGTAGGTCGGTGTCAACAAAATATTTTCGCATTTGGAGAAGAATTTCGTGAGAAGTTTCTGCCACAACGAACGCCTTCCTTTTAATGATTTCTAGCCCAAATCCTGCATCATTTCTGTGACACTCTATCCCATATTTCGCGATAATACCAAAGGTGCTGCCTTTCTTTGAACTATCTGGTAAGGATCCCACACCGCGCACCAGTATTCTAAAAGAGGATGGACAAGCGTAGTGTAGGCAGTATCCTTAGTCGGTCTGCTACCTTTTCTAAGTGTCCTGCCAATAAAAGGCAGCCTTTGGTTAGCCTTAGCCACAACATTTTCTGTGTGTTCTTTCCAATTTAAGTTGTTAACTGCAATAACTAGGTATTTAGTCGAATTTACGTCTTTTAGATTATACTGATTTATCGTGTAACCGAAGTTTAACGAGTTCCTTTCAGCACTCATGTGGATGACCTCACACATTTTGTTATTTAGGGTCAACTGCCACTTTCTGCACCATTCAGATGTCTTTTCTATATCGTTTTGCAGTTTGTTTTGATCTTCTGATGACTTTATTACTCGATAAACGACAGCGTCATCTGCAAACAACCGAAGACAGCTGCTCAGATTGCCACCAAAATTGTTTATATACATAAGGAACAGCAAAGGGCCTATAACACTACCTTTGGGAACTCCAAAAATCACTTATGTTTTAATCCATGACTTTCCATGAATTACTGCGAACTGTGACCTTTGACAGGAAATCACAATTCCAGTCACATAACTGAGACCATATTCCATAAGCACGCAATTTCACTACGTGCCGCTTGTGTGATACAGAGTCAAAAGCCTTCCGGAACTCCGTGAATATGGAATCGATCTGAAATCCCTTGTCAATAGCACTCAGCACTTCATGTGAATAAAGAGCTAGTTGTGTTTCACAAGAACGATGTTTTCTAAACCCATGCTGACTGTGTCTCGATAGACAGTTTTCTTCGAGGTAATCCATAATGTTCAAACACAAAATACGTTATAAAATTCTGCTGCATATCGACGTTAACGGTATTGGCTTGTAATTTAGTGGATTACTCCTACTACCGTTCTTGAATATTGGTGTGACCTGCGCAAGTTTCCAGTCTTTGGGTACAGATCTTTTGTCAAGCGAATGACTTAAGTATGGAGCTAATGCATCAGCATACTCTTAAAGAAACCTAATTGGTATACAGTCTGGACCATAAGACTAGCTTTTATTAAGTGATTTAAGTTGCTTCACTACTCAGAGAATATTTACTTCTACGTTACTCATGTTGGCAGCTGTTCTAAGTTCGAATTGTGGAATATTTACTTTGTCTTCTTTTGTGAAGGCATTTCGGAAGGCTGTGTTTAGTAACTCTGCTTTGGCAGCACTGTCTTCGATAGTGTCTCCATTGCTATCGTGCAGAGAAGACATTGATTGTGTCTTGCCGCTAACGTACTTCACAAACGACCAGAATCTCTTTGGATTTTCTGCCAGGTTTGGAGACAGTTTCGTTGTGGAAACTGTTATAGGCGTCTCACATTGAACTCCGTGCTAAATTTCAAGCTTCTGTAAAGAATCGTCAATCTTGGGAATTTTGCGTCTGCTTAAATTTGGCATGTTTGTTTCGTTGTTTCTGCAACAGTGGTCTAACCCGTTTTGTGTACCAAGGAGGATCAGCTCTGTCGTTTGTTAATTTGTTTGGTATAGATCTCCCAATTTCTGCCGATACTATTTCTTTGGATCCAAGCCACATCTCATCTACACTTATATTATTAATTTGGAATGAGTGGAGATTGTCTCTCAGTGAATTTTTATCTGCTTTTTTGAATAGGTATATTTTTCGCTTATTTTTAGAGGATTTGGGGATTATACAATATTCAGTCTCGCTACGACAACCCTGTATTCACTAATCCCTGTATCGGTTTTGATGCTTGTTATTCACTCAGGATTATTTGTTGTTAAGAGGTCAAGTGTGTTTTTGCAACTGTTTACTATTCGTGTGGGCTCATGAACTAACTGCTCGAAATAATTTGCAGATAATGCGTTTAGCACAATTTCGGATGATATTTTATGCGTACCTCCAGAATTAAATATGTATTTTTGCCAACATATCGAGGGTAAATTAAAGTCATCATTAACTATTATCGTATGAGTCGAGTACGTGTTTTAAATCAAACTCAAGTTTTCTTTGAACCTTTCACCAACTGTATCATTTGAATTGGGAGGTCGGTAAAAGGATCCAATCATTATTTTATTCCGGTTGCCAACATTGACCTCTGCCCATACTAGCTCAAAGGAAGTATCTACTTCAATTTCGCGACACGATAAACTACTTCTGACAGCAACAAACATGCCACCGGCAACAGTGTTTAACCCATCCTTTCGGAACATCGTTAGGTTCTTCGCAAAAATTCCGGCTGAGCTTATATCCGGCTTTAGCCAGCTTTCAGTGCCTATAATGATTTGAGCATTAGTGCTTTCTACTAGCACTTAGAGCTCTGGTACTTCCCAACATTGCTACGACAATTTACAACTGTTATACCAATGGTTCCTGTATCTACGTTCTTCCTGAGTTCAGCCTGCACCCTTTGTGGCTGAAGTCCTCCTTGTGTTTTCCCAAGATTCTCTAACCTAAAAAACCACCCAGTCCACGCCACACAGCCCCTACTACCCGTGTAGCCGCCTCCAGCATACAGTGGACACCTGACCTATTCAGCAGAACCTGAAACCCGGCTACCCTTCAGCGCAAGTCGAGGAATTTGCAGCCTACACAGTCGCAGAACCGCCTGAGCCTCTGATTCAGACCCTCCACACGGCACTGTACCAGAGGTCCGCAATCAGTCCTGTCGACTATGCTGCAAATGGTCAGCTGTCATCCTGCAAGGAAGACTGGCAGCCTTTACCACTTCTGTTAGCCGCTCGAAACCAGAGAGAATCTCTTCTGATCCAAAGTGACACACATCATTGGTACCGACATGAGCAACCACCTGCAGTTGACTGCACCCTGCACTCTTCATGGCATCCGGGAGGACCCTTTCCACATCTGGAATGACTCCACCCGGTATGCACACAGAGTGCACATTGGTTTTCTTACCGTCCTAGTCCCTAGGGGACCCCATAACACGCCTAACATTGGAGTTCCCAACTACCAATAATCCCACCCTCTGCGATTGCCCAGATCTTGCAGGCTGAGTGGTTTTCTGTGAAACAGGACAGGCGACAGCATCTGGCTCAGCAACAGTGTCAGCCACAAACAGTACCTGGAACCTGTTTGTCAAACAGGGGAGGCCTTATGTGCGGCCACCTGGGAAGTCTTTCGCCACCTGCTTCACCCTGAGACGACCTCCCACTCGACCACAGGTAAGGTGTCAGCCTGTGTGCAAGCAGTAACTGAGTTTGCCACCACTGAGGACCGGTCAGAGGACTCTGACGTGCTGTGCGTCTGTTGGATCCCCACGGCCAGCCCACAACAGTGGCGCCCATCTACTACAGCTCCAAGCTGTGTAACCGAAGACATCACAGCCTGAAGCTGAAAGCGAAGCATCATCAAGTCGGCTCGCATCAGGTAAACGAACTATTGGCACCTGCTGCACAAATCTACTGTAGGCCTTGACGAAAATGTACTAACTGTGTCTAGTAATACGCAGATATTCAACAACCTAGCTACCGAAGTATTCAAGTGAAACTAAATAATTTGCCCCTGATTAGGAACTTTTAATATGTCACAAAATCCGTTTATACTCTGACGCAAACGAAAACGCGACAACTGTGGGTATTAGATATTAATTTACACGCAAGAACTCAAGAAACTATACTATTAAGTCAGTTACAATATGTATTTTCATAGATATGGAAGTGAAGTAGCTGAATATTAATAATGAAGAAAGAGAGAAAAAAATGCAAGTAAGGTTTCAAACGAATACCTTTCTGTTTCTCAAAGTACTAGAGATAAAACTTAGAATTAAAATTTTATGCTATGCCAGTCAACTGTAAAAAAACCATATAAGAAACAAAATTTCTGGAAAACTTCAACAATACTTAAATTTTGACAATTATTTATCAATTGTATTTCAGAGCTCCATGTAAGCATTGTGTAGGTACTGGGTACTTTTGTCATATCCTTAGTTTTTACCGCACAACAGTTTTTGTGGCAGGTACATTCATTCGTAAACTGTTCATGCAGTGATGATGGAAGTGCACATGTATTTTATCAATAGACATACTACAGGCTGGACAGTAACACTGCTGATGGTTTACACCACATTTGTTAAAAATTTTGGCACTGTAACTGTTACCTCTAAATTCTCAAACCAAAGATCTGTCATTATGAACAAAAACCGTTTCTTACATTCTATCTATCTTCTCCAGTACCCCTCCACCTGACAACTAGACAGGTCGGGTTATTAATGGGACTTCGTCATGTTTACTCGGTCTTTTGGCCAAGGCTGGTTGTGATGTGCCATTGCATATATAGGCTGGTATTATGATGGGGTCGCCACTCAAAAAGACTATCTCCCCCCCTCCACGGGACAGAATTAGTCTACCCAACTGTCTGCGTCCAGTTTAATCCATGGGAAAGTGCAAATGTCTGCAAATGTTTGTGAGCTGTGTAATTGAGGCGGGACATGGGGACCAACCTGGTATTCACCTAGTGGGATGTGGAAAACCACCTAAAAACCACATCCATGCTGGCCAGCACACCGGCCCTTTGCTGTTAACCCGCTGAGTGGATTCAATTTGGGGACGGCGCGCTTACCCGAATTCAGGAAGCAGCGTGTTAGCACTCTCAGCTACCCTAACACCCAACCCCCCCGCCCCCTACGCCGCCGCCGCCGCCGCCGCCGCCGCCGCCGCCGCCACCACCACCACCACCACCACCACCACCCTCTTCTGAATTTGTTTCACCAATTTCCATCATGCAATCTTGATGAATATTACTGTCATCCAAAACTTCATAAATCACTTAAACCAAAATATATGTAGAAGTACAGAACGCAAACACCCAGTAACTGGGCAGAGAAAGTCCCCAACCCAGCCAGGAATCTTAACCGGGACCCCATGATCCTATTAGACCACGAGCTGAGGACAGAACTCATGGAGAATAGTAAGTCTGTTCAGGCTGGTTTGAATGGTTGGAGAAACGTGGGACACACTGCCTACTGTAAAAGACACTCACACAGAAGTCACCATAATTATTACACTGTAATAACAACAATAACCACAAGCTGTTGATAAAAACCCCTGCTTAGCAGGGTATCACTGCAAGACGTCATAGCAACTTTATTATGAATTTACTGAGGGTAAAATTGTCTGAACAGCACCCTGTTTTCATAACAAGAAGTCGATCTAAGGCGTTTTAAGTGATTATAGTTAAACTGACAGTGTTCTGGGTACAGCATCGTGGGGTCTATACTTTGCATGATGCAGAAACATTGTAGCATGTTCATTAACTGGTGTCCTCACCGAGTACGCTGATAAATATTTTTTCACTTTCCACCATCAGTTGAAAATATGGCGCTATAAGCAGTGAGAATAAGGTATCAGTGCAGGAAAAGAGTAGAAACGATCAGAAAAATGATAATGCTGGTTCTGGTACGTTTGTCAGAATATGATCAGAAGTTACGTGTTCAAAATGGTCTACTGACTCAGCAACATGCTGTATCCATGACATGACAGGGTTAACAGTTCCCTACAGCATATCCACTGTAATCAGATTGAATTTGATCATATGATATCCTTCTGATCAGGAGTATCTGGATACAACCCCAATCAATCTTTCACATATCCCAACATCCACATGTCGCATGAATTTAGGTTGGGGGATCTCTGAGGCCACATATCTTGAGACTGCATAGATATAATGTGGGTGATACCAAAGGTTTCATGGAACCAACTGTTCACTCGACAACAGACATATCGTGCCACCACATCTCACATCAAAACAACGATGCAGACAATTGTGTTCTTGAAATGCTGGAATCACATTGCATAACAAGATCCTTATAAAGTTCAGATGTCACTGTACACCTTACAGGTCTATGGCGTGTTAGTATCTCCAAGGAACACTGACTGAGAATGAAGGGGCTTGTGAAATCACACCACACTGTCACATAAGCTGTGCGCAATGGATGTTCCCACACAAGATTTGGGAGGACAACCCCATATGCGACAGTTGTGTGCATGCACAGCCCCTTGCACAGTAATATATGCCTTGCCCATCCAAAGAATATTCCCCAGCCTAAAGCCACTCATTTTCATGCATGCCAAAAACGAAGGCAAAGTCACAGCATTGTAGCCTATCTTGGGCTTTCTTTAGCCGCGCATTCTGAGCCTTATAGAGATACTAGTGTAAAATGTGCCACAAAATCTTTTGACCTGTTGACTGGAGGGAGGCAGAGAGAGAGAGAGAGAGAGAGAGAGAGAGAGAGACAGAGAGAGAGAGAGAGATATCCTGTGACAAATCTAGCACTTATTTGAAGCATCTGCTGCATGGTCGGCTGTAGCTAAAAGCAAATACAACAACCTATACTGGAATCTGTTGCACCACTCAATTCAGCTATTTCTTCAAATTTCTTGATTGTACTCTTCAACACATTTATTGACATGGGGCCTTTTCTCAGTCATTTATTTCAATGATATTCCTGCAATCCAGTGCTGCTGTTCTGATAAAACAACTTTACCACTCATGCAAGGCGTTTCTTCGCAATAGGCACTACGTTTCATATGGAAGGATTAAATCTTCTTAACTGGGTGTAAATCCAGACAAGAAAAAATTCCTGGATTTCCCAGTCAGAAACGTGCTTTCTAGGGTGAAAAACTTTTAGTGGGTGGAAGTACATTTTTCCATGTCAAAAGATGGTATCGTTTCCCTAGGAGCTGTAAACCTTATCAATTCCATGAATGGTTATGGATTTGTAAACTTTCTGGCAGCTTAGGAATCTCAACCTAGCAAAAATCAAAGGGTTTTTGAAAGATCTCTGATGAGTGGAAACATGTACACTACATATTTTCGTATCACGAAAGTATGAACACGAATTCCACCAATTATATCAAGGTAGCTTCTGAAGCACTGAAATAAAGATTGTGACATGCTTTTGTCGGCCAAGCATAGCTCATGTCACATGATCTCGCCAGTCAACGACAGGAGATATTCACAGAATAGGGAGGAGGAGGAGATTAGTGTTTAACGTCCCGTCGACAACGAGGTCATTAGAGACGGAGCACAAGCTCGGATTAGGGAAGGATGGGGAAGGAAATCGGCCGTGCCCTTTCGAAGGAACCATCCCGGCATTTGCCTTAGGTGATCTAGGGAAATCACGGAAAACCTAAATCAGGATGGCCGGACGCGGGATTGAACCGTCGTCCTCCCGACAGAGAATAGGAAACGTGATGTCAGCAAATAACGACATGAATGTTACGCCATGCAAACACACAAATGGAAGAAGTTAATGGTTTGAATTAATATGCATCAGTACAACTACAAGACCAGCTAAGTTTTCATATATAATGTTGACTTACGAAAAGTTATTGCTGTCTTCCCGAGGGTGTGTTTAGGCAGGACCCTAAGAGCACCAGCTTCAATTTTAGCAGCTTTATATTTCTAACAAGCTTGTTTTTGAAAGGCAACTATACTGTTTGCCAGCATTATTGCATAATATGTACTCAATGGAAGAACTATAATAAATATGAAAGACTAAACTTGAAACTTGGAAATTTTCTGTGTGTATTACCTTTTCAAGATATATGAAACGCAAGTGTGCCACCAAATTTTAAAATTATGGCATAAATGGCTGATCTTCTCAGCCCAAAATTTTCCACATGGCTCGTCCTGAGCGTTAAGTCTTTAATGAGAATATAATGCTCTGTGATTAGAAAAATTCATTGAACATTCTGACATGCATCATCATCTTGTATAAAAGGAAATTTACTGTGAAAGTAACGCTTCTGAAACCAACATTCGCGGTATTTCACTGTGTCCTGTTAGAAATGTAACCAGTTGTGATGTCACTCATCAAAACGCGCCCAGGAATGAGAGATATTGATAAATGGTTCAAATGGCTCTGAGCACTATGAGACTTAACTTCTGAGGTCATCAGTAACCTAGAACTTAGAACTACTTAAACCTAACTAACCTAAGGACATCACAAACATCCATGCCCGATGCATGATTTGTGACCATTGAGGCCATCGCTATAGGTAAATGCTGAACATACAATACAGGAAATACAATACAATACAGGAAATGGGTTGGGTTCTACATATAGCAACGGTACTGGAAAGAAGGATTAAAACATAGATCTGCTTAAACTTGTCAGAAAATTTATAATCACGAGATTTTACAGCGTGTTTATGTAGGATACATTGTCTAAGACAATGTGGAAATCCAAGAAACGTGGAACTGTCAATTTACGTGTTGTTTGGGGTATGGAGCTCTTGGTAATTTAAGGCCACCTGATGAACTGTGTTGTCACTTCACCAATATGAACCAGCTGTTGTACAATGTTCGACGCTACCTTGACTTCAGTTCATACTTCTGAGGATATTCCTGCATGATATTTTTCGTGAAAATTGCATAAAAACAAGCAGTATGCATCATTTGAAGCTGCGATGTAATTATGTTCACTCTAATCCTAATTGGTCTAAAGTGAAAGGAAACTGCTTTCCTCCAATATATGAGCAGAGGGTAGTGATATACAGTATTGACCAGTCTGGAAACACACAAAAGCATAGTCAACGTCACTGAATTAATAATAAATTACATCTAGGGAATGGGGAAGCTGTGGAAATTCCCTTATGGCTCTTGAGACATTGACAATTCATATGCATACTTTAAACGTTTTGTTACAGGGTTTCAGATACATGCATACGTTAATATGTTTAAATCAGAGATAAAAAGAAAACACATTGCGGACTTCAGTCACAAATATTCAATATCATGGCTACTAGGTTTCTACAAAGGGCAAGTGATAGTGCTTAATACTGATAAAATTTTAGTTATCAACTGGTGGCCGTACTGCCAGTCAGTACAATTCGTGTAGAGAGTAATATTGCAACGAATTTTGTATCGTGATGACATTAGTCCATACTATTTATGCAATTTTTCCTATGGTGGGTCGTGAAGTGAAGAAAATAAAGTCCATAATGAACATAGGCTGGTACATGAAGCCAAGGTGGCAAAGGGTTCACAACCATCAGGAATGTTGCAGGTACCGCGAAGTTAAGCTACCAAAGCAGAAGCCAAAAGCGAACTCCAGGAGGTAACTGAGAAGAATGGCATGCCCTATACTAGCAGGCAAGGGAGTCATCAAATAAGAGGGAATAGGAAGAGTGGTCAGGTGTGAAAGAGAAACGGCATGCCTATCCACTGAGGAGGACATCATGCCAGTATGACTATTAGTTCAGCATCTTCTGCATGGACTCTCAATCAGGCTGGTGTAAAAGCCACCAGTGGCTAAACATATTCCAAGATGGTGGAGTGTGTTAAGACAGCCAGTTAGGAATGTACACGGGATAAAAAGAAAATGGAGGAAGGTGGCCTGATTTGCTCCCCTGGAAGTACCACTTAGGCGATGTAGGACACTGAGGGATTGAGTATTATGTACAGCCAGGTAAGATACATGGGAGGACCAAGGAAGATTCCTATCAGACATGAGTCCCAGAAATTCTTTAGTTTCAGTGAATGGAAGAACAAAAAGTACAAGATGTAAAGATGGTGTGAGAAAATCATTCCGCCGCCAAATATTCATACAAAGGGTTTTGGCAGTTGAAAAGTGAAAGCCACTGCCCATACTTCACGAAAAAAGATGATAGGAACGACGCTGAAGACGTTGCTCAAGGAGACAAGTTGATGTAGAACTGCAACAGATTCTAAGATCCTTGACGAAAAGGGAGCTGAGATCCCTGGTGGGAGAGTACTCAGTACGAGCATTCAGGCATTCCTGGATAAATATGTCTGACAATCCTAAACCATAAACCCTGAGAAAAAAATTGTCTTTCAAAACATCCTCTAGTAAATGGGGCAGATCGCCTCTGAAGCCCCACATGTACAAACTACAGAGGATACCAGCCCTCCACCATATTTATCAGGACAATGGTTCAGATCTCCGCAAGTGAATCACATCGCTGCATGGTTCAGATCTCCTCAAGTGAATCGCATTGCTGCATGCCTCAGTCCACCAGGGACCAGGACATGCTACAATGAAGTGCACAATATGGAACATTCTGCAGCGGTAAGGATATCGTTTTAAAGTTCATGAGGGAGGAGTAAAGCCTCCAATAAGCCTCAGAAAGCTGCCAATTGGATTTGCACTCAGGTGGGGTAGGAGTCAGCAAATGGATAAGACACAAAAAGTAATCACTTGAGAATGCGTCAGAGGGAACAGGCCATTCAAGGTGACCAGCAAGGTGGACAGTGCAGAACAAGAGGTCCAAATGGTAATAAATGTGCATGGAATCTGAAGGGAACACAGGTGCTCCAATAGTAAGAGAGATGATTCTGAAGGTCAGCTAAGTGGAAATCTCTTGGGCAGGTTCTCCAAGAGCCCCAAAGCAGATGGTGGGCATTGAAGTCGCCAAGCAGCAAAAAGGA
This sequence comes from Schistocerca americana, assembly GCF_021461395.2. Classification (NCBI taxonomy): domain Eukaryota; kingdom Metazoa; phylum Arthropoda; class Insecta; order Orthoptera; family Acrididae; genus Schistocerca; species Schistocerca americana. Next base: position 28,902,382 of record NC_060129.1, on the reverse strand, counting down.
GTGGGAGAGCTGACCAATGAGCTGGAGTAATTCCAACATGGTAACAACAAATAACAGAGGGGTGTAGACGTTAAAAAGAGAAAAGATGGAATGAGGAAGGAAAATGCAGAATGCAACAGTTAGTAGTCGAGTGTTCAATGGGATCAATGACCAGCATGGCTCCCCCATGAGGTGGAGTTCTGTCCTTGGGGGAAAGGTCACATAGGTCCAGAAGGAAACAGAGGTCAGAGCGATTGTGAGGAGAATTTGTTTTTTTTTTTGGTAGTGGAGAACAAGAGGACACTGCAATTCCAAGAGAAGCTGTAATTCCTCCTTGTTGGATCCATTGGAGAAGAATCATAATGGGGATTGGGGAGGACGGAACAAATGAAGGTTAAACATCTTAGTGGCTGCTGAGTGCCAGCCTTCAAAAACTCACTGCTACAGGGGCAAAGGCTGGATAATCCTGTTACATGAGATCTACAAACATATTGGCATTCTCCCTGGGTCAGCCTGTGAATTACATGGCAGAAAATCGGTAGGCAGTGGGCACCAGCAAAATGGAGCTCAGCCGGATGAGGATATATGTGCCAACACCACTGAAGAGGATCTCAAAGTCATGGAAGGAGAAGACCGTTTGAGTTCTTAGAACTTTCTAGTTGGCAGATGAAAACTATGTTTTTACCTGTAGAAAGTCTTTGGGGGAGTATTGCTTTTGTCCTTTCAGGCTGACAGTTGTGTAGCTGGTGATTTCGCAACCACGGGCAATGATTTGATGGCTTGTTGCACAGTTGTAGGAGGAGATGGGGATGCTACTGTGACCTGGGTGATTTTACTACTAAAATACTGAAGTTGAGGTTGCAAGTCTGGGTGGGTATATCCTCCATTACACATGGCATAGTCAAAACTGATACTGTAAATGCCAGATTGTAAAATGTATGGATTTTGACTAGCTAACAACTGCAAGTGACAAGGTGGGGTTTAACGTCCTTCACTCAGATCTCCTGGATGGCTCGCTCATTAAGACACATGGGACATCCATGGGATTACAATTGATGCAACAGAGAGGAGGGAAACAGCTGCCCTCATGAGCATCTCTGCCAAGATTAACACATTTGGCCATGTTTTGGCAGGATATGTGTTTTATTATAATATTGACACTTGTAGGAACTTATCTGGTTTGGAATGTATGGTTGGATCATGACGACTTCATAGCCTAACTTAGCAAACGGTAGAAAAAGCTGCATGTGGGCATTAATTTTGCATCTATATTTTTCATTACTCAATGGGCCACAGTGATCCCATGATTAGAGAGATAAGAGTGGATTTCTCTCTTGGTGTGGCCATCTAGCATCAGAATGTAAGGAACACCATGTGAAGAGTTCAGTGTACGCTGGTCCTCAACAGGAACAGGGTAGCTCTGGAGGAGTAATACTGTAAACAGTTGCTGGGCTTGAAAATCACAATATGTCTTCAAAAGGGAAGTTGCATTAGATAAATGAGAAAAGAATTTCACAGAGCCTGCAACTGCAACAACACCTTTCAGATTAATGCACACATTAATTGTAGCAAAGGACTGACCACCTCCAGTACGTGATACCATGAGGAACTGATGTGCAGCTGGGAGGGCCTTCAAATCTTTAGCCTGTTTACATTTAGTAGACACACACTAAGATGGCGATTGAGTCAATGAAAAAAAAAATCCCCATTATTGCCAACATCTCCAGTGGTATGCTCCTTCCAAATGGGGGCCCCCTCAGAGTGGGATTCACCCACCATAAATGCCTGTTCACACCCAACGTCACACCTCCTGAAGTTCTGGCAGAGGGACCAATTGTCATTTGGGAAGGTAACAGCTTAGGTATTCACCCCTCTCTGGGCCTGGCCTGTATCAGAAGGTATGTGCAAGCCCTCTCCTTTGACCCGGAGCTGGGAATTATGCATTACCTTGTCACCTGTAATGTGTCTAATGAAAGGGCCAGCCTTCAGGAACACATTGGGATGAAGCAGAAACAAAGACAATCAGGATTCACCAGTTAACTTCACAACCTTACTGAAACTGGCACCAGCTACTTACAGATCTTCTTGATGGAGGCCTGTAAACTGTCACCACTACAAGCTTGTGTGTTTCATGAGTACCACTTTGGCACACCATTGAAAGGGCTGTTCAACACTATATTCATTAACCTGGAAGGGTGGGGATCAGCTCCAGTTTTTGGAGACATAGCCACTCACAATTTCTTCTTGACATTAGCTTGTGCCAATCAAGATGAATCTGTTGATTTTCAGTGATTTTCATGTGATTTTTTGCATTAAGCACAATACAGCTCCTGACATTCCACCTGAACTTTTATTTTCCTGTATGGATATTAGACATTCACTCTATTTATTTAGGAACATTCACATAATGGTTGTTGCAGAGAATAGCATTACTGACCATACTGCCTTTTAATGATGATGCTTATCAGTAATACTGAATAATTACAGTAGTGCATTTTATATCTGAAGTACTCTCACAATTAATAAATAAAAATTTATATTTCTCAAAAAGTTCCACAGAGAATTATGTAAACTTACCTTGCACTATCAGGTGTGTATCTTGTTGAGGTTTCCACCTGAAATATTTGAAGAAATGGCCAGTGATTCAGAACTGATGAGACAGTAAATAAATAGAATTCTATTAATGCCCACCAACATGTGATTGATCCACAACATGCTGTAGGTGAGTCTTGAAATATAATTAAAGAGGGCATGATAAACTGTTGCACTTAATGAAACAGAATGTTAGTAAGAATTCACTCTCCATTTTCTCACTGTCTTCAGTACTGTAAGTAACCACACAAGCCAGTAATTCGATTCTAGCCCTACTTCCTACTAGACACTTAACAAAGACAAGAGAACAAATACATCTTTAATCTGTCATGCACTTACACCTTGTGTAAAATTTTCGTTCACTTTTTTTCATTATAAAAACTGCCATTCACTGACAGATGAATCGATTATCATAAGTGACACATTTGGACCTTTGTGCTCTAAGCACCCCAGACCAACTTGCAGAGGTGAGGAGTAACTTCTAAACCCAACCTTAAATTCACACCCAAAACTACATACATGCTTGGACCATTAAATATACGAACATTAATGAATACTGGCAAACTCAAAATGCTTTCAGACATTGTAAATGAACAACAAGTTAAAATTTGCATTTAAAAATAACACTTTCACAGATGGCGAAATACCACAATCAGAGAACTGTAGATCTTTCACAGAGAACACAGGGAAGAAATTCGCGAAACTACTCCAGAACTAGGCTCTGCATTCATGAATGGCAATTACGTTGCAAATGGTACCAAATTTTTTGGGAGGAAGACAGTTCAATCCCACGTCCGACCATCCTGATTTAGTTTTTCTGTGATTTCCCTAAATCACTCCTGGCAAATGCCAGGATGTTTACTTTGAAAGGGCATGGCCTGCTTCCTTCCCCATCCTTTCCTAATCCGATTAGACCAATGACCTCGCTGTTTGGTCTCTTCCCCCAAACAATCCAAAATCCAAATTTTTAATTAGCTCCAGAAAGTCCCTCTCCCTGCAATAATTCAATATTTAGGTGAGAGGTACACAACAATTAATGCACATGCACCAATAAATCAGGATAACAAGAACAATGCAGGAGGTAAAACAGTCCTCAGAACAATGTTGAGAAGCATCTGATAAAGTACCAGAGGAAAATATACAGATTTTATTAAACTTTTATCCTCAGACTGGCACAGAATGGAGATGAGAACATTATCTGCCTAAACTGCTATTAAATGAATTTATTCACAACTGGAATTTTGACTGTTATACCATTCTCAAGTGACAGCTTACCATGAACTAAGTCAGCGTTATTAAATGTCATGCCTAGTGCTTGGGGAGTGGATATTAAGACGTGCAGTAGGACATGACTTTGATAGAAATTAGTACATGAAGTACTGGCATTGTCTAGGCATACAGATTACAAAGACTCCCATATTGTAATGAATATGGAATTTGTAAACATGGTTAACACAAGGAAAGTATTACCTCAATAGGAATTATAAAGGATTCTATCATCACTCTGAGATACCACTTGAGAATCGTACAGCTGCCAAATTAATTTTGAATAAATACATTCTGTAACAGTCCAGGGAGAAAATGTTTTCATTTATGAATGTCTGCCTCACAAAAATGGTAAGAAAAAGACATTTAGCTAAATTGTTGGCAGATAACCATCCCCTCCCCCCCCCCCCCCCCCCACACACACACACATACACACACATCACAAAACCACTAAAATCATATGAGGTCAACAATAATATGATTTGAGAATATCAGATAGTTTCTGTACCAATAACATAGCACAATTCCAAAATGATGATCAATTTCAGAATCAGACAGATACCTGTTGAAACTGACCATTACCACAGAATAATAAAACTACGATTCCTGGCCTAGAATAACTGATAACCATGTTCACAGAAGATTAAAAGAAGTTCCATGAAAAGTTCAAGGAGAAAACAACAGTAGAAATTCTAAAATACGAGATATATCAGGAATGGCTTAGGACAGGAAGGTCCTGTGATGGGCAGATTGATGAAGGACTACAGTAGCAAAGTACTATTGGAATACATTTGAAAAATTTTAGAAGGCTTACAACTATAAAGCACGACTACTTTATTCAAAATTCTTAACGAATCTGAAATGCAGAAGAAAATACAAATCTTCTTAAAAGTACTTCAGCCTCATTTGATATAAGAACAGACTTCAGCCAAGACAATGGACTAACTCCAGTCTTCTTTCAGGCCATATGTGAAAAGTGATCACTGAACAGATGGAGCAGTTGTCAGAATCTAATACCAGAAGTTGAATACTACTTGGTTAGAAAATGTATAGTGTTAAAATTGTCTGTTCAACTTTTCTAGAAAATTTAGCAATACTGACTGTGTAGAGAAAGCACAAAACAGAGAGAAAGAAAAACAGCACGAAAAGCATGACTACTCATCTCCTCTGATAAGTAGTAGTGGGTAACAACAGGACTACGACATCCCAATCAAATACGAAGTATGGGAGTATCAGGGCGAGACAAATTTAAGGATCTTTCAGAAGTTATGGTTGGGAAAATGGAGCTACAAGAGGAAGACTATGAAAGATGAACTTCGCATTTCTGTTAATAGAAGATGTTTATAGTAAAAATTCATTCTCCAAAATTGCAGAACCTCCAACTTGCAAGGCAGTCGTTTGGCCAGAATACACATCTGCATCACAATTACTAATTTCGGATTCAACAAAAGATCATGAAAATTATGAAAAGAGAAAAGATATTAGGAAACAGAACACCAGCTCAAACATTTAAATTCAGAAACAATACACAAGTATAAATAAATATGTAAGAAAAAACTGCAGACAATATTTGGAAAAGAAGGGTAATGAGTCTTAGCACACTGAAAAGAAAAACTGTGCATCAGTGCCAAATCTATTTTACTTTAAAAAAGAACTCACTGGCTTAAAAAGTGCACAAAGACCCACAAGAAACTTGTTTAAATAAGCAAGAAATTAAAAACCAAACCAAATACAAAAACAGAATTGAGACGATAAATTCTCCACACCAAAATATTTCCAAAATGGCAAGATATAAACTGGACATTAGGTGAGAGGAAAGACAAGTGTACAGATGAAGCAGTAGCATAAGGAAATGTAAAACCTTAGTTGCCTGTATTGGAGCAAGACAAAAAAAAATTGTTCCACATTTGCAATACCTTCTCAGTAAAGCATAGTGATGGTGTATGTACTGCAAACTAATTACAGCCAGGTCAAAGAGTCTCTGCAAATATGCAGATAACAGTATTTTAAGTGCTTTGTTAAGTTATAGCAGTGTTCAGAAATATTTTCCAGTTGCGTTGTTATGCTGTCAGTACTGCTTGTACATGTGGTGCTACAGAAGAATGCTGAAGATTAGATGGGTAGATCACATAACTAATGAGGAAGTATTGAACAGGATTGGGGAGAAGAGGAGTTTGTGGCACAACTTGACCAGAAGATGGGATCGGTTGGTAGGACATGTTCTGAGGCATCAAGGGATCACCAATTTAGTATTGGAGGGCAGCGTGAAGGGTAAAAATCATAGAGGGAGACCAAGAGATGAATACACTAAGCAGATTCAGAAGGATGTAGATTGCAGTAGGTACTGGGAGATGAAGAAGCTTGCACAGGATAGAGTAGCATGGAGAGCTGCATCAAACCAGTCTCAGGACTGAAGACCACAACAACAACAACAACAACAACAACTGCTTGCATGCAGTCACAAAAGAGCAACACATGTATGTGTCACTCCAGCAAGAGCTTCATGCTGCTGTGGTTACATATCTAGTTAACAAGCAAGATCATACAACAACAATATATGTATATATTCCTTTAGCTCGAAAGTATGTAACTTGCCTTGATGGCATGGTATTCATTAACCACTATGACTCAGGTATTCACTCAGTGATTGTTTACTTGTAGAGAACTAGAAGTATAGCAAAACAGATCACATGCTTGATGTGAGGCAAGCTGTTTTGCATGTCTTCAAGACTAGTAGGTAGCAGTCTAGCACTGCTGTAGAGTGTGGCATACCACAACCACTAACAAGTGTGCACAGTCAATGGCCAGAACAGGAAATAACAGTAACCAATAAGCCAAGATCATGTCATCCTTGAAGCAGAGCGAGAAGGAAGGACAGAATGATTTTTAAGCAATCAGTGGTGCTGCTCCAAGAGAAACATCTCAACAAGTCAGGGATGATCTGAAGCAACATAATGGACTGAGCCAACACACATCTACTGTAAGAAGTCACTTAGTAACAGGTGATTTACATTATAAAAGACATAAACCCACTCATAAAATAAAAAAATAGTGACAGGATAGCGTTTGCAAGGTAACCTCAAACTTTGAGTGTCGAAGATGAGTCTTTGGTTTTATGGAGAGACAAAAGTTAATTTAACATATTTATTTTCTGATGGTGTGCAGTATACAGGGTGAGTCACTAACTACTGCCACCATGAGTAACTCCAGAAGTATGATAGGAGATGAAAAGTTTGTGGGACAAAAGTTGCATAGTATAAGAGGGGCTTTAATATGAGGTTAGTTTTTTGTTGCTTGAGAGATATAAATGTCAACTTTGTTTCTTTAAACGGAATGGTATAGTTTGTTACATATTTTCTGATTGTGGCTATGGAGACGAATCCAATTATGTGGAACAGTAACATCTTTGAAGGTCAATGAAGGTCATAAAGGTGGCATGAACGTCCATTTACAGAAGGTGTTAGAGGTGATGATCACTGGTATCAATGTAGTGCTGCGAACTTACTATCACGGACTGAGTGGTATTCCTTATCACATTGGCACTTATCTAAGCACGTGCTCTTACAATTCCCTCTCACATATTTTCAGGTACACTTGGAACATCTTTACAAACAATGGCTTTTACAAATACCCACAAGAAATAATACAAACGTGTCAAGTCTTGCGAACCAGCCAGCCATGACACGTCACCTCTGTGTCCAATCCAATGATTTGGGAATTGTCTCTGCAGCTCATTTCTAGCCATCAGCGAAAAACGTGCCGGACACCCACTGTGTTTATACCACATTCTCTTCCTTGTTCCTAAAGGTATTTCTTCCAATAACAGACTTAATGTTTCTTGCAGGAATGGGGGTGTAATTCCTACCATTAAGACTGCCTTCGATGAAATATAGGCCTGTAATTCTGTCCTCCGGAATCTCACACTATACAATCACTGTCCATGGTTTTTGGTGTGCAACTTGCAGCAACCAACATGGATTTTCAGTTGCCAATAATGCATGTTCTGCAAATTAACATTTTCATGGTTCATCACTAAATAAAATTAAATTAATAAATGTGTAATCACTCAATCTTAAGTTGAGCCCATCAGCAGAATTTAATGTGATGCATACAATCCGTACCAGTTAACCCTTGGTGGAGACTGGTATGGTAACGATGACATATATGGCAAAACACAACACGAACAACACTACTCTCGCTCATGCCAGATTCCCTTGAGATTTGAAGCAAACTAGCACAAGGATCTCTAACTGCAGTGCAACAGTGCCAGCTCTCACTGAATTTCTCCGTAAATAAGAAGCGTATCAGCTTGTTCTTTGAAGCAATACATCATTCACATTCGTTTGATTTGACGTACTAGTCTTACTGTTCCTGTTAGTGTTGTATTGCAAGACTATCAAAAGGTGTTTACATGTCAATGGCACATTAGATGGATATGCCCTATTTGGCGAATATTTACTATTTGCATGAGATATGAGAGAGAATTGCAAGAGCACATGCCTCGATAAGTGTTGATGTGATAAGGAATACAACTCAATTCATAATAAGAAGATCGCAGCACTGCACTGATACCAATGGTCATCACTATAAACACCTTCTGTAAATGGACGTTCATGCCGCCTTTTTGCCTTTGTTGATCTTCAAAGACCTTATTGTTGCACATCATTCAATTGATCGCAAGAGCCGCTATCAGAAAATAAGTACCAAACTATAGCATCCCACTAAAAAATCACTGTTGACTTTCATATCTCTGACATGATCTCATCTAGCAACAAAACAGAAATGTCATATTATGGCCCCCACTGTCCCATGCAACATTTGTCCCACAAACTTTTCAGCTTCTCTCATACTTTCAGAGTTATTTTAGGTGACAATAGTTACTCACCCTGTATACATAACCAAAAAGCTAAAGGGACAAAACAAGGGTCAGGTATAGATCACTAAGCATGGTGGTGGAAGTGTCATGGTGTGGGGATGTTACCTGTGCAGTCACATTTTAGAAAAGAATATGATTCCATGTAGGAGACAGAATGTGTCACAGAATTGGATATTTCAGCAGGTCAATGGTTTGAAATACACCTGTCTATTTTGTAAAAAATTCTTTCAAACCAAACACAAACTTTTTGAGTGCTTAAGCTGGAGCCTGGATCTAAATCCAGCTGAACACCTCTTACATACACTGAACTGATGTGTTCATTGTAGAAGCTACTCAAACAAGGATCAATTTGCTGGTATCTTACTGGACCCATGGTCAGAACTCCCAATTGACCTGTTACAAAAGCTTGTGGATTCAATGCCTAATTGTGCAGCTGTGATGAAAGCTTATGAGTATGCAACAAATATTGATTTATTTTTCAGACCCCAAAATAGTGTTATTCTTATATACTTAACCCACAAATTACTTTTGAGTTACTCTCTTGATGTAACATAACCTTGTTTAAACTATATGTAGACCTGTACTAAATAGATTACAGTATCATATTTCTCAATTACCCAATGGCAGTTTTTTCTATTAAACACTTATGTTTATGTAATTGTAACTAATGCTGTCTATAAAACATTTTTGAGTGCTACTGCAATAGGACTGCATTTAGCCGCCTGATGAGATGAAAGGAGCAAATAGTAAACAACAGTGGCAGAGTGCAAATACTGTTTAGTTCGGCAGATCACTATACGCAATCTGATGACCCTCTGGACAGCAGCAACAATCCTTTAGTACATTGTCTGAGGTGAGCTCAACAGATTAAATCAAAATGTATTTGAAGAAAGTGACTACCATATTTTACAGACTGTAAGGTGCACCTTCATTTACAAGCAGTTTTTAAGTAAAGTACAATTTTACCATTTCTTTATTAGATTGCAGTCAGCCTTAGAAATTTCTTAGTTTATACAACGAAAAATGACCTTTGAAATCACTGAAATTCGCCATCTGAACTTTCCTCTTTCATTAGCATCATTGTCCTCTTTATATATAAGATGGTCTTCACTACCATTAAGAGCATTATTTATGCTGACCTATTGATAGATTTAACAATGATATTTTCTCTCACCCTATATCACAACTGCTTTATTGACTGACACATTTGTTTGTTAGTAGATCATTTTAGAACTCCATCATAAATTCATGTTGGGCTTAATGCATCATCCATTTGTCCCATTCCTCTTCCATATACACTTTAAGTACACTGAAGTGCCACAGAAACTGGTATAAGCATGTGTATTCAAAGACAGAGAGATGTAAACAAACAGAATATGACCACTGCAGTCGACAATGCCTATGTAAGACAAGTGTGTGATGCAGATGTAGCATCAGTTACTGCTGCAACAATGGTAGGTAATTAAGATTTAACTGAGTTGGAATGTGGTGTTATAGCCAAAGCATGAGCGATGGAACACAGCATTTCTGAGGTAGCATTGAAGTGTGGATGTTACCCTAAGACCATTTCATTGAAGTGAATATCAGGAATCCATTAAAATATAAAATTTCTGCCATTGCTGTGGCCGGAAAAAGATAATGCATGAATGAGACCAAGAAAAAATTCAACGTGCTGCAGGTTTCAATGCTGGGCCATCACAAAGTATCAGCGTGCAAACCATTCAACAGAACATCACCGATATGGGCTTTTGGAGCTGAAGGCCCACTCGTTCACCATTGATGACTGCACAACACAAAGCATTATGTCTCCCATTGGCACACCAATACCGAAATTGGACAGTTGATGGCTGGAAACATGTTGCCTTGTCAGATGGGTCTCGTTTAAAATTGTATTCAGTAGATGGATTTGCACAGGTATGGAGACAGCCTCATGAATCCATGTTCAAGCTGGTGGAGGCTCTGTAATGGTGCGGGGCATGTGTTGGAGTGATATGGGACACCTGATTCATCTAGATACGACTGACAGGTCACAGGTACATAACCATCCTGTCTGATTATCTGCATCCATTGTGCATTCTGACAGACTTGGGCAATTCCAGCAGGAAAATGTGACACCCCACACGTCCAGAATTGCTACAGAGTGGCTCCATGAACACTCTTCTGAGTAACACTTATGCTGGCCACCAAATTCCCCTGACATTAACATTATTGAGTGTATTTGGGATGTCTTGCAACATGCTCATCAGGAAAGATCTCCACTCCCTTGTACTCTATGATTTATGGTCAGCCCTGCAAGATTCATGGTGTCAATTCTTCCCCAGCACTTCTTCAGATATTAACTGAGTACATGACATGTTGTGGCACTTCTGCATGCTCACTAGGGTCCAAAACGATATTAGGCAGGTGTACCAGCTTCTTTGGCTCTTGAGTGTAGTGTATTTGTCCAGACATCAAAAAGTTGCAATTGTGAAGTAAGATCCTGCACTAACAGCAAGCTCTGTATTTAACTGTCTCAATTTCTCTTTAACAGAATTTTACAAATGACTACTAAAATGACCTAGCACATGAAGAGAACTCTTCTCCAATTAAGTGACTTTCCTTCACTTCAACACTCTGTTAATCCATAATTTCATACCAGCCTCATCCATCCAATCCTTGTCACGTATGTGAACAACACCTGGCAGTATTTCACAAGGTTTTGACATTGTTTAGCACTTGAAAATTATCACTGGATTAAGTTTAGAACCATCAACACAACATGAAAGAACAACAGTGTAGCACATTTTTTCATGTTCACCTGTTTTTATGTTACTGTTTTAGCAAATTTCATGGAAAAAATTTTGTTACTTGGCATATCAAGTCTTTATTCACTATTTAACTTAGTTCCATACTGGTTTTCTTTCAATGTTGTATAATAAAGTGATGGAAAGATAATACACCCTTCATACGCTTACAGCAGTTTATGAGATATTTTGGTCTTGGTTCGCATGCAAAGTCCTTGACGCTTCGTAAACCTGTAGCACCAAACATTTTCACTCTCAATATCTGTTAAGTTCCACTGTAGCAGTAGCTTACAAGCATGTATTTGAGTCATTTTTGTAGTAACTCAAGTACAATTTAGATGGTGTGCTTGAATCCATTTCAATACATCATCTTCTAGTTTTTGCCATTTTGTTTCCAGTTCTCTATTTGCACATTTAGCCTTCATGTTTTGCAATTCTTCTTTACTAGCCTGCCAATAGCAAATGTGTTTTTTTTTCTTTTGCTGGAGGACTGAAATGCTGCTCAGCTGCTCGGTTTCCATATTGTTCTGCATATGCTATTACTATTTATAGCCTGTATCATATGAATACCTTTTATTTTTCCATTGTGAAACTAGCTACAAAAGAAAATATTCTTCTGTTGCCAGTAACACAAATCACTTTCAGTTCAAGTTCACTGGCACTGTAGACTGCAATGACACATCACAGGCTAGACAGTGTTCTGGGTTTGTGATTGCAGGGCACGAGGGAGACACTGTTAGCAAGCTTGTGAATTCCTGTAACTCATGTTCGTTGCATCGGTGCACTGCTGCTGCCAATAGAATCCAATGTTACTAGATAAAAATAGATTTCCTGCAGCATTGAACAGATGGCCATTTTTGAGGGAACCAGGAATTTTGACTCAAACACTGGACTTGTTATATTAAATTCGAGTATAACACACACCTCAATTTTGGAGGAAATTTTTTTAGAAGCAAATGAATTTTATAATCTGTAATATATGGCACCAAGTCTTTGTAAGCATCACTGGAAATTAGTTTGAACAAATAATTAAGGTAACTGAAAATTTATCATGCATTCAAACTTTCAAATACTACAAGTGAGATAATAATGTGAATCTAACATCAAATGTACAAGATTCATTGACACTGAACAGTTCTCATTTAACACTGAAACACAAACATCTATACATTTAATATTTTGCTCTGGTGAACTATGTTCCTCACAAGCCAGGAGAAATGCCAATAACCTACTATCCATTGGGAATACTTTCCTGTGAGAAAAAGCCGACAACTGTAAGGCAGTATCCAAATTCAGTCATACAACTTTTGCACTAGTATCTTTAAGGAGTTTTAGGACCTTTCCAAGGTCTATGCCATGACAGCAAGTAAAATTTTTGTCACACATTTAAACATACTCATCAACTCTTTGACAAACAAAAGATGAGTGTGGCCAAAATAAGTGAGGAACAGTAACAAACAAAATATTCAACAAATAAAATATTCTAATCTGCTGACTGATCTCTCAAAAAATCACATGCATAGCCAACTGCTAATTTGTCACTTTCCAGCTATAAAATATTATTCACAAATATTACATAGAAAAATACTACAACAGAAATCACTGGACTCATCCTGAGACCTCCTGTTGCCAGTCAAATGCCATAGTGGTGCACTAGGTTGAGTGAATTTAACGCTGAGGCCACCATCAAACGATAAACCAGACTACCATAATCAAGACAGGATTGAATAAGGGCTCTGTAGAACTGCAGCAACGTAGAACAATCTGCACCCCAGTTGGTGTTGCTCAGGCAGCAGAGGACACTGAGGTGCTGCCAACACTTCCGCTGACAATGATGAGGAAGCCACATCACTCGGGCATCGATATCCAGTTGTAAGAATCGATATGTCTCCATTAAAGTGAGTAGTTCCAGATGAATGGTACAACACCACTGAAGTGTGTGACACCTGACTTCACAGATGAAAACTGCAAGCCATGGGCTAGAGCCCATGACTGCACCTTGTGAATGGTTCGTGTAGGCACCGTTCACCAACACCAGTACTAATGGAGCAGAAGTCATCTGCATATAGAGAAGGTGACAGCAGCTGCAAGATTGTTAATGGCCACTAAAAATAGAGATTACTCAATACAGAGTCCTGCAAGACCCCATTCTCCTGGATATGGGGGAAACAATGGGATGCACCAAATTGGACATGGTAAGCACAGAGCGATATGAAATTTTGGATAAAAATCTGAAGCAGGCCCTAGAGACCCCACTCATACAATGTGGCAAGGATATGTCTTAAGCTTTTCGTAAAACAAAAAAGATGGTAACCAGGTGTTGACGTCTGGAAAAAGGCTGTTCGCATGGTGGACTCTAGGGTAACTAGATGATCAGTGGTAGAGTGACCCTGGCGGAATCCGCCCTAGCATGGAGCCAGTAGGCCACGTGACTCTATGACTCAACACAACTGCCGACTTACCACACATTCTATAGCTTACAAGGAATGTTGGTGTGGCTGATCGGCTGATAGCTATCGACATCAAGTCGATTTTTACCGGGTTTGAGCACTGGAATAATGGTGCTCTCCTGCCACTGCAATGGAAGGACGCCATCGCCCCAGATCCAATTGAAGATGACGAGGAGATGTCGCTTGTAGTCGAATGAGAGATATTTGATCATCTGACCGTCGATCCGATCAGGCCCAGGAGCTGTGTTACTGCAATGTGCAAGAACGCTGAGGAACTCCCACCCTGTGAATGGAGCATTATAGGGTTCTATGTGACATTCAGTGAACTAGAGTGCTTTCCTTTCCATCCGCTGTTTGAGGGTGCAAAATGCTGGGGGATAATTTACTAATACGGAGGCTCAACCATAGTGATCAGTAAAGTGCTCGGCAACTGTGTGTGTCAGTAGATAACACGCCACTGCCATTAATGCCAGTAACACCTGTCGAGGTGTGGTGCCCACAAACATGTCTGCTCTTCGTCCAGACTTGGGAAGGTGATGTATGGCACCCAATGGTCGACATGTACCTCTCCCAACTTGCCTATTTCTGTCTTTCTGTAAGCTTGTGAACGCGGGCAGGAGCCCTTTAAAAGCTATTAGCAGCTCTAGGAAGGGTATTGCTTATGTCGCTTTAGAGCTCGCCAACACTCTTTAATGGCCTCAGCGATTTCCAGTGACCACCAAGGTACTGAATTTCGTTGGGGGCACCCTAAAGAACAAGGGATCGTGTTTTCTGCCACACAAACGATCGTTCTAGTGACCTGCTCAACTACCACATCGATGGTAGTATGTGGGGGAGTTTCAATGGTGACAGTAGAGGTGAAAGCTTCCCAGACTGCCTTGTTAAAGACCATATTGGTAGACGTCCGGGGGAATGGTGCTGGGGGAGTGACAGGAAGATGGGAAGGTGGTCACTACCACCCAAGTCATCAAGGCCTCTCAATAGACAGATTGGAGAAGTCCTGGGACGCAGAGAGATAAATCAGTGGCTTAGTAAATGCCAGGACTTTAAATGCTAACATTTTTAGGTTAGGTTTTACCGTGACTGTTATTGACATTAATGAAACAACAAGTTTACTGTTACCAGTCACCATTTTATTTATTTCCACGACACGTTTCAAAGGTTTAAACCTCCATCATCGGGTGGATTTACATTAGTTAGTATGACATTTGTGTGTGTTGTGTTACGATTTTTTGGAGGAACTTGTGGCACTGTCTAGTGGAGAAACAAAACACTATTTCAGAAATGGTTTTGTATTTCTTCAGTTTGAAATTTATCGGAAGCCGACCACAACACGTACCACAATCCACAACTCCTCTTGTCACCCCGTAGCACACAAAATGACAGCATTCCAGTACATGATTAATAGAGCTATCCAACTACCACTCTCTGAAGACAAATGTTATCAAGAAATTGAAATATTAAAACAAACAGCTATTGAAAATGGTTATAACAACTCCATAGTAGACACCCTAAAACACTCAATAATGGCAAAGCAACCACAGCACAAAAAACAAAAAGAAAATAACATCTTCCATACAATCCCCTTTCTAGGTAACATTTCACACCAGATTGCCAACGTCTTCAAACAAAAAGGCATAAGCATATCCTTTACAACAGCCAACAAGATTGGACTGAAGTTACCCAACAACATCAGCACACAAAACCCACTTCATCACACAGGTGTGTACAAAACTGAATGTTTGGACTGTGACTGCTTCTACATAGGCCAGGCAGGCAGATCATTTGAGATTAGACGTAAGGAACACATGGCAGCACTAAAAAACAAAAAATACCACACATCAGCAATAGCTACCCACCTGCAAGAAACAAAACATCATGTTAACAACGCAAGTGTTAGCATCCAACAAAAAGGCAGAAAAACTAGACATCCTCAAAACACTCCAACTATACGAACACCAAACGAAACAATGAGAATCCATCGTAAATGACAAAAGTGACAATATATATAATAATATCATCTCTGTTTTCAGCAACTGCCTACATTCTTAAAACACACACACACACACACACACACACACACACACACACACACACACACACACACACACTAATATTTACCATAAATATTGACAGCCACCAAGAGTACAAGAGATTGACCCCATTTACAGATAATTCATCCCACCAACAGCTTGTACCCCTTGTCAGCTTCAAACTGTTCGTACATCAACTACTGGCAAAAATTTTGTATTATATTTATCTGCATATATTATAGCATTAAGCAATGTATTACCCCAACCTTTAGGCAGCTAATATATGTAACATGTGACCTTAAGAGCTCTTGCCACGTAAATGATTGCTCTCATATAATCACTCATTCCACCCTCTCTCTCTCTCTGTGTGTCAGTCCCACCCTCCCACCCTCCCTCTATCTCTCTGTGCCCATCCGCCCCCCCCCCTCTGCCTGCCTGCCCGCCCGCCCGCCCCTCTGCCTGCCTGCCCGCCAGCCCCTCTGCCTGCCTGCCCGCCCACCTGCCCCTCTGTCTGCCTGCCCACCACTCTGTCTCACTGGGGTAGCCAATATGATTATTGTACTTCAAGTCTGTAACCTGATTGTTATTAACAAGTATGAAGTTTAAGCCATTTTAACATTTCACCTGACTATAAAAACGAGTACCAATGTTACGCTGTTTTAACTTGTCAAATTGGATTTATATGCCACCTGGAGAACACACACATATATTCGACACCTCAAAACAAACACCTCCAAAGGCTTTAAACAATTATTCTGTAATAATGTTGTTATCATGTATATTATTTGCACTTTGTGATTATTTCTTCTCCTCTGCTATATGAATCTTGCACCTAACAGATTACAAATGCCATATTTGTTTACAAATGTGACAGTATACATGTGATGTGTTACAACAGCGAAAGGAACCTGGGATCACTGTAGGTACACTAGTTTATTTATTTTAAGTTTACTATTAGATATCAGTGTAATTTTTTGTCAGAAGAAATCCAAAACCATGTTCTGAAATAGTGTCTTGTTTCTCCACTAGGCAGTGCCACAAATTCCTCAAAAAAACTAACAAAACACACACACACACAAGTGTCATATTAACTAATGTAAATCCACCTGATGATGGAGGTTTAAACCTTTGAAAGTACTTTGGAGTACTGTGCAGACTGGCGACCTGCGGAAGTGCTGCTCTCCGTGGCTGATAGAAGTGGGAGGAGGTGCACAGATAGTATCTTGATGCAGTGGATGTCTGCAGTCTTGAGATGTGGCGTTGGAAATGCAGCTGCAAGACACGTGCCCAAATTTCCAGCACTTACGAGCACCACATAGGGGGAGGGACGTATGGTTTAAAATCATGACAGTAAACCATCCCCTTGACCTTCTCAGGCAATGAATCACCCTCAAAAGCTAAGATGAAGGCACCACTAGCGACCATGTTGTCTTTGGGTCCCCTGTAAATGCCCTGGATGGAATGAACACCCCGCCATTCTACACTGGCACACAGCTTGTCGTCATACTGCAAGATGAGGTAGCAATGGAAAGTAATCTCCTGGACCATGTTGAGGCTTTCATGGGGAGTCACAGAAACAAGAATATCACCCAGCCAATAACAAGTTAGTTACGCACGGGATTGTGTTGGGGTTGCTGTCTGAATCCAGACTGCAGCAATTCTCATCTTGGACAGTGATGTCACTTCCCCAAACTTATCATCAAGATGTTCAACAAAAAATTGAGGCTTCATACATAGAAAGGAGTCCCTGTCCATTCTGCTACAGACTAAATACCGAGGCGAATATGGCTCTCTTCTTTCTGTAACTGTACGACCCTCCCATGGTGTAGCAAGGGAGGGAAACGATTTAGGATCATATCTGTCAGCATTGTACTCCATGTTGTCCATCTTAAGACACTGCTGCCGCCATACAGTCACCAGCAAGAGATGACTTAGTCCACTTCATTGTGGGTCACCTGACCTGATGCCACCATCTCAGATCAGGGGCTCTCCCCATGGGCACCACCCAGCCACAGCAAAGACCACCTGGCATGATGGCCGTTGCCAGGAGTCCTGATGCCCCAGGAAGACAGGCATCTACTCCTTGGCATACATGGGAAGTTTACAGCTCAGGCATCAGCAGTGCCATCCCTGTGTTGTCAGGGGACTACCACCAAATGAGTACATGACGGGCCCGTCACAAGGGACTGGCTACCATGCTGGATATTGGGCACAGAGAAATCCAATAATGTCGGGTCAAAAGAGTACAGGAGACAATGGAAGAAGATGACATAGTCCAGAAAGTGTCTTGCCCAAATAGTTGTATTGGAGGTGGAGATGCAAAGCCATGACAAGAGGCTCAGGAGATCGAATCTAAGGGCACTACGGATAACTCATGGACCACGTAAGGCATCCTTCCTCATCTGGCCCGCACTTCTGTAGAAGTTGGATAGTGGAACGTCAAACCATAAAATGAGACCTGAACTTATAGGGCCGAAAAGTGAGAGACTCCTTTTAGTCGCCTCTTAGAGCAGATAGGGACACCTTAAGCCTATTCTAATCCCCAGACCAGCAGAGAGAAGCAAAGTTGAGACTCACCATATTGCAGAGATGCTAAGTCACAGATAGGTGTAACAAAAAGAGTGCCACAAATGAAACTTTTGGCCCATAAGTCTTTCGTCAAAAATAGATGACACACACACACACACACACACACACACACGACTGCAGTCTCAGGCAACTGTAGACACACAGCAAGCAGCAGCACCACTGCCTGTTGGGAGTGGTGACTGGACAGCATTAGTGAGGGGGCTGAGGTGGGGAGGGATAGTAGGGTGGTGGTGACATACAGTACAGTGCTGCTGGGGAGCATGCAAGGATGAGGTGGCAAGAGGGTAGAGCAGCTATGTGTTATCAGGCAGTTAGATGGTGCACTGGGGAGAGGTGGGGAGGGGGGGTACCAGAAAAGGAGAGAAGTAAAAAGGCTGGTGTGGTGGTAGAATGAGGGCTGTATGGTGCTGGAATGGAACAGGAGGCTTGGTGGGTGAAGACAATGACTAATAAAGGTTGAGGCCAGGAGGGTTACGTGAATATAGGGAAAGTACCCACCTGCACAATTCAGAAAAGCTGGTGTTAGTGGGAAGGATCCATATGGCAGAGCCTGTGAATCAGTCATTGAAATGAAGGATGTCATGTTTGGCAACATTCTCAGCTACCAGGTGGTCTACTTTTTTCAGTGACCATTCATGTGGACAGATGGTTTGTTGGTTGTCATGCCCACATAGAATGCAGTAGAGTGGTTGCAGTTTTGCTTCTAGATTAAATGACTGGTTTCACAGGTAGCCCTGTTTTTGACGGGAGAGGTGATGTTTGTGATGGTGGTGGGAGGATGTATGGGACAGGTCTTGCATCTAGGTCTATTATAAGGGTATGAGCCACGAGGTAAGGGGTTGGGAGCTGGGGTTGTGTAGGGATGGACAAGTAGATTGCGTAGGTTTTTGGATAGTGGAATACCACTGTGGGAGGTGTGGGAAGGATAGTGGGCAGAACATTTCTCACTTCAGGGCACGACAACATGTAGTCAAAACCCTGGTGGAGAATGTAATTCAATTGCTCCAGTCCTGGGTGGTACTGAGATACATGCAGAACGATCCTCTGTGGCCAGACAATGGGAGACTGGAAAGATAAAGCATGAGAGATTTGTTTTTATACAAGATTGGGAGGATAATTACGATCAGTGACGGCTTCAGTGAGACCATCAGTTTATTTTACAGACTATAAGATGCTGCGGGCCATAAGGCATACTTTCATTTTTTGACAGCTTTTTAAAAAGTAACATTTTAAAAAATTTTAATATTAGATTGTAAAGCCAGGCTACAAAAAATTCTTAATGTATAAAACCGAAATGACCTAAAGGCCCCTGAATATGAAAATAAAGTTGTTGTTCTCCTTCATGACCACTGTCTTTTTCATACGAGAGATAGTCTTCACTGCCTGCCAAAGCATTACTTATACTGCAGTTCTTGAAAGATTTGACCATAATGTTGTCTCTTACTCTAGACCACGACTTTCTTCCACTGCCACACTTGTTTGATTGTAGGTCCTTTCAATGTTCTCTCTGACAGGAGTCCTTGTTGGGTTTCGTCTGTAGCATGTCAGAAAATACGCCAGAGCAGAAGTGGGCTGCAACTGAGCCAGCCGCAGGTGCTGCACAGCAATACACGACCGACTGGCATTGCAAAGCTGAGTTAGTTGTGCATGGTATAGCAACAGCCAATGCTGCAGTACATTAGCAGAAGATCGGGAGCCTTTTCTCACCTGCCACCAGTTGTGTTTAAAATATTTGCCTGAAGCCCTCAACAAATATAGTCTGGAACGTATAAACAATCAGCCATTCGTGTACTAAATGATTCTTGTCTCAGTATCAGAGCCAACAACGCCCAGAAGCCTGTGATACCCTGGGGACTGACATCCTAGAATGCAGTATGTGGTCTGCTGTTTGACCATTACACAGGATAGCCTGCTATGAGGCATGAGGGAGCTGGCTGCTCACTGGAGGAAGTTCACTGCCATTATCAGCTGCACCACTGTCGCAGAGAGACTGCTGACCGTGACAATGACAATGAGTGACCCCATATTCAGTCTCACTCTTTACACTGTCAGCAATGCCAGATTTCTCTTACTTCGCTTGAGAGACAATTGGAAGCCGCCTCCAAGCTGCTCCAGATGTACTATGGCTGAGGGCTGGAAAAAAGAAAGTAATTAAATGTATCCACAGTCGCTCTAACATCCCATTTCACTCTCCACGTGTGACAGGCCAAGTGTCATGCAACACTGATGTCAGAACTTCACCTTCTTCTTAGTGCAATGTTTGAAACTACACCCTATGTTACAATGAATAACAAACAAAAATAAAAAAAAAAAAAAAAAAAAATTCTTATATTTTGGTCATGGAAAAGACATCTGACCGTCATGAGTTTTATAAAGTAGATTTTATTGCAAATAGAGAACCTGTGCACTTTTCTACCCTTAGAGGTAATGGAAGGCATGATTGATTAGTGACAGATGTGTACAGTGTAACCTCAAGGGTCATTAAGTGCAATGTATGAAATCACTTATAGGAAAACGTTACACTAGTAATCATCTGGGCCATATGGCTAGGCAGTGCTGTGAGTCAATATGGCTCATGATTACATGTAGGAATTAAGTTAATGGATTTTGTCTCCTTGTCTTGTGAATGTTAGTTCTCCAAAGTGAGCGTTGTCAAGGACAAAGCTTCAGTAGAACCAGATACATAAGGTGTGCTGTAACCAGAAGCAGTATGCATATTGTTAGAAAATGTAGCACAATTACCAGCAGAAATTGAAGAACTTCGTGTGTTGACAGTAGCACAATCGTAAAACAGTGTGTAAATTTGTCAGACAAAACCTTAATTAGTCCTTGTCCTGGTAAAACAACTAACAACGAGCAAGTCTTCACCTTCGATATCTGGCTCAGATGCAAGTTTGGCCTAATGAAGTATTATTGACTGTTACAGCTAGGACTAACAGGGGAAGTAAAAATGTATTTAGGGCATACAGTAGGTCTGAAGGGAGCCACATCATTAGAAGTATTAAAGGAAGGGTTAATTCAAAGATATACAGATCAAAATAGTGCCAGACACTAGGGAACAATTAGCGGTAATAACTAAGAAAAATACAGAACCTGCTTGCACAGAGGGTAAGGAAAATTAATGGACGTACCTGAGCATTGGGGCAAGATGCTGAAGTCAATGACATTATTTCACAAGAAGTAGAGTAGAGGGACTTCGATGCTTTTTTAAGAGGGCTGCATGCGGATATGTCAGTATGTGTGTGTGT
Organism: Schistocerca americana; assembly: GCF_021461395.2. NCBI lineage: Eukaryota > Metazoa > Arthropoda > Insecta > Orthoptera > Acrididae > Schistocerca > Schistocerca americana. The sequence continues at coordinate 28,880,566 of NC_060129.1, read as the reverse complement.
ACAGTGTACAGGGTATCAGAAACATTTGTGCACAGCAGTGTGGTAACTACAGTGTGTGAGGAGATCAATTTGTCAACTGGAATGAAGGGCAAATGGACCATGTTTGCAGCTTATATAAAACATTTCAAGTTTGGACAAATACAACATGTAACAGCCTCAGGGTGATGTGAATGAAGTAAGAAGACGTAACAGTTTTAAAAGTAGAGGAGCAGGGAGGTGTAAGGTATTAAACACTAGATGGGACCCCTGTCCGCCTATGGTGATTACCAGTAAGACTAGATGCTACAGAACTGTATGCAGAATTGGATGTGATAAGTACTGTATGCGTTAAGAAGAGTAGTGGGATAAAAAAGTATTCCATGATATTATTGGACACAGGGGAGCATGTTTCAGTCGCCACGAGTGATCTGGTGAAATGTAAGCAATTAGACCCACCGCAGTACAGACTGCATGGAGTGGGAATAAAGAAGTCACCATTAGGACGGTGGACATAGGCATCCACTAGCATACGGCTTAATTTAAACAATAACTAGAGATGGTGCCAACCACAATTGAGGGTTACGACATGATTCTGGGACTAGATTTCTTTTATCAGCATTGTGCCATAATTAACTTCCAGCTACATAGGGTGGAACATGGCAGACAAATGCTTCAGAGAGGTTAAAGTCACAGTAGAGAGGTGGCAAGGAGAGTCTGTTGCAAAAGATGAACCAATTTAACCATGAATAACCATACTAAGACTTGATTTGCATGATTATGTATCTAAGGGTACTGGGAAATTACTTTTGGTCAGTGTTTAGACTAGCTTGCCAGTAGGAATTCTGTGTGTGGTGGAAACATCAGAAGAGAATGAAGTAATAGATAAAGTGGGTTGTTTATTTAACAGACATATCATGCACATACCTGTTTAGGAAAGGAGTGAGACAGGGTTGTAGCCTCTCCCCGATGTTATTCAATCTGTATATTGAGCAAGCAGTAAAGGAAACAAAAGAAAAATTCGGAGTAGGTATTAAAATTCATGGAGAAGAAGTAAAAACTTTGAGGTTCGCCGATGACATTGTAATTCTGTCAGAGACAGCAAAGGACTTGGAAGAGCAGTTGAACGGAATGGACAGTGTCTTGAAAGGAGGATATAAGATGAACATCAACAAAAGCAAAACGAGGATAATGGAATGTAGTCAAATTAAATCGGGTGATGCTGAGGGGATTAGATTAGGAAATGAGACACTTAAAGTAGTAAAGGAGTTTTGCTATTTGGGGAGCAAAATAACTGATGATGGTCGAAGTAGAGAGGATATAAAATGTAGACTGGCAATGGCAAGGAAAGTGTTTCTGAAGAAGAGAAATTTGTTAACATCGAGTATAGATTTAAGTGTCAGGAAGTCGTTTCTGAAAGTATTTGTATGGAGTGTAGCCATGTATGGAAGTGAAACATGGACGATAACCAGTTTGGACAAGAAGAGAATAGAAGCTTTCGAAATGTGGTGCTACAGAAGAATGCTGACGATAAGGTGGGTAGATCACGTAACTAATGAGGAGGTATTGAATAGGATTGGGGAGAAGAGAAGTTTGTGGCACAACTTGACTAGAAGAAGGGATCGGTTGGTAGGACATGTTTTGAGGCATCAAGGGATCACAAATTTAGCATTGGAGGGCAGCGTGGAGGGTAAAAATCGTAGAGGGAGATCAAGAGATGAATACACTAAGCAGATTCAGAAGGATGTAGGTTGCAGTAGGTACTGGGAGATGAAGAAGCTTGCACAGGATAGAGTAGCATGGAGAGCTGCATCAAACCAGTCTCAGGACTGAAGACCACAACAACAACAACAACAACAACCTGTTTCTACATGTCATTTCAGCACAGAGGGCATATGATTAACAAGCCAGGAATAGTTGTGCCAAAAATATCGATTTTGGTTTGATTAGACACCTAAATGCAAAAACCCAAACATCACAAACTATGGACCATTTAGAGCTATGCTAATATTTTCAACAATGCATTTGAAGAGTGATTATCACCAGATATAGCCTGCATCACAGAATTGACACAAAACAGCATTTCTGACACTTTGGGGATGCTACCAAATTAGAAGCATGCCATTCTCATTAAAAAATGCACCTTTAACATTTCAGAGATTGTTGGATGCAATACTCAGAAGTTTGAAACCATGGCAATGCTCTGTGTACCTTGATGACATAATCGGCTTTGGAAGTGATATGAAACAGCATATGCAGTGATTACGGGAAGTATTCCTAAGGTTAAAAGCAGTGAAGTTAACACAGTACAGAAAAGTGTGATTTTGCAATCTAATAGATAGCATACCTAGGACATGTCACAAGATGGACTTAAGAGAGACCCAAGGTTAACTTGAGAGTATGTTAATTTCCTGTACCATAATGTGTAAAAAGAGTAATTTTGGACATTTGTACTATTACCACTGGATCACAAAAGGATGTGCGGATATTTTCGGAAGGTTGACACAATTGTTAAAAGAAGGGTACTAAGTTTGTTAGGTCAGAACAGTGCCAGCATGCTTTTGAGGAGTTAAAAAAAGTTTTAACATTGAATCCCATTGTGGCATTTCCAGATTTTAATAGCGAATTTGTTTCATTATGTGAAGCATAGAACCATGCGCCAGGCTGTCTTATCAGAAGAGGTGGAATGTGTAGAACATCCAACAGTTTAGCCTCAAGGCAACTGAATTCTGGAGCATGAAATTATTCCAAAATGGAGAATGGGATGTTAACCTTATTTATGGTCTCTCATATTTCAAATTTTATCTGTACGGTAAAACATTTAGAGTAATAACAGATCAGTGGCATTAAAATATTTGTGGGGATTAAAGAATCCTCAACAACATGACATGACATGACATGATGGGCAGCAAGACTAAGCGAATTTGATTTTGAACTTATGAATAAAACTGAGAAAAAGCATGGAAATGCAGATACTTGAAGTAGAAAAGCAGCAGTATTACATATTACTCAGAATATTAGGGTACACAAAACAGGTCCGAAGTTCAGAAGAACGCGAAATCCCGAAAATTTACAGACGCGCGAAATTTGGCACGGACTTCAATACGAGATGCCTTTAATAGGTTCCACAACGAAACATTGTCTTGAAATTTGCTAGAAAATCTGAAGAAATTCTGGTTGTATGTAAAGTACACAAGCAGCAAGACGCAGTCAATACCTTCACTGCGCAGTGCCGATAGTACTGTTACCGATGACAGTGCTGCTAAAGTGGAGTTATTGAACGCAGTTTTCCGAAATTCCTTCACCAGGGAAGACGAATGGAATATTCCAGAATTTGAAACACGAACAGCTGCTAGCATGAGTTTCTTAGAAGTAGATACCTTAGGGGTTGCAAAGAAACTCAAATCGCTTAATACAGGCAAGTCTTCAGGTCCAGATTGTATACCGATTAGGTTCTTTTCAGATTACGCTGATACAATAGCTCCCTACTTAGAAATTATATACAACCACGTGCTCACCGATAGATCTGCACCTACAGATTGGAAAATTGTACAGGTCACACCAGTGTTTAAGAAGGGTAGTAGGAGTAATCCATCGAACTACAGACCTATATCATTGACGTCGGTTTGCAGTAGGGTTTTGGAGCATATACTGTACTCAAACATTATGAATCACCTCGAAGGGAACGATCTAGTGATACGTAATCAGCATGGTTTCAGAAAACATCGTTCTTATGCAACGCAGCTAAATCTTTATTCGCATGAAGTAATGGCAGCTATTGATGCGGGATCTCAAGTTGATTCCACATTTATAGATTTCTGGAAAGCTTTTGACACCGTTCATCACAAGTGACTTCTAATCAAGCTGTGGGCCTATGGGGTATCGTCTCAGTTGTGCGACTGGATTCGTGATTTCCTGTCAGGAAGGTCGCAGTTCGTAGTAATAGACGGCAAATCATCGAGTAAAACTGAAGTGATATAAGTGTTCCCCAGGGAAGCATCCTGGGACCTCTGCTGTTCCTGATCTATGTAAATGACCTGGGTGACAATCTGAGCAGTTCTCTTAGGTTGTTCACAGATGATGCTGTAATTTACCGTCTAATAAGGTCATCCGAAGACCAGTATCAGTTGCAAAGTGATTTAGAAAAGATTGCTCTATGGTGTGGCAGTTGGCACTAATTAACGAAAAGTGTGAGGTGATCCACATGAGTTCCAAAGGAAATCCGTTGGAATTCGATTACTCAATAAGCAGTACAATTCTCAAGGCTGTCAATTCAACTAAGTACCTGGGTGTTAAAATTACGAACAGCTTCAGTTGGAAAGACCACATAGATAATATTGTAGGGAAGGCGAGCCAAAGGTTGCGTTTCATTGGCAGGAAACTTTGAAGATGCAACAAGTCCATTAAAAAGGCAGCTTACACTACACTCGTTCGTCCTCTGTTAGAAAATTGCTGTGCGATGTGGGATCCTTACCAGGTGGGATTGACGGAGGACATTGAAAGGGTGCAAAAAAAGGGAAGCTCGTTTTGTATTATGACGTAATAGGGGAGGGAGTGTGGCAGATATGATACGCGAGTTGGGATGGAAGTCATTAAAGCAAACACGTTTTTCGTTGCGGCGAGATCTATTTACGAAATTTCAGTCACCAACTCTCTCTTCCGAATGTGAAAAATATTTTGTTGAGCTCCCAACCTAAATAGGTAGGAATAATCATCAAAATAAAATAAGAGAAATCAGGGCTCGAACAGAAAGGTTTAGGTGTTTGTTTTTCTCGCACGCTGTTCGGGAGTGGAATGGTAGAGAGATAGTATGATTGTGGTTTGATGAACCCTCTGCCAAGCACTTAAATGTGAATTGCAGAGTAATCATGTAGATGTAGATATAGAAGAACTACAAACCCAAGTAGAAGTCTTTGACAGGGAAGTAGTTATTAAAATGGTTGCAGTCTGTAGAAAATAGTGCTTCAGCTACAGGTAAATTTGTTCCAAGAACAGTATTTAAAGGGTTTAAGGAAAGTAAAGAAGGAACAATCACCGAAGTTGAGGTTGGTATCAGAACTTGAGCATGAAGACTTGCCCTTTAATTTGGGGTAGTCACAGCATCAGTGAGACCTGATGGAAGAAAAGTTTCCATTTCCATTTTTGTAACAGTAACAAGCAAACAAACGCATCATGAGTACATAACTCATCAAGTGGGGAATATTGAAGGATTTTTTTCTTGTAAAACTCAGCAACTATTATTCACTGCAAAAGACAAAGGAAGATATGTACAGATGGAGGAAGCAAAGTTACAAAAATACCACCTAGAGAAAATCACAGTCTGTCAGAGTATGGTAATAAGATTGGGACAGGATTCCTGTGCAGTGAAATTGCTAATGGGACAAAGGAGGAAAGAGAATGAAATTAAAAAGTGGTCCAGCCAGAACTGTACTTTCAGCAGGTCGAGGCACATGGGTTGTACTCCAGCTTTGCCAAGATGGTAGTAGCAGTTAGTTGTTTCCAGAAGCAGAGGGGTACATCAGCAAAGAGGCTACAATGAAAGGTGAATGCTTTCTTATTAAATGGAACAGTGTGCAACATAATTGGGCCTACTTTCTGTCCGCACACCTCAATTTCAGGAAAAAGTCACTTGAGTACTTTCCAGCTGCATTTGTACTGGCCAGAGGAGCCCATGGAAGTGCCACGTCCATCAAATCTAACCAGCTTAAATCACACTCTAGGGCCATAACTAATGTAATCTATAAACACACTTCTGAACCAGCAGGAGTGATCAAGCTCCCTGAAACCTTATTACAGCACATAAATTCACATTGTAAAAATCAGCACCGGAAAGAAACAACAGAGGCTATTGTCATACCAACCACCACAGCTGCACTTGCTCTCCTGAGCCTGGTGTTGTTCTGGTACATAAAAGAAAATAACATGACCCAGTCATAGTTCAGAGTCCACTGGCTTGGATAACCCAAGCATAAAAGCAGCAGAATGCACAGTGAATCGATTTATTTTCGCTTTTGTGTGGGGAGTAGAGTTAGAAAAAACTGTGCAAGAAGCATAGTAAAGAAATTAGTTCCATGGTGTTTGAGTTAAGGTGCAGGGCAAGGTGTCCTATGGAAATGTGTAAGATTCAGTGAAAGGGTTAAGGTAACTAACTGTTAGAATAATACTTAAGAGGAGGAATAAGGGCAGAAATACTACTCACCAGTAACTCTAGTGTAATGTGTAGTATAGTTTGGTCAATCTGAGGGACAGAGTCTTGATAAAAAGAAGGTGAATGTAGCATATCGACCATAGTTGGTAAAAAAGAACAGAAGTGAGTTGAAACAGAGCCAGCTGCAGACAGGTAAGAGTGTTATGCATTGACAAAGCAAAACATGGCTAACTTGCCTTGCAAAGCAGATCCAGCTGGGCATAGTATAGCAACAGCCAATGCTGCAACATGCTAATGGAAAGACAGAAGCTTTTCATCAAACAAACGTAATCTGGAGCATAGAAGTACTCAGTGATTTGTATACTACATGATTCTTGGAATGCAGCATGGGGTCCACCATTCAAACACAAGACAGGGCAACCTGCCCTGAGTCACAAGCAAGGTGCCTGCTCACTCTTGACATAGCCTTCTGTGAATATGTGTCAGAGTTAGACATACAGCACGTCTCCGACAATAAAGGCTACTCTGCCAAAGCCATCTGCACACAGATTACTTTGATACAACACATCCAACACATGCTGCGAGCTCATATGCCACTTGCCATGCAGTACTAAGGCAGTCTGTTGTGACCTTACAGCAAAATAACAGTCCTCTCTTCTGAAGTCAAACGTGGTTGACCCTGCCCTGGACTTTGGGATACAGTTTCTGTCTCTATGTATTGTCGCCACATCCAAGAAAAAACAGAACAATTCACACTAAACCATCAGGCCACATCAATTTTTGACTGTCCTGCTTCCTTTCTTTCTATGGCTCTCCACTGCAGAGTCTGGTAGACATTTTCTCTGTGTCAAACTGCATTGTCTGTAGCTGTGTACACAGCTATTGTGGATGTGGGGCTACCCAACAAACACTACCTCATTTCATACGTGCACTGACATCACTGACACAATTGTCACTTGACCAGAATGCCACCTTCCATGTAGAACACAATCGTAAGGGCATCTGGTTGACAGCTTGTAAGACTGTATCGTGAATTAAACACAGGACAGGGAAGTATTTGTTTGTTGCTTTAATTTTGGATACCAGTGTAGTTTTGGACATTTTGCATTCAGTTCTCAATTTGCGCGTGTAGTCTTCTTCCTTTTCTCAGTTCTTCCTTATTAGCAAGCCAATCACGAATCGCTCTTTATGATGGAGGAGGACCAAAATGCCACTCAGCTTCTCTGTTTCCATATTGATCTCCATATGCTATTACCTTCAATTTAGAGCCCACATCATATGAAACCTCATTTTTTTCCATTAGGAAACTACTAAAGAAAATACTCTTCTATTACTGATAACACTAACCACTTTCTGTTGAAGTTCACTGGCACTATAGACTGCAGTGACACATCAAAGGCTAGACTGTGTTCTGCGTTTGTGATGGCCGTACAGGAGGGGGACAGTGTTAGCAAGCTTGTGAAGCTCCGTAACTCTTGTTTTTCACATCAGTGCACTGCTGCTGCCAGTTGCATCCAATGTTGCCAGATAGACAGAGGTTTCCCACAGCATTGAATATATGGCCTGTTTTAAGCCTGGAAGGAATTTAAAATCAAACACTAGACATTTTTAGTATAAGTCACACACAAATGTTGTACAAAACTTTTTGAAGAAAAAATGTGTCATACCCCATAAAATATGTTATACTTTTGTTCTCTCTAAAATATAAAGTCAAATTGATGATATTTCCTTGTAAGTGACACTCTTTGCGTCTCAGTGACCTGCCTATCTCTCTCAACCTTCCTGTATCTATTACTAACTATTTTGATGAAGGAACTAATAATTTGAAAAGCTAGGGAAGTTCCTTATACTTTTGTGTGCATTTATTGTCAGTACTAGCGATTTAACCTCCCAAAGTTAAGTGAAGGGCAGCCATTTTGTTTGACAAATTTGTAGTTTTGAGCCATTCCAGAATGTAAGCTTGAGAGTAAAATATAATATTCTGAAACTTATGTTTGGCTTTGCATCAGGGTTTATCTGTAGAATCTATTTTCTTGTCTGCGGAGTAAAAAATATAAATAATTTCAAACATCTATTTTTTTAGAGAGTTACAAGTAGAAGTTACAATGAAATGAAGAATCTTTGTCTTCACATTACATACCTAATGAACTCATCAGTATGACACTTCCTGTGTGCTGATTTGAACTGTGTAGACCATGTTACAAAATACATTTGTTTGGCTATAGTGAGGCACTTTAAGTTAAAATTCATCATATTTGCTGCCAGATATGGGACTAAAAATTCTGATTAAGTTGTGATATCCAAAGAAGAATTTATCAGCAAGGATTCTTACTACACAGAAGGCAGGTCAGGAAGTTAAGTTTAATCAAAAGAATTTTTTTAAATGGTGCTGTAAAGCAAAGATTTTATGGGGGAATTATTTTGTGGATGAAACAATAAAAGTTTCATTTGCTGAATAAGTTACAGAGTAATGCATCTGTATATAAAGGCTGGAGCATTGCCACACATTATTAATACTAGCTTTCTGTTAAAGATGGTGGATAGTAAATGAGAGAGAGAGAGAGAGAGAGAGAGAGAGAGAGAGAGAGAGAGAGAGAGAGAGAACAACATGATGTCACAAGAGTTCAGAAGAAAGGAAAGAGAGCAACTTGGCAAATGTCTAGATTTTAAGTAAACATCAGGAAAAGCAGTGAAATGATCAGAATAGCTACATCCAGACAGCCCAACTTGGAAATATGCAGTAACAAACAAATTAATTGTTCCAGTGCAACAACTTCCATATTTAGGCAAACATTAACAACAGAAACTGAATAACAAGGTTTAAAAGGAAGGGAAGCTAACAGTTGAATTTTTTTACAACAGAGATTACAATCTGTCAAGCACCTGACAAATGGGATACTATGTTACTTGAAGGTCCAAAGACTAAAATGCACAGAGTTGTGCAAAAACACTACATAGTATTTTCAGCTCAAGGAGCTTATAAGCAATTTTAGGCAGACACAGAAATGGGGCACATAAAAAATACATTCATTCATTACACATTTTGTTGGTTTTGAATACACCTCAATGTATGTATGAAGGTATCATTATCTGGTGAATGCACTGAGAGAGAGACTGAGAAGAGCATTTTTCACAAGGTAAGGAGTTACAGGAATGTGTAGTTTACTGTTAATTCATGTGCACTATAAACTCATGTGTAGTGTAAAAACTAACTCCTAGACTTCACTCCACATTAAATAATGAAGTAGACTGACCATATAGCAAAAAGGAAAAAATGGATTGATGCTGACAGGCAACACAAGTATGCAGAAGTTAATGGTACGATTCCTAATGTAGTGTCAGAAATTTAAAAGCAAATTTTATATTTAATATCTCACTGCTTCATTAAAAATTCACAATCTGCTGAATTGGGGATGTGTGTAAAATAGATCTCTCAAATCTGGAGATCTACAGACAGACTTTGTAGATACTTTTTCTCTGATTAATGAAGACAATATTCAAAGTGTTCATTCAGCACATGAACAAGTACAGGCTTCACAGGATGCTGCAGGGACATTTTATCATGCCATCATCACTAGTGAAATCCAACACATGAAACAGTTTCTGTTGCTGTGTTGTCATATAAATAATAGCTGATCCAAAGAAGAAAAACTCCTGTCTCACGAAAGTTGACAATTTGTTGAGATGGCTGTACTTCCATTTTTGAAAACAAGCATACATTATACAGTTTATGTTCAAAAATATTTGAAGTGGAATCTGACTGTGTTATTCTTTCCTGCATGGCATGGTAAAGTTTTCATGGATGTTATTGGTGGTACAATGAGGAGAGGAGGTGAAACCAGATGAAATACAGAAAATAGTATGTAGTTTTTATGAATTTGCACAAACACAGATTCAAGCAAAAGCCTTGTTTTATAGCACTGGAAGATGGTTTTTGGACAACTGACGGACATAACTTACATTCAGGTAAAACTTTTTGCTCATATTCAGAACTATTGATACTTTTTACCTTAAGCTATCGTAATATTGTTGTCACAACAACCCTGAAGCTTGAAAAATGAAACATCATCTCATGACAGGATTAAACCCATCGAAGATGTGCTGGGTATTCAGAGGTGTAAAATGATTCTTGCAAGGATCAAATGCTGCGGATGAAGACAATTGCAACAGATGCTGGCAAGGATGGGCATGCTGGTCTGATAAATCCTGGATTGTTTGTCACTGCAGAAATTTTAAATGAGGGAGGTATAAAACAATTTCTATGGCATCTCTGAAAAAGCAGAAGCTATGGTAATTTTTTTTGAAGCCCATTTCAAAGGCTACTATTTATTCACACAATAGAGAAGTGAAAGCACTTTTTGTAAGAACTGAATAAATTTGAACATTAATAAATTAACAAATGATTATTTAAAAAGCAAAACATATTACTTATGTCAAGAATTGGGACCTATGTGTTGCAAGATGAATCTTCTTTTTAATAAGAAAATGTAATATAATGAAAGATTGAAAGACCTACGTATTTAAATCGTACAATTTATGTATAGTTTTAGTTTCTTAGAATACCAAAAAATTGCATAATGAATGACACTTTTTGTGCGAGCTGCGTACAGAATCCATGGTGTCCCAAATGCCATTAGTTTTTCACCTTCATCTCCAAGATTTCAAGTTTTAGATACAATTATTTTATGCCTAATGTAACACATTCCTTATGTACTTGTATTTTAAAGGAAAGGTGTAATTCAAATAATTTTTGATTTAAACATAATTTTGAAAAATTCTCTCACGAGCTATCTTTAATTCCACACAGCCAACTGTATAATGAACAACCCAAAGGTCACATTTAAATATTATCAAAAAATGAGCATAGCTTCTAAAAGTAATTTTGTATGAAGAAAATGCAATGAAGAACTGACAGAACTTGGTAAATTAGTTAATAAATTTGTTTACTTCAGTCATTTCTACAATGAAGTAAACAAATTTATTAACTAATTTACCAAGTTCTGTCAGTTCTTCATTGCATTTTCTTCATACAAAATTACTTTTAGAAGCTATGCTCATTTTTTGATAATATTTAAATGTGACCTTTGGGTTGTTCATTACAATTACAATTACAGCAGTCTCCCAATGCTGGGATGACTTTTTCATTCTGTAACTGTAAAAGTCACTGTGTTTTAAGGTGAAGACCTTGTTAAGCAAGGTTCAGAGAGCATTTTCATCTGGAAAGGAAGTTCCTTGAAGCTTGTTCAACAGAGAGCAGGAAAGGAGAAAATCTGAGGGTGGTACACTGGGTAAATAAGGTGTGTGTGCAATGACTTCAAAACCCAACTCCTGTGAACTTTTTTTTTTGTCAGTATAGCAGATTGCAGGTGGGTGTTATCCTGGAGTAGTGTCTTCCTGGTCGTTGTTCATGTACTGTATCGGCAATATCTCAGTTCTTGACAGTAAATGTCAGCAGTAATAAGTCGTTACATCTAAAGGACGTAATTCATAGTAAACCACACAGGATGTACCGCATTATCTTTTGTGGATGCCTTTTGTTGCTGTTTTGTTTGGGCTCAACCATTCCTTTTTTTTCCTTATTTTAGCACAAAGCCACCATTTCTTATCAGCACAATGATACAGGGCACTAAAGATTAGTGTTCTTTGCAAGCAACTCATGACAGGCAAGCAAGGATGTGCAAATGGCCACACATTTTTGTGATTTTGTTCCAGTGCATGTGGTATCTGTAGACCCTATTTTTGAACCATCCCCATTGCCCACAAATTTCAGGTCATGAAATGAACACAGTTCATTGAATTTGCCAGTTCTCAAGTACAATGACATGGATCATTGTGAATTAACACATTTAAATGATCATCAATCCCCAAAGATCAGTAACTAATGGCACAACAATTCTCCTTAGAGTGACAAAACCAGTTTCTTGCCAAGCTCTGTCCAATGGCTTTACACACAAACAGGGTGCAAATGTTTCTGGCTGCCTCCACTGCTGTTACCCTCCTATATAACCCAAACAGATTAATATTTCAACAGTGCTATTTCTCCACTTAGCACTCCCCTTTCTCCACTCATGACAAAATGACAATATGTAGACTCAAATATATGTGAACTCAATTAGCAACAGCAAACTACAAATGAAAAATGACAACTAATAAATAAACCCAAAACAACTGGAATATCAACATGCAAAATGAAAGTGCTATCAACTTATGCACCAGCTTAATATTTAGAAAAATAATGAAAAAATATCATGCCATGTCAACAACAATTTCTTAACAGTAGTTGAAAAAATTGGGGGAAAAGTCACCATAGAAATTAGGACCATCAGACTCAGTCAGGAAGTGTATACTTGACCAGACATCAGTTTCATCAGATGAATGGTCAAATCAATCACAAAAATCATCTGGTTACAGAAGCAGGAAGTCTCCTTGTTGTTATCGTAACCATCTAATTACTAAAATATTGTGCTGACTTTACAGCATGACTGAAAGTGGAGAATGACTGAAGTGGAGAAAACTGATTGGCATCCCATTACAACCTTGATCTCCCTTTACTTGGGGAAAAACAGCATTATTGTTTGAAGAGAATTACATGTACAAGAACTGAATCTTAGCTTAGCAATAAAAAACTGGGTCATAGTAATAAATTATACCTTGGGAGGAAAACTGAATACAAAATGTGGAAACATCACATACAATGTCCCACAGGACTCAGCTTTTGACTTATCCTGACCTACATAGATGTTGTGCTAAAACCATTGGAGGTGCCTTCAAAATCTGCAATGCTTGCAGATGACACAAGTACACTAATAACTGGCAAACACATTTATACTAGAAACAGCCAGGAGAATAATGGAACATGCTTGCAAATCCAAACGACTTACATATACAAGGAGATACGAGTGACAGGCACTGGATGAGGATCCACAAGTTAAGTTCTTGGGCATTCAGATCAATAAAAAATTAAGGAGGCACCTTCATGAGAATGAGTTAACCAAAAAGTTCATATCTCTCTGCCTTGCAATTAATGAATTGCCTCCAGAGTGTCAACTTGCAGAAATGCCTCCTAGCATGCTTTCACTCAGTACTATCCTATAGGATAATCTTACAGGGCATGGCAGCTATGAATAAATTAATATTTATCCTATACAAGCTTGTAGTAGGAATGTGATGCGATGTTAGCAACTGAACACCTTGCATAAACCTCTTCACTGACCTATGGTATCTTGCACCGCCATGTCACTATGGAACTCACTATTGGTTTTTACATTAAATAACATAACTATTTTATTTGTTTCTAGTTGGCTGTCCCAGAAGATAATTCCAAAAACAAGTGAAAAATCCAAAAGAAGCCATCATAATTGCCTCTAGGTGAGTAACTCTGAGGGGACCAACTTTACAAGTTTACCAATTTGTTGACCCCATTTCAATTGAAATCAACACAGGTACCAACAAACTGTATGCAGTATGTTTCATTTAGTGTGTGACCAGTAATGTCTACTACTTTCAGTAGCAGGTCATTTCTGATTGCTTTACACCTTAAAAAATGAGTCCTCGAGGGATAAGACCTGGTAGCTGCAACATTAATAAGGGTAATGTGATATGCAATATGGGACAGAAAGTTTGTTGGTAGCGATCACGATTTATTATTCAACTTACGAAATGTTATGAACAGTTTAGTGAGATTAACACTGAACTGAATCTGAAGAGCAGGTAATCCTGTAACAAACTGAAGAAAGCTGACAATATTAGGACTCTCATAGATGGACGAAAAACGGAAGGCATTAAAAATGATCAGAATTATAATTTTGCATCTGGATGGTGTACCAGTGCATTGGAACCTGCAGGAAAGAGTACTTCTGAACAGTAAGCTGCCTGATGGATTGATCAGCTATAAGGGGCTGCAGATCTGACCTTGAAATTTGCTTCATCTCACAGTACACTACCTTTCTTATTGGTGAGAGTTTGTGAAAGGCTCCACCTTCCTCTTCCAACAACTTTGGATGAACTGTGACGCTACATGGCAACAGCGGTGAGTTTCCTAAACTGGCATGCTTGCAAATGCATGGATCAAGTCTATCACCTGGGTGCTTAAATGTGTTGAAAAGAATTTCGATATTTGTGATCAGTAAATGAGTAATCTGATCCTAAACACAGCTGTGAAAAGCACCTTAATGTTGTATGTGCACACACATAAATTGTAAGCAACTGGAAAATCATACGGTTCCTTTGTAAATAAAGGCTTTGCAGGCATGTATACAAGTAAAAATCTGATCCCCAATTCTGTACCCTTTTTTTATGACAGAGTTATAGCCTTGTGAAATCAGATGATTTTCAACATCCTGAGCAATGGCTTGTAAAGGTATAACTTCTTTTAGCAAAATATGGTAACCCTAATTTGTCTTGATGGGTTGCATTTATTGTCGTATGTTTCAGAATTGTTTTCACAAAATTAAATTTGCTTTCACCACTGTTACCTCTGCTGTGGCTAGAGATGTGGTGTGAACATTATTCATTTGTTCATTCTTTGTTTTACACATTGCATTCCATAAATGAAGATGTGGATGGAATTGGGATGAGCCAGGCTGCAAATCTGAGGGTAGAAGCTCCAACAGGAATTTACCTCTGAAGTATACTGACAACCAGCTGCTTGTGACTAGGGCTGATCTACTCACACTGCTCATAGATTATTTTGTATGTTTGTATGTATGTATGTTTGTATGTATGTACGTACGTATATGTACATTAACTACTATGAAAAATATCACTGTTGCTCCTACTACATTAGTCAGCTACGTATTTTACCTACTACCTCCACATACATCAATAATCCACTATCCACCTAATGGCGCGTGGGGAAGGGTACCCCATAACCCTGCAAGTCATTTCCTTTCCCATTCCACTCACAAATACGAGAGAAAAAGGCTTTATATGTGCCTCCATATCAGCCCTGATTTCTCAAATTTATTCTTCATAATCCTCATGTGCAATATATGTTGGAAACAACAAAATTGTTCAGCAGTTAGCTTCAAATGGCAGTTCTCTAAATTTTCGCAATAGCTTTCCCTGAAACATCACCTTCCCTCTGGGAATTCTCATTTGAGTTCCTGAATGACCTCTGTAATACTTGTGTGTTGTTTGAACCTATCAGTAACACTTTAAGCAGCCTGCCATTGAACTGCTTCTCTAACAAAGAATTACTTTGCTATCTTGCTAGTGTGCTCCAAATTCTCATGCAATTACCCAATAAAATTCTCAATTCCACAATTAATATAGAATCTTGCTTCCCATGTGTCAGTATAAAAATGATCAGCCCTATTTTTCTGCATCATTCTTGAGCCCTAGCATTTTATGGTCCTGAGACCACGAAGACTGCATCTCACACTCCAGCTGACACAGCAAAGATGTTAACTGCACAACTGCGTGTGCTACTCAAGATCACTGTTATGGTCACACATCCTATTCATAGATTTTCTCAGGTTTCTACCACTGTGTAATCTAAGTTACATATTTTCAAAGTAACATGTGAGGGTACACGTCAGTGATTTCAGTGCCAATCACATGACATGGTTTTCCTGACCACACAATCAGCAACACATTGTTCTGCACACTTGCTATGGGAGCAGCACTCCATGCTGTGGACACTATCCCTGAACCTCTGGCCCTGTTGCCACGGAGGCATCTTGCTCAACCTGTGATCTCTTGGGTTGCATAGGAAGCCCAGTATAGCGTTTTGTATTTTCATGGTAAGTCGTCCCCAACTACAATCCAGCAATGGCATAATATGAGTCTCTGTGGCATTAAGTGTTGGCCTGCTAGCTGTCAATCAGTTACAATCCTTTACATACTCTCTGAGCTGTCCCTAGCATGATAGTTTGGTTCCTTGACCTGTACACTTGTATAATCACCACACATTTCAGTGTCTCAAGAAGCCAACATTTCAGTGCCTGAAGAATCCTTAATAACCACAGGAAGTTTGATTACGAACAATGACATGAAGACTGAGCCAGTACCCAATCTTGTGCAACTGTGTGTTGAATGTTTCCCAGTCTTTGTCTAGTTTTATTCCTGTGACATATTTATCAATGTGAGCATCCCTTTCCCTTAGCACAGTCATAAAGCATATTCAAAAAATTAATCTTCCTTTGTTAGATCTACCGGGACTCTAATGGTGAGGTCATACATGGCTTCATCTGTATACAATTATTCACCAAAAGCCATACACAGAGTTTTTCTATAGCTGAAAAATTTATAACTAATATTACAAGTACCACAGAAGCTGCCACAATATGTGCATGTCTTGGCCAAAGTATCAGGGCTGATCTACAACACACAAATTTTATCTCCTGCTTCAAAACCAAAACGTTTCTAGGACAAACTCAAGAATAACTATGGTTCACACTATCAGAAGTTATTGAAAGCAGGAATATTCCTCAACTAACCTATACTATTAGAACTTACACTTCATCTAAAAGTGTATTTTGTGACGATCACACACAGCCATTATACAATATAGTTGATATCAACAAGGGCTATGGAAAACAGGATTATGCCAGGCAGCAGTCCCCTTCCACTTCTATTTAGAACAGTCAGTACATAACAGGTGATATGAAAGTCAAGTGCAGGAGTACAAAAATGCTCTACAATTATGAACAGCAAGTTCCAGAAAACTGAAAATCTGTGACAATTCTGCAGCAATGCATCTTTTACTCTACACACTTAACAAAAGACTTATTGCCTGATTACAAGCAATACATCAGAGATGTAAATACTTACAATATTCTCAGTTACATTCATTTCCAAATTTAATTCAGGATCCTCCTTTATAAAATCAGTGGATGGAGATATTCCCAATGGATTTTTAACAGACTGAAAGAAGAAAACAATCTGTGAATTATAACTGCTTGCTAACTTCAGTGTGTAGGACATAGCTCTCAATGTTCCTTTCATATGAGTATCATCCAGCTTTACAGAGATTCTTATTGCTTGGAGAGAGTGAATGTCAGAATGCATCCAAATCAGTTCTAATGCCTCTGATTTTGCTATCAGCCATTGTGTAGTATTAATTTGGCGTATTTTCACTTTATATTCCTCTCACATAATCCACTGTGATTTTAGAGGCACTATGACCTGCTCTATCGGGTGGTCACACTAACATGTAAAAACCTGATATACATGTCTGGCAACATTTCAAAATTAAATTCAGATAATATAGGGATGCAAATAATCATCCAGCTGTAAACCCAAAAACTAAAGGATCTTTGGTCATTAATCAAATGAATATGGCATTCCACACATTATCAGCAAAATTAAGCAAATTTAATGCTATTTACACAGCTTCTTGGTCTTTCACCATGTATTTTCAGTGCCTCCTCTTTAGGAAAAAACGCAAATTTGTGTAAATTACTGGAGGAAAATCATAAGGAATTACATACAGCCAATGCAGGATTTCAGTAATGATGTAAATACTAGAAAAAATAATGACTGGGAACTCGAGAATATACACCCCACTCCCCCCTCCCCCCCCCCCCCCCCCCACCCCACATATCATAGTTCCACATCATCTGTTAGCGTGCTGCGACACAGAGACATGTAACAAAATTAACAGTTACTTCCAAGAGGAAGTCTTCCTTGCTCTCTGTTTACACCAGATATGTACTTAAGGCATTCAGTACATAGAATCATAATAAAAAAATTAATGCAAGGGTAATGATTAATAAAGGTATGCTTGTTACAAGTGCTGTTAAAATATAATTGGTAGTAACCTAGAAATAACCCATGTAACTAGAGTCAACTGGAAGACCACTAACATTCTTTAAAATAGCTGGTATCATAGGTTACAATTGTTCACCATCCTTGAAAATTTAGCTTGATTGCCCGATATTTGTGTCTTGACATTCTTACTACACTTCCTGCACAATACAGAGTGCTTGTGTGAAAACTTACATTATGCTCAGATCCATCAGCATCTTGTTGCAGTTCAGGATCCTGCTTTACCCACACAGGAGTGCTGTCAGTTTGTAATGGATCTTCAAGAAACTGAAAAAAGCAAAAACATGAAGTGATCAAGGCTTCTGGATCTAGTTGGCTCTCTCACACCCACAGAGGAGGGGGGGGGAGGGGGGGAGGGAGAGGGAGAGAGAGAGAGAGAGAGAGAGAGAGAGAGAGAGAGAGAGAGAGAGAGAGAGAGAGAGAGTTGGTAGGTTGGTTGGTTTGTTCGGGGGATTAAAGGGACCAGACTGCTATGGTCATTGGTCCCTTGTCCCAAAACTTAAAAACAATTGCAAAGAATAAAAACGGACAATGGAAAAAAGACAGACAACACAGGATATGAGAAACTTAGACAAAGACTAGACAAGACGAACTAAAAGCACACTGAGTGTGACAGTGGTTGGCTGACCATAGAGAAAAGAGGAAAAGCCAACCACCGAGAACACATTAAAAATTCAGACTAAAAACATAGGCCAAAGGCCAGACTCGACACAAAATATAGGCAAACACTTAGATCATGTGATAAAAGCCCCCTGCCCAAATAAAACGCAAACCTAAGTCCGCCATGGCAGAGTCACCTGTTAAAAGGGCAGGGAGTGTATCAAGCAGCGCTAACATCTGCCTGAGCACAGCTAAAAGGCGACACTCCAACAAAATGTGGACCATAGACAAAACAGAGCCGCAGCCACATAGAGGGGGGTCCTCACAGTGCAATAAGCCGGCTGCTTAAGGCCTATGGAGGGACTGAGTCCTTCGGGCCCTGTGCCAATTCAAGCCAAAGGCAAGGGCAGGGCACACACCATGGGGGCGTATGCAGAGGGGCCTGGAAAGGAGGTGGGAGAGGAAAACCCCAAGACCAGAGAGAAGCTCTCTGACACAGACAGTGATCGTACAACCCGACCGGGGCCGACATTCTGGGAGACGGACGACTGACTGCGGGAACAGGAGACGATAATTAGGATGCCCAGGCAAGCTAAAAACATGGGCAGCATAAGCGGCCAGTAAACGTTGGTGGTGGAGGGACACCTGCCTCCACAAGTAAACTGTTCACAGGGCTGGTCCGGAAAGCACCAGTGGCAAGGCGCAACCCGCTGCGAAGGATTGGGTCCAGCACCTGCAACGCAGAAGGGGATGCCAAACAATAAGCCACACTCCCATAATGCAGACGGGACTGGATTAACACCTGGTAGAGCCGTAAGAGGGTAGATCGGTCGGCACCCCAGCTGGTGTGGCTCAAGCATCGCAGAGCATTTAGATGCTGCCAACACATCTGTTTAAGATACCGAATATGAGGCAGCCAAGTGAACCGGGCATCAAAAACCACACCCAAAAACCTATGTGTCTCCACCACAGCAAGACGTTCGCCGGCAAGATAAAGCCACGGCCCCAGGTGAACAGTGTGTCACCGGCAGAAATGCATAATGCAGGTCTTGGCTGCTGAAAACTGGAAGCCATGCGCTACAGCCCAAGACTGCTCCTTGCAGATAGCGCCCTGAAGCTGACATTCAGCGGCTGCAATGCCAATAGAGCTATAGTAAAGGCAGAAGTCGTCAGCATACAAGGACGCTGAGACAGACGTTCCCACCGCCACGAGCCCGTTAATTGCTATTAAAAACAGGAAGACACTTAAAACAGATCCCTGTGGCACCCCGTTCTTCTGAACTCGGGCGGAACTATGGGAGGCTGCGACTTGCACGCGGAAGGTTCGATGCGACAGAAAATTTTGGATGAAAAATCGGCAGTGGACCCCGAAGACCCCATCCATGAAGCATAGAAAGGATGTGATGACGCCATGTCGTATCGTACGCCTTCCGCATGTCGAAACAGACAGCGACCAGGTGCTGACGGCAGGTAAAGGCAATACGGATGGCTGACTCCAGGCTCACCAGATTGTCGGTGGCGGAGCGGCCTATCGAAACCCACCCTGAGACGGAGCCAGAAGGCCCCGAGACTCCAGTACCCAATTCAACGGCCGGCTTACCATCCGTTCAAGCAACTTGTAAAGAACGTTGGTGAGGCTAATGGGACGGTAGTTGTCCACCTCCAAAGGGTTCTTGCCAGGTTTCAAAACGGAGATAACAATACTTTCCCGCCATTATGACGAAAACTCACCCTCGACCCAAATACGGTTGTAAAGGTCGAGGAGGCGTCGCTGGCAGTCCACTGAAAGGTGTTTCAGCATCTGACAGTGGATGCGATCTGGCCCAGGAGCGGTATCAGGGCAAGCAGCGAGGGCACTGTGAAATTCCAACTCACTGAATGGAACACTGTAGGATTCAGGATGGTGGGTGCGAAATGAAAGGCTCCGACATTCTATCCGCCCTTTAATGGAGCGGAAGGCCAGTGAGTAATTCGAAGAAGTAGAACTCAGAGCAATTACGTCGGAGTCAGTACAAACTGCTCTATTCAGTGAGAGTGCAGGGACGCTGACAGGGGTCTGATAGCAATAGAGGCGTCGAATCTTGGCCCAGACCTGCGATGGAGTGACATGGAGGCCAATTGTGGACACATGCCGCTCCCAGGACTCCTGCTTGCGTTGGCAGATAAGGCGGCGGGCTCGTGCACACAGCCATTTGAAGGCGATGAGGTGTTCTATGGAGGGATGTTGCTTGTGCCACTGGAGCGCCCGCCGGCGATCTTTAATCGCTTCAGCGATGTCAGGCGACCACCAAGGCACAGTCCTCTGCCAAGGGGACCCGGAAGAACAGGGAATGGCAGATTCTGCAGCAGTAACGATGCTGGTGGAGGAAAACAAGTCCCAGTAAGCCTTATTCATAGCCCATCTGCAAGGGCGCCCAGAAGAGTGACTCTGTGGCAGTGACATAAAGATCGGAAAGTGATCACTACCACAGAGGTCGTCATGTACACTCCATTGGACAGAAGGTAAGAGGCCAGGGCTGAAGATTGAAAGGTCAATGGCGGAGTATGTGCCATGCGCCACACTGAAATGTGTTAAGGCACCATCATTTAAAAGGGAGAGATCGAGCTGTGCCAATACATTCTCAACGATGGCAACTCGACCTGTTGCCACTGACCCACCCCACAGAGGGTTATGGGCGTTGACGTCGCCCAGTAACAAGAAAGGTGGCGGCAATTGGGCGATCAGTGCAGCCAGGACATGCTGTAGGACATCACCATCTGGTGGAAGATACAGACTGCAGACAATAACAGCCTGTGGCGTCCACACTCGAACAGCGAAAGCCTCTAAAGGTGTTTGTAGAGGGACAGACTTGCTGTGAAGAGAGTGAAGGACATAGATGCAGACGGCACCAAACACCCTTTCATAAGCTGCCCGGTTCTTATAACAACCCCGACAGCCACGGAGGGAGGGGGTTCACATCGCTGGAAACCAAGTTTCCTGAAGAGCAATGCAAAAGAAAGGGTGAAGGCTGATAAGTTGTCGGAGCTCAGCTAGATGATGGAATAAACCATTGCAGTTCCACTGGGAGGATGATATTGTCCATGACTCAGAAATGCGTGAAGGGACTGGGAAGGCATATTACGCCACTGGGTCACCTGCTGCCTCCGATTGAGCACCTGTGCCAGTGCTATCAATGGTGTCTGAGGGACCGGCGAGATCGAGGTCCTCAGCAGACCCCAGAATCTCCACCTCGTCCTCAGATGCAAAAATGGCTCTGAGCACTATGGGACTTAACTGCTGAGGTCATCAGTCCCCTAGAGCTTAGAGCTACTTAAACCTAACTAACCTGAAGGACATCACACACATCCACGCCCGAAGCAGGATTCGAAACTGCGACCGTAGCGGTCGCGCGGTTCCAGACTGTAGCGCCTAGAACCGCTCGGCCACTCCGGCCGGCTCCTCAGACGCAGAGCTGGAAGGTTGCGGTGGGGTGGGTGCCACCACGAATTCCTTAGTCTTAGAGCTCTTCTTCTTGGATTTCTGATGCTGCTCCTTGGGTTTCACTGGCTGGGAGGGCTTCACCGATTCAGTCTCTGTGACGGAGGAGGATCACAAAGCCCTACGACCAGATGATTGTGGGTACTTACGCCACTGTCGGTCGTCAGCCTTCCCGCTTGTGGAAACCTGGGAAGGGAGGGACCCAAGGGACCCCTTGTGAGTGTGAGAAGCTAAAGAAATTGGACACTTCTCCGGCTTAGAAGCGGGTTGGTTGGTTGGTTTAAGGATCAAAGGCACCGAACTGCAGAGGTCATCGGACCCTTTTTCCAAAATACTAAAAATACCCACAGAGAATAAAAAAATGTTCAACGGAATAGGAGACAGACGACACAGAACAAAAGAAACATAGACAAGGACCAGACAAAACGAAATAGAATCACACTGAGTGTGACGGTGGTTGGCCGACCATAGGAACAAAAAAAATGGAAAAGCTAACCACCGAAAACACATTAAAAACTTAGTTTAAAACCGTAGGCCAAAGGCCAGAATCAACACAAAACAATAAAATAAAACAGAAACACTCAGATTAAAGAATAAAAACTCCCTGCCCTAATAAAACGTAAAACTAAGGCAGCCATAACAGGGTCATCAGATAAAACGGCAGGGAGCGTATCAGGCAGCGCAAATGTCTGCCTGACCACAGCTAAAAGGGGGCAGGCCAACAGAATGTGGGCCACTGTCAAAGCCGCCCCGCAGCGACAGACAGGAGGGTCCTCCCGGCGCAGTAAATAACTGTGTGTTAGCTGGGAGTGGCCAATGCGGAGCCGACAAAGGACGACTGAGTCCCTGCGGTTGGCTTGCATGGATGACCGCCACACAGTCGTCGTCTCCTTAATGGCACGGAGTTTATTGGGTGTGATCCGATCGCTCCATTCAGCGTCCCAAAGCGCAAAAACTTTTCGGCGGAGGACTTCCCGCAAATCAGTCTCTGGGAGGCCAACATCCAGAGATGGTTTACACGTGGCCTCTTTCGCCAGGCAGTCAACATGTTTATTGGCCGGGATACCGACATGACCGGGGGTCCACACAAAGACCACAGAGCGGCCGCAACGCGCAAGAGTATGCAGGGACTCATGGATAGCCATCACCAGACGAGAACGAGGAAAACACTGGTCGAGAGCTCGTAAACCGCTCAGGGAATCGCTACAGATCACGAAGGACTCGCCTGAGCAGGAGCGGATATACGCTAGGGCTCGAAAGATGGCGACCAGCTCAGCAGTGTAAACGCTGCAGCCAGCTGCCAAGGACCGTTGTTCGGAATGGTCCCCTAGAGTTAGCGCATACCCGACACGACCAGCAACCATCGAACCGTCGGTGTAAACAATTCCAGTGCCCTGATACGTGGCAAGGACGGAATAAAAGCGGCGGCGGAAGGCCTCTGGAGGGACCGAGTCCTTTGAGCCCTGTGCCAAGTCGAGCCGAAGGCAAGGGCGAGGAACACACCACGGGGGTGTACGCAGAGGCGCCTGGAAAGGAGGTGGAACAGGGAAAAACCCAAGCCCGCAGAGGAGCTCCTTGACGCGTACGGCGATCGGACAACCCGACCGGGGGCGACGGTCCGGCAGATGGACGACCGACTGCGGGAACAGGACACGGTAATTTGGATGCCCGGGCAAACTAAAAACATGGGCAGCATAAGCAGCCAGTAATTGTTGGCGTCGTACCCGCAGTGGAGGGACACCTGCCTCCACAAGGATGCAGTCCACAGGGCTGCTGCGGAAGGCACCAGTGGCAAGTCGGATCCCGCTGTGCAGTATTGGGTCCAGCACCCACAACGCAGAGGGGCATGCTGAGCCATAAGCCAGGCTCCCATAATCCAGACGGGATTGGATTAACGCCTGGTAGAGCCGCAACAGGGTAAATCGGTCGGCGCCCCAGCGGGTGTGGCTCAAGCATCTCAGAGCGTTTAGATGCCGCCAACACGCCTGTTTAAGCTGCCGGATATGAGGCAGCCAAGTCAACCGGGCATCGAAAACCACCCCCAAAAACCTGTGTGATTCCACCACTGAAAGAAGTTCGCCGGCAAGATAAAGCCGCGGCTCCGGGTGGACAGTGCGTCGCCGGCAGAAATGCATTACACAGGTCTTGGCTGCCGAAAACTGGAACCCATGAGCTACAGCCCAAGACTGCGCCTTGCGGATAGCACCCTGTAGCTGACGTTCAACAGCTGCAATGCCAGTAGAGCTGTAATAAAGGCAGAAGTCGTCAGCATACAGGGAAGCAGAGACAGAATTTCCCACGGCCGCAGCGAGCCCGTTAATGGCTATTAAAAACAGGCAGACACTTAAAACAGAACCCTGTGGCACACCGTTCTCCTGGACGTGGGTGGAACTATATGAGGCTGCGACTTGCACGCGGAAGGTACGATACGACAGAAAATTTCTGATAAAGATCGGCAGAGGGCCCTGAAGACCCCATCCATGAAGCGTAGAAAGGATGTGATCACGCCATGTCGTATCGTACGCCTTCCGCATGTCGAAAAAGACAGCGACCAGGTGCTACCGGCGGGCAAAGGCAGTACGGATGGCCGACTCCAGGCTCACCAGATTGTCGGCGGCGGAGCGGCCTTTACGGAACCCACCCTGAGATGGAGCCAGAAGGCCCCGAGACTCCAGTACCCAAGTCAAGCGCCGGCTCACCATCCATTCGAGAAGCTTGCAAAGAATGTTGGTGAGGCTAATGGGGCGGTAGCTGTCCACCGCCAAAGGGTTCTTGCCTGGTTTCAGAATGGGGATAACGATACTTGCCCGCCACTGCGACGGAAACTCACCTTCGACCCAAATACGGTTGTAAAGGTCGAGGAGCCGCCGCTGGCAGTCCACTGAAAGGTGTTTCAGCATCTGGCAGTGGATGCTATCTGGTCCAGGAGCGGTATCAGGACAAGCAGCAAGGGCACTGCGGAATTACCACTCACTGAATGGAACATTGTACGATTCTGGTTGGTTGGTGCAAAACGAAAGGCTCCGACGTTCCATCCGCTCTTTAATGGAGCGGAAGGCCTTAGGGTAATTCGCAGAAGCAGAACTCATAGCAAAATGCTCTGCTAAGTGGTTTGCAATGACGTCGGAGTCAGTACAAACTGCTCCATTCAGTGAGAGCGCAGGGACGCTGACAGGTGGCCGATAGCCGTAGACGCATCGAATCTTGGCCCAGACCTGCGATGGAGTGACATGGAGGCCAATGGTGGACACGTACCGCTCCCAGCACTCCTGCTTGCTTTGGCGGATAAGGCGGCGGGCCCGCGCACGCAGCCGTTTGAAGGTGATCAGGTGTTCAATGCAGGGATGTCGCTTGTGACGCTGTAGCGCCCGCCAGCGATCTGTAATCGCTGCAGCGATCTCAGGCGACCACCAAGGCACAGTCCGCCGCCGAGGGGACCCAGAGGAGCGGGGAATGGCAGATTCGGCGGCAGTAACGATGCCGGTGGTGACCGATTAAACCACCGCATCAGTGTCGTCATTAGAGAGAGGCTCAAGAGCGGCAGTGGAGGAGAACAAGTCCCAGTCAGCCTTATTCATAGCCCATCTGCTAGGGCGCCCAGAAGAGTGACGCTGTGGTAGTGACAGAAAGATCGGAAAGTGGTCACTACCACACAGATCGTCATGCACACTCCATTGGACAGACGGTAAGAGGCTAGGGCTACAGATTGAAAGGTCAATGGCGGAGTATGTGCCATGCGCCACACTGAAGTGTGTGAAGGCACCATCATTTAAAATCGAGAGATCGAGCTGCGACAATAAATGCTCAACGATGGCGCCTCGACCTGTTGCCACTGACCCACCCCACAGAGGGTTATGGGCGTTGAAGTCGCCCAATAGCAAGAAAGGTGGCGGCAATTGGGCTATCAGCGCAGCCAGGACATGCTGCGAGACATCACCATCCGGCGGAAGGTAAAGACTGCAACGGTAACAGCCTGTGGCGTCCACACTAACAACGACAGCCTCTAAAGGTGTTTGGAGAGGGACAGACTCGCTGTGCAGAGTGTGAAGGACATAGAGGCAGACGCCACCCGACACCCTTTCATATGCTGCCCGGTTCTTATAATAACCCCGATAGCCACGGAGGGCGGGGGTTCGCATTGCTGGAAGCCAAGTTTCCTGAAGAGCAATGCAGAAGAAAGGGCGAAGGCTGATAAGTTGTTGGAGCTCAGCTAGATGGTGGAAAAAACCGCCGCAGTTCCACTGGAGGATGATATTGTCCATGGCTGAGAAAGGCGTGAAAGGACTGGGAAGGCAATTTACGCCGCTTGTTCACCCACTGCCACCGATTCAGTACCCATACGAGAGGCATCCATGGCGTCTGAGGGACCAGCGAGATCAAGGTCCTCAGCAGACGCCAGAATCTCGACTTCATCCGCAGACGCAGAGCGCGAAAAGTGCGGTGGGGTTGGTGCCACCGCAAGTTCTTTGGCCTTAGAGGTCTTTCTCTTGGACTTCTCTCGCTGAACCTTGGGTTTCACCGGCTGGGAAGGCTTCACCGATTCAGTCTCCGGGACAGAGGAGGATCGTGAAGCCCTACGCCCGGCCGCTGGTGAGGACTTATGCCACTGGCGGCCGTCATCCTTCCCGCTGGTGGAACCATGGGAAGGGAGGGTCCCAAGGGAACTCTTACGGGCGAGAGTAGCCGAGGAAGTTAGACGCTTCTCCGGCTGAGAAGCGGGGACGGACGTCCCCGACGGGTGGGAGGAGGTTGCTCCTGAGGCAGGTGGTGCAGGAGCAACTGGTTGGGTAGAGCCCCCCACGGGCAAGGGGGCAGGAGGAGTCTTACTGCTGATCGAGCTGGCTGGAAGTCGCGAAACTGATGGGGCTAGCACAGTTGTTGTAGCAGCTGCATAAGAAGATGTCATTCTCACGGGATGGAGTCTGTCATATTTCCTTTTGGCCTCAGTATAGGTCAGCCGGTCCAGGGTCTTATAGTCCATGATTTTGCGCTCTTTCTGGAACACTCTGCAGTCTGGCGAGCAAGGTGAATGGTGCTCCCCGCAGTTGACGCAGATGGGAGGTGGGGCACATGGAGTATCGGGATGAGATGGGCGTCCGCAATTTCGACATGTGAGGCTGGAAGCGCAGCGAGAAGACATGTGGCTGAACTTCCAGCACTTAAATCACTGCATCGGGGGAGGGCTATAGGGCTTGACGTCACATCGATAGACCATCACCTTGACCTTCTCTGGTAGTGTATCACCCTCAAAAGCCAAGATAAAGGCACCGGTTGCTACCCGATTGTCCCTCGGACCCCAATGAACGTGCCGGATGAAATGGACACCTCGATGCTCTACGTTGGCGCGCAGCTCGTCATCAGAGTGCAAAAGTAGGTCCCTATGGAAAATAATACCCTGGAACATATTTAAACTCTTATGTGATGTGATGGTAACGTTAACATCCCCCAACTTGTCACAAGCAAGTAACCTGCGTGACTGGGCAGAGGATGCCGTTCTTATCAAATCTGATCCAAAGAGCATTTTGGACAAGCCCTCCACCTCCCCAAACTTTTCCTCTACATGATCTACAAAGAACTGAGGTTTCACGGATACAAAGGATTCCCCATCAGCTCTGGTACAGGCGAGATACCTGGACGAATACGTCTCACTTTCATTCATTGCCTTTTGATCCTCCCATGGTGTGGCCAGGGAGGGGAACGATTTGGGGTCATAAACGTTAGCTTTAAAATGAGCCCTCAAACACTTAGAGACTGCTGGTGGCTGGCCACCAGCAAGAGAAAATGTACCATGCTTCATTGTGTGTCATCCACCCTGATGCCACCTACTCCGACCAAGGGTCCTCTCCCCATGGGTGCCACCCAGCCACAAAAAGGCCACCTGGCAGGATGGCCATTGCCAGGAGTCCTGATGCCCCAGGGAGATGGGCATCTACTCCTTGGAATACATGGAGAGTAAAGGGCGCAGGCATCAGCACAGTGATCCCTGTGTTGTCAGGGGGCTACAACCAACAGGGTACATGGCAACCCCACCACAACAGACTGGCTACCGTGCTGGATATTAGGTGCAATAAAGTCCATGGTCGTCGCCTCCGCAGAAAGCAACACTGCACAGTGCATAATGGAAATTTCACCCAGGAATGCATCCTCACCCAAGAGATGGAGAATGAGCGGAATGGCAATGCAACGACAGTAAAGCTGGCTAGAGTTCTCAATGCACAATGGACAAAATGCACCATGTAAGGTGCCCTTCCCCAGTCGGCTCGCTCTTCAGAAGAATTTTTGAGATATGGAGGTCAAACCGGACAGGGGACCATCACAAAAGGCCGAAACATTTGAGACTCTTCTTAGTCGCCTTTTATGACAGGTAGGAATACCATGGGCCTATCTAGAATTGCCTGTTACAGTGTATGTTCTGGGTTCTAGTTAGTGCTTCCCACAGCACTCCCCATATCCAAGAGAATGGAGTCATGCAGGGCTCTGTACTGAGTGTCCTTGTCTTTCTACAAGGCATCAGTGGTCACCTCCAGCTGTGAGGTCATCAGCATCACCCGTTTTGTATGCTATTTCTGCCGCTTACTATCACTCCTCTGGTGTGGGTGTCACTGAATGCAGACTGCAAGGCGCCATATGAAAGACACAGTCATGGGTACTCACCCATGGCTTCCGGTTTTCAGCTGCCAAGGCCCATATCATGGTTTTCTGTCAACATCGTATGGTTCATCCACAACCACTACTTTATCTTGATGACAAACTACTAAATGTGGCAGGAACTTACTACTTCTTAAGACTGGTCTTTGATTCTTATTTGCATGAATTCCCAATATTTTGCAGTGTAAGTGAAAGTGCTTGCTGCACCTCAGTACACTTCATCACCTGAGTAACACCAGCGGGAGTGCAGAGTGCACTACCCTTCTGCGGCTTTGCAAAGCCAAGATAGAACCCTGTCTTGGTTATGGGAGTCAGGCATATGGTTCCCCATTCTCAGCATTGTGGATACAGGATCTAATGCACCACTGTGCCTTTTGAACTAGCCCTGTGAACGGATAACACATGGAGGCTGGGGTGCATTCATTGTGTATCAGGTGCCAACAACAGCTTCTCAGTTATGTTACCTATGTTTGCAACTCTCCTAAGCATCCAAACTAACGTCCCTTCTTTCCAAACATGGAAACCCATCTTCCACAATGGTGGCCCGGATCAGGGATTTTGATCACAGTACACACCCTGTCTCCCCCCCCCCCCCCCCCCGAACTCCAGTTACTTCTTCCTCCACCTCTCCTCTGGGCCCACTCACTCACGTACACCTCTGTGGGGAACCCACTGATCACAGCTTTGCCTTGACCCATCATTAGGTCCAAAAGACATAGTCCCTCATGAGGCCCTCTGCCACAAATTTTTCTCCATACTTTGTACATCCTGGAGTTCAGCAGTAGTCTATACTGATAGCTTGATGGTTGCTGGTAACATGGACTTTGCTTATACTGTCACGGGTCATACTAAAATGCCTTCATTGCTGGAAGCTGTAGTGTTGGTAGCCATCTCTTGTGCTCGAGCATATCCATTCATCCACTGGTGGTGTCCTTCATCTGCAGCAACCTCTGTACCAGTTTGAAAGCTTTCAACCAACATTACCCTCAGCATCCCTTGATCATTACTAACCGGTATTCTTAGTATGCCCTTGGGTAATGTGGATGCTCAGTGATTGTTTGGACTCTGGGTCATGTTGGGATCTTTGGGAATGAACGTGCTGATAGCTTGGCCAAACGGGCTACCAGTAAACTGGTTCTGGTAATCAGTATTCTGGAAACAGACATCTTTTCAGTATCACACCACCAAGGTTTAGGAACCTGAAATATGGAATGGATCACTGTGACTTGAAACAACAAGCAATAAAGAGACTATGAATCTGGAGGTTCTCCATTCAGGCCTCTCACAAGCATTCTACAGTCCATTGCCAGCTCCACATCAGCCATATCTGGTTGACTCATGGTCGTCTCCTCCAGTGCCACCCAACTGTCATCATTCCCATTCAACAGTGGTCTACATTTTGCTGTACTGTCCAACCTAGCCACCCTGTGGCAGAATCTTAATCGCCCTGACTCGCTACCCCTGGTGTGAGAAGATGATGCTTCACTGGCTGACTTAGTTTCACATTTTATTCATGAGGAGGGCTTTTACCACTCTCTTTAAGGGAGGGCAACTTAACCTTACCAGCCCATTGAGGGGTTGGCAGAACACTGTTGCCTCCTCTGCACAGACCAGACAGTGGCTATCTGGGCTTGGTGGACCAACCTACCTGCTCCTTTACTCTTCTTCCATCCTCTTGCATTAATGTTTTGTCTCTGTACTTCTCTTGCCCTGTCTGTGTTGCTAGTCTTTCCAAGGTAGTTTCTGAGTGGAGTACCTCTGGTAAGGGGAGGGGACTGGGGGATGTATGTCCCCTCATTGCATTCTGCTCTCCGGTGCCTGCCTTTCCTACTTTGTCTACCATTTTTTTTTGTGTGTGTTTCTTATATCAGTTTCATTCACCTTTCATAGACATTGGGGTTTTCTTCATCTGGAATGTGTGTGGTAGGCTATCTCATACCAACAGTCATGTAGCCCTGCCTGCCTGTTTGAGGAAGAAGGGATGGATGATCTAGTAGTTTGGTGCCTTTAATCCTTCAATCAGCCAACCACCTCTGTCCATTTGTTCCTGTCACTTCGCTCTCTGTCTGTTGTTCTGCCATTTCTCTCTTCACATCAACCTGCCCACCTCCATAGAAGGCTGCTGGTTCTTACCTTCTTAGTATTTTAATCTAGATAGTAAGTAATATGTGCACCTGGCTTGGTTGAAGTCGAACCAGTGGTTTAGGAGGTGATGTAAAACACATCCACTTTCATAATATGTATGGTTACTGTCTATGTGGGTTGCTGCTTGGTATGTAAGAAATAATTATGATTGATATTATGGTGTCAATCACTTACTGTTGCGCTTACCTTCAAGAATAAACAAAGCTTTGGTTTCAAATATTTGAATTGTAGCACCACATTTTCTTCTTCCTGTTTCTAGTTGATGAATCTATGTGATCATTAGTGCTATGACCTTGACAGATTCTACACAAGGTCTGTTTCAAAGTCCTCTCTCTCTCTCTCTCTCTCTCTCTCTCTCTCTCTCTCTCTCTCTCTCTCTCTCTCTCTATCTATCTATCTATCTATCTCCCCCCCCCCCCCCCCCCGAAACCCACAGGAACTGTGGAATGACAGTAAGCAGCAGAAATAGTCAGCATACAAGGAGGGTGACGCTGATGACCACACAGCTGGAGGTGACCACTGATGCCTTGTAGAAAGACAAGGACACTCAGTACAGAGCCCTGCATGACTCCATTCTCTTGGATATGGGGAGTTCTGTGGGAAGCACTAACTAGGACCCAGAACATACACTGTAACAGGTAATTCTAGATAAAAATTGGGTGTGGATCCCACAGACTCCACTCATGTAAGGCAGCAAGGATATGGCGTCACCTCCGGGTGTCATACAGCTTTTGCAAGTCGAAGAAGATGGCTATAATGCACTGACATTGGGCAAAAGCTGATTGGCTGGCAGACTGTGGGCAAACCAGACTATCAGTAGTGGAACAGCCTTGGCGGAAACCACACTGGGATGCAGCCACAAGACCCCGAGACTCAAGGACCCACACAGCTGCCAGCTCACTGTGCATTGAAGCAATTTACGGAGTATGTTTGTGAAACTTACTGGGTGATAACTGCCCATCTCTAGAGTTGCTTACCTTGTTTCAGACCTGTGACACAATGATGCTTTCTAATTGTTGCAATGGGAACTGGCCCTCGCTCCAGATACAGTTACAGATGGCAAGGATATGATGCTGACAATTCACTGATAGGTGCCTGATCATTTGGTTGTGGATGTGACCTGGCCCTGGGGCTGTATCAGGGTAGAGGGCTAGGACGCTGATGAATTCCCACTCAATGAATGGAGCTTTATACAGCTCTAGGTGGCATGTAGTAAAAGATAATTGCTTTTGCTCCACCCATTGCTTGAGAATATGAAAGACAGGTTGATAATTCTCAGACACCGAGACTCAAGCATATGCAGAGCAAAATGTTCGGCAATGGTGTCTGGGTCAGTGAAGACAGTGCAATTTCAAGGCATTAGCAGATATGCCCTACTAGTGTCTGGTATATGTAGACATGTCTCACCTTAGGTCAAACCTGCGAAAGAGAGGTATATGGTCTGATGGTTGAAACATGCTGCTACCAGTGTAATTGTTTACATGATTTCATCAGGTGGCAGACCTGGGCATGAAGTAAATAAGATGACCCATTGATTGGTGCCACTTAGGGTGCTGGAGAGCCTGCCTACTGTCTCTAATGGCCTCTGCAATCTCTGATGAACACCAAGGTACTCTTGTCAGAGCAGGCCTGAGGAACAGGGGGATTGCTAAATCAGCTGCCAAATGAATGGCTGGAATTATATTCTGGACTGCCTTGTTGATGCCTCCATGCTGCGGGGAGTCAAGGCCAACAGCAAAGGCAAAAGTGCTCCAGTCAGCAATGTTGAGAGACCATCTGGGCATGCTTCCAGGATAGTGATGCTGAGGGAGGGACAAGAAGACTGTGGAATGGTCACTACCGCACAGTTTATCATGAACTCCCCAGTGAATGGATGGGAGAAGCCAAGGGCTGCAAATGAAAAGGTTAATGACTGAGAAAACTGTGTGCCATGCTAAAGTGTGTGAGGGTATAGGTATTTAAGAGGCAAAGGTAAAGTTGCGCCCGTAAGTTTCTGAGGTCCTTACAATGGCCAGTCATCATGATTAATACCCACAAAGTGTTATGTTTATTGAAACTGCCCAAAATTAGGAAAGATTGGGAGGGGGAGGGGGGTAGCTAAGGAACCAACGCAAACAATATGTCATGAGATGCTTTATCATCAGGAGGGAGGTAAACACTGTACATAGTACTATGCTAAAACGCACTTACATGAACAGCCACAGCCTCCAAAGGTGTATCAAGGGGATAAAGTTTGCTATACAGTGTGTCCAGAACATAGGAGCAAACTCCATTCCGAGTTCCATTGTGTGAAGCAAACTGGGGCCTCGGGGGGTAGCTGGAATCTGTGCCTTGGCCACAGGAGTTGAACAGGTGGGCTGTGCCAGTGTGGGGTCCACTCGAAGGTCATGTTCCTTGAAGCACTTTTCTAGTCTTTCCTCTCCTTAGAGGATCTTAATGATGCCAAGGGCTTCTCTGAGTAAGTTTCAGGTAAAGATGATGATTGTAAAGCAGTGCCACCAACAGCTTGTGGCTGAAGGAGCAACCCAGTGAAAAAAGTGTCGCCAAGGACCTCTTCCTAACAAGAGAAGCCAGAAGAAGCTTGTTTGTCTCAGGCTGGGAGGTGGGGACAAATGTCCCTAGTGGATCGGAAGCTATCAATCCCGCAGGAAGTGTGGAGAAAGCAGTAAAAGGGGAGCCCCAAAACCATCAGGGAGGCAGGGATGATTGAGTGGCCCTGAGGGCCCACTACAGAAAGAGTAACAGGCAGGAGTACAATCGGCAAAGAGGTAATGCCTTTGTAGCTGTCGCATATGACATTGCGTACATGCTGGGGGCAACTGCTTGCACTTACTTTTGGCCTATTTGTCAGTAGGTTTGTCCAGGACTCATGTATTCTTGTCTTGTACACTCTCTAGAAAATAGTGTAATCTAGTGAGCAGCGAGTGTGGTGCTATCCACAGTGGTCACAGTAAAACTGAAATGATGTCAGGTGTTCCCAGGGAAGCGTCCTGGGACCTCTGCTGTTCCTGATCTATATAAATGACCTGGGTGACAATCTGAGCAGTTCTCTTAGGTTGTTCACAGGTGATGCTGTAATTTACCATCTTGTAAGGTCATCCAAAGACCAGTATCAGTTGCAAAGCGGTTTAGAAAAGATTGCTCTATGGTGTGGCAGGTGGAAGTTGATGGTAAATAACGAAAAGTGTGAGATGATCCACATGAGTTCCAAAAGAAATCCGTTGGAATTCGATTACTCGATAAATAGTACAATTCTCAAGGCTGTCAATTCAACTAAGTACCTGGGTGTTAAAATTACGAACAAATTCCAGTTGGAAAGACCACAAAGATAATATTGTGGGGAAGGCGAGCCAAAGGTTGCGTTTCATTGGCAGGACACTTAGAAGATGCAACAAGTCCACTAAAGAGACAGCTTACACTACACTCCTTCATCCTCTGCGTGTTGTGGGATCCTTACCAGGTGGGATTGACGGAGGACATCGAAAGGGTGCAAAAAAGGGCAGCTCGTTTTGAATTATCACATAATAGGGGAGAGAGTGTGGCAGATATGATACGCGAATTGGGGTGGAAGTCATTAAAGCAAAGACGTTTTTCGTCGCGGCGAGATCTATTTACGAAATTTCAGTCACCAACTTTCTCTTCCAAATGCGAAAATATTTTGTTGAGCCCAACCTACATAGGTACGAATGATCATCAAAATAAAATAAGAGAAATCAGAGCTTGAACAGAAAGGTTTAGTTGTTAGTTTTTCCTCCGCACTGTTCGGGAGTGGAATGGTAGTGAGATAGTATGATTGTGGTTCGATGAACCCTCTGCCAAGCACTTAAATGTGAATTGCAGAGTAGTCATGTAGATGCAGATGTAGATGGGGGGGGAGAGACACATGGGGCGTTTGCAAGCGATACTCACCCACAATCTCTATGAGGTTAGTGCTGCAATGCAAAGAGGTGTATCAGTATACCATCACCTTGATCTTTTCAGCCAATGAATCATCCTAAAAGGCCCCTGGGGAGGAGGGGGTGGGTCATGGACGAAGAATGGAGTGACAGGTAATGGAGGTCGAGGAAGTTAGAACTCGAGTAAATGCATGCCCAGGTGAAGCTAAGACGTTTACTATTTTTCCTTAAATAAAAGTTCCTTCATTCTGAAAAACAATGTAATATCATTATTGTACAAAGTATAAAACATATAAGATATCATGACAACTTTCTGCTTCTCTCCAGTGTCACAGTAACGATAGTGATGTGGTGAATTATGGATGCTAAGTAAGCTAAAAATTTAATTTTTTTACAATTGAATGTAATTGTGAATTTGTCCTAAAGCTGTACAAATAAAAATAAATATAATTGTTTTGCTTGCACCACTAGCAATCCTTCGTAAGTCAGAGAAAAGAACTCACATATATGCCACCTCTACACCCATTGTCGTTGTCTTAGGAACCTAAAACTAGAAAGAAATTTTCTGTGATAATGAACAAACACAAGGAATGGCCTTTGATGTAAAAAGAAGTGACCACTTGTTTTATGAGTAGCTGAGTACAAATTCACAGCTGGTGTACACTCTACCACTTTTCCTAGTCAAATGGTGTAACGATGCACTTGGTAGAATTATAGCTGTCAGTGAACATCTATGCACGCCACTGAAGTTACGTTTACAGCAATTTCCCTCTTGTTACATGCAAATTGGTTCTTCCATGATTTTTCTGAAATCTCCTGCCTGATGGGTGGACTTTCTCCGCATCCACCATATCCAATATCATTGACTTATCCCTACAAAAGCACTGGCACAACAAATTTAATTTTCAGGCTACTCAACTGAAAGATTCTCATGGCATTTGCTGTAAAGAAAGAAAAGAAAAATAAGCTAATTGAGTGTCACAATGTGTGTGGAACAAATACAGCACTTCTGCAGTAGCAATCTATAGCCCTGCTGTTGCTGCCACTGCCTTGTAACTTAGACAAGCAATTGATGAATACTGGGGTGGGGGGGGGGGGGGGGGGGACATCACTAGTGTGACTTACAAATGGCCAAATTTACATTTACCACTCTGGCAGCAAGTGTTTTCAAAACAACTGATATATATATATATATGCTGCTTGTGTCTGTGTATGAGCGGATGGATATGTGTGTGTATGCGAGTGTATACCCGTCCTTTTTTCCCCCTAAGTTAAGTCTTTCCGCTCCCGGGATTGGAGTGATTCCTTACCCCCTCCCTTAAAACCCACATCCTTTCGTCTTTCCCTCTCCTTCCCTCTTTCCTGATGAGGCAACAGTTTGTTGCGAAAGCTTGAATTTCATGTGTATGTTTGTGTTTCTATCGACCTGCCAGCACTTTCGTTCGGTAAGTCACATCATCTGTGTTATTAGATATATTTTTCCCACGTGGAATGTTTCCCTCCATATATATATATATATATATATATATATATATATATATATATATATATATATATATATATATATAAAAAGAAGCAGAGTCGCTGCTGGATAATCAGTTTGAAATCTACAATTTCACGATACCTTGGATGTGATAGTGATGATAGTAGCATTATTGGCTATTACCATGGACTTCAGTCAGTATTGTGCTTCGTGATATTAGAAATATCGGGAGTGTGGTGAAGTGTGTTTTAGTGCTAAGTGTACCAGAGTTGCATTTCTCAGTGTGAATAAAGTGTTTATTCAAGAATGATTGCCATTTAATTTACCTACATCATTAAATTATAATAAAATTGATCAGTATGTAATAAAGAAAAAAGGAGAAACATCTGATGATTCCAGTCACCATTCAGCAGCAAAAACACCACCAGATGTAAAGGCAGAGCCCAGCACTTCTTTGAAACTTCCACAACAAAGTTCATCGACTGATTCCTTTAATCCCAAGGATATTGGCAATTATTTGGATATATTAGGATCAGGAAATGTTAGTGATAATATAAAACACAAGTTTCTCACAGCTCCAAGGACACCTGGAAAAGGTTATATCTTTCCTACTTCAGAGCAAAACGAGAGAGGGCAGGTTGAACGTAGACAAGTGCACAATAATCTTTTTAAACAGTATCCATGGCTGGTGTTCTCACAAGTTAGAAAGGGACTTATTTGGTTTAACTGTTCAATTTTTGTGAATAATAAAATGGCTGGAGGAAAGAAATCCATTATCACCAAGAAACTTGTGACTGAACCACTAACGAACTTTGCCAAACTTACTGGTAAAGATTGTGACCTTGAGACTCACTCTCAGCTCCAGTACTGCACTGAAGTGTCAACAGATGCAAAATTATTTTTGGCAACATGAGGAACGCAAACTTGATGTCATAAATCAATTGTCAAGACAGAAAATGGGAAGCATTAGGGAAATCAGAAACTATCTTCTACCTATAATAAAAACAATCATATCTCATGGAAAACAACATATTCCCTTGCGGGGACCTAGAGATGATGGGAGTCTATTAGAAAATAGAAATGATTATGAAAGTACAGTGAGTAACAAGGGAAACTTTAGAGCTCTTCTAAGATTTAGAATTGATGCTGCAGACTTTCAACTGGGAAATCACCTTGAGATCACTCAAGTGAGTGCCACTTACATACATAAAACAATGTGTAATGAACTTATTTCATGCTGTGAAACAGTGATGTTATCGAGATTACTGAAGGAAATCAAAGATTCTTGTTATTACAGCATAATCTTTGAAAAGACTACAGACATAGCGTACACCGCTCAACTCAGTTTAGATGCAAGATATATTGAAGATGATGGAAAATTACACAAAAGATTTTTTTGAGTTTCATTTACATAAATGAAGACAAGGATTATAGTGGAAACATGACGAACCTCAAGAGTGTCAAGATGAAGAGCATAGTGTTACTGATGTAGTATTGGGTACTACAATTCTAAGGAGAATGGAAAGCCTTTCTCTGTCCCTGGAGAACTGTGTGGGTACAGGCTGTGACAATTGCTCAGACAGTAAGTCAGAACTGAAAGGAGCTGTGGCTACAATAAAAAAGAAAGCTATGAACGTACAAGTAGCACCGTGTCGAAGTCATAAGCTCAACCTCGCTCTCTCTCACAGTTGCAAAGTTACAAGTGTGAGAAACTCACTTGGTACTATTGAAGAAATAGTATCGTTCTTTACAGTGTCTAGCAAATGGTTTGCAGCCTTGAGGAGTCACCTACAACAATCGCTCCAGTTATTCAATTTGCAGCTGATCTAACAATTTGCAAAGTTCTTGAAGAAATACACTGTTGGAGGGATAGAACAATGGCTGCCAAAACCAATATTTTCCTTTGAGCTCTCTCTAATAGCGAGTTTCTTAATACTCTGTTTACAATGAGTGACATGCGCATAAAATATACAGTCAGCAAAATCTTACAAGACCTTATCTTGGACGTCGCAATGGCCAAATCCAAATTATATTCAACGTTCAAGGTTTATGACAGCATGAGACCTAATGTTGATAGCCACTTTGCTCATATTGTTGAAGAGCCAAAGAAAGTTTTGGAAGAGTTAGACATGGAGATGAGTGTTCCTTGTCTAACATGCAGACAAAGACACAGGGAAAACTGCAAACATAATTATGATGCTATGACATATTGGAAACAACCTTTTATTCCAACACTGGACTTTTAATTTGTAGAGCCAAGCTGCAGATGAATTATTATCGCTGAATTTGGAGCAGAGTTCAAGACTCAGATCAGACCTTTTATTACTTTTGTGATCTCCACTACATATTCTGTGGAAAATGGTAGGGTCCTTAAGTAGCGGCAATGAGCACATTTTGGAGATGTAATCTCATGTTTACTAAACCGTAATGTGTAGATTTGTGCAGTCTATTGCACAGTCATCTTTTGTTTGTTTTGAATGGCCTGCAACTGTTTGTCTCAGTGGTTCACATTGCAGTATGAGACACACCAGCAGAGCACTGTAAGGAATGCACAATTACCTACTGAAACATAAGCATATTTTTATCACACCAGTAGAAGATAACGTATTGGTAGTCAATAACTTAATGCTCCAAGTATGCATTGTTGCTGCTTTCAGATGCAGTGATGCAGCTGCACATTGAGTA
Source organism: Schistocerca americana (assembly GCF_021461395.2). Classification (NCBI taxonomy): domain Eukaryota; kingdom Metazoa; phylum Arthropoda; class Insecta; order Orthoptera; family Acrididae; genus Schistocerca; species Schistocerca americana. The sequence continues at coordinate 28,841,738 of NC_060129.1, read as the reverse complement.
AGTGTTGACTGTAATGGCGCAGCGAGTGGAAGAATATTGCACTGGCTGAATGTTTATCCCAATTGTTGTGGATTGACCTCAGAAAGCAAAATTATACCATATTGTGACAATTGTTTTTACCAAGAAATGATCATGTATATGGAATGCCGATATTACACATTCATGTCCACAACACAGGTTAAAATCCTGGTCTAGCACAAATTTTCAATCCTCCCCACTGGTGTAAATTAATGCCTACAAACAACTAATGTCTCTACTTCCTTTGTGCCCTGAGTCATTGTGGCTGCAGGATCCAAATTGTGTCTGTCCCCTTGGACATGTCCAAAAGAATAGACAACAGATGCATATTTATGTAGAGATTAAATATGTTTAAAATTTTATTTTGCAGTTACGGTGACTCCTTCCATTTACGTTTAGCAAAAATATGTAACTTTACTTCGGGCTAACTTTCATGACCTTGTTTATTTAAAAATCTCTGTTCCTCAAATGTAGCATTATTGAGCAGCCCAATTCTGGCTGCAACAACACCCATAGCAGTCGAAACCAATTATCACGTACACATTAGGTTACAGTGTTTGTTTATTTAAAAAAAAAAAGATTAAGCTGGTACATTATTCAACTGCTAACAATACCATAATTTAATTGGTGTTGTTTCTGATGCATGTTTTGAGGTGCAATCACATATTTTAGTAACATTAAAGTCTATTTGCAGTATGTTGCACAGCTCTCAATTCTTTTGAATGAACAGCTACACAGCACAATAATGCATTAGCCTCCACTGGTGAAACATCAGAACAATAGCAGGTTAGATATATTGCTTTCTCTGTGTGTTTTATAGTTAATTCTGGAATAGTAGTACTGGAATGGATATAACATGTGTACACTATGTGCTGATGGAGGAGCTGGCGTCAGTTCACAAACAGCCAAAGATGCTTTTTGCCATGTTCAGCAATGTTCAGGCTGCTGCATATTGTAGTATCGGTGGCTGAGAATATGGCTCATCACATGGGATGCGGAAGGTGCCGCCTATTTTGCCCAATGGCTCTGCTGTCAATACACCTTGTGGTGTACCCAATGTTGCTGAGCTGTACTCACCAAATGGTGAGGGATGGGTGGTAACTGTTAGTGCTGTTTGAGGCAGAGAGTGAATGTGGAAGCCAGCCTCACCTATTAACCCTGTGAGTGGACTGGCAGGTGTTCATTCATCAGGGTCCGAACAAACACATGTGGAGAGGGGTTTGCTAGTTAACCAGGAGCTCCTTAGGGAAATGGCGTCCAGGACTGGAAATGAATTCTGTGTGTACCCTATATGTCTGCCAGGCAGCCTCATCCGGGATGTGGAGAATGTCCTGCCTGTGGCTATCAGACATGCAGGGTGCAGCTGTCTGCAAGTTGTGGCTGCTGTTGGCACCAATGATGCCCATCGTTTGGGTTCTGAGGCTATTTTCAGTTTATATGGACAGGTAGCACAAATGATGAAGAGCCCCTGAGCCACACATGGAGTGCATGCAGCTAACACAGTTTGTATCAGCATTCCCAGAATTGATTCGAGTCCTTTGGTTTGGAGTGAGTGGAGCATCTCAATCAAAGGCTTCATCGATTCTTTGACTATCGGGACTGCAGACTACTTGACATGCATTACGAGGTGGAGAACTGTAGGAATACTTGATGGGTCAGGGGTGCACTACACAAAGCAAGCTTTTTTAGGCTATGCAGTAGTTTGAGGTCCTCTGATGAATGCACATTAGTCAGTGCAGAGATACAGAAATCACACTGCATACAAAGTAAAGACCATACTACCATCAACATGTTAACAGTAAATTCTTGATGTACTTGTAGTTCCTGAATTTAATGCCCTCCAGGAAAGCTGTCATGATCAAAATACTCTTGGAATTGAAAGCTGGCTGAAACCTGAAGCTGAAACCTGAAGCAGAAACCCTTGAAATATTGAGCAAGGCAAGGAATGTACACTGAAGAGACAGGTGAGACACCACTGGGTTGGGAGTGCCAGAAGAGCGGAGGGGAGGGGAGGGGAGGGGAGGGGAGGGGAGGGGAGGGGAGGGGAGGGGAGGGGAGGGGAGGGGAAGGGCAAGAATGAATATGAAATTTGTGCAGTAAATGTAAGCACATGCTATAGGTGGTAACCCATCAAACACTTGTGAAAGTAGGATTCTCAGATTCAATTATATTTATATATTGCCAATGTGTAACTATACTTAAAATACTTTTTGTCACAAATAAGTAGGCAGTTATGGAAACATTCATTTTCAGTCCATATGTTGTATGTGTTAGCTATGAGTGTTGGACATCATCACAAGAGAAAGTATTTGTATAGTTTACACATGGTAATGGCGGGTACTTCACACCTATCCATTTGTACCATTCAGTTCAAATGAATCTTACTGCTTTCATGTAATTTAAAATGTAAGGTAACAACTAACTGCATAGCAGAACTGCGGAGCCATTGAAAGGCACATGAACTTAGCTAGTTTTCCCACAGATACTGCTTCAAAACTATGGCCTCATTTTACAGGATGACTACATTATGGCAGCACTGTGAATAAGCAGACTAAAAAGTTTCACATGACCAGTATTAATTATGGGATCCATTTCCATTCTTGCTGATGAACTGATTTTTTCCAAGAGCCATTATACAGGATCACAAAATCGTTCAAGATGATTTTTATACCAACTAGGTATATCTGTAGTTTTGTACATATTTCCTGTGTCTTTTCTTACAAACTGGAATGGCCTTTGCCTTTTTCTGTATGTGTGACAAACCACTGTTCCATAAATGAACAATTCTGATGGCAGAGAGGGGTCAGTTCAGCTTCGTTTTTTGTGTGCCTGGATCTGCTACCTACACTTCATGTTCATGTGGCCTCCCCTCTGCTCAGCATCTACTTCTGGCATGCATTCCATATGGAATCTAAGACTATGTAACTATTTATTCCAGTTTCTTTTTTCATATTATGTACCCAATCCTATTATCACCTAATAATAATAACCCTGGCTTCATTGCTAAATGCTTCTGCCCCCTTCTAGTACAAAGTGACTCAATGGCTAAATGTGACGCTATAAATTCCAAGGTCCTTGATCATTGAACTGCAGGTACTTTGTAACTGGTTGGGTAAATCAGTTCGGAGGTGTAGATGGCAACAGCATATGGCAGTCAGTAGGACTGTGTGTAGCATAGGGAACAGTGTTTAAAACATCCACCCTGATTACAGTTTTACCCCTAGTTTATGTTACTTTTCTTTCATGTATTCCCTTCATGACACAAGCAGATGACTGATCCTTGGCTCTGTCACATATTCCAATTAACAACTTATTAGCCTTACAGAGGGACTTTCCAAACTTAAAAAGCATGAGAATGCATTCCACATGGGATCTGCAACTTGACTAGCTTCTTTATGGCTGCTGTGCATCTACGTCTGCATAAAAACTCTGCAAGCCACAAAACAATGCATGGTGGATGGCACCTTGTACTACTACTACTACTACTACTACTACTACTACTACTACTACTACTACTAGGTGTTTCTGTGGTGTTCTGTATGTAGTGTCCTAATCAGATGAACGACAGTTTTCCCAATACAAAAAAAGTTGATCATTCACTATGATCCTTACATTCTTGTTCTGCTTTACATCACTTTGCAATGTTATGCTTAAACATTTTATTGACCAAACTCTCAATCTGTACAGTACCACTGTTATATTCAAACATTATGGGATTGTTTTTTCTACTCATCTGCATTCACTTGAGTATTTCTACACCTGCATTCATCACACCAAATAAAAAGTTCGTTCAAGTCATCTTGTATCTTCATAGTCACTCAGTAATAAGAATGATCTTATAAAACATCTTTGAGAAACAGTCACTGTTGAGGTCAAAGTACTGGCCTCTGTTACTTGATACATCTTTGTGCCATTCACTTATTGGGGAACCTATTCCATATGCTTACACCTCCATTAACAGTATACAGTGGGGCACTGGGTCAAATGTTTTTTCAGAAATGTAAGAATGTGGAATCTAGACTGTTGCCCATCATCCATGGTTCACAGCATATAATTTGACAGAAGACCAAGATGAGTATTGCAGAAAATTCATGCCAATTCATGGATAGAAACTTATCTCTCTAAAAGTAATTAATTATATTTGAACTGAGGATATGTTCAGGAAATCTGGAGCAAGTAAGTGTTATGATATTGGTCTGTAATTTCGCAGGTACGTTCTTTTACCATTCTTATATACAGAAGCAACCTGAACTTTTTCCCAGCTGCATGGGTGTTTGCACTAGGTGAGAAACTTGCAATAAATGCAATCTAAGTAAGAGGCCAATGCTGTAGAGTACTCTCTGGATAAATGATTTGTGATTCCATTTGGACATGGCAGCTATTTTGCTTTCAACTCTTTTAGTTGCTTCTGTATTTCAGGCATCCTATTACTATGTCCACAATACATGAGTGTGTGACAGTGAAACAAGAATATGTTTATATGATCCTCCTGCACAAACTTTAAAACTCAGTACAAAGAGGGGTTAGTGATCATTTTCTGCTTTCCTCCAAAGCCACACCAGACTGGTCACTTACTGCCTGGATAGAAGTCTGACTCAGTGATTTTATGTAGGACCAGAAATGTCTCATGTTCTCTGTAAAATCTTTTACTCATGTATGATGGTGGTAGTTGTATGTTTCATGCGTAGATCTTTCTACAGACACGTGAATTTCCATTAACTCTTGCCTGTCACCACTAAGAATACTTTTTTGATTTGAGTGTACAACAGTCTGCTTCCTCAGAATTTTCCAATTTTCTGTCTGTAATCCAGTTACTCACCACATACGTTTTCAGTGTGACCATTTAACATTTGCAAATATTTCTCTATGTAAATCATACTGGAAGTAAATGATATACACTCATTGCCTACATGGGATGCTAACAACTACTAGCCCTGCTCTTTCTAGCAAACCTATTCAACTTGCCTTCTTGAAAGATTCAGTAACTTCATTTACTATTGTTGTTGCACTGGCATCATGATCACTAACCCCTCTGTACACTAATACCGTCTGTAAGGACATGCCTGTTCATAGTTACAAGGTCTAAAGTATTATAATTTTGTGTGGCCTACTATACTAGCAGCTCACCACAGCTTTCAGAAAACTGCTGAAAAGTACTTCACAAGACTGCCTGGCCCCAACACCTGCAGTGTATGCACAGATGTCTTACTCTCTACTCAGTAGGTTATGATCACCTCCCTTTTCTGCATTACTTTGTGTAGGTTTTCCTTGAATAATTCTGTAGCTGTCACAGCAGTATCACATGGCAAATAAAAACATACAATGCTGGAGTTCACATACATAGAACCATTAAGGAAACTGGTCATTGAAACAGAAAATCAATGCTTGAAACTTGGTACCAATTATCATATAACTTCAATGCTATCTCATGTAGTTCTCATCTGTGCTTATAATGTAAATAAGCAATTCTACAAACTCACAAGCTAAACTACTTCACCTGCTCAAAGATAATGTTTAAATCCATATGGATAAAGTGTAACAAACATTCTATTTTACCTGCTTCCTTGTTTCCAACCTGGGGCATATTATAATACAGTAACTATTGTCATCTTTACCCTACAGTAAAAACAAGACTGCTGAACTGAATACACACACAACTGATAACTGTCTCATTATTTTCACCATAGCATAGAAATGATTAATTTCCTGCAGTCATATAAATTCTAAAATTACCAAATTCTAAAATTACTTATTTATTTGCACCCTCCTCCAACTATTTTACTTTCATGCTGGATGGGTAAACCTGAGCCTGTGGTAAAAATAATCTGTAATAAGTGTATTTAAGTGCACACAGTCTTCCCATATTATATAAAATGTATCGCATATGAAGCCCAACTTCCACACTTCTTAACAACTAAATAGTAGTTCTGGTTAAGTGCTCTCTTTTGAGTTCAAAATTCCTGTGATGAGTTCACTGCAGCATTGGGAGGCAGCAAAAATTGTAAGACTGATTAATGACAAGGCCTTTGAAACTTCTTCATTATCTTAAAATTCAGCAATCTCCCTATGCTATTTTTTTCAATCATATTTTCTAGATTCAGTATCTTCATATGCATATAATGGTAGTGTAATCAAATAAAATAACACAGCTACTACCTGAAACAATAAAATCAATGTTGTTCATATAAACAGACACAATACAGTGTACACCCACTGTGTGTGTGTGTGTGTGTGTGTGTGTGTGTGTGTGTGTGTGTGTGTGTGTGTGTGTGTGTGTGTGTTGGGGGGGGGGGGGGGGGGGGGGGGGGAGAGCAGAAACTGGACTGTCAAGTGCCTCATCACTCATACTACTTTTACAATCAGAATCATAAAATGCCTAGAACAGTTACATCAAAACTTTTTGTTTCAAGAATGCTTATTTGTGATAAAATTATCAAAACACACACACACACACACACACACACACACACACACACACTACCTTGGCACACTACTTACTACTATTCTAAGTTGATTAATTCCTTTTGCTGGGACAAGCATGTTTCAAACAGTACAAAAAGAGAGCGTAGGCTACAGGCTACACCAGCCCTATTCTATGGATCCGAACTATGGGTTTTACTTGCGGATCTCAAAAGACAAATTTCTGAAAGATTATTTATGGAAGAGCACCAGCATATCAAGACTGAAAAACCTATAATATTGAAGTAAGTGCTGTAATGAGAACAGTGATAGCAAAGGAAGAAAATCATTAAACTGATATTGGCATCTGTTGAGAATGATGGATAATTAGCAGCCAAAGAATAATTTTAGATTGGAAATCACCTTATTGATAGAAACAAAGTAGACCACTTAACTTTCAGAAAGAGTGTATCTATGAAATAATGAAGCAACATGGTGTGTGCAAAGAGGTTGCCTTGAAGAGAGATGCTGGGCAGAAGATAGAAAGAATACAGCAACATCGTGTTATTAATTGATCTTTGTATTAATGAACTGCCTAAAATAATACTAATATACTAGTGCAAATAATGATATTATTACTATCTTAGCCATGGTGGGCTGCCGCTTTGAATTCCCAACCCGCACCTGGTGTATGCCACTTCTTTTGCTTGGAGCTTGTGGCACCATATGGCATGGTAGAGCTGCGCGAGATACATAGATACTATTTGCCATTCAGCCGAAATTGACAGAATGGAGTCGCTAGTAGCCCTTTAAAAGTTTTCTGAAGTTAATAGTTGCAGGTGCAGGTGATAACAAAAGATGGAACATTGGTGTGGTCTTTGCTATCTGTATTTGCTGTTGGTTCTTCTCTGTGGAAGTCACTTTATGCTAGGAGATTTCTCATCTGAAATACTGCCTGATTTGGGTTGTGTTGCACGACTTAATACCTTGTGGAGTTGCCTTGGAAGGGGTTAGGGTAATGTCTAGCAACCAGACAAGTTTGTTATTGCTATTCAATTCCCCACATTCAGCAGTGGATTTGATGATTTGGTAATCCTGGATACTGTTTTAAGTGTGGCCATGTTTAGCCTTAGACCAAGTTTTTGATGAGAATCATCTGACGAGGCCATTGATCTGCCCAATTATCATGGCTATGCGGATGTATTAAGTGAGAATGACAGTGGAATTTAGATGCTCCTCAGTCTGCTCCAGTTTTGTACTGTTGTGGTACACTGATGGTTTTGGACCTGGACTCAGCGGGTGCTCATCAGATTGTGGCTGTTAACATTGCCTCTGTATGTCAGCCTCATGGAACACACCACTGCTAGCTACCAATGGGCTGCCTTCACTCAAGTTATGTAAATTACTGTTTGAAACTTGTACTAAATCGAGCACTGTTAGAAAGGTCACATGCATCTGCCCAATTATCATGGCTATGCGGATGTATTAAGTGAGAATGACAGTGGAATTTAGATGCTCCTCAGTCTGCTCCAGTTTTGTACTGTTGTGGTACACTGATGGTTTTGGACCTGGACTCAGCGGGTGCTCATCAGATTGTGGCTGTTAACATTGCCTCTGTATGTCAGCCTCATGGAACACACCACTGCTAGCTACCAATGGGCTGCCTTCACTCAAGTTATGTAAATTACTGTTTGAAACTTGTACTAAATCGAGCACTGTTAGAAAGGTCACATGCTGATTGGCTCATGTGACTCTCACATGTCATATTCAGATGTCATTCAGACTTGCGCAAATATAGCCTGCTGGTAAATAACTGTCACATTTGAGGCTCACGGGCTGGAACAAGCAAAAGTGTGTAAAATCATCAAGTGTTACTGAACTGTAAACGTCTTTCGTGTGTTCATTCACTGGCCATTTGAAAGCTGGAGAGTGAAAGAGGTTTATTCCGTCTCAGGGCTAGTTACTGCTTACTAGGTTTAATTGTTCAACTGTTTGTTATTTTAAAGTTGTCATGGAGTGACCTTTCCTCAGCTCTTATTCATTTACTGCTAAAAGTTGGTTCTGAGTACTAATTACTGGTTTTCCTTTTTAAATGGCGTTCTTGAGCTGCTATGCAAGCACATTCACTTACTGAATCACTCACGCAATTTCTATGGTATACCGTAACAGAAATTTCACTGTGTCTGAAGCCAGTTATATCGATCTGTGCACACTCATTCTCTTATTAATTACTTAATTGGTCATTGGGGGCTGGATTTACACACTTGCTCTGTTTGCCTGAAGGCAGCTCTAGAAATCAGTGCACCTGTTTACTTTATTAAATTATCTAGATGCACTTGGAGGTGTATTTTAAGAATTTCCTTTTTCTAGTGGTCGCGAGGCAGCTATAAAATGCTCTGTCTTACAGTATAGCTATTCAGTTTTAACCTTTGAGATGAATTATGCTTCTGTGTTGTCTTAAAGAGCCACCTGTTTCCAAAGAATTATTTGCTGTTTTGTTGAAGCATTTTCTAAGTTGCAGTTTGTGAAGGTAGAAATTTTTGAATCTAAAAGATAAGAACTGGTGTCAGACACAGCATTTGTCTAACTATTGCCTTATTTAAATTGTCACTAAACTAAGGTTTGTAATGTCTTAAATTTTAAAAGTTCTGAGTGTTGTTTGTGATCCTGCTAATGTATCTGATTTTAGTTATTTTTCTTATACAAGTATTTTTAATAAAAAATGGTGACTCATGTGAACCTCAATCAGTCCACTCATTCCACTTAATTTCCCATTTTCCTGCTGGATGTTCGGCTAGTAACAGAGGGTGGTTATTTTCCTGGAAGTAAAGGGAGGAGGTATGCTCATACACCATAAGGTGTGTGTTTGTAGGTCTCAATTGCTGAACATAGGATCCCATGACTGTCCCAGTTTGTCCTTATTGAAGAAACAACAGTTAATCTACAAATTAAAAGTGTGTCAGCTTCTACGTAAGGGCAGTGTTGCCAAACTTGTGGCTCGTCAGCATGCCGGTGTGGACAACCTCTTGGTGATTAATACAAACTGCACTGAGGAGGTATATGTTGAACTAGCTGACTCAGCTCTGGCCATGACAACCTTGTCTCAGAATGTAGAGTGTTTAGAATGTAGTCAGCCCCACCATAAGCAAATACATACAATTCAGGCACAACTGATCCATTAGGATAATCGCTTGTGGGGTATTCCACAATGTAATCTCTATTCTGAGCACATTACATAACCTCTGCAGTTACAGGGGCAGGTGAGTGACTTGCAAAGTGGTATCAGCTGCCTTATTTAGACAGATTAGGATCAACAGGTGGCGAACAAGATTCTTCCACCAACAGATAACTGCTGGAAGTAGTAGCAATGCTACAGACACCTGTAAGGACCAGAGGAGAATTCATTTGGGAAATTACCATACCAAATAATGTTACTGCTTCCAGCTATTATGGAACTTTCAATGTAGAATTTAAAGACAGGTGAAATCCATCCTATGGATCATGGTCAAAGTTTTGTTTCACACCAACACTTTGGCCATCTGCAATAATGTTGTTGTTCAGACTTTCACCCCATGTTAAGCCATGTTTTCAGTCGAATTTCCCACGAAAGTGCAACATCGAGTGAGTTTGGAAATCAATTATTGAGCTGACATTGCCACCTCGTATTAAGAGGCTGCTCAAGTGTAAACATTCTTGGCTAGTGCAGTTTCTTCATGAACATTTTCCATGTTACATAGATGAATGCATATAGCCATTCCATCCTTGGAATTGCAAGTCACAGAGATACAAATACTCAACAATGTATTAGAGAAAATGGAGCCACAGGACCATTCATGGATTACCTTCACTAATAAATGCACATCTTTTACTGAATTAGAGGCTTTGGTGTTCGCTATTGAAGCCCGAGTTTCGCAGATCAGCAATGATCAGGGTTTAAGTGCTATCATCAGGATGGGGATTGAGATTCCAGGCAAGTTAAAAGGGGGTCACCCGTACGGAACAAGCATAGGATGTGTTTCTGGTGTAACAAAGAAGGGAATTCTGTATGGTAATGCCCAGTTCCTTGGAAAGAGTGTCAAACAGCTGGCGTCACAAGGAACGTAAGAGGCATGGTAGTGTTCTACTGCTGAAGTGCTGTCTCTGTGCCAAGTCCGAGGTAGGGGAACCCCTGCATTACCTTTGGGTACAACTTAGAACAAGTGTGCACCCTCCTCAACTCTGGTAGTTCAATTTCTTGTTTAGATTATCTGTGGTATTTGGAGTTCCACCATACCTGTGAATTACCTTGTTTGCATCTGTCCTCCCAGTGTCGAGCTCTCACTGGGCAGATGTTGCCTCTGGTTGGCATAACTGAGTTTTGAAAAATTTTCTTGGCCAGTGAAGCGGATAGTAATTAAAAATCTTTCAGTGAACTTAATTTTGAGGTGTGTTTTTGTAAGTGGTAGTGGGATGGTATTAGATTGTCAAGGCAGGGTTGTTTATTTTAAATTTAACACAGCTGAAACATTCACATTGTGCTGCTGTCAGGTTGCCACAGGAATTCATAGTGTGTTACCGCAATGTCTGCCATTTGAGCTCAGTCACCTTGGTTCACTAGAGGTGATGCTGGTACATTAAGTTTTTGATTGTTTACCACAGATGTTAACTAACAGATTGGGCGTCACTAATAAAATCCAGTACAAGATTCGTCTTACAAATGACATTCCAGAGAGGCAGGATCATTACAAGCTTTCTCCATCAAAGATGAAATGTATATGTGCTTTGATTAATAATGTGCTGTTTGATGGGATCATCAGGCCCTCAACCTCAGCCTATGCTTCTACCACATTCTCAGCATCTATGGGCAGTAGTGGGGTGTTTCAACCAGATGTGGGTTATCGTGCTGATCATGAGAATGTACTTTTGGATTCTGTGTCATTTCCAAGTCTACATAACTGTTTAAATATCTACAACATTTCGTGGCACTGTCGGCAACTGTATAAATATAAATTATTTTTTTTAAACAACCAGCAGCCTCAGTTGCACAGTTTACCTATTATTTACCTAGGTTTCAGTTGGGATAATCCAGCTTTCTTCAGAGTAACAGCAACTACTGTTTGTCCATAGTGGACATCGTCAAGCTAAATCCACAAATCCATAAATTATCATCACACTGTAAAAACTTAACTTAAACTGCCTTGGCCTCACTTCGTGACCATCATGCAGCAGCCACGAGTGCTGCGCTGGATTATCTGTGGTATTTGGAGTTCCACCATACCTGTGAATTCACATAGTGAGGTGATACGAAAATTTATAGTCATGAGGGAGTGGAATTCAATGGGTGGTTGCGTGGCCAAGTGGGGTGAGGGGTGAAAAAGAGGGGGGGAAAACGGAGATGGTTGGGGGGGGAAAACGGAGATGGTTGGGGGGGAAACGAAGAGGGTTGGGGCAAAAGAAGAGGGGGGAAACAAAGAGGGTTGGGGCAAAAGAAGAGGGGGGAAACAAAGAGGGTTGGGGCAAAAGAAGAGGGGGGAAACAAAGAGGGTTGGGGCAAAAACCAGAGGGTTGGGGCAAAAACCAGAGGGTTGGGGCAAAAACCAGAGGGTTGGGGCAAAAACCAGAGGGTTGGGGCAAAAACCAGAGGGTTGGGGCAAAAACCAGAGGGTTGGGGCAAAAACCAGAGGGTTGGGGCAAAAACCAGAGGGTTGGGGCAAAAACCAGAGGGTTGGGGCAAAAACCAGAGGGTTGGGGCAAAAACCAGAGGGTTGGGGCAAAAACCAGAGGGTTGGGGCAAAAACCAGAGGGTTGGGGCAAAAACCAGAGGGTTGGGGCAAAAACCAGAGGGTTGGGGCAAAAACCAGAGGGTTGGGGCAAAAACCAGAGGGTTGGGGCAAAAACCAGAGGGTTGGGGCAAAAACCAGAGGGTTGGGGCAAAAACCAGAGGGTTGGGGCAAAAACCAGAGGGTTGGGGCAAAAACCAGAGGGTTGGGGCAAAAACCAGAGGGTTGGGGCAAAAACCAGAGGGTTGGGGCAAAAACCAGAGGGTTGGGGCAAAAACCAGAGGGTTGGGGCAAAAACCAGAGGGTTGGGGCAAAAACCAGAGGGTTGGGGCAAAAACCAGAGGGTTGGGGCAAAAACCAGAGGGTTGGGGCAAAAACCAGAGGGTTGGGGCAAAAACCAGAGGGTTGGGGCAAAAACCAGAGGGTTGGGGCAAAAACCAGAGGGTTGGGGCAAAAACCAGAGGGTTGGGGCAAAAACCAGAGGGTTGGGGCAAAAAACCAGAGGGTTGGGGCAAAAACCAGAGGGTTGGGGCAAAAACCAGAGGGTTGGGGCAAAAACCAGAGGGTTGGGGCAAAAACCAGAGGGTTGGGGCAAAAACCAGAGGGTTGGGGCAAAAACCAGAGGGTTGGGGCAAAAACCAGAGGGTTGGGGCAAAAACCAGAGGGTTGGGGCAAAAACCAGAGGGTTGGGGCAAAAACCAGAGGGTTGGGGCAAAAACCAGAGGGTTGGGGCAAAAACCAGAGGGTTGGGGCAAAAACCAGAGGGTTGGGGCAAAAACCAGAGGGTTGGGGCAAAAACCAGAGGGTTGGGGCAAAAACCAGAGGGTTGGGGCAAAAACCAGAGGGTTGGGGCAAAAACCAGAGGGTTGGGGCAAAAACCAGAGGGTTGGGGCAAAAACCAGAGGGTTGGGGCAAAAACCAGAGGGTTGGGGCAAAAACCAGAGGGTTGGGGCAAAAACCAGAGGGTTGGGGCAAAAACCAGAGGGTTGGGGCAAAAACCAGAGGGTTGGGGCAAAAACCAGAGGGTTGGGGCAAAAACCAGAGGGTTGGGGCAAAAACCAGAGGGTTGGGGCAAAAACCAGAGGGTTGGGGCAAAAACCAGAGGGTTGGGGCAAAAACCAGAGGGTTGGGGCAAAAACCAGAGGGTTGGGGCAAAAACCAGAGGGTTGGGGCAAAAGAAGAGGGAGGGCAAAAGAAGAGGGGGGGCAAAAGAAGAGGGGGGGCAAAAGAAGAGGGGGGCGCAAAAGAAGAGGGGGGCGCAAAAGAAGAGGGGGGGGCAAAAGAAGAGGGGGGGCAAAAGAAGAGGGGGGCAAAAGAAGAGGGGGGGCAAAAGATGAGGGGGGGGCAAAAGATGAGGGGGGGCAAAAGAAGAGGGGGGGCAAAAGAAGAGGGGGGCAAAAGAAGAGGGGGGCAAAAGAAGAGGGGGGCAAAAGAAGAGGGGGGGGCAAAAGACGAGGGGGGGCAAAAGACGAGGGGGGGGCAAAAGACGAGGGGGGGGCAAAAGACGAGGGGGGGCAAAAGACGAGGGGGGGCAAAAGACGAGGGGGGGCAAAAGACGAGGGGGGGCAAAAGACGAGGGGGGGCAAAAGACGAGGGGGGGCAAAAGACGAGGGGGGGCAAAAGACGAGGGGGGGCAAAAGACGAGGGGGGGGCAAAAGACGAGGGGGGGGCAAAAGACGAGGGGGGGGGGCAAAAGACGAGGCGGGGGCAAAAGACGAGGGGGGGCAAAAGACGAGGGGGGGCAAAAGACGAGGGGGGGGCAAAAGACGAGGGGGGGCAAAAGACGAGGGGGGGCAAAAGACGAGGGGGGGCAAAAGACGAGGGGGGCAAAAGACGAGGGGGGGAAAAGACGAGGGGGGGAACAGAGGAGGGGGGAACAGAGGAGAGGGGAACAGAGGAGAGGGGAAAAGAGGAGAGGGGAAAAGAGGAGAGAGGAAAAGAGGAGGGGAAAAGAGGAGGGGAAAAGAGGAGGGGAAAAGAAGAGAGGGGAATGTAGTAGGTGAATCTGGAATGTGGGTAACAGGTGAAAGAGGAAGCCGTCTGTTAGAATTTTGTGCAGACCATAAATTCATCGTACACTATGTACTCAAAAGTATCCTGACACTCACAAAAATAAACTATTTTCGTATTAGGTGCATTGTTTTGCCACTTACTGCCAGGTACTCCACATCATCGACCTCAGTAGCCATTAGACATTGTGACAGAACACAATGGGGTGCTCTGCAGAACTCCTCGACTTCGAACGTGGTCAGGTGATTGGGTGTCACTTGTGTCACACGTCTGTATGCAAGATTTCCACACTCCTGAACATCCCTAGGACCACTGTTTCCAATGGGTTAGTGAAGTGGAAACGTGAAGGGACACATGCAGCACAAAATCATACAGGCCAGTCTCATCTGTTGACTGACAGATACTGCCAACAGTTGAAGATCATCATAATGTCAAATTAGGCAGATGCCTATCCAGACTTTAAGAACTGCAAAAAGATAGGAATTTTAAGAGAGAGGATCTGGATAAACTGAAAGAATCAGAGGCTGTACAGATTTTAAGAGAGCATTAGGGAACCATTGACAAGAACATGGGAAAGAGATACAGTAGAAGAGGAAAGGGTAGATTTGAGAGATGAAGTAGTGAAAGCAGCAGAGGATCAAGTAGGAAAAAAGACAACGGCTAGTAGAAATCCTTGGGTAACAGAAGGGATAATGAATTTAATTGATGAAAGGAGAAAATACAAAAATGCAGTGAGTGAAGCAGGCAAAAAGGAATACAAACGTCTCAAAAATGAACTCGACAGGGAGTGCAAAATAGCTAAGCACGGATGGCTAGAAGACAAATGTAAGGATGTAGAGGTTTATCTCACGAGGGGTAAGATAGATACTGCCTACAGGAAAATTAAAGAGACCTTTGGAGAAAAGAGAACCACTTGCATGAATATCAAGAGTTCAGATGGAAACCCAGTTCCAAGTAAAGAAGGGAAGGAGAAAAGGTGAAAGGCACATGTAGAGGGTCTATACAGGGGTGATATGCATGCAGGCAATATTACGGAAATGGAAGAGGGTGTAGATGAGGATGAAATTGGAGATATGATTCTGCATGAAGAGTTTGGCAGAGTGCTGAAAGACCTAAGTTGAATCAAGGCCTTGGGAGTAGACAATATCCATTTAAACTACTGATAGCCTTGGGAGAGCCAGCATTGACAAAAACTCTTGCATCTGGTGAGCACGATGTACGAGACAGGCAAAGGACCCTCAGATTTCAAGAAGACTTAATAATTGTAATACTGGAAGCAATATGCATATTGTTAGAAAAGATAGCACAATTACCAGCCGACAATAAAGAACTTCTTGGGTTGACAGGATCACGATCATTGAACAGAGTATTTGTCAGACAAAAGTTTAATTGCTCCTTCTCCTTGTAAAACAACAAAGAATGAGCAGGTCTTCACCTTTGATATCTGGTTCAGTTGGAAGGTTGGTCTAATGAAGTATTATTGACTGCTACAAAACAGACTACCGGGGGAAGTAAAAACTTATTTAGGGTACACAGGAGGTGTAAAGGGAGCCACAACTTTCCAAGAATTTAAAGAAGGGTTATTAAAAGATATACATAGCAAAATAGTGTCAGACTCTATAGGGAACAATTAGCAGTAATAACTAAGAAAAATAAAGAAACTGTGGAACAATCTGCAGATACGATAAGGAAAATTAATGGATGTACCTATGCATTGGGGCAAGATGCTGAAGTCAATGACATTACATCGCCAGAAGCAGAGCAGGTGGTGTTCAACACATTTTTAAGAGGGCTGCATCCGGAAATGTCAAAATGCGTGTGGACATGGTGTCGGACAGATTTGCTCATTTCATTGCAGTTAACTAAAGGGTGCGAGCTCGCAAAGGTTTGTTGTGCAGTCTAATGCACTGCTTTCTGGATTGAGAAAGACTGCCGGTCCCAAGATGGATCCACCCGGCAGACTTGTGTCATGGTCTGATCAGCTGGCTAGTCTGTGGAAAGTTTTTAGGCCGTTTACCATCTGCCTTGACAAATGTGGGCTGGTTCCATGTATGTGTACACCACCCTTACTCTACCATGAAAACATTGGGGTTACATTCCTCTGGTGAGAGGCATTCCCTTGGGGGAGGGGGGGGGGGTCTACCAGGGGTCAAGCCGCACAATAACCCTGGGTTTGATGTGGGGCAGCTGAAGGGTGAAGTGGACAGCTGTAGTCGTTGTGGACCACTGGTGGCTGCAGCTGGGACGGAGCCTCTCCATTTCTAGGCCCCCGGTTAACATACAATACAGCATGTGACATCAATTTGTTGACTGGACTGCAGGGCAAATGGACATTGTTTGCAGCTAATATAAAACATCTCAAGTTTGGACAAACATGCCATGTAAGGACAAATTGTTGACAGCCTCAGGGCAATGTGAATAAAGTAAGAAGACGTAGTAGTTTTAGAAGTAGAGGACCAGGGAGGAACAAGGTACTTCTATGCAATAAGAAGAATAGGGAAAAAAGGATTTCATGATACTGTTGGGCACAGGGGAGCAAGTTTCAGTCGCCAGTAAAGATTTGGTGAAATGTAAGCAATGGGACCCACCACAGTACAGACTGCACAGAGTGGGAACAACAACATCACACCATTAGGATGTGGACATACACATCCACCTGGATACTGCTTAATTCAAACCATAATTAGAGAGTGTGCCACATGCAATTTGAGGGCTATGACATGATTGTGGGATTAGATTTCTTTCATCAGCATTGTGCCATTATCAACTTTTAGCTACATTGGGTGGAACTTCATGGAAAAATGCTTCAGTTAGGTTAAGTCATAGTAGCAATGTGACAAGGAGAATCCATTGCGAAAGGTGATCTAACTGAACCATGAAGAACCATACTAAGACTTGATTTGCATGGTTGTGTATCTAAGGGTAATGGGAAATTACTTTTAGTCAGTGCTGAGTCTAGCTTTCCAGTAGGAGTTTTGTGTGTGGTGGAACCATTAAAAGAGAATGAAGTATTAGTTCAGGTGGGTTGTTTATTTAACACACATATCTTGCACATACCCATTTCTATGTACCATTTCAGCGCAGAGGGCATACGATTAAGAAACAAGTGTTTAATTACTAATAGGAATATCTTGGATGAAGAAGAAAGGGGAATGTAGGGTGTCAGCCACAGAGGATTGCCAGACATTACTGAAACTGTATGAGGAGCAAAAGTGAAGCACCAAGAGGCAAGCAATAGGGAACAGATGAAAACTACTTTTGGAATTCAATGATGTATTTTTTCCAAAAGGACCATTATTAGTTATGCATATTACACAACATTGCATAGCAATAAGAAATGAATCATCGGTCTACCACAAACCATACAGAATATCTAGGTACTTGCACCCTATTTTGGAGTTATTAATCGATCAATGGCTGAAAGACAGAATAACTGAAGAATGTAATAGTCAGTGGCAGGCAGGAGTAGTTGTGCCAAAAATATAGGTTTTGGTTTGACTACAGACATCTAAATGCGAAAACCACAACGGATGCGTACCCTTTCCCATGCACCACAGAAACCATGGATCATTCAGAGCTATGCAAATATTTTTAAAAAATGGATTTGAAGATAGATCCTGCACCATAGGACTGACACAAAACAGAAATTTCAAAACCCTGGGGACACTACCAAATCTGAAGGATGCCATGGCAATGCTTTGTGTATCTTGATGACATAATCATCTATGGAAGTGATATCAAACAGAATATACAGTGATTAAGGGAATGGTTAAAAGCAGTTAACTCTGAGTACAGAAAAGTGTAATTTTGTGATGGAATAGATAGCATACAAAGGACATATCACAAGATGGAGTTAAGACAGACCCAAGGTTAATCTGAGTGTATGTGAATTTCCTGTACCATAATGTGTAAAAGAGTTGCAATCATTCTGGACTTGTGCACTATTACCACCAGTTCATAAAAGGACGTGCAGATATTGCCAGAAGGTTGACAATTGTTAAAAGAAGGATAATTAATTTGTGTTGTCATAACTGTGCCTGCATACTCCACGCAGCTGAAATCTGCAGAATGAAATTATTCCACAATGATGAGTGATATGTTAATCTTGTTTATGGGACCACATATTTCAAATTTCATCTGTACCCTAAAACATTTACAGTAATAACAGATCATGTGGCATTAAAATGGTTGTTGTGGTTAAAGAATCTTTCCCAATAGGTTTACACAATGGGCAGTAAGACAAGGAATTTTATATTCAACTTATGCGTAAACGTGGGAATAAGCAAGGAAATGCACATAGCTGAAGTAGAAAAGCAGCATTATTACATATTACACAAAATATCAGGGAACTACAAACCCAAGAAGAAGTCTTGCATAAGGAAGTAGTAATGATAAAATGGTTGCCATCCATAGAAGACAGTCTTTCAGATAGGCGTAAATTTGTTGCAAGAAGAGCAGAATTTAAAGGGTCTAAAGAAAGTACAAAAGGAACTATCACCAAAGTTGAGGTAGGTTTCAGAACTTGAGCTCAAAGACTTGCCCTTTAATTTGGAGTAGCCACAGCATCAGTGAGAACAGAGGGAAGAAAAGTTTACATTTCCCTTTCTGTAACAGTAGCAAGGAAATAAGTGCATCATGAATGCTACATAATTCGTACGGCATATTGAAGAAATTTGTGAGAGTAAAAACTCAGTGACTGTTATTAACTGCAAAACACACAGGAAGATATGTAGAAATAGAGGAAGTAAAGTTACAAAAATGCCACAGAGAAAATCAGTCTGTCCATATATGCTAATCAAAGTAGGGCACGACTCCTGTGCAGTGAAATTGCTAATGAGACAAAGGAGGTAAGAGAATGCAATGAAGAAGTGGTCTAGCCAGTATTGTACTTTCAGCAGGTCGAGGCACATTGGTTGTACTCTAGCTTTGACAAGATGATAGTAGCAGCTAGTTGTTTCCAGAAGCAGAGAGGTATACCAGCAAAGAGGCTAGAATGAAAGGTGAATGCTTTCTTATTAAATGGAACAGTGTGCAACATAATTGGGTCTACTTTCTGTCTGCGCACCTCATTTTCAGGGAAAAGTCACTCGAGTACTTCCCAGCTGCATTTGTACTGGGCAGAGGAACCCATGAAAGTACCACCTCACACAACTCTATCCAGTTTAAATCAAACTCTACGGCCAGAACTAATGCAGTCTATAAATACACTTCTGAACCAACAGGAAGGACCAGTCTCCCTGGAAACATTATAGCAGCATGCAAATTCATATTGTGAAAATTGGCACCAGAAAGAGACGACACCAACTATTGTCATAGCAACCACTGCCGCGACACTTGTTCTGCTGAGCCTGGTGTTCTTTTGGTACATAAAAGACAAAGAACACGACGGACTTCGGAGCCAGCCATAGTTCAGATTTCCACTGGGCTGGATAACCTGAGCATAAAAGCAGCAGAATGAAGCCAAATGCACAGTGATACGGTATGAAGAATAATCGCTTTCAACTTGGGATTAGAGAGTTAGAAATGACTGTGCACGAAGCATGGTAATGAAATTAATTCCATAGTGTATGAGTTAAGGTGCAGGGCAAGAGGCTCTATGGAAATATGTAAGATTCAGTGAAGGGGTTAAGGTAACTAAACTACTGGCCATTAAAATTGCTGCACCAAGAAGAAATGCAGATGATAAACAGGTATTCATGGGACTAATATATTATACTATAACTGACATGTGATTACATTTTCACGCAATTTGCGTGCATACATCCTGAGAAATCAGTACCCACAACAACCACGTCTGGCCGTAATAACAGCCTTGATATGCCTGGGCATTGAGTCAAACAGAGCTTGGATGGCAAGCACAGGTACAGCTGTCCATGCAGCTTCAACGTGATACCACAGTTCATCAAGAGTAGTGACTGGCGTATTGCGATGAGCCAGTTGCTCAACCACCATTGACCAGACTTTTCAATTGGCGAGAGATCTGGAGAATGTGCTGGCCAGGGCAGCAGTAGAACATTTTCTGTACCTAGAAATGCCCCTACAGGACCTGTAACATGCGGTTGTGCATTATCCTGCTGAAATGTAGGGTTTCACAGGGATCGAATGAAGGGTAGAGCCAAGGGTCATAACACATCTGAAATGTAACATCCACTGTTCAAAGTGCCGTCAATGCGAACAAGAGGTGACAGAGACGTGTAACCAATGGCAACCCATACCATCACACCGTGTGATACACCAGTATGGCGATGAGGAATACACGCTTCCAATGGGTGTTCACTGCGGTGTCACCAAACACGGATGCGACAATCATAATGCTATAAACAGAACCTGTAGTCATCCGAAAAAATGACATTTTGCTATTTGTGAACCCAGGTTTGTCATTGAGTACACCATCGCAGGCATTCCTCTCTGTGATGCAGTGTCAAGGGTAACAGCAGCCATGGTCTCTGAGCTGATAGTCCATGCTGCTGCAAACATTGTCAAACTGTTCGTGCAGATGGTTGTTGTCTTGCAAACATCCCCATCTGTTGGCTCAGGGGTGGAGACATGGCTGCACGATCCGTTACAGTCATGTGGATAAGATGCCTTTCATCTCGACTGCTAGTGATACGAGGCCGTTGCGATCCAGCACAGCATTCCCTATTATCCTCCTGAACCCACCGATTCCATATTCTGCTAACAGTCATTGGATCTCAACCAACGCGAGCAGCAATGTCATGATACAATAAACTGCAATCGTGATAGGCTACAATCCAACCTTTATCAAAGTTGGAAACGTGAAGGTATGCATTTCTCCTCCTTACACTAGGCATCACAGCAACGTTTCACCAGGCAACGCCAGTCAACTGCTGTTTGTGTATGAGAAATCAGTTGGAAACTTTCCTCATGTCAGAAAGTTGTAGGTGTCACCACCGGCGCCAACCCTGTGTGAATGATCTGAAAAGCTCATCATTTGCCTATCACAGCATCATCTTCCTGTCACTAAAATTTCGTGTCTGTAGCACGTCATCTTCATGGTGTAGCAATCTTAATGGCCAGTAGTGTATTTGTTAGAATCATAATTAAGAGGTGAAATAAGGCCGGAAATACTGGTCACCACTAACTCTCCTGTAATGGGTAGTATAGCTTGGTCACAATGAGGGACAGAGTCTTGATAAATAGGTCAATGTAGTGTATCAACCATAATTGGTATAAAGAATATGCCAGAGAAAAAGTGAGTTGATACAGAGCCAGCTGCAGACAGGTGAGAGTGTTATGCATTGCAAAGCAAAACATGGCCAACTTCCTTTGCAAAGCAGAGCCAGCTCAGCTCACCATAGTATAACAACGGCCACTGCTGCAACATGCTAGTGGAAAGACAGAAGCTTTTCCTCACTTGCCGCCAGAGAAGTATTTATATTACATGCCTTAAACCCTAAACATAGTCTGGAATGTAGAAGTACTCAGGACTTCGTATACTACCTGATTCTTGTCCCACTATCACAGCCTGCACCACACGCCTGCCCTGAGTCACAAGTAAGCTGTCTGCTAACTCTAGACATTGCCTTCTGTGAAGATGTGTCAGAGGTCTCCGACAATAAAGGCCACTCTACCAAAGCCATCTGCCCACAGTTTACATTGATACAACATGTCCAGTGGATGGTGCAACCTCACATGCCAGTTGACGTGCAGTACTAAGGCGGTCTGTTGTGACCTTACAGCAAAAGAATGGTCCTCTCTTTTGAATTCACACTTGGGCAACCCTGCCCTGGACTTTGGGATATAGTTTCCATCTCTATGAACTGTCACCACATCCAAGGAACAATGGAACAATTCAAACTAAGCCATCAGCCCACATTAATTTTTTACTGTGCTGCTTCTTTTCTTCTGACAGCCCTCCACTGCTGAGTCTGGTAGGCATTTTTTCTGTGTCATACTGCACTGTCTGTATCTGTGTACACAGTGCTTGTGGATGTGGGGATACCCAACAAACACTACCTGATTTCATGTGTGCCCTGACATCATTGGCATAGTTGTCACTTGACCAGAATGCCATCTTCCATGCAGAACATGATCTTACGGACATCTGGTTGTCAGTTTGTATCAGTGTCTTGTGAGTTAAACACAGGACAAGGGAGTTGTCATTTGTTGCTTCAATTTTGAATACCAATATAGTTTTTGCCAGCTTGCATTCAGTCTTCAATTTGCGCATGTAGTCTTCTTCATTTTTTCAGTTCTTCCTTACTAGCAAGCCAATCATGAATTGCTCTTTTTGATGGAGGAGGAAAAAAATGCCACTCAGATGCTCTGTTTCCATATTGTTTTGCATATGCTATTTTCTTCAATTTATAGTCTACATCAGATGAAACCACTTTATTTTTTTCCACTATGAAACTATTAAAGAAAATGCTATTCTGTTACCGATAACACAAATCTCTTTCAGTTCGAGTTCATAGGCACTATAGACTGCAGTGACACATCATAGGCTAGACATGGATCTGGGTTTGTGTTGGCAGGGCAGGAGCAGGACAGTGTTAGCAAGCTTGTGAAGCCCTACTAGTAATGTTTGTTGCACAAGTGCACTGCTGCCAGCAGTTGAATCCAGTGTTGCCAGGTAGAGAGAGTTTTCCCCACAGTATTGAATATATGGACTGTTTTAAGCCTGGCAGGAATTTTAAATCAAACAGTCTTTACAATAATTTTGAGTATAAGACACCTGAATGTCATGGGGAATTTTTTGAAGAAAAAAGTGTCATACTCCACAAAAATGGTATGCTTTTGTTCTTTCTAAAATATAAGGTCAAATTGATGTTGTTTCCTTGTGAGTAACACTCTTTGGGACTCAGTGACCTGCCCTCCTTTTCTAACCTTCCTGTACGTATTAGTAACTCTTTCCATATGAAGGAATTATAATTCCAAAAGCTAGGAAGTTCCTTGTACTTTAGTGTTTATTTATTGTCAGTACTAGTGATTTAACCTCCTGAAATTAAGTGAAGGGCAGCCATTTTGTCTGACAAATTTGTAGTTTTAGGCCATTCCAGAATGTAAGCTTGAGAGTAAAATATAATTTTATAATTTTCGAAGCTTTACTTTTGTTTCTGCCTCAGGCTTCAGCTGTAGTACCTATTTTCCTGTGTGAGGAGGAAAAATGTAATCATTTCCCACATATATCTTTTTAAAGTTACAAGTAGAGGTTACAGTGTTAGCAAGCTTGTGAAGCCCTACTAGTAATGTTTGTTGCACAAGTGCACTGCTGCCAGCAGTTGAATCCAGTGTTGCCAGGTAGAGAGAGAATATGAAAAATGTTTGTCTTCACATTACACACATCTGTATGACACTTCCTGTGTGCTGATTTGAGCTGCATAGACAATGTTACAAAATACATTTTGTTTGGCTACAGTGTTAGAGGCATTTTAAGTTTAAAGTCATAATGTTTGATGTCAGATATGGAACTAAAAAAAATACTGATTAAGTTGTGATATCCAAAGAAGAATTTAACATCAAGGATTGTTAGTACACAGAAGGTAGGTCAGGAAGAAAGTTTACATTTTTTGTTAGTTAACTTCAAACAATTTGTTAATGGTGCTGTAAAGCAATGATTTTATAGGGGAATTATTCTGTGGATGGAACAATGAAAGTTTCATTCGCTGAATACTTTACATAGTAATACATCTGTATATGAAGACTGGAGATTGTTACACAATATTAATACTAGGTTTCTGCTAAGGATAATGGATAGCAAATTAGAGAGAGAGAGAGAGAGAGAGAGAGAGAGAGAGAGAGAGAGAGGAGAAATATAGCAAAACTATAAGCAAATCAATTACAATTGGTTCAATGTAGAGAAAAAGAAGAAAATATCACAAGACTTCAGAAGAAAGGGAAGAGAACAACTTCTCAAATGTCTAGATTTAAAATAAAGGTAAAGAGGAAGAAAGAGGTGTGAAGAGTATGTACAAAAAAAGTAAATGCAAAACCACTCTTGTCACTGGAGTGTAATCTTCAGAACCCTATTTAGGTTCATGCTAATCCCATAAATGTAAGGAAAACCAGTGGAATGATCAGAATAGTTACATCCTGACAGACCAACTTAGAAATACGCAGTAACAAACAAATTAATTGTTCCAGTGCAACAACTTCCATCATGTTTAAGTGAACAGTAGCAACACAAACTGAATAACAAGGTTTCAGAAGAAGAAAAGCAACCAGTTGAATTTTTTTACAACAGAGATGACAATCTGTCAAGCACCTGACAGATGGGATACTAAATTATTTTAAGATCTCAAGACTAAGCAGCACAGAGTTTTGCAAAAAACACTACATATTATTTTCAGCTCAGGGAGCTTAAAAGCAAATTTATGCAGACACAGAAATGGGGCAAATAAAAAATTCTTGCATTCATAACACTTTTTGTTGGTTTTGAATACACCTCAATGTATGTATGAAGGTATCATGCCAACTCTGATTATCTGGTGAATGCACTGAAAAATGACACTGAAAAGAGCATTTTTTTATGAGGTAAGGAGTTACTGGAATGTGTAGTCTACTGTAAATGAATGTGTACTATGAACTCATGTATAAAGTGTAAAAAATGTAACTCCTAAATTTCACTCCACATTAAATAATGAAGTTGACTGACAAAGAACTAAAATGGAAAAAATGGATTGATGTCGACAGGCAACTAAAATATGCAGAAGTTAATGGTACCGTTGCTGACGTAGAGTCAGAAATTGATAAGCAAATTTTATATTTCACTGCTTCATTAAAAACTCACAGTCCGCTGAATTGGGGATATGTGCAAAATGGATCTCTCAAATCTGGAGATCTACAGACAGACTTTGTAGATAATTTTTCTCTGATTAATGAAGACAATATTCGAAGTGCTCATTCATCACATGAACAAGTACAGGCTTCACAGGTCATCCCTGGATTCTGTGGAAACATTTTATCATGTTCTGTGGAAACATTTTATCATGCCATAATCACTAATGAGATCTAACACTTGTTGCTGTGTTCTTGTACAAATTATAGCTGATGTAAAAAAGAACATCTCATGTTTCAAACAAGTTGACAATCTGTTGAGATGGCTGTACTTCGCTATTTTAAAACAAGTACACATTATCCAGTTTTTGTTTGAAAGTATTTGAAGTGGAAATGGACTGCTATTCTTTGCTGCGTGTCATAGTAAAGTTTTGATGGATGCAACTGGTGGTACAAAGAGGTGAGGAGTGTGGAACCAGATGAAACACAGAAAATGGTATGCTGGCTGAGCTACAGAGTTTTATGAATCCGCACAAATTCAGATTGAAGCAAGAACCATCTTGTATGGTAATGGAAGATGGTTTCTGGAGAACTGTGTGATCATAACTTACATTCAGGTCAAACTTTTTGCTCATATTCAAAACTATTATTCTTTTCTACCTTGAGCTATCATAATATTCTTGTAACAACAACCCTGAAGTTTGAGAAAACCAAACATCATCTCATAACTGAGGATGCAACCCATCAAAGATGTTTTGTTTTGTTTTAGGATGCGAAACACAAGTGGGGTCATATGTGCCCCAGTCAAAACTATAGAACACGAACACAGAAGTACAGTGGTTGTTCAGCAGCTTCAACATACAGACTCTCAAACCGGGCTGGTGTAAAAGGTGGCCATGGCCAAATGGATGCCATTATGGTGAATAGTGTTGAGATGGCATAAGAGACTGGTACAAATGGAGGAGGATGGTTCAATCGACACCCCAGGATGTACCATTGAGGACATGTAGGATATTGAGGGATCGCATACAGTGGGCAGCCAGGTAAGGCACCCAGAGTGTTTCCTATTGAGCCTGAGCCCAGGAAATTTCGTAGTTTCAATGAACAGAGAGGCAACATGCCAAAGATTGAGAGATGGTGGGAGAAACCATTTGCAAAGCCAGAAATTCATACACACTGTTCTGTCAGGGGATAGGCGAAAGCCATAATCGATGCTCCACGAGTAAAGACGATCAAGACAGCTCTGAAGATGCCGTTCAGCGAGGCAGGTGCATGGAGAACTGCAATAGATGGCACAATCGTCAACAAAAAGAGCCAGAGATGCCCAGTGGGAGACAGGCCATTATAGGGTTAATGGCGATAGCAAATAGGACAATGCTCAGGATGGAACCCTGAGGCACACCGTTTTACTGGATAAAGGTGTCCGATAAGGCAGAACCCACATGCACCTTGAAAACTGTCTTGTGAAAATATCTGAAGAAAACAGGACAGACACCCGTAAAGAGTACGGAGGATACCAGTTCTCCAGCAGGTGTCGTAGGCCTTCTCCAAATTGAAAAACATGGCCACAATCCAGGATTTCCGCAGAAAACCATTCATGATATGCGTGGACAAAGTAACGAGATGGTCAAATGCAGAACGCCATGCTCAAAATCCATACTGTGCATTTGTCAGTAAATTGCGAGACACAAATTTGCCCTCTGCCCAAATGGGGTTGTACGTGTTAAGCAGAAAGTGATTGCCCACAAGAGAAAGGAGCTGCAACTTCTGAATGTGGATGGCATCTGGCTCTGGGGTGGAGGATCAGGATGAACTGAGAGCATGGTCTTGCTTCCCCATAGTATGGCATTATAGCACCCAAGATTCAGCGAAGAGAAGGGTATCGTCCAAGCCTCCTCTGCTTGCTTCTGATGGAGGAAGACTGGGTGATAGTGTGAAGAGCTCGACACTTCCAAAAAACGGCGGCCCAAGGTGTTGGAGATAGCAATAGGATCCACGACAACATCGTCAGGTACTACCAGGCTGAAAATAGGGGAATGGATCTTGGTTTTCGAGAGTCATTGGAGGTTGCCGACACAACAGAGGAAGGTGGAACTGTTAAAAGACCTAGTGAATGAAATCCAGCTAGCTCTTTTGCTACCCCGAAGAACCCGATGACACTTTGCGTGTATCTGTTTATAATGAATGCAGTTTTCTAGCCTAGGGTGGCATGTCTCCATGAAAAGTTCCATTGCAGCATGCCTCAGTCCACCAAGGGGCTGGGACACGATGTGGTAGAGAGGAAGTGCAGGGGATGGAATGTTCTGGAGCAGTAAGGATAACAGGTCCTGAGAGAACCCCAAAGGGGATTCTGTGCACTGAAGTCACCGAGTAGCAAAAACGGGGGACGTAGCTGCCCAATAAGTTGAAGGAAGTCTGCCTTGGTGACATCAAATGACAGAGGTACATAAATGGAGGGAGAAAGTCAGGTATTGAAAGAAATGGAAACTGCTACAGCTTGAAGATTGGCAGTCAGCAAGATGGATTGACTATGAATGTCATCCCATATAAGCACCATTACGCTCCCATAAGATGGAATGTCAACCTCAGGGGGGAAGGTCAAAATGAATCAATAAGAAACGTGGAAGCTCAAAGCGGTCATGAGGGCACAATTTTGTTGCCTGAAGGCAAAGTACAAGGGGACATTGCGATGAATGAAGCAGCCGTAAATCCTCTCTGTAGGACCAAAGGCTGCGAATGTTTCATTGGAAGAGTGTCATGATGAAGAGACGTGGGGGTGTCACCTTGGTGGCTGCCGAGTGGCAGCTGGGGAAGAGGCGCTGCTATGGGGCACAGAAGCAGGAGGATCCTGATCCAAGGGATTCATGGAAGCATCAGCTTCCTTGTGCGGTCGGTCTGTGGAGTCTAACTACAAAAAATAGTTGTTGGCATGCACCGGTGACACAGAAGCTGTCTAGGCTAAGGAACCACATGCCAACACCATTAAAGACGATCCTCGAGGTGGCGAAGGAGAAGACTGTTTGTCTTTGGTGGACTACTTCAAGTCTTTCCAGTTAGATGAAGACTAGGGTGTTGTTTGGCTGGAGGGATGGAGAAAGTCTTCACAGGAATACTCCTTCTGTCCTTTCCTGCCTGCTGGTTGTGTAGTAGGTGGCTTCGCCCCTTTAGGGCAGAGTTTGACAGTTTGTTGCACAGTGGGACGGAGGGACAGCAATGCTACCTTGACACTGAGCGATTTCACAACCTCAAGCCAAATTTGAGGTCACATGTCTGTGTGGCCATGTCCTTCATGGAGCGAGAGGTAAGAAGAACAGAACTATAGGTACCAGATGGGAGAACACAGGGTTTGCGACTAGTCAGTAACATGTGAGCAATTGGATAAGGTACCTTTTCCTTTATCTGGATATCTTGAACAGCCCACTCATCTAGTTACACAGGAGACTCCCGAGAGGCAGAGGCATGGCCACCATTGAAGTTGATACAGCGCATCCGTACCACAGGTGACATATGTGGCTAGGTGTGAACTGTTCTAGTGTGGTTAAAGTGATGACACTGGTAGAAATGCATTGGATTCGGAATGTATGGCCGGATGGTGATAATTTCATAGCCTGCTTTGAGCTTGGATGGAAGCACCACTATCAAATGTGAGAAAGAGTGCGTGTGGGCACTAAGGAGGAATTACCTTCTTCATTACACTATGAACGGCAATGACAACCTGATCAGAGAGGTAAGATTGTATTTCAGCCTTTGTTAGACCATCAAGCAGCCTGGCATAAATCACACCACAAAAAGAATTCAAGATTCTGTGGGCCTCGAC
Organism: Schistocerca americana; assembly: GCF_021461395.2. Taxonomy (NCBI): domain Eukaryota; kingdom Metazoa; phylum Arthropoda; class Insecta; order Orthoptera; family Acrididae; genus Schistocerca; species Schistocerca americana. Next base: position 28,812,998 of record NC_060129.1, on the reverse strand, counting down.
GCAACAGGGTAACCATGGAGAAGCAAGGCAGCAAGCTGTTGTGCTTGAGAATCATAACTGGTCTCTCAAAGCAAAGTGCCATTCCATAAATGAGAGCAGGATTTCACAGGACCAGAAATTGCATCTACACCTTTCTGAATAATAAACTGAGTTACCGTAGCAAAGGACTGACCATCTTCAGAATGTGAGACCATGAGGAACCATGGTGCAGCAGGCAGTGTCTTTGAATCATTAGCCTCACTGCGTTAACATTTTGTAGAAGTTGGGTGGGAAGATGATTGACTCATCATGAGGAAATCCCCCATTGTTGCCAGTGTCTCCAATGCAGTGCTCCATCCAACTGGGGGCCCCCCTTCACAAGGGGGCACACCCACCTTAGATGATTGTTCACACCTCAGGTCACATCTAGAATAAAACAATTTCTATGGCATCTTTGAAGACAAAGAAGCCACTGTAATGTTTCTGAAACCCATTTCAAAGGCTACAATTTATTCACACAATACAAAAGTGATAGCACTTTTTGTTAGAACTAAACCAATTTGAACATTAATAAAATGACCAATGACTGTTCAAAAGAGCAATATATATTATGTCTTTAGAATTGGGACCTATGACTGTGTTGCAAGATGATTTTTTTTTTAGTAAGAAAATGTAATATAATAAAAAATTGAAAGACTTATGTATTTAAATTGTATGATTTATGTAGAGTTTTAGTTTTTTAGAGTATCAAAAATTGCATTAAGAATGAGACTACTTGTGCAAGTCGTGTACAGAATCCATGGTATCCCAAATGCTATTAGTTTTTGACATCTATCTTCAAGTTTTAGATACAATTATTGCATGGCTAAAGTAACTCATTCTTTATGTATTTGTATTTTAAAGGAAGGGTGTAATTCAAATAATTTATGATTTAAACATAATTTGAAAAAATTCTTTCAGGAGCTACCTTTAATTCCACACAGCCCACTGTGTGAACACATTATCAAATAGAAAAGGAAATGTTAGTATAACAATTAATGAAACTCAGATTTCATATATGTGATTGCCCAAGAGGAAACTTGGAATCACTATTTCCTCAGCTGAATTGTACTTTAAATTCAACTGACAGTTAATGAGTAGGTATACTGTTGTATTCCATTAAGACAGAATTATATCCCCATCCACTGCAACTCCCAGGTATACTGACCATGCAAACAAATTCAAATTATTTCCAACATCAATTGGTGGATATTTAGTGCTTCAGTCATTTCCACAATGAAGTAAACAAATTTACTAACTAATTTATAGGTTCTGACAGTTCTTCATTGCATTTTCTTCATACAAAATTTCTTTTAGAAATGCTCATTTGTTGATAACCAACAAAATATTTCAATCCACCTTTTGTGTTGTTCATTAAAATTATCCAAACCGATAGCTCAAATCAAGAGTAATTAGCTTTTATGTTGGATAACTGTCACAACACAGCTGACCCACACACTACTATCCAAATGTTCTAAGACTCAACAGTGCACAGATTACATTGACCTCTCAACAGAGCCACAAATTTATAGAACCATATTTTCGCGTTTATCTGTAATTTAACTGACTTACTCTCAATAAACTATTATGTTTATCATGAGTTAAAAGTGATTGACTTGCTGTAGAATTGTTAGGTTGGGGCTTTGGTGTGACAAGTGCTGTAGTTTTCTCCATGTGGGTGACTGTAGTGGTGTGGGAAAAGGGGAAGTAAATGGGACTCATCAGTGGTTTTGTAGGATATGTAGTAGAGATAGGAAGATACTAGAACAGGAGGGGAAAATTGACACCCTTCAGGCTGAGTTAGACAAGGCCAGGGGAGATCTTGGCAGGTTAAGGAGGGAGAAGGATAAAGATAGGTGGGAAGTGGCAACAGGAGGCACAGGCCTAGAACTTTGACAGTTTCATGGTGAATGTAGAAAATAGATTTGACTGTTGCTTCAGTTAGAAGCTGGTGAGCCTCAAGCAATTGCAGGAGCAGACAGGGCACAACAAACTTTCAGCAGCAAATTGAAAAGTAGGAATGGAGGGAAATCACTAAAGAGAAAGGAAGTGGTGTTGTTAGGTAGTTCCCACCCAAGAGATGTTGGCCAGCTTTTGCAGGATGAACTAGGATCAGAATACCAGGTCACCAATTTTTTTAAACCTAGTGCTGGGTTGGAGCAGGTGACAGGGCTTAGGATCATTTTGCAAAGATTTCACTAAGGAAGACATTGTGGTTATAGTGGGTGGGGCAGATAATAGTACTGACAAAGATCCTGGGTACAGTATAAAGTGTGACCTGGCAAAGATTGCATCAGCATCAAAGTATACTAGTTTTGAGTTTGTATCTGTCCTGGGTGCCATCACCAACCTCATTTGAACTCTTCTGTCAAGAGAGTTAACTTGGAGTTGGAACGGCTGCTTATGTCAGGTGCAGGGTCACACATTGGTGTGAATCCTGTTGATTCTCTCAATAGGTGGGATTATATTAGGCATGGCCTTCACCTCAACAGGAAAGGGAAGGGTAAACTGGCTGGGAAAATAGCGGGAAAGTTAAAGGGAGGAGGCACTGTCATGACTGATAAAATACCAGTGATTATAGGGTTCAGAAAAGACTCATTTTTAGGTTAGGGAGGACAGAGAGAAACTAAATTTTAAGAGAGGTTAAGACTGAGACAAACATTCAATTTGAGAAAGAAAAAAAAAAAAACAGGATTCTAGCTTATTACATCAGCATAAACAGCTATTGGTTAAGATTTTCAACAGTTAGCAGATATTTCAACTCTACCCAATTTTAACTCAGTCAATGTGAAATGTCAGCTATCTTTATTGCATCAAAATATTTGAGGACTGATAAATAAAATTAATAAATTAATTATTTGCATAGATGAATTAGAGTTTTCAAACCCAGCTGACATAATCTGCCTCTCTGAACACCATGTGACCACTGGTGTAGAACTTTTAAGTGTTACAGGGTTTATGTTAGCATCTCACTTTTGTAGATCAGAAATGGGGAAAGGAGGAGTTGCCACATTCGTAAGAAACTGTCAAATTTAAGAACACAGACATTCATAAATTTTGCCAAGAACAGCATATGGAAGAATGTGCAACAGAAGTAGAATTTCACAAAAAGTCCTTCATAATATTAAGTGTATATCAAGCACCTGCAGGTAACTTTAACCTGTGCATAAACCACCTTGAAGCAGTACTGGCACATTTAACAACCAAAAACAAAGAAATAGTGGTTGCTGGTGATTTCAATATAGATTTCCTTAAAGAGTCTCCCAATAAGAACTTATTTGAGTTAGTAACACTATCATTCAACTTAATTCCCACTGTAAAGTTCCCACTAGGGTAGCCCATTGCTCACTGCCAGCCATTGATAATATATTTGAACAAAATTATATTACAAAACCAATAGTTAATGGCCTCTTGGAATATGACATGCAGTTATTTCTGTTAACTGTTAATACTGAACAGGATATAAAATCTGTTAAATCTGAGCTAAAGAGGGTAATCAATAAGCCAAAAACTGATCCTTTTAGGACACTCCTCAGAGACATTCACTGGAATGATGTTTACAGTGCTCATGGAATGAATGAAAAATATAACACTTTTGCTAATAAAGTGCTTACCTTATTTGAACACTATTTTTCCCCCAAAACTAACCAAGGTTAGAGCAAAGTCTACAAAGAAGCAATGGATTACTCAAGGAATAAAGATATATTTTCAAACAAAAAGAAAGCTATCTGTCGATCTGAAACAGTTCTGATGTTGATGCTATAGCACATTACAAGAAATACTGCAAAATATTAAAGACTGTTATATGGACATCAAAACAAATATATTATGAGGAAAAGACAGTCATATCAGATAACAAAATAAAGACAATATGGGATATAGTGAAGGAGGAGACTGGCAGAACCAGACATGAAGAGGAACAAATAGCATTAAGAGTAAATGATACATTGGTTACAGATGTGTAGAGAGTTGCAGAACTTTTTAACAAACATTTTGTAACTGTTACTGAAAAGATGGCGTTGTAAGGTTCTGTAGATGCTGCTATGGAATACCTCAAACCAGACATTTCAAGTAACTTCCATAATATGAATTTGACCCTCAATACCCCAGCAGAAATAATTTCCATCATAAACTCTTTAAAATCAAAAACATCTAGTGGGTATGATGAAATATAAACAAAGTTAATTAAAGAATGTAATTCTGAGTTAAGTAACACATCGAGCTATCTGTGTAACCAGTTGTTAATGGTGGAATATTTCCTGGATGTTTGAAATATGCTGAAGTTAAGCCACTGTTTAAGAAGAGATAGCATCAAATTTCCGTCCAATTTCTCTTTTGCCAGCATTCTTAAAAATTTTAGAAAAAGTAATGTACAATTGGCTTTATAACCATTTTATCTGAAGTAACATACTGTCAAAGTCACAGTTTGGATTTCTAAAGGGTTCTGATATTGAGAAGGCTATCTACACCTACAGTGAAAATGTGCTTAATTCATAAGACAAAAAATTGCAGGCAACTGGTATATTTTGTGATCTGTCAAAGGCATTCGACTGTGTAAATCACAATATCCTTTTAAGTAAATTAGAATATTATGGTGTAACAGGAAATGTTGCAAAATGGTTCAAATCTTACATATCTTGCAGGAAACAAAGGGTGTTATTAGGAAAGAGACATGTATTAAGCTATCAGGCATCATCCAACTGGGAACTAATTACATGTGGGGTCCCACAAAGTTCCATTTTAGGGCCCTTACCTTTTCTTGTGTACATCAATGACCTTTCATCGGTAACATTACCAGATGTCAGGTTCGTTCTGTTTGCTGATGATACAAATATTGCAATAAATAGCAAATCAAGTGTAGTCTTAGAAACATCAGCTAATAAAATATTTGTGGACATTAATCACTGGTTTCTAGCCAATTCTTTGTCACTAAACTTCGAAAAAAAACACACTACATGCAGTTCAGAACTTGCAAGGGGTGTACCACAAGTATATGCCTAACATACGATGACAAGCGGGTAAAATATTCCGGAGTTAAAATAGTCCCCCATTCGGATCTCCGGGCGGGGACTACTCAAGAGGATGTCGTTATCAGGAGAAAGAAAACTGGCGTTCTACGGATCGGAGCGTGGAATGTCAGATCCCTTAATCGGGCAGGTAGGTTAGAAAATTTAAAAAGGGAAATGGATAGGTTGAAGTTAGATATAGTGGGAATTAGTGAAGTTCGGTGGCAGGAGGAACAAGACTTCTGGTCAGGTGACTACAGGGTTATAAACACAAAATCAAATAGGGGGAATGCAGGAGTAGGTTTAATAATGAATAGGAAAATAGGAATGCGGGTAAGCTACTACAAACAGCATAGTGAACGCATTATTGTGGCCAAGATAGATACGAAGCCCACACCTACTACAGTAGTACAAGTTTATATGCCAACTAGCTCTGCAGATGAGGCAGAAATTGAAGAAATGTATGATGAAATAAAAGAAATTATTCAGATTGTGAAGGGAGACGAAAATTTAATAGTCATGGGTGACTGGAATTCGAGTGTAGGAAAAGGGAGAGAAGGAAACACAGTAGGTGAATATGGATTGGGGGACAGAAATGAAAGAGGAAACCGCCTGGTAGAATTTTGCACAGAGCACAACATAATCATAACTAACACTTGGTTTAAGAATCATGAAAGAAGGTTGTATACATGGAAGAACCCTGGAGATACTAAAAGGTATCAGATAGATTACATAATGGTAAGACAGAGATTTAGGAACCAGGTTTTAAATTGTAAGACATTTCCAGGGGCAGATGTGGACTCTGACCACAATCTATTGGTTATGACCTTTAGATTAAAACTGAAGAAACTGCAAAAAGGTGGGAATTTAAGGAGATGGGACCTGGATCAACTAAAAGAACCAGAGGTTGTACAGAGATTCAGGGAGAGCATAAGGGAGCAATTGACAGGAATTGGGGAAATAAATACAGTAGAAGAAGAATGGGTAGCTTTGAGGGATGAAGTAGTGAAGGCAGCAGAGGATCAAGTAGGTAAAAAGACGAGGGCTAGTAGAAATCCTTGGGTAACAGAAGAAATATTGAATTTAATTGATGAAAGGAGAAAATATAAAAATGCAGTAAGTGAAACAGGCAAAAAGGAATACAAACGTCTCAAAAATGAGATCGACAGGAAGTGCAAAATGGCTAAGCAGAGATGGCTAGAGGACAAATGTAAGGATGTAGAGGCCTATCTCACTAGGGGTAAGATAGATACCGCCTACAGGAAAATTAAAGAGACCTTTGGAGATAAGAGAACGACTTGTATGAATATCAAGAGCTCAGACGGAAACCCAGTTCTAAGCAAAGAAGGGAAAGCAGAAAGGTGGAAGGAGTATATAGAGGGTCTATACAAGGGCGATGTACTTGAGGACAATATTATGGAAATGGAAGAGGATGTAGATGAAGATGAAATGGGAGATACGATACTGCGTGAAGAGTTTGACAGAGCACTGAAAGACCTGAGTCGAAACAAGGCCCCAGGAGTAGACAATATTCCATTGGAACTACTGACGGCCGTGGGAGAGCCAGTCCTCACAAAACTCTACCATCTGGTGAGCAAGATGTATGAAACAGGCGAAATACCCTCAGACTTCAAGAAGAATATAATAATTCCAATCCCAAAGAAAGCAGGTGTTGACAGATGTGAAAATTACCGAACTATCAGCTTAATAAGTCACAGCTGCAAAATACTAACACGAATTCTTTACAGACGAATGGAAAAACTAGTAGAAGCCAACCTCGGGGAAGATCAGTTTGGATTCCGTAGAAACACTGGAACACGTGAGGCAATACTGACCTTACGACTTATCTTAGAAGAAAGATTAAGGAAAGGCAAACCTACGTTTCTAGCATTTGTAGACTTAGAGAAAGCTTTTGACAATGTTGACTGGAATACTGTCTTTCAAATTCTAAAGGTGGCAGGGGTAAAATACAGGGAGCGAAAGGCTATTTACAATTTGTACAGAAGCCAGATGGCAGTTATAAGAGTCGAGGGACATGAAAGGGAAGCAGTGGTTGGGAAGGGAGTAAGACAGGGTTGTAGCCTCTCCCCGATGTTGTTCAATCTGTATATTGAGCAAGCAGTAAAGGAAACAAAAGAAAAATTCGGAGTAGGTATTAAAATTCATGGAGAAGAAATAAAAACTTTGAGGTTCGCCGATGACATTGTAATTCTGTCAGAGACAGCAAAGGACTTGGAAGAGCAGTTGAATGGAATGGACAGTGTCTTGAAAGGAGGATATAAGATGAACATCAACAAAAGCAAAACAAGGATAATGGAATGTAGTCTAATTAAGTCGGGTGATGCTGAGGGAATTAGATTAGGAAATGAGGCGCTTAAAGTAGTAAAGGAGTTTTGCTATTTGGGGAGCAAAATAACTGATGATGGTCGAAGTAGAGAGGATATAAAATGTAGGCTGGCAATGGCAAGGAAAGCGTTTCTGAAGAAGAGAAATTTGTTAACATCCAGTATTGATTTAAGTGTCAGGAAGTCATTTCTGAAAGTATTCGTATGGAGTGTAGCCATGTATGGAAGTGAAACATGGACGATAAATAGTTTGGACAAGAAGAGAATAGAAGCTTTCGAAATGTGGTGCTACAGAAGAATGCTGAAGATTAGATGGGTAGATCACGTAACTAATGAGGAAGTATTGAATAGGATTGGGGAGAAGAGAAGTTTGTGGCACAACTTGACCAGAAGAAGGGATCGGTTGGTAGGACATGTTCTGAGGCATCAAGGGATCACCAATTTAGTATTGGAGGGCAGCATGGAGGGTAAAAATCGTAGAGGGAGACCAAGAGATGAATACACTAAGCAGATTCAGAAGGATGTAGGTTGCAGTAGGTACTGGGAGATGAAAAAGCTTGCACAGGATAGAGTAGCATGGAGAGCTGCATCAAACCAGTCTCAGGACTGAAGACCACAACAACAACAACAACAACAACAACGATGACAAGCAGATAGAAGATGTGGACAGTGTTAAATTCTTGGGATTACAGCTTGATAATGAATTCAACTGGGAGGAGCACACTACAGAACTGCTTAAGCGTCTTAACAAATCTCTATTTGCAATGCGAATTGTGTCAGACATAGGAGATATAAAAATAAAAAAGCTGGTTGCTATGATTGCTTACATTCCATAATGTGATATGGGATTATTTTTTGGGGTAATTCATCAAGCCAAGCTAAAGTTTTCTGGGCACAGAAATGTGCACTAAGAGTTACACGTGGTGTGAACTCAAGAACATCTTGCAGAAGCCTGTTTAGGGAACTAGGGATACTAACTACTGCTTCCCAATATATTTATTCCTTAATGAAATTTGTCATTAAAAATATATCACTTTTTCAAACCAACAGCTCAATTCATGGACTCAATACTAGAAATAAGAATAATCTCCACAAGTATTTAAAGTCACTTACTCTTGTACAAAAAGGTGTGCATTATTCAGGAACATACATTTTCAATAACTTGCCTACAGCCACAAAACGCTTAACAAGCAATGAAATTCAGTTTAAGAGAAGCCTAAAAGATTTATTGGTGGCCAGCTCCTTCTATTCCGTCTAATTTCTCAGAGTAGAACCAACTGATTTGTGTGTGTGTGTGTGTGTGTGTGTGTGTGTGTGTGTGTGTGTGTGTGTGTGTGTGTGAAAAATAAGTACAATCTAACTTTGTGTAACTTCTGCACCATTTCAGTGCAGTAATGTGCTCATTGTAAATAAGTATTACAGTAGTTCTATTACATGTTTATTATCTTATAAATAAAAAAACATTTTTATTTTAAATTCAGTGCATTAGTGTTTGTAAAATGATTCTTTCATATAGTGTTCATTAAAAAAAAAAAACGCAATTATTCCACCTGGGACCTGTGGAAGGTACATTAGCTTATTTATTTCAGTTGTAAATATTTGTCACATATTATTGTTTTTCTGACATGTTTTGCATCCTGGAGGACCTCCTCACTATGGATTAATTGGAATGAAAGTAGATCTAATCTAATCTAATCCTTTTATGATAAGAAATTAACAATCCTCTGACATTTACTCAGCCATAACCTCACTTGGGGATCAGAATTATTTTGAGAAAATATGAAATTCTTTATAAACTTGACAACTAAAGACAATATGATTCATCATCAAACACTTAGCATGCACCGAGTTAATTGCATTGCAAAAGATACATACAATACCAATCCATGTTTGCAATGTCTGCACTTGGACACTCGGCTTAACAGACCAAGTGTTATTTTGAACATTATACATACTGGTTAGAGATGAAAGGAAACACAGTTTACCAGCAAAATGAAAAAAAGTTATGCATATGTACCCATTTGCAGCAAGTATTTGGTTGGTGTATGGTTCATGGCATTTTTCCGTAAGTTTAATGGACACAATGGATACAAGCAAGAGAGCCTTTAATAATCAACAAAATGTTCTTCACTATTTACGGCAGTCTCCCAATTGTGGGACGAATTTTTCATTCTGTAACTGTGGAAGTCACGTGGTTTTAAGGCAAAGAACTCATTGAGCATGGCTCAGAATGCATTTTCATCTGGAAAGGAAGTTCCTTGAAGGTTTTTCAATAGAGAGCAAGAAAGAAGAAAATCAGAGGGTGCTACATCAGGCGAATAAGGTGGGTGTGCAATGACGTCAAAACCCAACTCCTGTGTACTGCTTTTTGTCAGTCCAGCAGATTGCAGGCGGGCATTATCCTGGAGTAGTGTCTTCCTGGTCATTGTTTAAGAAACTTTGTTTACAACACATTGCAGTTGTTGACAAATGTCAGCAGTAATCAGTGGTTACACCTCAAGGAAGCAATTCATAGTAAACCACAAAGGATGTAAAACATTATCTTTTGTGGATGCTTTTTGTGGATACTACTTCTTGCTGTTTTGTTTGCGCTCGACCATTCCTTTCTTTTCCTTATTTTAGCCCAAAGCCATCATTTCTGATCAGCGTAATGATACAGGGCACAAATGATTAGTGTTCTTCAGAAGCATCTGATGACAGGCTAGCAAGGATCCACATATGGCCACCTGTTTTTGTGATTTTGTTTTAGTGCATGTGGTATCCATAGACCCTATTTTTGAGTCATCCCCACTGCATGCAAATTTCAGGTCATGACATGAACACAGTTCATTGAATTTGCTAGTTCTCCGGTACAATGGCATGGATAATTGTGAATTAATGCACTTAAATGATCATCAAACCCCAAACATCAGTCAGTAATGGCACAACAATTATCCTTAGAATGACAAAACCATTTTCTTGCCACACTCTGTCCAATGGCTTTAAAGACAAACATGGTGCAAATGTTTCTAGCTGCCTCCACGGCTGTTACCCCACTATAGAACCCAAACAGGTGAGTATGTCAAAAGTTCTCCTGTTTCTCCATTTTGCACTCCACTTTCTAGTGTCTACTGTTCTACTCAGTATCTCCAAATAACAAAATGACAATATGTAAGCTCAAATATATGTGAACTGAATGAGCAAACAGCAAACTACAAATAAAAATGACAATTGATAAATAAACCCTCAGCAACTGGAATATGAACATGAAAACGAAAGTACTATCAACTTATGCACCAGCCTAACATTTAGAAAAAAAAACTGAAAATATCAGGAAATGAAAACAATAATTTCTTAACAGTAGCTGAAAACACTGGGGAGAAAAAGTGGCCATTGAAATTAGATCCATCATACTGGGTCAGGAAGTGTATACTTGACCAGACATCAGTTTCATCAGATGAATGGTAAAATCAATCACAAGAATCATCTGGTGACAGAAGCAGGAACTCTTTTTTTATGATTGTAACAATCTAATTACTAAAATATTGTGCTGACCTTACAGCATGACTGAAATATGCAGTGCAACTGGAGAAAACTTATTGCCATCCCATTACACCCTTCATGAATCTTAGCTTAGGAACAAAACATTGGATCATAGTAATCAATTATATTTGGGAGGAAAACTGAATAAAAATGGGGAAACAATACAGAGGATGTCCCACAAGATTCAGCATTTGATTTATCCTGACCTACATAATTGTTGTGCTAAAACTGTTTGAGAGGCCTTCAAAATCTGCAATGTTTGCTGATGGCAAGTGCACTGATAACTGGCAAATAAATTCATACTAGAAACTGCCAGGAGAATAATGGAACAGGCTTGCAACTGGTTTACAGGCAACAGAACAAAAATTCAACCTTTATACTTGCAAAAACACACATCATGCAATTCCAAAGAAATCCGAATGTCTTAGAGATATCAATGACACCCTGGATGAGGATCCATGAGAAGTTCTTGGGCATTCGGATCAGAAATAGATTAAGGAGGCACCTGCATGAGAATGAGTTAACCAAAAAGCTCCTATCTCTCTGCCTCGCAATTATAAATGTTCCTCCAGAGTGTCAACTTGCAGAAATGCTTCCTAACTTTCTTTCACTCAGTACTATCCTATATGATAACCTTACAGGGCATTGCATCTATGAAAAAATTAGTACTTAACCTATACAACCTTGTAGTAGGATAGTGATGGGAAAACCTTGCATAAACCTCTTCATTGACCTACGGAATCTTGCACCTACATGTCACTATGGAACTCTCTATTGGTTTTTACATTAAACAACACAAATATTTTATATATTTCTAGTTGGCTGTCCCAGAAGATAATTCCAAAAAAAAGTGAAAATCCAAAAGAAGCCATCATAATTGCCTCTAGGTGAGTAACTGAGGGGATCAACTTGACAAGTTTACCAATTTGTTGACCCCACTTCAATTGAAATCAAAGCAGACACCAATGAACTGTATGCAGTATGTTTCACTTACTGGGTGACCAGTAATGTCTACTACTTCCAGCAGCAGGTCATTTCTGATCGCTTTACACCTTAAAAAATGAGTCCTCTAGGGATAAGACTTGAACTGGTAGCTGCAACATTAATAATGGTAATGTGCCATGCAATATGGGGGAAGAAGTTTGTTGGTAGTGATCATGATTTATTATTCAACTTATGAACTGTGATTAACAGTTAAGAGAGATTAACACTGAACTGAATCTGAAGAGCAGGTAATTCTGTAACAAACTGAAGAAAGTTGACAATATTAGGACTCACATAGATGGACGAAAAACAGAAGGCATTAAAAATGATCAGAATTATAATTTTTCATCTGGATGGTGTACCAGTGCATTGGAACCTGCACGAAAGCACTTCTGAACAGTAAGCTGCCTGACAGATTGATCAGCTATAAGAAGCTGCAGATCTAACCTTGTAAGTTGCTTCATCACACAGTATAATATCTTTTTTATTGGTGGGAGTTTGTGACAAGCTCCACCTATGTGCATACTCTTCCAACACCTTTGGATAGACTATGATGCAACATGGGAACAGTAGTTAGTTTCCTAAATTGACATGCTTGCAAATGCATGGATCAAGTCTATTGCCTGGATGTTTAAATGTTGTGAAAAGAATTTTGATATTTGTGATCAGTAAATGACGAATCTGATCCTAAACACAGCTGTGAAAAGCACCTTAATGTTGTATGTGCACACATATAAATTGTACACAAGGGTAAAATCATATGGTTCCTTTGTAAATAAAGGCTTTGCAGGCATGTATAGCAGGAAAACTCTGACCCCAATTCAGAACCTTTGTAATAAATAAAGTTGTAGCCTTTTGAAATCTGATGATTTTAAACATCCTGAAGAATTGCTTATACAGGTATAACTTCTTTCAGTAAAATATGATAATTTGTCTTGATGGGTTGCATCTATTATTGAACATTTCAGAATTTTTTTCATAAAATTAAATTTACTTTCAACACTGTGACCTCTGCTCTGGCTAGAGATAGGGTGTGAATGTTATTCATTTGTTCATTCCTTTATTTACACATTGCATTCCATAAATGAAGATGTGGATGGAAGTGGGATGAGCCAGGCTGCAAATCTGAGGGTAGAAGCTCCCACAGGAAATTTACCTCTGAAGTATACTGACAACCAGCTGTTTGTGACAAGTGCTAATCTACTCACACTGCTAATTATGTGAACTGCATTTGTGCCATCCACTTTCCATTACAATACTTCATGGTTCAGAAAGATGATTCTCCCCATCTCTGAATCTCAATTTTCCATATCTTCACTACAGCTGGACAAATTTCTCTACATGAGAAAAATCAACCATCAGCAGTCTAGTTCCTTAACTATACCATGCAACATGTGGATGACACAGACACAACCAGCATTTCAAAAAACAGTATTTCTGAGACTATATCTTAAATTTCTAAAACCATGTGCCATTACAAACCAACCTCGACATACAATTTCTCAAGCACTGCCTCATTAGCACTTCATGATATTTAGCTGTTGGAAACTTAATGCAGGACATGGGCTTACAATTGGTAGCACATATATATTATTGTTCAAGAACACCAAACCTTCATAAAAATTCAAACAACTGATAATTACTGTTCAACAACAATCAAGTGATAAAAAATCAATGCAACTTCTTGATCCCAACATCCAATCTCATGACTTCATTCTCTGGGTGATGAGTTTCTTACAATAATCTTTCTGACTAACACTATCTTCACATATGATGGAAATTACAATCACAAAAATCATTAAACACAGGGAAACAATAATATGCAATGAATGCACATCAAAATCAAGCCTGACAAACAAATGTCTGATGTAGGAACCAGTTCGTACAGGTTTTCAGAGAAGTTTCATAATAGGGATTCTAAATAAATAAGATACGTAGGAGTACAGTAACAAAGCTTGATCTAGCTTCTCATTCAATTACCTAATAAAATTCCCAAATCCACTATTAATACAGAATCTTGCTGGCCATGTGCCAGTAACAAAATGATCTGCCCTACTTTTTTGCATCATTATTAAATCCTAATATTTTATCCTCCTGAGACCACAAAGACTGTATGTCATTCTAGCTGACAGAGCTAACATGTTCACTGCACAACTGCATGTACTACTCAGGAACACTGTTATGGTCTCACATCCTATTCGTAGATTTGCTCAGGTGTCTACCACTATTTAATCTAGGTTATGTATTTTCAAAGTAACAAGTGAGGGTACACGTCAGTGATTTCAGTGCCAACCACACGACATGGTTTTCCAGACCACACAACCAGGAACACTCTGTTCAGCACACTTGCATTGGGAGCATCACTCCATACAGTGGACAGTATCTCCGCACTGCTGGCCCTGGTGCCATGGAGGCAGTTTGTATGACCTGTGATCTCTTGGGCTGCATATGAAGGCCAGTATGGCCTTTAGTATTTTTGTGGTAAATGGTCACTAATTACAATCCAGCCACTTTGGCAACTACAGCTATGCCCTAGGAAACCCTACAGTTTGTTCTTTTGGCTAAGCTCCTTATTTGCACATCCTTGAGTACTATGTGTGGCGTTCTCATTTCTGTAAAACCCTTCTTGTGGAACAACACTATTACTGTTGCACTTACTGTCCCGTTTACTTGTGATGCCAGTGCATCCCTTTCACATATGCTTAACACTGCATAATATGAGTCTCTGTGGCATTAAGTGTTGGCCTGTTAGCTGTGAATCAGCTACAATCCTTTACATACTCTCTGAGCTATCCATAGCATGATAGTTTGGTTCCTTGACCTGTACGCTTGTATAATCATCACACATTTCAGTGTCTCAAGAAGCCAACATTTCAGTGCCTGCAGAATCCTTAATAACCACAGGAAGTTTGTTTACAAATGATGACATCAAGACTGTGCAACTGTGTGTTGAATGTTTCCCAGTCTTTGTCTAATTTTATTCCTGTGACATGTTTATCAATGTGAGCATCTCTTTTCCTTAGCAAGGTTATGAAGCATGTCTAAAAGATTAATCTTTCTTTGTTAGATCTACCAGGACTCAAATGGTGAGCTCATACATGGCTTCATCTGTACACAATCATTCACCAAAAGCCATATATGGAGTTTTTCTACAGCTGAAAAGCTCATAACTAATACTACAAGTACCACAGAAGCTGCCACAATATGTACAGGTTGTGGGCAAAGTATCAGGGCTGATTTACAACACACAAATTTTATCTCCTTTTCAAAACAAAAAACTTTTTAGGTCAATCTCAAGAAAAACTATGATTCACACAAAAGGTAAGAACAGCCAATGTTCTTTTGAATTGTATTTATCATAAGTTACTGAAAGGAGGAATACTTCTCGAATGACCTACACTATTAGAACTTACACTTCATCTAAACGTTAATTTACTGTATCCATCACACACAGCCATTATACAGTATTGTTGATATCAACAAGGGCTATGGAAAACAGGATTATCCCAGCAACCAGCCCCCTTCCACTTCTATTTAAAACAGTCAGTACATAGCAGGTAATATAGTCAAGTGGACAAGTAAAAGAATACAATCATCAACAGCAAATAGTTCCAGAAAACTGACAATCTGTGACAATTCCACAATAATGCATCTTTTACTCTACGCACTTAACGAAAGACTTATTACTTGAATACATGCAATACATCAGAGATGTAAATACTTACAATATTCTCAGTTACATTCATTTCCAAATTTAATTCAGGATCCTCCTTTATAAAATCAGTGGATGGAGATATTCCCAATGGATTTTTAACAGACTGAAAGAAGAAAACAATCTGTGAATTATAACTGCTTGCTAACGTCTGTGTGTATGACACAGCTCTTAATATTCCTTTGTTATGAATGTCATACAACTTTGCAGAGATTCTTACTGCTTGAGAAAAGTGAATGTCAGAATGCATCCAAATCAGTTCTAATGCCTCTGATTTTGCTATCAGCCATTGTCTAGTATTTATTTGGCGTACTTTCACTTTCTATTCCTGTCACATAACCCACTGTGATTTTAGAGGCACTATGACCTGCTCTATCGGGTGGTCACACTAACATATAAAAACCTGTCCGGCAACATTTCAAAATTAAATTCAGATAATATAGGGATGCCAATAATCTTCCAGCTGTAAACCCATAAAGAAAATGACTCTTTGGTCATTAATCAAATGAATTTGGCATTCCACACATTATCAGCAAAGTTAAGCAAATTTAATACAATTTACACAGCTTTTTGCTCTTCCACCATGTATTCTCAGTGCCTGCTTTTTAGGAAACAATGTAAATTTGTCGTAATTACTGGAGGAAAATCATAAGGAATTACATACAGCCAATGCAGGTTTTCAGTAACGATGTAAACACTACAAAGAGTAGTGACCCCACGTATCATAGTTCCACATCATCTGTTAGCGTGCTGTGACACACAGACATGTAACAAGATTAACAGTTACTTCCAAGAGGAAGTCTTCCTTGCTCTGTTGACACCAGATATGTATTTAAGGCATTCAGTACATAGAATCATAATAAAAAAATTAATGCAAGGTTAATGATTAATAAAGATATGCTTGTAACAAGTGCTGTTAAAATATTATTGGTAGTAACCTACAAATAACACATCTAACTAGAGTCAACTAGAAGACCAAAAAATTCTTTAAAATAGCTGGTATCGTAGGTTTCAACTGTTCACCATCCATGATAATTTAGCTTGAATGCCCCATATTTGTGTCATGACATTCTTATTACACTTCCTGCACAATACAGGGCTTGTGTGAAAACTTACATTATGCTCAGATCCATCAGTTCGTAGTTTCAGTTCGGTATCTTGCTTTACCCAAACACTAGGGCCTTCCATCTTTAATGGGTCTACAAAAAACTGAAAAAATGAAAAAAAAAAAGGGATGTGATCAAGGTTTCTGTGTCTTACTTTTACTTAGCTCTCTCTCTCTCTCTCTCACTCACTCACTCACTCACTCACAGAGAGAGAGAGAGAGAGAGAGAGTGTGTACTTTCAAACAGATCTATAGAAACCATAAAGGCCATAATGCTAATGATCACATATATTCATCAATTAGAAACAGGCACCAAGAAAATGTGGACCCCAATTCAAATATTTGAACTAAAGCTTTGTTTATTCTTGGAGGCAGGCACAACAGTAAGTGATTGACCCTGAAATATAAATCAAAATTATTTCTTACATACTAAGCAGCAACCAGCATACACAGTAACCACACAAATTATGAAAGTGGATGCATTTTACATCACCTCCTAAACCACAGGTTCAACTTCAACCTCTTTTACCAGCAGTCAGGTAGGCCAGCCTGCCTGTTGGAGGAAGAAGAAGGGGTGGATGACCTAGAAGTTTGGTGCCTCAGCCAACGACCTCTGTCCATCTGCTACCCTCTCTCTGTCCATCTGTTCCTGCCACCTCTCTCTCTCTCTCTCTCTCTCTCTCTCTCTCTCTCTCTCTCTCTCTCTCTCTCTCTCTCTCTCTCTCTCTCTCTCTCTCTCTCTGTAGTTCTTCCCTTTCTCTCTTCACATCAACCTGCCCACCTCCATAGGAGGTTGCTGGTTCTTACCTTGTTAGTATTTTAGTCTACGTAGTAAAAACAAAGATGATGTGACTTACCAAATGAAAGTGCTGGCAGGTCGACAGACACACAAACAAACACAAACATACACACAAAATTCAAGCTTTCGCAACAAACTGTTGCCTCATCAGGAAAGAGGGAAGAAGAGGGAAAGACGAAAGGAAGTGGGTTTTAAGGGAGAGGGTAAGGAGTCATTCCAATCCCGGGAGCAGAAAGACTTACCTTAGGGGGAAAAAATGACGGGTATACACTCGTACACACACACGTATCCATCCACACATATACAGACACAAGCAGACATATTTAAAGACAAAGAGTTTGGGCAGAGATGTAAGTCGAGGCAGAAGTGCAGAGGCAAAGAGTTGTTGAATCTCTCCCAATCCGAAACCTCTGTCCTATCCAAAGGCCTCACCTTCAGCCCCACTCCCAGATTCAACCAAACAGCCCTTGTCAAGGATTTACTGTCCTACACTCTTACTCTCTGCTGGAAGTATCACTTTGCCACGAAGAAAAATGATCCTAATCCTACCCCTAATGATCCAACTCCCCAAAACACTATCCAAATTGAACCCTGCCTGGAACAGTTCCGTCCTCCGTCACAGCGGGACCCACCTCCTCTTCCTCAAAATCATCCTCTCCAAACCTTCCAGGAATTTCTGATTTCCAGCCTTGCCTCTCAATCCTTCTTAAAAAACCTTAATCCTCCTACCACTGCTGAAGCCCAGACTATCCATGATCTGAAGGCTGACCGGTCCATCGTCATTCTTCCAGCGGACAAGGGTTCCATGACCGTGGTACTTGATCGTCGGGAGTATGTGGCTGAGGGACTGCATCAGCTTTCAGGCAACACCACAGACAAAGTTTGCCAAGGTAATCCCATTCCTGATGTCCAGGCGGAGCTTCAAGGAATCCTCAGAACCTTAGGCCCCCTACAAAACCTTTCACCTGACTCCATCAACCTCCTGACCCCACCGACACCCCGCACCCCTACCTTCTACCTTCTTCCTAAAATTCACAAACCCAATCATCCCAGCCGCCCCATTGTAGCTGGTTACCAAGCCCCCACAGAACGTATCTCTGCCTACGTAGATCAACACCTTCAACCCATTACGTGCAGTCTCCCATCCTTCATCAAAGACACCAACCACTTTCTCGAATGCCTGGAATCCTTACCCAATCCGTTACCCCCAGAAACCATCCTTTTAACCATTGATGCCACTTCCTTATACACAAATATCCCGCACGTCCAGGGCCTCGCTGCGATGGAGCACTTCATTTCACGCCGATCACCGGCCACCCTACCTAAAATCTCTTTCCTCATTACCTTAGCCAGCATCATCCTGACCCACAACTTCTTCACTTTTGAAGGCCAGACATACCAACAATTAAAGGTAACAGCCATGGGTACCAGGATGGCCCCTTCGTACGCCAACCTATTCATGGGTCGCTTAGAGGGAGCCTTCTTGGTTACCCAGGCCTGCCTACCCAAAGTTTGGTACAGATTTATTGATGACATCTTCATGATCTGGACTCACAGTGAAGAAGAACTTCAGAATTTCCTCTCCAACCTCAACTCCTTTGGTTCCATCAGAGTCACCTAGTCCTACTACAAATCCCATGCCACTTTCCTTGATGTTGACCTCCACCTGTCCAATGGCCAGCTTCACACGTCCGTCCACATCAAACCCACCAACAAGCAACAGTACCTCCATTACGACACCTGCCACCCATTCCACATCAAACGGTCCCTTCCCTACAGCCTAGGTCTTCGTGGCAAACGAATCTGCTCCAGTCCGGAATCCCTGAAGCATTACACCAACAACCTGACAACAGCTTTCGCATCCCGCAACTACCCTCCCGACCTGGTACAGAAGCAAATAACCAGAGCCACTTCCTCATCCTCTCAAACCAAGAACCTCCCACAGAAGAACCACAAAAGTGCCCCACTTGTGACAGGATACTTTCCGGGACTGGATCAGATTCTGAATGTGGCTCTCCAGCAGGGATACGACTTCCTCAAATCCTGCCCTGAAATGAGATCCATCCTTCATGAAATCCTCTCCACTCCACCAAGAGTGTCTTTCCGCCGTCCACCTAACCTTCATAACCTCTTAGTTCATCCCTATGAAATCCCCAAACCACCTTCCCTACCCTCTGGCTCCTACCCTTGTAACCGCCCCCGGTGTAAAACCTGTCCCATGCACCCTCCCACCACCACCTACTACAGTCCTGTAACCCGGAAGGTGTACACGATCAAAGGCAGAGCCACGTGTGAAAGCACCCACGTGATCTACCAACTGACCTGCCTACACTGTGACGCATTCTATGTGGGAATGACCAGCAACAAACTGTCCATTCGCATGAATGGACACAGGCAGACAGTGTTTGTTGGTAATGAGGATCACCCTGTGGCTAAACATGCCTTGGTGCACGGCCAGCACATCTTGGCACAGTGTTACACTGTCCGGGTTATCTGGATACTTCCCACTAACACCAACCTATCCGAACTCCGGAGATGGGAACTTGCTCTTCAATATATCCTCTCTTCCCGTTATCCACCAGGCCTCAATCTCCGCTAATTTCAAGTTGCCGCCACTCATACGTCACCTGTCATTCAACAACTCTTTGCCTCTGCACTTCTGCCTCGACTTACATCTCTGCCCAAACTCTTTGTCTTTAAATATGTCTGCTTGTGTCTGTATATGTGTGGATGGATACGTGTGTGTGTACGAGTGTATACCCGTCCTTTTTTCCCCCTAAGGTAAGTCTTTCCGCTCCCGGGATTGGAATGACTCCTTACCCTCTCCCTTAAAACCCACTTCCTTTCGTCTTTCCCTCTTCTTCCCTCTTTCCTGATGAGGCAACAGTTTGTTGCGAAAGCTTGAATTTTGTGTGTATGTTTGTGTTTGTTTGTGTGTCTGTCGACCTGCCAGCACTTTCATTTGGTAAGTCACATCATCTTTGTTTTTACTATGTAGACTAAAATACTAACAAGGTAAGAACCAGCAACCTCCTATGGAGGTGGGCAGGTTGATGTGAAGAGAGAAAGGGAAGAACTACAGAGAGAGAGAGAGAGAGAGAGAGAGAGAGAGAGAGAGAGAGAGAGAGGTGGCAGGAACAGATGGACAGAGAGAGGGTAGCAGATGGACAGAGGTCGTTGGCTGAATGAATAATTGGAGGCACCAAACTTCTAGGTCATCCAGCCCTTCTTCTTCCTCCAACAGGCAGGCTGGCCTACCTGACTGCTGGTAAAAGAGCCCACCACACACAACCAGAGGAAGAAAACCCCAATGGCTATGAAAAGTCCGTGAAACCAATATAAGGGACAAAAAGAAAAAAGGAAGAGAGAGGACAAAAGACAGCCAAGGTGCCCCATTTAGGGAGCAGCCAGAAGCACTGCAGAGCAGAATGCAATGAGGGGACATACATCCCCCAATCATCACCACTTACCAGAGATACTCTACTCAGAAACTGCCTAGGAAAGACTAACAACACCGACATGGCAAGAGAAGTACAGAGACAAAAGATCAAATGCAAGAGGGGGGAAGAAGAGTTAAAGAGCAGGTAGGGTGAGAACCATGCTGGTCCACCAAGCCCAGATAGCCGCAGCTTGGTCTGGGCAGAGAAGGCAATAGGGTGTTCTGCCACACCCTCAATGGGCCAATATGGTTAAGTTGCCCTCCCTTAAACAGAGTGGTAAAAGATCTCCTCATTAATAAAATGTAAAACTAAGCCATCCACTGACAAATCGTCTCCTAACACCAGGGGTAGCGAGTCAGGGAGATTAAGATACTGCCACTGTTGAATGGGCATGAAGACTGTGGGGTGGCACTGGAGGAGATGACTGTATGTCAGCCAGGTACAGCTGATGTGGAGCTGGATGAGGACAGTAGAATCCTTGTGAGAGACATGCATGGAGGACCTCCACAAATTCATCATCTCCTTTATCACTGGTAGGCTGAAGTTAGAGTGATCCATTCCATATTTCAGGTTCCTAAAACTTGATGGTATAATACCAATCAGAGGTCTGTTTCCAGAATACTGATTACCAGTTTACTGGTAGCCAGTTTAGCCAAGCTATCAGCAAGTTCATTCCCAAAGATCCCAACATGACCCGGAGTGCAAACAATTGCCACTGAGCATCCACATTGCTCAAAGGCATACTGTGAATACTGATTAGCAATGATCATGGGATACTGAGGGTAATGCTGGTTGAGAGCTTTAAAACCGGTCAAGAGGTTGCTGCAGATGAAGGGCCCACCACTGGAGGAAAGGATATGCTCAAGAGAATAAGAGAGTGCTAGCAACACTACAGCTCCTGGCACAGAAGGCAGTTCAGCATGACCTGCAACTGTGTCAGCAAAGCCCATGTGATCAGCAACCATCAATCAGTATGGACTACTGCTAACTCCACAATGTACCAAGGATGGAGAAAAATTGGTAGCAGAGGGCCTCAAGAGGGACTGTGTCTTTCGGACCTAATGATGGGTTCCCCACAGAGGTGTACAAGTGGGCCCAGAGGAGAGGTGGGTAAAGAAATAACTGGAGTTCAGAGGGGAGGGACTGCATGTGAACTGTGATCAAAATCCCTGTTTGGGCCACCATTGTGAAAGATGGGTTTCTGTGTTTGGAAAGAGGGAACATTAGTTTAGATGCTTAGGGGAGTTGGAAACATAGGTAGCGTAACTGAGAAGCTGTTGTTGGCACCAGATACACAATGAATCGACCCCAGCCTCCATGAATAATCTGTCCATAGGTCTAGTTCAAAAGGCCACTGTTGCAAATCAAACCCCACAGTGGTGTATCAGATTCCGTACCCACAATGATGACAATGATGACGAACCATATGCCACACTCCCATAACCAAGACAGAGTGGTATTATGGCTTTGTAAAGCTGCAGAAGGGTAGTGCACTCTGCATCCATGCTGATGTTACTCAGGGGACAAAGTGTATTGTGGTGTAGCAAGCACTTTCACTTACACTGCCGAAGAAAAAAGTGGTAAGTTACTGCCACAATTAGTAGTTCATCATCAAGATAAAGTTCTGGTTGTGGATGAACCATACGATGTCGACAGAAATACATAACATGAGTCTTGGAAGCTGGAAACCAAAGGCCATGGGTGAGTGCCCATGACCACATCTTTTGTATGGCACCTTGCAGTCTACATTCAGCAAAACCCACACTAGAGGAGCAATAGTAAAAGGCACAAGCAGTCAGCGGAAACCACTTTGTGATGGAGCCAGAAGACCACGAGACTCAAGGAGCCACACAGCTGCCAGCTCATTATGCATACAAGCAGTTTATGGAGAACATTCGTGAAACTGACTTAGCAATAACTGCCCATCTCTAGAAAGTGCTTACCCAGTTTCAGCACTGTGACAATGATGCTTTCTAATTGTTGTGATGGGAACTGGCCCTCAATCCAGATCCAGTTACAGATGGCAAGTATATGATGCTGACAATCCACTGATATGTGCCTGATCATTTGGTTGTGGATGTGACCTGGACCTGGGGCTGTATCAGGGCAGACGGCTAGGACACTGATGAATTTCCACTTAATGAATGAAGATTTATACAGCTCCAGATGGCATGTAGTAAAAGATAATTGCTTTTGCTCCACCCATTGCTTGAGAACATGAAAGACAGGTTGATAATTCTCATATGCTGAGACTCTAGCATATGCAGAGCAAAATTTTGGGCAATGGTGTCTGTGTCAGTGGAGAGAGTGCAATTTCAAGGTAATAGCATACACACCTGCTAGTGTTTGGTATATGTAGACATGTCTCTTCTTAGGTCAAACCTGCAAAGGAGAGGTTAGTGGGCCAATGGTTGAAACATTCTGTTACCAGAGTTCTTGCTTACGTCAATTCATCAGGTAGTAGAGCTGGGTATGAAGCCAATTAAAGTCAACAGGATGCTCCAGCGATTGGTGCCACTAACGATGCTGGATAGCGAGCCTACAATCGCTAATGGCCTCTGGAATTGCTGATGATCGCCAAGGTACACTCTTGTGTCAGAGCAGGCCCAAGGAAGAGGGGACTGTGAAATCAGCTGTCAAATGAATGGCTGTAATTATATTCTGGACAGCCTTGTTGATGTCTCCATGCAACAGGAGTCGAGGCCGACATGAAGGGCAAAAGCACTCCAGTCAGCAATGCTGATAGCGCACATACAGGGTAGTGATTCTGAGGGGGGGACAGGAAGATTATGGGTGGGACAGGAAGATTATGGAATGCTCACTACCACACAAGTCATGATTAACTTCCCAGTGGATGGATGGGAGAAGCCAAAGGCTGTAAATGAAAATGTTAATGACAGAAAATCCTGTGTATCATGCTGAAGTGTGGGGGGTATCAGAATTTAAGGGGCAAAGTTCAAGTTGTGCCATTTAGTTTACGAGGTCCTTACAACCACCAGTCATCATGGTTAAAACCGAAAAAGGATTGTGTGTATTGAAATTGCCCAAGATTAGGAAAGATTGGGGGGGGGGGGGGGGGGGAGGGTGCTGAGAGACCAATGCAAACAATATGTCATGAGATGCTTTATCTTCAGAAGGGAGGTAAGGGCAAAGCCTCCAAAGATGTTCAAGAGCCAGAAGTTTGCTACACAATGTATCCAGAACGTATGTTTGAACTCTATTATGGGTTTCATTGTGTGATGCAAACTGGGGCCTCAAGGGTTGCTTTAATCTCTGCCTTGGCCACAGGAGTCGAACAGGTGGGAGGTTGTGTGCTGGAAGTTCCTCCTCCTCAAAGCATTTTTCTTGTCTTTCCTCTCCTTAAAGGATTTTGATGATGGCAAGGGCTTCTCTGAATCAGTTTCATGTAAAGATGATGATCATGAAGCAGTGCAACAACCAATCTGTGGCTCCTTCAGCCACTTGCTGGTGTCTAGTTGTAGACGTGTGCAACCCAGGGAAGGAAGTGTCCCTGAGGACCCCTTCCTGGGAAGAGAAGCAAGAAGAAGCTTATTCATCTCAGGCTGGGAGGTGGGGACAAATGTCCTTGATGGATGGGAAGCTATCAATCCCAAAGCAGGTGTGGAGAAAGCAGCAAAAGGGGAGCCCCAAAACCATCAGGGAGGGAGGGATGGTTGAGTGGCCCTGAGGGCTCACTACAAAAAGAATAAAACACAGGAGTACCATTGCCAGAGGGGCAATGTCTTTTTAGCTGTGGCATGTGACATTGTTGTACATGATGGAGCAACTACTTGAACTACCTTTTTGGCCTCTTTGTCAGAAGGTTTGTCCTGCGTCTTTTATTCTTGTATCTTGTTCACTTTCTAGAAAACAGTGTAAACTGGTAACCAGGGAGCATTGTGCTTTCCACAGTGGACACAGATGGGAGAAGAGGCACACGGGGTGAGAGGTTAGAACTGGAGTAAATGCATACCCAGGTGAAGCCAAGAACTCTACTACTTTTCCTTAAATAAAAGTTCCTTCATTCTGAAAAACAATGCCATATCATTATTGTACAAAATATAAATCATGTAAGATACCTAGAAAACTTTCTGCTACTCTCCAGAGGAGAGGATGCTATATAAGTTACAAATTTAATTATTTTACATTTGAATGTAATAGTGAATTTGTCCTAAATCTGTACAAATAAATATTATTGTTTTGCTTGCACCACTAGCAATCCTTCAGAAGTCATAGAAAACAAGTCACGTATATGCCATATGGGCACCCATGGTCTTTGTCCTAGTACCTCAAAACCAAAGACAAATTTTCCACTATATTGAACATGCACAAGTAATGGCCTTTGTTGTAAATAGCAGTGACCACTTGTTTGATGTGCAGTAGAGTACAAATTCACAGCCAGTTTACTATCCACTACTTCACCTACTCAAATCGTATAACGATGCAGCCACACTCTTTGTACAATTATAGCTGTCAGTGAATGCCTAGGTGTGCCACCAAAGTAAATTTTACTGCAATTTCCCTCTTGTTACATTTATATTTGTTCTTTAATGATTTTTGTGAAATCTCCTACCTGATAAGTGGACTTTCTCTGCATCCACCATATCCAATATCACTAACTTATCCCTAAAAAAGTACTGGCACAACAAATTTAATTTTCGGGCTACTCAAGTGAAAGATTCTCATGGCATTTGCTGTAAAGAAAGAAAGAAAAAAGCTAACTCAGTGATACAATGTGTGCAGAACAGATACAGCACTTCTGCAGTAGCAGTATTAGTAGGTGTATAAACATATTTGTGTTAATAATTTTCTTTTACTGTGTGGAAACCAATATTGTAAGCTTTTCTCTATCTGTATTTAGCTTTTCCTTATTTGTGGAAATGTGAGAGCCCTGCCCTCATTTACTAACTTTGTCGTTCATCTTAACCCTGCTGTAGCTGTCACTGCCATGTGACTTAGACAAGCATCTGTTGAAAACCTAGCTCCGGGGGGGGAACATCACCAGTGTGACTTAGAAGTGGCCAAAAGTACATTTGCCATTCTGGCAGCGAATGTTCAGATTGTTGGAACAGGATGAGAGCACATCGCCATGCCTGAAAGAATGGACACCACATATATAATTAAGGTGATGTCAACCAATGAGCCTTTCGGAGTAGATGCACACCACACTAACTCTTACAGGATCCGTTGAGACACCATGTGTAAAGAGGATCATGAGCATGAGCGCTGCATCAGTACCGGGTCTGACAGGAAGAATGCTAGAGTAGTCCATGCAGATGTGATGACCACTGTGTCCAGATGGCATAGTCGTCAGCGCATCTGCCTAGTCGGCACAAGACTCTGATTCAAATCCCGGTACAGCACAAATTTTCAACCCTCCCCATAGATGTAATTAATGCCCACAGACAACTAATGTCTCTACTTCCTTTGTGCCCTGAGTCACTGTGACTGCAGGATCAAAATAGTGTCTGTCCCCTTGGACATGTCTAAAAGAATGGACGACTGATGCAGATTTGATCTATGTAGAGATTACATATGAATAAAAATTTATTTTGCAGTTATGGTGACTCCTATTTACATTTAGCAAAAATATGTAACTTTACTTTGGGCTAACTTTCATGACCTTGTTTACTTAAAAATCTCTGCTCCTTGAATGTAGCATTATTGAGCAGCCCAGTTCTGGCTGCAACATACCCATAGCAGTCAAAACCAATTAGCATGTACACATTACGTTACAGTTTTTTTTTTTAAAAAAAAGATTAAGCTGGTACATTATTCAACTGCTAACAATACCATAATTTAATTGGTGTTGTTTCTGATGCATGTTTTGAGGTGCAATCACATATTTTAGTAACATTAAAGCGTATTTGCACTATGTTGCACAGTTCTCAATTCTTTTGAACGAACAGCTACACAGCACAATAGTGCATTAGCCACAGGCAGGCCGCATTAGCGAAACACCAGAGCAATAGCAAGTTAGATATACTGCTTTCTCTGTGTGTTTTAGAGTTACTTCTTCAACAGTAGTACTAGAATGGATATAACGTGTCCACACCATTTGCAGATGGAGCTGGCCTCAGTTTACAAACAGCTGAAGATGCTTTTTGCCATGTTCAACAGCATTCAGACTGCTGCCTATTGTACTAGTGGTGGCAAAGAATCTAGATCGTCACATGGGATGCCTAAAATGCCACCTATTTTGCCCACTGGCTCTGCTGTCAAGATACCTTGTGGTGTACCCAGTGTGGGTGAACTGTCCTCACCAAATGATGAGGGATGGGTGGTAACTGATGGCGCTGTTTGAGGAAGAGAGTGAATGTGGAGGCTGGCGTCACCCATTAACCCTGTGAGTGGACTGGCTGGTGTTCATTCATCAGGGTCGAAACAGCCACAAATGGAGACGCATTTTCTAGTTAATCAGGAGCTCAAGTGTCAAATGCATTATGAAGATCCATAGGGAAATGAATCCAATGTTTACTGAATGTCTGTCAGAGAGCCTAATCTGAGATGTGGAGAACGTCCTGCCTGTGGCTATCAAACATGTAGCGTGCAGCTGTCTGCAAGCTGTGGCACCAATGATGCCCGTAGTTTGGGTTCTGAGGCCATCTTAAGTTTATATGGAAAAGTAGTGCTAATGGCAAAGAGCCCTTCACCCACACATGGAGTGAATGCAGCACATACAGTTTGCAGCAGCATTCCCAGAATTGATTCGAGTCCTTTGATTTGGAGTGAGTGGAGGGTCTCAACTAAAGGCTTCGTTGATTACTTGACTGTCTGGATTGCAGACCGCTGAACATGCAGTATGAAGTGGAGAATTGTAGGAATACTTAATGGGTTAGGTGAGCACTACACAAAGCAAGCTTTTTTAGGCTATGCAGTAGTTTGAGGTCCTCTGATGAATGCACATTAGTCAGTGCAGAGATACAGAAATCACACTGCGTACAAAGTAAAGACCATACTACCATCAACATGTTAACAGTAAATTCTTGATGTACTTGTAGTTCCTGAATTTAATGCCCTCCAGGAAAGCTGTCATGATCAAAATACTCTTGGAATTGAAAGCTGGCTGAAACCTGAAGCTGAAACCTGAAGCAGAAACCCTTGAAATATTGAGCAAGGCAAGGAATGTACACTGAAGAGACAGGTGAGACACCACTGGGTTGGGAGTGCCAGAAGAGGGGAGGGGAGGGGAGGGGAGGGGAAGGGCAAGAATGAATATGAAATTTGTGCAGTAAATGTAAGCACATGCTATAGGTGGTAACCCATCAAACACTTGTGAAAGTAGGATTCTCAGATTCAATTATATTTATATATTGCCAATGTGTAATTATACTTAAAATACTTTTTGTCACAAATAAGTAGGCAGTTATGGAAACATTCATTTTCAGTCCATATGTTGTATGCGTCAGCTATGAACGTTGGACATCATCACAAGAGAAAGTATTTGTATAGTTTACATGTGGTAATGGCTGGTACTTCACACCCATCCATTTGTACCATTCAGTTCAAATGAATCTTACTGCTTTCATGTAATTTAAAGTGTAAGGTAACAACTAACTGCATAGCAGAACTGCGGAGCCATTGAAAGGCACATCAAATTAGCTACCTTTCCCACATATACAACTTCAGAACTACGGCCTCATTTTACAGGCTGACTACATTGTGGCAGCACTGTGAATAAGCAGCCTAAACAGTTTCACATGACCAGTAATTATGGGATCCATTTCCATTGCTGCAGATGAATTTAATTTTTTTCAAGAAGAGCATTCATACAGAATTAAAATATCATTTAACAAGATTTTTACACCAACTAGGCATGTCTGCAGTTTTGCACATATTCCCTGTGACTTTTCTTACAGACTGGAATGGCCTTTGCTTTTTTCTATCCATGTGACAAACCACTGTTCCATAAATGAATAATTCTGATGGCAGAGAGGGGTCAGTTCAGTACTGTTTTTCGTGTGCCTGGATCTACTAACTGCACTTCATATTCATGTGGCCTCCCCTCTGCTCAGCATTTACTTTTGGTGTGCATTCCATATGGAATCTAAGACTATGTAACTATTTATTCCAGTTTCTTTTTTTTCGTATTATGTCCCCAATGCTATTATTACCTAATGCAAATAACTCTGGACTTCACTGCCAATTGCTTCTGCCCCTTTCTTGTAGCTCAATGGGTAATTGTGATGCTACAAATTCAAATGTCCTAGATCATCTAGATCATTGAACGGCAGGTACTTTGTAACTGACTGGGTAAATCAGTTTGGAGGTGGAGATGGCAACAGCATATGGTAGTCTGTAGGACTGTGTGTAGCAGAGAACTGCAGTGTTTAAAACATCCAGGCTGATAACAGTTTTACCTCTAGTTTAGTTTTATGTTTACTTTTCTCTCATCTATTCCCTTCATGCCACAATCAGACGACCGATCCCTGGCTCGGTCACATACTCCAATTAACAACTTATTAGCCTTACAAAGGGACTTTCCAAACTTAAAAAGCATGAGAATGCATTCCACATGGAATCTGAACTTGACTAGCTTCTTTTTGGCTGCTGTACATCTATGTCTACATAAAAACTCTGCAAGTCACCAAATGGTGCATGGTGGATGGTATCTTGTACTACTACCACTAGGCATTTCTATCATGCTATATTTGGTCTCCTTTGCAAATGAACCACAGTTTTCCCAATACAAAGAAAGTTAATCATTCCCTATTCTACTACCATCCTTATGTGCTTGTTCCATTTCATATCATTTTGCTATGTGATACCTAGACATTTCATTGACCAGACTATGTCAATCTGAACGATATTGGTGTTATATAACATTATGGGATTGTTAATCCTATTCATCTGCATTCACTTGAATATTTCTATACCTGCCATTCATCACAACAAATAAAAAGTTTGTCTAAATTATCTTGTATCCTTTTAAGTCAGTGATGACCCTTTCCCACACACAATGCAATCAGCAAAAAGACACAGAATGCTGCTCATCAGATCATTTCATACACAGATAGTAAGAATGATCTTATAAAACATCTTTGGGAAACAGTCACTGTTGAGGTCAAAGTACTGGCCTCTGTTACTTGAGAGGTCTTCATGCCAATCACGTATCATGGAACCTATTCCATATGCTCATGCCTCCATTAACAGTATGCAATGGAGCACTGTGTCAAATGCTTTTCAGAAATGCAGGAATGTGGAATCTAGTCTGTTGCCCTTCATCCATGGTTGGCAGTATATAATATGATGGAAGACAAAAATGAGTATTGCACAATATCCATGCAGATTTGCAGAAAAACCTATCTGTCTCAAAGAAAATAATTATATTTGAACTGAGGATATGTTTAGGAAATCTGGAGAAAGTAAGTGTTATGATATTGGTCTGCAATTTTGCACGTACATTCTTTTACCATTCTTACATACAAAAACCACCTGAACTTTTTCCCAGCTACCTGGGTTTTTGCACTAGGTGAGAGATTTGCAATAAATGCAAGCTAAGTAAGAGGCCAATGCTGTAGAGTACTCTCTGGACAAATCATTTGTGATTCCGTTTGGACATGGCAACTATTTTGTTTTCAACTCTTCCAGTTGCTTCTCTACTCCAGAGCACCTATTACTATGTCCCCAATACAGGAGTCTGTGTGACAGTGAAACAATATGTTTATATGATCCTCCTGCACAAACTTTAAAACTCAGTACAGAGAGGGGTTAATGATCATTTTCTGCTTTCCTCCAAAGCCATACCAGGCTGGTCAATGGCTGCCTGGATAGAAGTCTGACTCAGTGATTTTATGTAGAACCAGAAATGTCTCATTTTATCAGTAAAATCTGTTGTTCATGTACAATGGTGGTAGTTGTAAGCTTCACATATTGATCTTTTTACAGACACATATATTTCCAATAACTCTTGCCTGTCACCACTATGCATACTTTTTTGATCTGAGTGCACAAGTCAGTTTCCTCAGCATTTTCAAATTCTGTTATTAAACCACAGTAGGTATTTTCTGTCTGTAACCAAGTTACTCACCATACACTTATTCAGTTTGTGATTTACAGATCATCTAACATTTGCCCATATTCCTCTATGTACACCATATTTGAAGTAAATGACATTCACCCATTGTCTAAATGGGGTGCTAACAACTACTTATTTGCTCTTTCTAGCAAATTATTCTCCTAGACTTCGTTAAGGATTCATTAATTTCATTTAACATTGTTGCTGTACTGGCATCATGATCACTAACCCCTCTCTGCACTAATACCATCTGTAAGGACACACCTGTTCATAGTTACAAGGTCTGAAGTATTTCAATTCTGTGTGGGCTGTCAAAGTTGCAACTTATGACAGCTTTCAGAAAACTGTTCAAAAGCACTTCATAAGACTGCCTGTCTATACCACTTGTGAAGTATGCACAGACATCTTAGTCTCTACTCAGTAGGTTATGATCACCTACTTTTTCTGCACTACTTTGTGTATATTTTCCTTCAATGATTCTGTAACTGTCATAGCAATATCACATGGTGAATAAAAACATCCAATGCTGGAGTTCACATACACGGAACCATTAAGGGAACTGGTCATTGAAACAGGAAATCACAGCTTGAGTCTTCGTACTTGGTACCAATTTTCATATAACTTCATCAATGCAATCTCATTTACTTCTTATCTGTGCTTATAGTGTAAATAAGCAATTCTATAAACTCACAAGCTAAACTACTTCACCTGCTCAAAGATGATGTTTAAATCCACATGGGGGTAAAGTGTAACAAAATAATCTCTTTTACCTATTTCCTCATTTCCAACATGGGGCATACTATAATACTGTAAGTCTGGTCGTCCTTACCCTAAAGTAAAAACAGGACTGCTGAAGTGAATACACACACAATCGATAACCATCTCATTTTTTCAGCACAACACAGCAATGATTAATTTCATGCAGTCATATAAATTCTAAAACTACCTCTTTATTTGCACCGTCCTCCAACTCTTACTTTCATGCTGGATGGGTAAACCTGAGTCTGTGGTAAAAATTATCTGTAATAAGTGCATTTAAGCACTTATCGTCTTTCCATATTATATAAAACTTATTACATATATGAAGCCCAACCGTCATACGTCTCAACAACTAAATAGTAGTTCTGGTTAAGTGCTCCCTTTTCAGTTCGAAATTCTGGGTGACGAGTCCACTATGGTATAATTCAGTGGGTGGGAGCAAAAAATTGACTGATTAATGACAACACCTTTGAAAATTCATTATCTTCAACTTCAGCCTTCTCCTTGAGCAATTATTTTCGATCATATTTTCTAGCTTCATTATCTTCACATGGATGTCATCACGTAGAAGAATGTGTAAGTAGATGAATCATTTAACGAAGGTTTATTCAGCATTTGTACATACTAGAGCACAGAGCGGACTACCTCCGGCCAGAACACATACAGTATATATACAGCTACAGATCCCAGTACAATGATTCTTGCCATTTGTGGATACTTCTAGATTGTACTCTAACCAAACACAGAAATTAAAATTTTGCAGTTCAGGTAAGTTTTGAACTCAGGACTCTCCATCTAACAGTCTAGTATTGTAACCACTACTCCACGGTGACTGTGCTACTCAGATGCTTCTGCAACATTGCTCCCTCCTTAAGAGAACAGCGTCGTCCTAGTCCGGGAATGAGTTGTCAGTCTTGCATACTCCAACTCCCGATGTTCGCCCTGGACATGATCTTAGAAGTTCCCTTGCCGCTTCTTTCTTCATCACCTTTCCGCTTGTTGCCTGTTGCTGGAGCTTCGAATTTACCCTGGGTTGCAGCATCCTTATAGGGCTTTATTCAAAGGACATGGACCATATCTCTGATCTTTCGTTGTCTTATGCCAGGGTCGAAATCTTCAACTTCGTAAGTAACATCAGACAACTGTCTTACAACTTTATAAGGTCCAAAGTAGCGCCTGAGGAGCTTCTCAGAGAGAATGAGTAAAGATCCAGACGAGGTCTCCAGGCCAGTAGACAACAGGGCGGTGGCTTACATCATACCCTCGGCGATCGTTTTCTTGAGCCTGCAGCATGTGGAGTCAAGCCGACTGCCGAGCCTCCTTAGCTCTAGTTAACACCTGGCCGATGTAATCATCATCCACGTCATCAGGATGTAATGGAAACACAGAGTCCATTGTCGTAGTCGCCTCACGCCCATGCACAAGGAAAAATGGCGTAAACCTGTGGTGTCTTGTTTGGTGGTGGTGTAGGCAAATGTCACAGAAGGCAGCACCTCATCCCAGTTGCTCTGCTCAACATTTATGAACACTGATAGCATGTCAGCCAAGGTCTTATTAAGGTGTTCAGTAAGGCCATTAGTTTGCAGATAGTAGGCATTTGTCATGTGATGGGTAATGGTGCACTGACGGTTTATCTCTGTCACAAGATTCGATTGAAAAGGTTTCCCTCAATCCGTAATTAACGTCCTTGGGGTGCCGTGTTTTAATAAAATACTTCCACTATGAATTTGACTACTTCAACTTCGGCTGTTTTCACAGCTTTTGTAATGGCATAGTGTGTCAGATAATCAGTGCAAACAATAATCCATCTATTGCCACTGGTAGATATTTGAAATCGTCCAAGGAGGTCAATCCCATGATGCTGGAAAGGCATTTCGGCTGGTGGAATTGGTATGAGTTGTCCAGGTGGTTTCTGAGGAACTGCCTTTCTTCTCTGGCACTCTTGACAGCATGACACATAGTGATGGACACTCCTAAACAAACCTGGCCAGAAAAATCTCTTGCAGATCCTATCGTATGTCTTAATAAATTCTAAATGTCTGGTCTCACGTGTGTCATGGACATTCTGTACAGAATTTAACTGCACGTGTTTAGGAATCACTGGTAGCCACTTCTTTCCAAACAGATCAAAGTTTTTCTTGCAAAGTAATCCATTAACTACGTTTAATTGTCCTTTCACATCCTCTGACGGATTTAAGGCAAGCATAATTTGAGATATCTTGACGTCTTCCTTCTGCTCAGCAGAGATCCTGGAGTGAAGGGAGACAGTCACTATCTTCATTAGTCTTGATGGTCTTGCATGGGGTTTCATGAGTGACAGTCGACATCTTGGTGTTTTCTTCCACTTTTGTACACTATGGTAATGTCATGCTCTTGAAGACGTAGTGCCCACCTGGCGAGTCATCATGTTGGATCCTTAAAACCTGTCAACCAACAAAGTGAATTATGGTCTGTAACAGCTGTGAATGGCCTTCCATAGATATACTGGCGAAATTTTCACATGGCTCAGGTCACAGCAAGATATTCTTTTTCTGTAGTTGAATAGTTTTTCTTGGCTTTTGTTAAGTGTCCAAGAAGTGTAGCATATAACCTCTTTTCCATCTGAAATATGCACCAGGACAGCGCCACTCCTATACCTACTAGCATCTGTGTGTAGTTATGTAGGTGCTCTCTCATCATACAGACCAAGTACAGGGTCAGTCATCAACGATTTTTGCAGCACATCAAAAGTCTCTTAAGCACCACCCCAGATAAATTTAGCATCGGGTTTTAACAGCTCTTGGAGTGGTCTGGCTTTGATACAAAAGTCTTTGATGAACCAATGGTAATAAGAACACAACCTGAGGAAGCTTCTCACATCTCTAATACTTTTAGGAACAGGAAATTTCGTTATAGCTCTCACCTTTCCTTGGTCTGGCCACACAACTTAGTTTGACACAAGGTGTCAAAGTATTTTGATTTATTTTACTCCAAAGAGACACTCTCTTGGATTAAGTTTCAGTCCTGCTTGTTGGAGACACTTGAGAGCAGCCTTCAGTCTTTTTGTGTGTTCATCAAATGTCTCTTAACACTATAATGTCAAATAACAAAGACACATAGTCCTCTTTGGGTGCCTTAGAATATTATCCATCATTCGTTCAAAAGCTGCTTGTGCATTATACAAACCAAATGGCATTAGCTTAAACTCATACAGGCCCTCAGGGGGGTGATGAATGCAGTTCTCTCACAATCAGCCTCATCTACTTCGATTTGCCAGTATCCTGAGTACATGTCCATGGTTGAGAAAACTTAGCCCCCTTCAAACAATCTAGCATATCGTCCATTCGTAGAGGAGTTATTAAGCTTCCTGTAATCAACACAAAAGCGCCAACTGCCATCCTTCCTGACGATAACCACTGGTGATGACCATGGGCTCTGCGAAGGCTGAATGATGTCATTCTTAATCATTTTCTCTACCTTGTCGCGAATTATTCGACGTTCTGTTGCTGACACACAGTATGCTCTCTGGCTTATTGGTTGATGGTCTTCAGTGCTAATCTGGTGTTTCACTGTCGAATTGTCTAATTTGCTCTTCACCTGTGGATTGAAGCATTCAGAGAACTCTTTGAAGAATGGCAAGTAGCATTTTCTGTTGTTCCTTAGTGAGATCTGGTGACAGTCGAGCTAGAACATCTCGTCTCTTAGTGGTAGCGCTAATTTCGCCCACAGACTCGGCACGGGAAGTTTTTATGATGCTCAGCTGTTCTGCAATTAATAACTCAGCATTTGCTACACACATGCATCTTGGAAGAATCTGCGGTTCTTTGCGACAGTTAACTATCCACAATTCACCGAATCCGTTCTTAAACGAGACGACAGAGGCTGGTATGACTAAGTTATTCTTCAGTGGTAAGCTCCTCTTACATTCCACTGCAAGATACATGGGTTGATGCATGGCACAACACATGACAGCTACCCTTCTAGCATTGACTGCAGTAATGATGACGTCATCCAGCACACAGTGTCCAAACACTCGGATGGCCATCTTCCTATCCACAGCATCTCATCTTGTCTAGCATAATCTTCATGCAACCACACTCTACAATTGCCTGAGAAGCTTTTAAATAGTCCCATCCAAGAATGATACCTGAACTATACTCTCGTAAGACGACGAATTCTAAGAGCTGTGTATGGCCACTTATACCTACACAAATGACATCTTCTGCAGGTTTTACATATTTCCCATTAGCCACCTTCAGCAGAGATGTTTGTTGTTGAATATGGCTTTCTGCAACCGGCGATGGTACTTCTCCAAAATGACTGAATATGATGCTCCAGAGTCCACAAGAGCTTGGGCTGGTGGCCATCCGTGAGGGTCTTGACATAGTTTCCCATCACTTATGTAGTGATCGACAGCGGAGGATTTCTCTTTTTGGAGGCCTCACCTCCAAGTAATGTCACACTCTTTAGTTTTCCAGGTTGTGGCGGCTAGGTGATCAGCTGTAGCTTCTGAACAGCAATGAAGACCTTGATCAGCGTGTTGGGGAGTGTCCTCCCCAGCAGCTAGCTTGCAGCGATTGTGACCTACATCATCCTGCACCCACATCACTTCGTTGTCTCGGAGTTGGCGTTGGCTAAGATCAGTCTGCTGTCTTCTGGCGTGAGCATCATCAAATTTCCACCTCCTTTTCCAACAATAGCACACCACAGGTCCCAGTCGTCCACAGTGGAAACATACTGGTTGGTTATCCTGTGTCCACCAGACGTCAGTCTTCCTTGGTGCCCAAACAGGTTTCTCTTGCAGCACTATAGGAACGTAACTTCGCCTGGGTCTCCACCTTTTTTTTCACCGTTTTAAAGGGAAATGAAGGACGAGAGATTGGGTTCAATGTCTGTTCTATTTCCTACCTTATGACCTCTTGAAGCGTCTTGGTTTTTTGCTTGCTGTGCAATCCAAGTGCCTTCTGAACTTCCTCTCTTACTATCTGATGAAGTACACTTGTGAAATCAGTTGCTTCCTCCATCACAGACATCAATACAACGTTTGGAAGCCGTTCAAACTTCTTTTGTGTAATTCATTTTTGATGCACTGTCTTGATATACTGGCACCATTTTATGAAGTCGTCTACTATCGAAAGCTCATTCAGGTGGGGCTTGATACATGTCCTCAGCAACACCCTTCATGAGATGTGCAACCTCGTCTTCCCCTTTCATTCTAGGATCCACTATTTTACACAGCTCCAAGACAGCTTGAGTGTAGGATGCTGTAGTTTCTCCTGGACACTGTGCCCTGCACTTTATCTTCAGCCTTGCACTTCCGTCATCGTGTGTCGCCAAAATACTTTTGCAGTTCCACCTGGAATACTTCCCAGCTTGTGAACTTCTACTTGTTCTCATACCATTGCTTGGTAGAGCCCTCCAAGTAGAAAAATACGTTAACCAAACACACAGTGTCATCCCATTTGTTATATTTGGTTATATGCTCATATACCTTCAGCCACTTGTTACGATCTTGGTCATCGCCACCAGAGTACCCGGTAGGATGTCTCATGTGGTGGCACACAGTTGCTGTCATGGTAATGTTGGTCGTCGTCGTCCACGTCGTCCACGTCGTCGTCGTCGTCCGCGTCGTCGTCCGCGTCGTCGTCCGCGTCGTCGTCCGCGTCGTCGTCCGCGTCGTCGTCCGCGTCGTCGTCCACGTCGTCGTCCACGTCGTCGTCCACGTCGTCCACGTCGTCCACGTCGTCGTCCACGTCGTCCACGTCGTCGTCCACGTCGTCCACGTCGTCGTCCACGTCGTCCACGTCGTCGTCCACGTCGTCCACGTCGTCGTCCACGTCGTCCACGTCGTCGTCGTCGTCCACGTCGTCGTCGTCGTCCACGTCGTCGTCGTCGTCCACGTCGTCGTCGTCGTCCACGTCGTCGTCGTCGTCCACGTCGTCGTCGTCGTCCACGTCGTCGTCGTCGTCCACGTCGTCGTCGTCGTCCACGTCGTCGTCGTCGTCCACGTCGTCGTCGTCGTCGTCCACGTCGTCGTCGTCGTCGTCCACGTCGTCGTCGTCGTCCACGTCGTCGTCGTCGTCGTCCACGTCGTCGTCGTCGTCGTCGTCGTCGTCGTCGTCCACGTCGTCGTCGTCGTCGTCGTCGGCGACTACGTCGTCGTCGTCGTCGTCGTCCACGTCGTCGTCGTCGTCGTCGTCCACGTCGTCGTCGGCGACTACGTCGTCGTCGTCGTCGTCGTCGGCGACTACGTCGTCGTCGTCGTCGTCGTCGGCGACTACGTCGTCGTCGTCGTCGTCGTCGGCGACTACGTCGTCGTCGTCGTCGTCGTCGGCGACTACGTCGTCGTCGTCGTCGTCGTCGTCGTCGGCGGCGGCGACTACGTCGTCGTCGTCGTCGTCGTCGGCGGCGGCGACTACGTCGTCGTCGTCGTCGTCGTCGTCGGCGGCGACTACGTCGTCGTCGTCGTCGTCGTCGGCGGCGGCGGCGACTACGTCGTCGTCGTCGTCGGCGACTACGTCGTCGTCGTCGTCGTCGTCGTCGTCGTCGGCGACTACGTCGTCGTCGTCGTCGTCGTCGGCGACTACGTCGTCGTCGTCGTCGTCGTCGGCGACTACGTCGTCGTCGTCGTCGTCGTCGTCGGCGACTACGTCGTCGTCGTCGTCGGCGACTACGTCGTCGTCGTCGTCGTCGTCGTCGGCGACTACGTCGTCGTCGTCGTCGTCGTCGTCGGCGACTACGTCGTCGTCGTCGTCGTCGTCGGCGACTACGTCGTCGTCGTCGTCGTCGGCGACTACGTCGTCGTCGTCGTCGTCGTCGTCGTCGGCGACTACGTCGTCGTCGTCGTCGTCGTCGTCGGCGACTACGTCGTCGTCGTCGTCGTCGTCGGCGACTACGTCGTCGTCGTCGTCGTCGTCGGCGGCGACTACGTCGTCGTCGTCGTCGTCGTCGTCGGCGACTACGTCGTCGTCGTCGTCGTCGTCGTCGGCGACTACGTCGTCGTCGTCGTCGTCGTCGTCGGCGACTACGTCGTCGTCGTCGTCGTCGTCGTCGTCGTCGGCGACTACGTCGTCGTCGTCGTCGTCGTCGTCGTCGTCGGCGACTACGTCGTCGTCGTCGTCGTCGTCGTCGTCGTCGTCGGCGACTACGTCGTTGTCGTCGTCGTCGTCGTCGGCGACTACGTCGTCGTCGTCGTCGTCGTCGTCGGCGACTACGTCGTCGTCGTCGTCGTCGTCGTCGGCGACTACGTCGTCGTCGTCGTCGTCGTCGGCGACTACGTCGTCGTCGTCGTCGTCGTCGGCGACTACGTCGTCGTCGTCGTCGTCGTCGGCGACTACGTCGTCGTCGTCGTCGTCGTCGGCGACTACGTCGTCGTCGTCGTCGTCGTCGGCGACTACGTCGTCGTCGTCGTCGTCGTCGGCGACTACGTCGTCGTCGTCGTCGTCGTCGTCGTCGGCGACTACGTCGTCGTCGTCGTCGTCGTCGGCGACTACGTCGTCGTCGTCGTCGTCGTCGTCGTCGGCGACTACGTCGTCGTCGTCGTCGGCGGCGGCGACTACGTCGTCGTCGTCGGCGGCGGCGACTACGTCGTCGTCGTCGTCGTCGTCGGCGACTACGTCGTCGTCGTCGGCGACTACGTCGTCGTCGTCGGCGACTACGTCGTCGTCTTCTTCTTCAGTCTCCAACCGATTGTGATCTGTTGAATATTGCTCAAACTCGGGTTTCTCACCATGTAAGTGGCGGCTCTGTCGTGGCCTGATGCGAGCCACTGTGTTGATAATGTGTGGTATCACAAGTTCCCATACCCAGCACCTCCACCAGAATATTGTCACATAGAGACAGGTGTAGGTAGATGAATCATGAACCATAACTTCTCTTATCGAAGGTTTATTCAGCACTTGCACATACAGGAGCGTGGAGCGAACTGCCTCTGGCCAGAACACATACAGTACATTCCAGTACAACTATTCTTGCCATTTGTGGATACTTCTAGATTGTACTCGAACCAAACACAGAAATTACAATTTTACAGTTCAGGTGAGTTTTGAACTCAGGACCCTCCATGGAACAGTCTAATATAACCACTATGTCAACTATGCTACTCAGCTGCTTATGTGACAATATACTGGCAGTGTAATCAAATTCTATTACAGCTACTACCGGAAATCAATGTTGTTCATAAAATCAATGTTGTTCATATCAAATGACAATACAGTGCACACCAACTGTGTGGGGGAGCAGGAACTGAACTGTCAAGTTCCACATCACTCTTACTACTTTTATGAGTGTCAGATCGTCAGAGAGCGCATCGCTAGTTCCTGCTACTACTAAGGCGAGTACACCGTTCGCTTTTTACATATTTTTATGAGCTTCAAACAGGAGGAGTGTAGGAACTCTCATTGTGTACAGATGCGAGCTGAGATGGCAACCCTTCACTCACAGCTTCAGGCTGCATTGGCTTCCATCACACAGCTTGAGGCTGCTGCCAAAGGGCATCACTGTGGGGGATTGGACGCGGGGATGTGAGGGACGTTGAGCACGTCTTATGTGTCCTCTGAACGCTCCACTGCTGTGACCTCCCCGGCTAACAGAAATGGCAAAGACTGCCAGTCTTGCTTCCAAGATTAAGGCGGAGCTCACCATCTGCAGCATTGTCGATAGAACTGACTGTGGTCCTTTGGTGCAGAGCCGAGTTTAGGGTCTGAATCAGAGGCTCAGGTGGTTCTGTGACCATGTAGGCTGCAGATTCCTCGACTTGCGCCATTGGGTGGTGGGTTTCCGGGTTCCGCTTAAAAGGTCAGGAGCCCACTACACACAGGAGGCAGCTTCAAGGGTTGCGGGGGCTGTGTGGAAGGGACTGGGCGGTTTTTCAGGTTAGAGGGTCCCAGGGAACCACAGAAGGGGCATCCGTCAGAAAGTGGGCAGGTAAAACACAGTAAGGTAGTTGTAGAAACGATTGGTATTGTAGTTGCAAATTGTCATAGCTGTGTTGGGAAAGAGCCAGAGCTCCAAACCCTAACAGAAACACTGAATCTCAAATAGTTGTAGGTACAGAGAGCTAGCAAAAGCCGGAAATAAGTTCAGCCAAAAATTTTTCAAACGATCTAACAGTGTTCAGAAAGGATAGATTAAATACAGGTGGTGGTGGAGTATTTATTACTGTCAGAGGTAGTTTGCCTTGTAGCGAAATTGAAGTAGATAGTTCATGTGAAATAGTATGGGTAGAGGTTATACCTGACAATCGGACTAAACTATTAATTGGATCGTTTCACCGACCCCCCCCCCCCCCCGACTGAGAAAACATAGTTGCTGAACAGTTCAAAGAAAACTTGAGTCTCATTTCAAATAAGTACCCCGCTCATACAATTATAGTCGGTGGTGACTTCAATCTACCCTCAATATGCTGGAAAAATTATACGTTTAAAGCCAGCGGCAGGCATAAAACATCATCCGAAATTGTACTGAATGCTTTCTCAGAAAATTACTTTGAACAATTAGTTCATGAGCCCACTCAAAGCGTGAATGGTTGTGAAAGCATACTTGACCTTTTAGCAACAAATAATCCTGGACAAATAGTGAGCGTTGTGACGAATACAGGGATTAACGACCACAAGGCAGTTGCTGCTAGGCTGAATACTGTAACACCTACAACCATCAAAAAGAAACGCATAGTATATCTATTTTAAAAAGCTGATGAAAATGCTCTTAACGCCTTTTTAAGAGACACAGTCTTCACGCCTTCCGATCTGATCATGTAAGTGCAGAAAAGTTGTGGAATGTTTTCAAA
Source organism: Schistocerca americana (assembly GCF_021461395.2). NCBI lineage: Eukaryota > Metazoa > Arthropoda > Insecta > Orthoptera > Acrididae > Schistocerca > Schistocerca americana. Next base: position 28,771,524 of record NC_060129.1, on the reverse strand, counting down.
GAGATAGTATCAACAGCAATTGAGATATATATACCACATAAATTAATAAGTGATTGTACTGACCCCCATGGTACACAAAATGGATCAGAATGTTGTTGCAGAAGCAACGAAAAAAGCATGCCAAATTTAAAAGAACACAAAATCACCAAGATTGGCAAAGTTTTACAGAAGTTCGAAATATGGCGCATACTTCAATGCGAGATGCTTTTAATAATGTCTGCAATGATATTCTGGTAATACCTAAAGCACACCAGTGGCAAGGCGCAATCAATACCTTCACTGCGCGATAACAATGGTGAAGTCACTGATGACAGTGCCACTGAAGTAGAGTTATTAAACATTGTTTTCTGAAACTTCTTCACCAAAGAAGACGAAGTAAATATTCCTGAATTCCAATCAAGAACAACTGCCAAGATGAGAAACATAGAAATAGATACCCTTGGTGTAACAAAGCAGCTTAAATCACTTAATAAAGGCAAGGCCTCCGGTCCATATTGTATATCAGTCAGGTTCCTCTCAGGGTAATCTGATGAAATAGCTCCATATTTAGCAATTATATACAACCACATGCTCACAGAAAGATTCGTACCTGAAGACTGGAAAGTTGCTCAAGTCGCACCAATACTCAAAAAGGGAAGTAGGAGTAATAAGCTGAATCACAGGCCTATATCACTAACATTGATTTGCAGTAGGGTTTTAGAACATATAATGTATTCGAACATTATGAAGCACCTCGAAGAAAATGATGTATCGACATACAGTAAGCATGGATTCGGGAAATATCGTTCTTGTGAAACACAACTAGCTCTTTATACTCATGAAGTAATAAGTGCTATCGACAGGGGACGTCAAATTGATTCCATATTTTTAGATTTCCAGAAGACTTTCGACACCGCTCCTCACAAGCATCTTCTAATCAAACTGCATGCCTATGGATTATTGCCTGTGCAACTTGATTCGTTATTTCCTGTCAGAAAGGTCACAGTTCATAGTAATAGACAGAAAGTCATCGAGTAAAACAGAAGCAATATCCGGCATTCCTCAAGAAAGTGTTACATGGCCCCCTATTGTTCCTGGTCTATATTAGCGACATTGGAGACAATCTGAGTAGCTGTCTTAGATTCTTTGCTGATGATGCTGTCATTTACTGTCTTGTAAAGTCATCAGATGATAAAAACTACTTGCAAAATGATTTAGATAAGATATATCTGTATGGCGAGAAAAGTGGCAATTGACCCTGAATAAAGAAAAGTGCGAAGTTATTGACATGAGTACTAATAGAAATCAGCTAAATTTCTGTTACATGATAAGTCACACAAAACTGAGGGCTGTAAACTCAAGCAAATACTTACAGATTACAATTAAAAATAACCTAAACTGGAACGATCACATAGATAATATTGTGGGTAGAGCAAACTAAAGACTGCAATTCATTGGAAGAACACTTAGAAGGTGCAACAGGTCTACCAAAGAGACTGGTTACACTACGCTTGTCCGCCCTATTCTGGAGTACCTCTGTGCATGTGGGATCCGCATCAGGTGAGACTGATGGATGACATCGAAAAAGTACAAAGAAGGGCAGCTCGTTTTGTATTATCGTGAAATAAGGGAGATAGTGTCACAGACATGATATGTGAATTGGAGTGGCAATCATTAAAACAAAGGTGTTTTTCATTGCAACGAGAGCTTCTCATGAAATTTCAATCACCAGTCTTCTCCTCCAATTGTGAAAACATTCTGTTGGCACCCACATGCAAAGGGAGAAATAATTATCATGATCAAATAAGAGAAATCGGGGCTCACACGGAAAAATTTAAGTGCTCATTTTTCCCGCGTTCCATTCGCGAGAGAGAGACAGCTTGAAGCTGGTTCATGGAGCCCTCTGCCAGGTACTTTATTGTGAATAGCAGAGTAATCACGTAGATGTAGATCAGAATCATAAAATGTCTATGACAGTTACATCAAAACCTTTTGTTACACTGATCACTTATTTATGTAAAAGTTACTAAAAAACACACACATCCTACCTTGGCACACTACCTACTACTACTACTACTACAACTTCATGAATTCCTTTTGGTGAGACAAGCACATTTCTAACAGCACAAAAATTGAGCGTAGGCTACAGGCTACAACAGTCCTATTCCATGGACCTGTACTATGATCTCAAAAGGAGAAAAGGTCCTGGAAACGCTATTTATGGAGCACAACCAGCATATCAAGACAGAAAAACCCATAATGTTGAAGTAAGTTCTGAAATGAGAACAAATGAAACAGTCATAGCATAGGAAAAAAAATTATTAAATTAGTATAGGCATCTGTTGAGAATGTTACGTAATTAGTAGCCAGACAACAGTTGTTGATTAAAAATCACCTTACTGACAGAAACAAAGTAGACCACTGAACTTACAGAAAGAGTGTAGCAAGGAAATAATGAAGCAAAAAGAATGCTTTAAGAGAGATGCTGGGCAGAGGAGACAAAGAATACAGCACATTATTAATTGATCTTTGTATTAATTACCTGCCTACAATAATGCTAATATACTAGTACAAATAATGATAATGATTTTATATTATTATTATTATTATTATTATTATTATTATTATTATTATTTCCTTCACTTTCTCAGACATTAAGTCCGGTTAAAAATGGAGTGACACGGACCTTGATCAAGCGTCACTTCCTTTTAACTGTACGGTATGTGTTATATTGGATTTAGGAACTTTCGGGTAATTGAACATGTATCAATAATTACGGATTTCTGTAGCTGTATATATATGTTTGGATGTAGCTGTATTGCATTGATGTACTGGTGGATATTGTGTGGTATGACTCCTGTAGTTGATAGTATAATTGGTATGATGTCAACTTTATCCTGATGCCACATGTCTTTGACTTCCTCAGCCAGTTGGATGTACTTTTCAATTTTTTCACCTGTTTTCTTTTGTATATTTGTTGTATTGGGTATAGATATTTCGATTAGTTGTGTTAATTTCTTCTTTTTATTGGTGAGTATGATGTCAGGTTTGTTATGTGGCGTTGTTTTATCTGTTATAATGGTTCTGTTCCAGTATAATTTGTATTCATCATTCTCCAGTACATTTTGTGGTGTATACTTGTATGTAGGAACGTGTTGTTTTAAAAGTTTATGTTGTAAGGCAAGCTTTTGATGCATTATTTTTGCAACATTGTCATGTCTTCCGGGGTATTCTGTATTTGCTAGTATTGTACATCCGCTTGTGATGTGATCTACTGTTTCTATTTGTTGTTTACAAAGTCTGCATTTATCTGTTGTGGTATTGGGATCTTTAATAATACGCTTGCTGTAATACCTGGTGTTTATTGTTTGATCCTGTATTGCAATCATGAATCCTTCTGTCTCACTGTATATATTGCCTTTTCTTAGCCATGTGTTGGATGCGTCTTGATCGATGTGTGGCTGTGTTAGATGATACGAGTGCTTGCCATGTAGTGTTTTCTTTTTCCAATTTACTTTCTTCATGTCTGTTGATGGTATGTGATCTAAAGGGTTGTAGAAGTGGTTATGAAATTGCAGTGGTGTAGCCGATGTATTTATATGAGTGATTGCCTTGTGTATTTTGCTAGTTTCTGCTCGTTCTAGAAAGAATTTTCTTAAATTGTCTACCTGTCCATAATGCAGGTTTTTTATGTCGATAAATCCCCTTCCTCCTTCCTTTCTGCTTAATGTGAATCTTTCTGTTGCTGAATGTATGTGATGTATTCTATATTTGTGGCATTGTGATCGTGTAAGTGTATTGAGTGCTTCTAGGTCTGTGTTACTCCATTTCACTACTCCAAATGAGTAGGTCAATATTGGTATGGCATAGGTATTTATAGCTTTTGTCTTGTTTCTTGCTGTCAATTCTGTTTTCAGTATTTTTGTTAGTCTTTGTCTATATTTTTCTTTTAGTTCTTCTTTGATATTTGTATTATCTATTCCTATTTTTTGCCTGTATCCTAGATATTTATAGGCATCCATTTTTTCCATCGCTTCTATGCAGTCGCTGTGGTTACCCAATATGTAATCTTCTTGTTTAGTATGTTTTCCCTTGACTATGCTATTTTTCTTACATTTGTCTGTTCCAAAAGCCATACTTATATCATTGCTGAATCCTTCTGTTATCTTTAGTAATTGGTTGAGTTGTTGATTTGTTGCTGCCAGTAGTTTTAGATCATCCATGTATAGCAAATGTGTGATTTTGTGTGGGTATGTTCCAGTAATATTATATCCATAATTTGTATTATTTAGCATGTTGGATAGTGGGTTCAGAGCAAGGCAGAACCAGAAAGGACTTAATGAGTCTCCTTGGTATATTCCACGCTTAATCTGTATTGGCTGTGATGTGATATTATTTGAATTTGTTTGGATATTAAGTGTGGTTTTCCAATTTTTCATTACTATGTTTAGGAACTGTATCAATTTAGGATCTACTTTGTATATTTCCAATATTTGTAGTAACCATGAGTGGGGTACACTATCAAAAGCTTTTTGGTAATCAATGTATGCGTAGTGTAGCGACCTTTGTTTAGTTTTAGCTTGATATGTCACCTCTGCATCTATTATCAGTTGCTCTTTACATCCTCGTGCTCCTTTGCAACAGCCTTTTTGTTCTTCATTTATAATTTTGTTCTGTGTTGTTTGTGTCATTAATTTCTGTTTAATGACTGAAGTTAATATTTTGTATATTGTTGGTAGGCATGTTATGGGGCGATATTTAGCTGGGTTCGCTGTGTCTGCTTGATCTTTAGGTTTCAGATATGTTATTCCGTGTGTAAGTGTATCAGGGAATGTGTATGGGTCTGCAATGTAACTGTTAAATAATTTAGTTAGATGTGAATGTGTTGAGGTGAACTTCTTTAACCAGAAATTTGCTTATTATTATTATTATTATTATTATTATTATTATTATGTGAGCTATGGAAGGCCTCCTCTCTAAAATCCTGCCGACACCTGGTGTATTTCACTTCTTTTGCTTGGAACTTGTGGCATCATCGGGCATAGCAGAGCTGCGCAGGGTATGTAGAAAGTATTTGCCATTCAGCCAAAATTGACAGAATGGAGTTACTGGTAGCCCTTTAAAGGTTCTACCGAGTTAATAGTTGCAGGCACAGGTGTTACCAGAAGACAGGACATTGAAGGGGTCTTCACTATCTGTATTTGCTGTTGGTTCTTCTCTATGGAAGTCAAATTATGCAAGGAGCTTTCTCATCTGAAAAACTGTGCGATTTGAGTTGTGTTGCACGACTTAATACCTTGTGGCGTTGCCTTGGAAGGGGTTAGGGTTATGCCTAGCAACCAAACAAGCTTGTTATTGCTATTCAATTTCCCACATTTAGCAGTGGATTCGATCATTTCGTAATCCTGAACACAGTTTTAAGTGTGACCATGTTTAGCCTTAGACCAAGTTTTTGATGAGAATCATCTGAAGAGTCCATTGATCTGTACATGTACTGTGGTCATGTGGTTGTATTAAGAATAACAGTGGAATTTAGATGCTCCCTTAGTCCGTTCCAATTTTCAACTGCTGTGGCACACTTTGGTTGTCTTGGACCTGTACTCTGAATGCTCATCATACTGTAGGTGTTAACATTGCCTCTGTACATCAGCTTCATGGAATGCACCACTGCCAGCTACCCCTGGGCTGCCTTCACTGAAGTTATGTAAATTACTGTTTGAAATTTGTACTAAAATTTTGTACATTTTGATGTTTGGGGATTTGTTGGGTGAGTGCTCGTCTTATACATAGTGTCGAGGCCTGTTAGCATCAGCACATGCTGATCAGCTCTATGTGAACCAACATATCGTATTCAGATTTCATCCAGACTCGTGCAAATATGGCCTGTTGGTAACTAACTGGCACATTCGAGGTTCACAGGCTGGAACAAGCAAAAGTGTGTAAAACCATCTAGTGTTACTGTTCAACTGTTTGGTTTTCTGAAGTTGACATGGGGTGATCTTTCCTCACCTTTTATTCATTTATTGCTACAAGTTCATTCTGAATACTTATTACAGGTTTTCCTTTTTAAATAGCATTTCTAAGCTGCTATGCATGCACATTCACTTACTAAATCATTTATGCTTCTTCTACAGTACATCTTAATAGAATTTTCACTGTGTCTGAAGCCGGTTATATCAATCTGTGCACACTAATTCTCTATTAATTACTTAACTGCTCATTGGGAGCAAGATTTAAAGATACTTGCTCTGTATGCCTGAAAGCAGCTCTAGAAATCAGTGCACCTATTTACTTTATTAAATGATCTAGATGCTCTTGGAGGTGTATTTTAAGAATTTGCTTTTTATAGTGGTCTCGATGCAGCTGTAAATTGCTCTGTGTTCCAGTATCGCTATTCAGTTTTAACCTTTGAGATGAGTTCTGCTACTGTGTTGTCTTACAGAGCCACCTGTTTCCAAATAATTATTTGTTCATTTATTGAAGCATTTTCTGAGTTGCAGTTTGTAAAGGTGGAGATTTTGAATATAAAAGCTAATGACTGGTGTCAGACACAATATTGCCTTATTTAAATTGTCACTAAACTAAGGTGTGTAATGTCTTAAATTTTAAAAAGTTCAGAGTGTTATTTTCCTCGAAGTAAAGGGGGGAGGTATCCTCACACTGTCATTCACCATAAGGTGTGTGCTTGCAGGTATCCAATGTTGAACATGGGGTCCCGTGACTGTCACAGTTTGTCCTTATTGAAGAAGCAACAGTTAATCAATGAATTAAAAGTGTGTCAGCTTCTACGTAAGGGCAGTGTTGCCAAACTTGTGGCTCAACTGCATGCTGGTGTGGACAATGCCTTGGTGATTAGTACAAACTGCACTGGGAAGGTATATGTTGCACTAGCTGACTGAGCTCCACCCATGACAACCTTGTCTCAGAATGTAGAGTGTTTAGAATGTAGTCAGCCCCACCATAAGCAAATACATACAATTCAGGCACAATTTTTATCCATTGGGATAATCGCTTGTGGGGTATTCCACAATGTAATCGCTATTCTGAGCATGTTACATAACCTCTGCAGTTACAGGGGCAGGTGATAGACTTGCCAAGTGGTGTCATCTGCCTTATTTAGACAAATTAGGATCAATAGATTGTGAACAAGGTTCTCCCACCAACAGACAACTGCTGGAAGTATCAGCAATGCTACAGACACCTTTAAGGACCACATGGTAATCCATCTGGGAAATTACCTCACCAAATACTATTACTGCTTCAAGCTATAATGGAACTTTCAATTGAGAGTTTAAGAAAGGTGAAATCCATCTTGTGGCTTATGGTCAAATTTATGTTTCATGCCAATGGTCTTCCTATCACCAACATTGTTGTTGTTCAGGCATTGTACCCACTGTGTTAAGCAGTGCTTTAAGTCGAATTTTACATGAAAGTGCAACATCAAGGGAGTTGTGAAAATCAATTGTGTGCTGAAAGTGTCACTTTGTATTAAGAGGCTGCTCAAGTATGAACATTTTTGGTGAGTGCTGTTTCCTCATGAACCTTTTCCTAGGTACATATATGAATGTGTATGGTCATTCTAGCCTTGGAATTCCAAGTGACAGAGATATAAATACTCAGTAATATATTAGAGAAAATGCAGCCACAACACCATTCATGGATTACCTTTGCTAATAAATGCACATCTTTTACTGAATTAGAGGCTTTTGTGTACACTATTTAAGCCTCAGTTTCACAGACCACTGGTGATGGGGGTTTAAGTGTCATTATCAAGATGGGGATCAAGGTTCCAGGAAATTTAAAAGTGAACAACCCATAAGGAACAAGCGTAGGATGTGCTTCCGGTGTAACAAAGAAGGGAATTCTGTATGGTAATGTTCGGTTCCTTGGAAAGAGAGTCAAACAGCTGATGTCATAAGGAACGTAAGAGGCACAGTAGTGTTCTACTGTACAAGTGCTGTCTCCGTGTCAAGTCCAAGGTAGGGAAACTCCTGCCTTGCCTTTGGAAACAACTTAACTAGGAACCAGTGTGCACCCTCCTCAACTCTGGTAGTTGAGTTTCTCGTTTAGATTATCTGTGATAGTTGAAGTTCTGCCATACCTGTGAATAGCCTTGTTTGCATCCATCCTCGCAACGTCGAGCTCTCACTGGGCAGACGTTGCTTCTGATTTGCGTAGCTGAGTACTGGAAAATTTTCTTGGCCTGTGAAATGAATACTAATTAAAAATCTTTCAGTGAATTTAATTTTGGGGTGTGTTTTTGTAAATGGTAGTGGTTGGTGTTATATAGCCAGGGCAGGGCTGTTTATTTTAAACTTAACTCAGCTGAAAAATTCATGTTTTTCTCCTGTCAGGTTGCCACAGGAATTCATAGTGTGTTACTGCAATGTTCGCCATTTGAGCTCAGTCACCTTGGTCCAGTAGAAGTGAAGCAGGTACTAGAAGTTCTTGATTGTTTACCGCAGATCTTAACTAACAAATTGGATGTCATCAGTAACATCCAGTACAAGATTCATCTAACAAATGACATTCCAGAGAGGCAGGACCTTTACAGGCTTTCTCCATCAAAGATGAAATGTATCCATGCTTTGATTACTAATACATTGTTCGATAGGGTAATCAGGCCCTGAACCTCAGCCTTTGCATCTCCCATAACTCAGTATCTATGGGCAGCAGTGGGTTGTTTCATCCAGTTGTGGGTTATCATGCAGTTAATGAGAAGGTAGTTTTGGAATCTGTGAAACTTGCCAATCTACATAATTCTTTTACTTGCTTCAGTTGGGCTCAGTATTTTACTGTCCTGGATCTCAATCAGGCATATTATCACATAATGTTAACAGAGGATTCCAACAATATTACTGCCTTCTGTACAGACTGGAACTTCTAAGATTTTAACAGGGTTCGGTTTGTCAGTGGGAGCTGCCATTCTGTTTTGCCTTCTAGATTGTATTTTGGGTGATTTCAAGTTCAAGTGTGTCTAGAATTACCTAGATGACATGGTTGTTTAGGTTGTTTACAGTGCTGGTCTGTCTGAACATCTGCAACATTATGTGGCAGTCCTGGTTTACCAGAGGGAGGCAGGACTTACTGTGAAACTCTCTAAAATCACACTGGCACACAGGTTTCATTCTTGGGACATCTTAGTTCCACCAATTGCATTAGAATTGACCAGGAGCATACTAGTGATTTGCGAAAATTACCAGCTCCTAGAAATAAGGAAGGTGTGGCCTGGTTCTTAGGCATGGCAAATTTTTTTCGCAAGTTGTGCCCAATTTTACTAAATTAGTGGGGTGCCTTAAAAAATTTCAAATGGGATGAAAGTAACCCACTAGTATTAGCCACACCCAATTTTGAGCTCCTGTTCTTGCAGACTGACACCTCTAATTCGTCTGGAGTAGAAAGTGGCAGCTGTCCTCCTGCAGGAGCAGAATGGGAGGGAGTGTGTGGCAGGTTGATGCACTATAGCCTATGCACCTTGGAAACGTTCACCTGCAGAGATGAAACATTCTACGTATGAATGGGAAGCCTTGGCAACTCTGTTTGCCCTTGTGAAATTCAGATTTTATTTTGAACACTGCGAATTCTGTTTAGAGACTGACAATCGAGGTCTTAGGTTATGGCTCGTTATTTCCGTAACACCCTCCTAGGCAGTCATTTGTGCATTTATAAAACTGTTGTCAAAATCATACAACACATCACCTGGTCCTCCCTGTATAAGGATGTCCACAGGTTGGTGGGGGAGTGGGAGTGCTGTAAGGGAGCTGAGCCCTACCAAAGTTCCCTCAAGGGTCTTTTAGAGTTTCCCCATGAGAAATGCCTGATGCATAAATTTCTTTTTGGTTATATAGGTCTGCTTCCACTGTGTGTGTGGGTATTGGGCACCTATTAGTTATCATGGATGACTTTTCTCGTTTTTCTTTACTCATTCCAAGCACAGGAGTGACCATCCTGGTAGCTATCCAGCAATTATTATGAATTCTTTCTGTTTATAGGCCACCCATGATGCTTGTTAGCTTTTGTTTCCCAGCTATTCATGAGGTTCTGCTTTGCTGACCAGGTGAACTGCAAGTTGAAGGTTGTGCTCATCTTTCACAAGGCTCAGATGAAGTCTGACATGTCAGTACCATGGCTCAAGTTTGTCTTTAACACTGCACAACCCAAAACCCTGGAGGCTGCTCCAGTATCCCTTGTGGTAGCACATACAGTAAATTCTCTTGTCAACCTGTGGTCAATCAATGATTTGCTTCTAGAACAAGTCACCCTAGCAGTAACACAGCACAATTGGAGCCAGGCTAGGCATAATACCAAAACTGCCCATCACAGGCTAGCCATCTGCTAGTATCAGGGGCTAAATGGTGCAGTGCAAAGGCTGGGGACAGAGCGTTAGTCCAAAACCCTAATATTGCTCAAAAAGGGGAGCTAGGGGAGTTAGGGTTCGCTAGCAAACTGGCTCCTCAGTTCTTGGGACCCTGTGAGATTGTCAGGGTGGTAGGCCCACAAATCACCTGATTTTGAATTTACACACAAGTAAAGTGTCATGCATGCACATTACCCAGGTGAAGGAGATTCAGATGTAAAGGGGTCCTTAATAGTGGGGAAGGGGGATTTTGGTTTGGTGGGGGAGGTTGAGCCATGGTGGGCTCCCTCTTTGAATTCCAGCCTCATGTGCCTGGCAGATGTCACTTCTCACAGCTCAGAGCTCATGGCACCTTTGGGTATTGTGGAGCCACAATGGGTAGCAAGGAATGGCTATGGATCTCACGGGCAGTCAGTGTCTTGAAGCTGGACTGGAGGATGAGCCATACAGGACTAGTAGGCAGCATGTGGTGTTTGGCCGAACTTTATATGCCATTATCATTATCACCATCACTATCACTACAGTAAAACAATCTTCTTTCAATAATGGTTACTGCCATTCTCTAATCAGCCCCAACATAATTATCACCCATCTAAAAGCTGGTATGTCCACCTCTGGTACTGATAACAGCAGGGAGACATTGTGGCATGGAAGCAATGATTCCTTGGTAGATCACTGGAGGAAGTTGGCACCATATCTGTACACTCAGGTCATCTCATTCCCATAAATCCTGGAAGGGGGGATGATCTCTGATGTTATGTTAAATCACACCCCAGATGTGTTTGACAAGGTTCAGAGCTGCTGAGTTGGGTGGCCATCACATCAATTGGAGCTCACCACTGTGTTCCTCAAACCATTCTACCACACTCATGGCATTGTGAAATGGTGCATTATTTTGATGAAAATTGCCACTGCCAGTGGGAAACACAATCGTCATGAAAGGTGGACCTAACACAAACCACTGACCTTGCCACTGGTAGGGAGGATTGTGTGCCTCGGCGATACAGATAGCCGTACCATAGATTCAACCACAATGGAGGGGTATCTGTTGAGAGGCCAGACAAACGTGTGGTTCCTGAAGAGGGGCAGCAGAATTTTCAGTAGTTGCAGGGGCAACCGTTGGGATGAATGACTGATCTGGCCCTGTAACATTAACCGAAACAGCCTTGCTGTGCTGGTACTGCAAACAGATGATGTTAAGGGGAAACTACAACTGTAATTTTTCCCAAGGGGATGCAGCATTACTGTGTGGTTAAGTGATGATGGCGTCCCCTTGGGTAAAATATTCTGGAAATAAAATAATCCCCCATTCAGATCTCTGGGTGGTGTAACTCAGGATGACGACATTATCAGGAGAAAGAAAACTGGCGTTCTACAGAGCATGGAGTGTCAGATCCCTTAATCGGGTTGAGAGGTTAGAAAATTTAAAAATGGATATGGATAGTTTAAAACTAGATATAGTGGGAATTAGTGAAGCTCGATGGCAAAAAGAACAAGACAGAATTATACAGGATTATAAATACCAAATCAAATAGGGGTAATGGAGGAGTAGGTTTAATAATGAATAAAAAATAGGAATGGAGATGAAATACTACAAACAGCATAATGAATGCATTATTGTAGCCAAGATAGACATGAAGCCCATGTCTACCACAGTAATACAAGTTTATATGGCAACCAGCTCCGCAGATTATAAAGAGATTGAAGAAATGTATGATGAGATACAAGAAATTGTTCAGATAGTGAAGGGAAACGAAAATTTAATAGTCATAGGGGAGTGGAATTCCATATTAGGAAAAGCAAGAGAAGGAAAAGTGGTAGATGAATATAGAATGTGGGAAAGGAATGAAAGAAAGCCATCTGATAGAATTTTGCACAGAGCAGATCATCATACACTATGTGTTCAAAAGTATCCAAACACCCCCAAAAACATGTTTTTCATACTGGGTGCACTGTGCTGCCATCTACTGCTGGGTACTCCATATCAGCGATGTCAGTGGTCATTACACATCGTGAGAGAGCATAATGGGACACACTGTGGAAGTCATGGACTTCGAATGTGGTCACTTGTGTCATACGTCTGTACAAATATTTCCACACTCCTGAACACCCCTAGGTACACTGTTTCCAATATGATAGTGAAGTGGGAACATGAAGGGACACATATAGCACAAAAGCATACAGCCTTATCTCGTCTCTTAACTAGCAGATACTGCCGACAGTTGAAGAGGGTCGTAATGTGTAATGGGCATCTATCCAGACCATTGAACAGGAATTCCAAACCGCATCAGGATTCACTCCAAGTACTATAACAGTTAGGTGAGAGGTGAGAAAACTTTCATTCCATGGTTGAGCAGCTGCTCACAAGCCACACATCACACCAGTAAATGCCAAATGACACCTTGCTTAGTGTAAGGAGCATAAACATTGGATAATTGAACAGTGGTAAACACTGTGTGGAGTGACAAATCATGTTACACAATGTGGCAGTCTGACGGCAGGATGTGGGCATAGTGAACGCCTGGTGAATGTTATCTGCCAGTATGTGTAGTGCCAACAGTAAAATTATGTTGTGGTCATGTTTTTGCACCGCTTGTAGTTTTGTGTGGCACTATCACAGCATCTTCTTGTTTCCCATTGTGGAAGAGCAATTCGGAGATGGTGATTGCACCTTTCAACACGACCTGTTCAATGATACAGGTGGAGTGGTTACATGACAGTAACATCCCTGAAATGGACTTCCCTGCACAGAGTCCTGAACTGAAGCCTATAAAACACCTTTGGGGTGTTTTGGAATGCCAGCTTGATGCTTCCCCTCAGTGCAGCCCTCTGTGAAAAATGTGCTGCCATTCCCCAAGAAACCTTCCAGCACCTGACTGAACGTATGACTGCGAGAGTGGAAGCTGTCATCAAAGCTACGGGTGGGCCAACACCCTATCGAATTCCAGCATCACTGATGGAGGGTGCTATGAATTTTGAGTCATTTTCAGCCAGGTGTACAGATACTTTTTATCTCACAGTGTAGGTAACACTTGGTTTAAAAATCATGACAGAAGGTTGTACATGTGGAAGAGGCCTGGAGAAACTAGAAGGATTCAGATAGATTATATAATGGTAAGACAGAGATTTAGGAACCAGGTTTTAAACTGTAAGACACTTCCAGGGCCAGATGTGGACTCTGACCACAATTTATTGGTTGTGAACTGTATATTGAAACTGAAGGAACTGCAAAAAGCTAGGAATTTTAAGAGATGGGCTCTGGATAAACTGAAAGAATCATAGGCTGCAGAGTGTTTCAGAGAGCATTAGGTTAACACTGGGAAGAACATGGGAAGTAGAAGACAAAAGGGTAGCTTTGAGAGATGAAATAGTGAAGGCAGTAGAGTATCAAGTTGGTAAAAAGATGAGGGCTAGTAGAAATCCTTGGGTAACAGAAGAGAGATTGAATTTAATAGCTGAAAGGAAAAAATATAAAACGCAGTAAATGAAGCAGGCAAAAAGGAATACAAACATATCAAACAAGATCGATAGGAAGTGCTGAATGGCTAAGCAGGGATGGCTACAGGACAAATTTAAGGATGTAGAGGCACATATGACTAGGGGCAAGATAGATACTGCCTACAGGAAAACTGAAGAGATATTTGGAGAAAAGAGAACCACATGTAAGAATATCAAGTGCCCAGATGGAAAACTGGTTCCAAGCAAAGAAGGGAAGGCTAAAAAGTGAAAGTATATAGAGGGTATATACAAGGACGATGTACTTGCAGGCAATATTATGGAAATGGAAGATGGTGTAAATGAGGATGAAATGGGAGATATGATAATGCACGAAGAGTTTGACAGAGCACTCAAAGACCTTAGTTGAAACAAGGCCCTGCGAGGAGACAACATCCATTGGAACTACTGATAGCCTTGGGAGAGCCAGCCTTGACAAAACTCGACCATCTGGCGGGCAAGATGTATGAGACAGGCAAATTACCCTCAGACTTCAAGAAGAATATTATAACTGTGATCCCAAAGAAAGCAAGTCTTGACAGGCGTGAAAATTACCAAACTATCAGTTTAATAAGTCACAGCTGCTAAATACCAACATGAATTCTTTGCAGACGATTGGAAAACTGGTACAAGCCGACCTTGGGAAAAATTAGTTTGGATTCCGTAGAAATGTTGGAACACATGAGGCAATACTGACCCTACAATTTTTTGTAGAAGATGGATTAAGGAAAGGCAAACCTACATTTCTAGTATTTGTAGAATTACAGAATGCTTTTAACAATGTTGACTGGAATACTCTCTTTCAAATTCTAAGTGTGGCAGTTGTCAAATACAGGAGTGAAAGGCTATTCACAATTTGTGCAGAAACCAGATGGCAGTTATAAAAGTCAAGGAGCATGAAAGGGAAGCAGTGATTTGGAAGGTAGTGAGACAGGGTTTTAGCCTATCCCTGGTGTTGCTCAATCTGTATATTGTGCAATCAATAAAGGAAACAAAAGAAAAACTATGAGTAGGAATTAAAATCCAGGGAGAAGAAATAAAAACTTTGAGGTTTGCTGATGACATTGTAATTCTGTCAGAGACAGCAAAGGAGCTGGAAGTGCAGTTGGACAGAATGGACAGTGCCTTCAAAACGCGGGAGGGGGGGGGGGGGGGTAAGATAACCATCACCGAAAGCCAAACAAAGATAATGGAATGTAGTCAAATCAGGTGATGCTGACAGAATTAGATTAGGAAATGAGACCCTTAAGGTAGTAGATGAGTTTTGCTATTTGGGGAGCAAAATAACTGATCATGGTCAAAGTAGTGCAGATTTAAAATGTGGACTGGCAATGGCAAGGGAAGTGTTTAAGAAGAGAAATTTGTTAACATAAACTATAAATTTAAAATGTCAGAAAGTATTTTCTGAAAGTATTTGTACGGAGTATGGAAGTGAAACATGGACGATAAATAGTTTATATGAGAAGAGATCATAAGCTTTCGAAATGTGATGCCATAGAAGAATGCTGAAGATTAGAGGTTAGATCATGTATCTCATGAGGTACTGAATAGAATAGAGTAGAGGAGAAGAGAAATTTGTGGCAGAACTTGACAAGAAGAAGGGATCACTTGGCAGTACATGTTCGGAGGCATCAAGAGAACATCAGTTTAGTATTGGAGGGAAGCATGGAGGGTAAAAATAGTAAATGGAGACCAACGCATGAAGACATTGAACAGATTCTGGAGGATGGTCAGAGTTGAAGAAGCTAGCACAGGATAGAGTAGCATGGAGAGCTGCATCAAACCAGTCTGAGAACTGAGGATCACAACAACCCAAGGGGTGGATGTGGTTTACCACCAGTTTTCAATACTCCTATGAGATAGTGCCTCGCACAAGCTCCATTAGACCCATGGGTAGCCACATGGATGTTTCCCGGAGTATAATGGAGGCCCCACCAGTACAGGAGTCAAGGAGCTGTTCCCCTTGTGGGTGATGGAAATGCACCCTCCCAAAGGCATGATGAAGGTATCAAGATTCATCAGACCATGCAGTGCTCTGCCATTGCGCCAAAATCCAGTGCCAATAGTTACATGCCTATTTCAGTTGTAGTTGACAATGTCCTGGCGTTAACACTGGCACACTCGTGGGTCACCAGCTACACAGACTAATCATTAGGAGTGTTTGGAGCATTGTGCATTCAGACACACTTGTTATCTGCCCAGCACTAATATATGATGTTTGCTGCCTGTCTTATTTTACCATTCTGCCCAGCTTATGATGTCTACCATCTGTCATGACGGGTGCTTGGCCACCCCCATAATGTCTGGACATGGTTTTAGCTTTGTATTGCCAAGTGTTGAAGACAACAGCCACAGCACTCCTCGACCACCCAACAAGCTGTGCAGCTTCCAAAATGCTCATGCCAAGCCTTCAGACCATCAAAATCTGCTCTCGGCGAAACTCAACAGATTGTGTGCATTCCCCATTCTATACACGGACAGCATGCTCACTGCTAATCCATGCACTGTACGTGTGTCTGACCAGCAGACAAGGCAAGAAGCTATTGCCTGGATGAGTTTATACTGATAGCAGATTGTTGGTTATAATGTTTTGGCTGATGTGTATATGGATTTAGTATCATGACTTCCAAATGGATGTTGGTCAATGCCAAGGGAACCATACTGCAACATTCAATGCATTAATTTATTACAAGGGTGTACCAGAAAATAATGCCTCCAAAATTTTTATCCCATTAAGAATATCAGTTGAAGTATTACTTGTCATGCATATTACTCTGGCAGTGTTCCCACTTTGCTGACAATATGCAGCATCCTCCTGCTGGAGAGTTCTGAATTACAGTATGTAACATGGGTGTGTGTTATTTAACCACGTCAGCATGTGAGAAAACTCTCAGGAAACAGAGCACAAATTCAAATAGTTCATCCACATGTGGAGCACCGTCTCTTTCAGCATGACAATGCCAGACCATACACAACTTTTTTTGCACCTACAAGAGTGACACCTTTGATTCATTATTATTGATGATCTTCCACACTGACCCAGTTTGAGCAAATGAATTTTCAACTGTTTGTAAAACCTAAAGAACACCTTCAAGGAATTAACTGCAATAGTGATGAATTAGTGTGAGCAGAGGTGAGGCTGTGGGTCTGCCAACAAAGTCAAACATTCTACAGTGAAAACACCAACAACCTGGTGTCTCATTGGGAGAAAGGTGTTCAGTGCCAGGGTGACAATGTTTGAAATAAATATATAAACATGAAGATTGAAGATGTAAAACGTTAATAAAGTGTTTTCATTAAAATGCTTCAATAATTTTCAAGTAGAATTTTAAGCCATTACTTTCCAGCAAGTTCTCGTGCCCAAAATGTCAACAAATAAAACTTAGTTTTAATTAATTTGGCAAAGAAGGTGTCTTTCAATTGATATAACATCTACATGCATCTCTTAAGGTTATATGGAATTTCAGTCCATCAACTAACACAGCACACAATGTAAGAGAAGACTTCTTGTGGATGAAAGTTCCATTCTGGGCATCATTTGGATTTTTCGGTAAACATTAAGCTGTGCTACTGGTCAATTTGTTACCACATCCCTTATTTGGCTTCCACATTTCTTGGCTTTCTCAGCTCACAGCTACACTGCCACCTTTCAACCTAGGCTAGGCCTTGAGCTGCACTATGTAGCAGTCTCTCACCGCAACCAATATTTCAAGGGGGCTAACATGTTAACCTTGTAACCTTTGAATAGTTCTCAGGTTCAGGTCCAAGGTGAATGACTGTTCAAACTCCTTTTCATTCAACACAATGTGTTCTGCATACTTATTCTATATGCCAAACCATCATTACGTCAAGGGTCAAATCCAAAGCCTGAACCACGTTGGGTCTACGCACTCTTACTGTATTTACTAGTATTTAGTATATTTACATTCCTATCATTTCCTCACAATGATGGTATAGGATTACTGTTCTGATACTGCTCATCAATTGAATTGCAAGCTGTTCACAAAGTTTGTATAAACTATAATGAAGCTCTCACATATATTCAAATGCTAATGCTGCATTACTGCTATCGCAGTACTTCTGCAGTTGCACCCAAGATGGATGTTGAAGCAGACTTTTTCAGTGCAGACAGTACACAAGTAGTTTGTGTGACTGTGTCAGAACCCTCAAATCTGGTTTGCAGATTAAAAATGCCAGTGGCGCCTAGTGAATTTGTTTGCCTGCTGACAAATGGTTCAAATGGCTCTGAGCACTATGGGATTTAACATTTGAGGTCATCAGTCCCCTAGAACTTGGAACTACTTAATCCTAACTGACCTAAGGATATCACACACATCTATGTCCGAGGCAGGATTCAAACCTGCGACCGTAGCAGTCGTGCAGTTCCGGACTGATGTGCCTAGAACCGCTTGGCCCTGCGGCCGGCTGCCTGCTGACAGCTGAATACCCTAAAAACAGTTAAACTGTAACAGATTTTAAGTGGTGTGTGTATGTAAGATTACTTACAACAGTAACTGTAACATTCTGGCAGTTTCACTATCAATATGTGTAGCAATATGCAGTAAACACAGAAAGTGGTTATGAACAAACCTGTCAATATTTAATGTGTAACCCCTTGGCTTCATCAAAACTTTGCTGCCGACATACAAATTCATTCTGCACCTACAGGCTGTGTAACAATTTATGCTTCCATGTGATATTTGTCTAAAATTTAAGTTTACTGCTGACAGTTCTATCTACACTTTGTTCACATATTCAGAGTCAACACTTAATGTTAATAGTACTACAAAACATAGTTCACAGATTAGTGACCATGCCAATGTCACTTCAAAATTATTTTCAAATAATTTATTTTACTTCATTAATGACTAAATTATAATTCTCACTCCATTCCATGATAAACTGCCTTAGGGTCAGTCCATGACAGTTCAACCAGGGGCTCCAGCTCATAGTCTCAGATTTGACTGAAATTCAGTACAGTAATTCTACCGTGTGTGGAACACTCGTGTACAAAGTATTAGTTTCCAGTGCCAATTAGTTCCAGAATTATGACTTGTGAAAGAAGGTGGCATAACCCAGATATTGCAACCCGCATCTGGCAATCTATCTTCAGACCCAACTTCAGGTCTTAACAACTTTGGAACTGTTCCACACAGTCCAGTGAAATTTTTACAACCCAGTAACATCCATTTGGAGAACACACTATGAATCAAAACACCAACAACGTATTTCTGAAGGAAAATGAAAAATTCCAAAATGTGATTAAAAAATGTAATACATTAAAAGGTACATATTGTAGGTGCCCTCTATGCCAAATATAATTCACTCAAAAAGGGTATAAATCTTTTTTAATGGTAAGCTTAATATGGCCTAAACACACACGGAACTCATCATGCCCATATCAGTCACAAAAACTGAGTTACATGCACATGAAAAGACAAAAATTTGAAAAATTATCTGAAAAACATGGATTTTAGAAGTGTGGTAGCACAAAAGGGACAAGTGGTATCCAAGCCAAATTTCACACACTGCATAAATAGGCCATAATATAATATGTGGCAAAATTTCAACTTCTTATTGCAGGACATTTGTGTACAATGGAAGTTGACAGATGTATTTGGTGATGTAGCCATTGTTCCACAACACAATTTTGTAAAGACATATTGTAAACTGTTCTGCCTCTTCTTATCCTGTCCCACAACTGTTTAATCACTAAGTAACAACATACAGACAGATTAACACAACCTATCATTAATGTTTACTGCACCTTAACTGCTAAAAACCAGTTGATTGTGCTTCAAACAGAAATTCTCCCTCACTTTAGCTACTGTACTCTCTACACTGAGTGGCAAATTGTACTGTCTTCCTGACACTGTGGTAGGGCTGGAACTGTCATAAGAATATGTTCAAAAGGAATCCAACACCTGTCTGCCAAACATAGCCAATGAAATGATCTTGCTGGTCATGCTGGTGCCATGAAGTTCACAAATACATCACCTTCTGCTTCACAGTGCTCTGCAACACATCCTAAGTACCATTTGTCATCATAAACAGCAATAACATAGCATCCTGTTTTTGCTTCTGAATCTTGAATCAGACACACTGTGAAGACACATGTTGTGCATGAGCCTGTAGTTATAACCGGACAGTCTGCTCGTCTGCACATTGTCAGAGTCCACTAGAGAGAAGTGATGATGGCTCCTTGTGGCTGCAACAGTTTTAACGTGTTCTATTCTGCTTTTTAGCAAGTCTTTGACTGATTTCACCTCATCTTTTGTAACAGAATGATTGTATGCCAGAGATATTTTTCTGTACCCAGGTAAATAAGTGAAGAGGTGTTAGAATGTGAACTTCTGTAGGGTGCTGAAGACTAGCTCGTGATGCCATGTGCTTAATGGTAGCACCAATACCATCACATATTTATACCATGACTTGTTGCAAAAAATTCCATTCTACATGAATCTGAAAATCATGGTAATGTATGCATAAACTTGAGATTTTTACAGTTTTTGTACTGACTTGCTGCCCCATCACTGAAGTATTTCACAAAATGTATGTGAGGTAGCTTGTTTTTCGCATATGCCATGATAGTGCGAATGTGGGCGTGAACTGCAATGGCATCATGAATTAAACAGTCACTAAAAACACACAGGTTCACGACAGACACATCACCTGATTCACCTCTACAGTAAATCGCAAATGGCTGGAGAGTTGCTTGACTGTCGTCCCAATGATATCCTTGGATGGCATCTTGAACTATAAATGCATAATTTTCAGAAAAGTCTAGTATTCCTATAATTTCATCTTGTTTCAAATTATCCTTACAAAACTGGAGATAAGCCGATTGTGCTGTTGCTGTGAAGCTGTGTGTGGTCAGTTTGTCCATTTTTTGACAACACATTTCAACAGATTCTTCCAATGTACTTTTCTTTGTTTCAAGGCTTGTGTGATCCATGCGTGTCCATTGTTTATAAGAAACATGTTCATCATCATTCATAAGGAGTTCACCATACAGTTTGTTATTCATGTGTTCTGCAAGATTTGCCTTACCAGGACACTTTTCTCACCTGTGTATCATGCACTGGTAGGAACTGATGTCACACACTAGCAGCTTCATTGCACCCTTGAAATCCAAACCAGAATCCTTTATAGCAGCAAACATCAGCTTAACATTTTGATGGGTCTCACATACACAGACATTGTGTGTGTCCCTTGCACTTACAGGCACAACCCATTTTGGCAGAAGATTGAAAAAAGATGATAAACCTGCTTTGGTATTGGGATACCTTTCCTTGAATTCTACATTAGTTCTGATATATTGCACAGCAACAGTCTTTTTTGCATCTGTACACATACATTTCCCATTTTCACTGTTACATAGTGGTTTTTTCTCCAGGCATTATTCAGCTGTAGTCATTACTTTCATAAAACTCCGACACTAGCGCCTTTATTTCTGAACTCAATTGCTTACCCTGAGCCTGCTGAAGTTGTGCTTGCTTTACCATATCTGTAGAAACATTGAATTCCTTTTCAGTGTAGTCAATAGACCAGCTGGAAGGTGCAAGGGTAAGGATAGCTACTTTTTTCTGGTGTGTGGATATGGCACATTTTTCTTTCAAATTGTGCACAATTTTGTCCAAATCAGAGCATTTCTGGCATGATTTCTGTTCCTTTGGAGCAGATAGTTCTTCCTCTTCCACCATTAGTGTCAGCTATTTTGTGTTTTAATTCCATTTGAGTTTTTTGTAGTTTTCTTCTACCATAGCTGGGCCTGTCTCTTTTTCCAACTTTGTGTGTCTTCATGGGAGACAAACCAAGAGCAGTCGCTGAAGTATTTAATTGCTCATCCACTGTGGTTGTAGGTGGCTGATACTTTTCATCAGTCATGTTTAAATTATCAGAATATTCTTCATTTTTTAGCAGTGTAACACACATGGAACATAACATTTGTTCTGGTTTCATGTTAAGTCCCATGCACTGATGCATTTTCAGTACTGATTTTATATCAATTTCTCTGAGGCTACACTTCACTGTCTTCTTATGAATCTAAAATGGATCAAGACAACTTCTTTGTAGGAAAGAATACTTATCCAGAAACACTTTCATATGATAATAAACACTAAAGTTTCCTGGAACTTTACTTCTTGTGCCCACAAGGTGTATCCCAGAACTCCATAGCAACAAATCTTGGTCCTATTCATCCAGATCATACAGTACCAAGCGAATGCCACATTTTGTTCCATATGTTGTTTTATGACATTCAGACACTTGTTCTCTACCAATACTGCAACTTGTTTGAACAAAAGCTCCACTGGTACACTCTTCTCCCCCCATATGGCTTTCCACAACAGTACTGACCAGTCTGAACTAGAATCTTAAAAACATGAGTAACCAGTAATTGTTGATTGTTTCCTTCATTGTTCCTGCCTAACAATGACTCATTCTATTCCTGAAAACCACCATTGTTTAACTTTGTTGCCTAATGGTTCCCAACAATTGCTGCAGCTTTATCTGAAATAAGTTGTCTGCATCATCACTATTGCTCGCTAAATGATGTTAAAAGAAACTTAACCAAATACATCTCTGTCAACTTTTATTGTACACAAATGCCTTGCAATAACAAGTTGTAATTTCACCACATATTATATTATGGTCTACTTATGCAGTGTTTGAAATTTGGCTTGGATATCACTTGTCCCTTTTGTGCTACCACACTTCGAAAATCCATGTTTTTCAGGTAATTTTTCAAATTTTTGTATTTTTGTGGACATGTAACTCTGTTTGTGTGACTGATATGGGCAAGATGAGTTCTGCATGTGTTTAGGCCACATTAAGCTTACCACAAAAAATTTATACCCTTTTTGAGTGATTATATTTGGCATAGAAGGCACCTACAATATGTACCTTTTAACGTATTACATTTTTTAATCACATTTTGGAATTCTTTATTTTCCCTCAGAAATATGTTGTTGGTGTTTTGATTCATAGCGTGTTCTCTAAGTGGATGTTACTGGATTATAAAAATTTTACTGGACTGTGCAGAAAAGTTCCAAAGTTATTAAGACCTGAAATTGGGTCTGAAGATAGATTACCAGATGCGGATTGCAATTTCCGGGTCATGCCACCTTCTTTCACAAGCCATAATTCTGGAACTAATTGGCAGGGGAACTTAAAATTTTGTACGTGAGTGTTCTACACTTGATAGCATTGGTCTACTAAATTTCAGCCAAACCTGAGACTATCAGCTGGAACATTTTTCTCAAATTGGTTGAACTGACTTGGAATGACTCAATAATAAAAACTGAGCGAGGTGGCGCAGTGGTTAGCACACTAGACTCTCATTCGGAAGGACTACAATTCAATACTGTGTCCGGCCATCATGATTTAGGTTTTCCGTGACTTCTGTAAATCACTCCAGGCAAATGCTGGGATGGTTCCTTTGAAAGGGCACAGCCAAGTTCCTTCCCTAATTTGATGACCTTGCTGTTTGGTCTCCTCCCCAAAATAACCCCAACCCTACACTGCAATAATGCATTAACTCCACCCACACCATTTATAAAGTTAATGGCACTGCTAACATTCACTACAGTCACAGTTATTCTTAAGTTGCACATTAAGGTTGCCATTTAAAAGAAGCGCATCAGAGCAGGATATACCCACCTTATGGCAACCACTTTATCAATATAATTGGGTTGTGCATTAAAAAAGTTTTCAATGATTACTGAATGTTAAATCTAACCTCTTCCTCAGTTCTATGTGAGGTTTAATACAATGCTTATTTCAATGCACTGTGCAAAATGTATTTAAGACTGAAAGGTTATAAGTTTTATAGTAAACAGAATTACTCATGTTTCCAGCAGTAGGACATCAATTGTATGTATTCACGCGCCATACTGCACACACAAATTAATGAAACACTGTTAAGAAATACAAGTAAGCCACTTACCACGAAGCATAACTCAGTTTGTACTTCATCCGTTTCCTCTTTTTTAATCCACATACTTGGTTCCTGGTCCATGGCTTCAGTTCTACAGTCTGAAAAAGAAAAGCAATCAGATAAGAATAGCTGTACTCAGTTTCCATTGTTATCATGAAGTATAGCTCAAAGGCAGTACTTTCACTCAGGAAAAAGATTCAAAGTGGCTGAGGAAAAGAGTGTTTAGTGATACAAGCTCACTCTCATTTCTCGTGTCATGAAGAGTGAGAACAATCATACAATAACATTCACTGGAACCGGAATATTTACAGTTGCTACTGCTCCTTTGTAACACTGGCTTATGGATACTGCCCTAAAGTGACAATTATGAAACATGTGTATTTTTTGTGCATGCACTAACTTCAGTATTACTAACAAAGCAGTCAATAGACTGCAGCGAAATTACTGAATAACTCCAAATATTTCATTCTACACTTTGTTCATTGCATTACTTAATTTCAGTCTGATAGAGGAATGATGAAAATCCAGACATACTGATTGATTGCTTATCAGTGAATATGCATTTTCAACATGGGTATTTCCTTGAAACTTTCTTCCTCTGTATTCATTCACGGATGTATACTCAATAAGCGCCATTATTTTGGAATCTTTACATGCTATTAAAGAAAACCACATACCTGCACTGTAGATTGCACACTGCAACGCGGAATTTCTCATTTTTTATTACTATCAAGATTAAACATTGGTTAGTTTTTTCTTACAAAACTGATCTACTGAAACGACTTCCTACTATCTGTAAATATGAAGAATGACCTAAGTTCTGGAGACATGTAATGCTTTATGTTAGACAAATTACAGTTAATTTGTACCTCGTATTTCGCCAGTTCCTAAATACTGTTACAGAATTCCAACACAGAACTCCATTAAAACCCACACACCCCAACACACTAGTATTTACACATGATTAGACGAATACTAACGACACGAATAATCAAAGCACAAAGTAAACTAAAAAAATGCAACAGAATTACAGCATTTACTTTCATGCGAACATACTCAGACCATGAAATGA
This sequence comes from Schistocerca americana, assembly GCF_021461395.2. Classification (NCBI taxonomy): domain Eukaryota; kingdom Metazoa; phylum Arthropoda; class Insecta; order Orthoptera; family Acrididae; genus Schistocerca; species Schistocerca americana. The sequence continues at coordinate 28,746,684 of NC_060129.1, read as the reverse complement.
TGAAGTAACTGTGACCATCTGAAAAAATGTTTACGTTAGCCCTAAAATCTGAAGCCGCTATATGACTACATCAGATCACAGCAGATTATCATCACAAACGTTATTACAGCTAATTAAGTCAACATAACCGCACTAACATAGTGATTGTTCGAACTTCACTGTCCGCCTTTCCTCGTCAGTAACGAAATGCATGGCGATCATTGCAAAGACAAACTGCTCCTGACAACACGTCACAATCTCAGCCGATTCTTTTATGAAGGTACACGTAACGATTTTACAGGGCAGACCAAAACAGCAAGCACTAGTAACTCAGGTGTTTGATTGTTATGAACATAACCTCAAAAATTACAACTTTCACACACCCTCACCAACCATACTATAGGTGATGTGCTTACAATTAAATACAGAATAAAATCTCATACTTATATAACCATTCGTACCTAAAAAAAAAAGGAAGAAAAAAAAGGAAAAGAAAGAAGAAGAAGAAGAAGAAGAAGAAGAAGAAGAAGACAGCAGCATCAAACATAGTTACCAAAGCGTCTGCAACAGATATCAGCGAACTATTACGCGTGAATTTACTTCGGAAACAATTTTTTCACTTATTCCTGTTTGCAGTTTATAAACGCTTATAAATGACGTAGAGAATGTCACACAAATTTCCGCAAAACCACGAGAGTGCAGCTTATTGGACGCACGAACGCGCAAAACCAAAGGCTTACAGCAATACAAAGCACTGTACCGTGAGCTGTGAGAGAAGCAGTATCGAAGAACTGCAAAGATAAAGTGCGAAAATTAAATTCCATAGGATATTCAATCCCTTTGGTAAATACGTATCGCTATTTGAGTACAACAACTAGATAACATAAAATAGCTGTTATTGCAGGAATGCGTTTGAAAATTTCTTGGAATTTTAGATCTTCAATGTACTGTGTGGGAACACTGATCTGAACAGGGACATCACATGATTGTAATTTTCCTTTGTTACAGGCAGCACGCGCATCTACAGGGTGCTTGACAGAGAGTCTTGTTGATTTTTTTTTTTCTGGTTAGATTTATGAGCTCTAAACACTTCGTTAAAGTTTTCATTAAATCACATAACAAATTGGCGCTGTTTTATGACATTCCCATCCGAAGAAGGAAGGAAGATCGTATTTAACGTCACATCGACATCAAGGTCATTAGAGACAGTGCACAAGCTCGGATTGTGTTAAGGATGGGGAAGGAAATAGGATGTGCCGTTTCAAATAAAACATCCTGGCTTTTGCTTGGAGCCTAAATCTCTATGGTCAGATACTGCTTTGAACCACCGTTCTTCTAATTGCGAGTCCAGTGCGCTAACTACTGCGCCATCTCACTTGGTATTAGTAATCTGACTGGTTTCCTGTTCAAATCTTCTTTTGTAACAGCAATGTAATGAATCGGATGATACAGCCAATTGGTAATCTTCTCACGGGCTGCTTCATGAACAATATAAGGTTAGTTACTCCCTTCTTGTCGCATATTCAGCAACAATATTCCAGTCAGCAGGCCAGTTCACTTTTACCAACTTTTTTCAAAATTCTGTAGTGACTGCCAAAGGCAATGAGATACATTCCATTTCACTGTGACGAATAAACATTAATTTTAAATCAATGAATTCTAGGTGAGATTTTCCAGTGTTTAATTAATTCTAGGTTAGAGATTTCCTGAATAGCAGACGAGCTTGTTGCAGCAACAAATTTGTTGGATTCTGCCCTGCACAACAATCGCTAAAATGAGATTTACCATTGTTGGTAGAGACTTCAGCATCCATACAAACAGCTTGCTATCTCACATCTTCCTCGTTTTCCCTGTATTTCCGAGCACATGAAACAGTCTTCTTATTTTCACTTTATGGCATTGTCTGTAAAATTTAAAAAATGCCGTTGCTGCTTATAAAACAAAGTATTGTTCACAGGATCAGTTGTTGTCAACAAAACTTGCTGGAAACGGAAGTTGCAGCTTACAATTCTTTGATATAACTTTTGGGCCCACTCCATGTCTTGTACCTTCTCCTTTCGAGCCCTGTCTTTTTCTAAAAGGTGAGCATTATAATTAGGTGTAAATGCATCTTTATTGACCCCAGGCCATGTATAGACGTCACTGATCCTTTTTTTTTTTTTAAGATGATGGAAACAGAGACTATAATCCTCTGAAACTTTCTTCCTGTAAATATGGTCTGTATGATCAGATTTGTACAGGGATTACATGAGTTTTGATGTTAAGTGACAATCTTAGGAATTTTTTTTCCACAGTGAAAGTAGTAAGACTGAGCCACTGAAAAACTCTCAGCTTGATTCCTCACACCATCCCAAAGTTCTGGTGAACTAAATTTTCTTAGATGATGGTCCTTCTGTCTTCTTAAATTGGGTTTTGAATGCTCTTTTCTTCATCGCTATAACCGCAACACCTTGACAGAGTCCAAGTTTAATCAGATACATGGTCTTACAGACGTTGATTCATTCTGTTCTTCATAGCAAGTAGAACATAACAGTGAAGTTCCTTTTTGAGTTCACTGAATTACTGCAAATAAGGCCCCTTTTCCTCTCATACATCTCTAATTTGTAATATCTTTAAAAAATGTTCAGCATTTTCTGTATTGATAAATTTCTTATGACATTTACTTCGGCAGTTTTCCCAATGCGGATCTTTCATGTAAGCTCCTGGAACATGGAGTTCCCTGGGTGAAAAGTAGGATTCTTTGCACTGGTATCTGATTTTGAAAACATTTATATCCCCGTGTTCTCAATGTTTATATATGTTTTATGGCGTTGCTTGTCCTTGAAAGCGTTTCTCCTGTGTCTATAAATTCTGTCCTTTACTGGAGTGCCCATCAGTAATGTCACCTTCATTTCTTGTCTACAATAGCTCTGAACCTTGTTACCATCAGTTGGCTTTAATTGCCTCAAATTAAGATTTCCTCATTTTTGTTGCTCTTCATCTGATCCATTACCAGATGTTGGCTGCTATTCAAAAATAGGACGAGAGATATCCGATGGCGAATGTGAATCATGATAGTTATCACTGGCCAGGAGAGTATAGGGAAAGTGACTGATTTGTGTGGTATGTCATTCAAGAAATATGAAGAATCAAGGCTACTTACAGAAGAACAGAGACAAAGTCTTGTATCTTGTGTAGCCTGTATTTTATACTTCACTTACTTTTCACACTTGCAGAAATAAAGAAAAGGATTCCATTCTGCATCCATAGAAAATGAAGGGAACAGAAAAAAGAAATAAAGCGTTGAAATTTGATCTCAAAGCAACGGTATTTCAGAAGACTATTGTTATACATACAAGCAAGACACTGCAAATTCCACTATATTTTCCTGTGGAACTCATAACTAACAAATTGATAGTACATGAGAGCTCTGAAATCAAACAAAGGCCCCTGATTTTTTAACTCTTTATGGCATAAATAGGACAAAACCAGAAATAATGGGGGAAAAAATGCTCACCAAACATTGTTGCCAATATAAACAGTGTTACTGTCACACACAGACAACATAAATATTTCTGTGTATGGAGTTTAGATATTACAGTTGTGTAGTTCAAGATATCTCCCTCAGGCATTACAGTTATGGTACCATTGCTAGTTCTTATTAAGAAACACCTGCACAATTCAAGATAGCTATTTGTAGCAGAGAAATGTTCACTGTCATAATTTTTGCATACTTGTTGAAGGGAGTATTGCGATCCAACAGTACATCCTGAGAGATGCCTAGCTGTAGCAGAGGGATGAGTAATAGTGAGGACTCAAAGGTGCAAAAGATCGAGTTATTGTATTAATGTCACGATATTTTGAACAGTTGTAAAGATTGGTTGAAATACTATGAATAACTGTACAGCAGCTAAAGACACAATGACCACTCTAGTAAAAACGACCTTATTTAAAGCAGGCAGCAATTTTTGAAAATGTCAATTGAAAAAATATTACAAAAAAATGCTGTTACAAAATATATTACCTACAAAATAGAGGTTATAATCTACATATAGTTTAATACGTATTAAGGTATGATAACTGAGCTTAACATTTTATCTGGAAGTATCTATCAGATTTTAAAGTATTTCAAGTAAAGCAAGCTTGATACCATTTTAACAATGGTATCCTCATTCAAAGAATCTTTCACATAGATTTTAAATTTATATCAACTTGAAACAAAACGCCGTTTTGAGAATTTTCAGAAGTTGCAATTGCTACGGTTAGGATATTTCGCAGTAAATTGGCGTTTGTGTTTATAAGAACAGTTTTTCGTTCTGATGGGATTCGATTTCATTTCAAATTTAGCTTTAAATATGTGAAAGCATTAATAAATTTTGTGTTGATATTTCATTATAACATTTGTGACCAAAAAACGAAAATGAATTTATTATACTGGAATTATGATATCTTAAAATACTGATAGTTGCACAGTAATGTAAATATCTACTTGCCTATACTGAGTGTTCTCTAAAATCATTGTCACTCTTTGGTAAGGAAAATGGAACTGTGTTACCTTACTAACAAGCACCAACTGAAAGCAATTGCTGAAATATAGAATAAGATTCCTTTCACAAAATTTAAGTATATTTTGCCACTTAACAAAAATTTTGTTTACATCTCATTCTTGCAAAATGATAGCTCAGAGAATATGTTAAAACAGTGACTATTCATAAATTAATTAGAATCAAAACCCAATAATAGAAAGTTGCAACATCCGCTACATCTATACTACTTTACTTAGTTCTTGTCTTTCCCTCTGGAACACAGGGCTGTGACGAAATTCCTCCACCTGGTACGATTTCTAGCAAGTCTCTTCACTACACTCCAGGTTTTCCCATCCTCTGCAGCGTCTCTCTCGATCATTCTTTTCCATGTCTGTTTGGGACGACCACGTTTTCTAACTCCTTGAGTGTTCGAGTCCAATGCCATCCTTTCAACAGCTCCATCTGGTTTCCTCCATGTATGCCCAATCCAGTCCCATTTTCTTTCTTTGATTTGTATATTGGTTGGATGCTGATTTGTCGCCCTCTAGAGATCTTCTTTTGTCATTTTATCTGGCCATCTCACATTTAAAATACGCCAATCAAAAACCTGTCTCCTATCCTCTTCCCATCCCTAGCCCACACTTTTTCATTTCCTTCCCATTTCCCCCACATAACAGATTCTGGAGGATAAACCACGTATAGGGGTGTCGGAGGAAATGCCAAGCGCATATGCCGAACGTCTGGCAAATCGTCAGTGCCTGGGCGATAAGGCGGCAGCCCCACCAAGGCAATTGGAAGCGGTGGACTAATCACCCACACTCCTTAAATACTCTGATTACTGAAACCGAGACGAGAATATAAAACTGGATGGATAAACTGGTAATACATCTGTACTGACGTATCTAATTTCTTTTTCCTGGAAAGGTTATAGGTTTCCTCCTTCTGTAGTGTTTAAAAAAGTACTCATGCTCAAGCTCAGTGCAAAATACATACCACAAAGCTACTCAAACTAGGCTCGATATAGTTTACAAATAAAATGAAGTTTCTTTTTTTTAAGAGATGTATGTGCCAATTAAGCACCAAATCAAAGTTGATTGCAGTGTCTACTACTTAAGTGACAAAACTGACCTGCTGATACATAACACAGTGAAATAAAAATCACTGTTTGGATGATATATGTCTTTTTTGTTGCATGACAGCAGACAGGCAAATACATATTAATTAAAACACTGGATAAAAGTGCACTTACAAACCCAGCTGTCAACTGCAAATCTGGAAGCTCATTCGGAATTTTCTATGGCACTAAATAAAGTTAGATGGTATTTTATTCTGTTAGGTTACAATTTAATCACTTAGGCACAGTTTTTGGCAAAATAAGATACACAAGTAGATTACTGCAATGTCGAACATATGTCTCAGGCTACAGTACTCATCAATTTTTTATTTCAGTCGTACTTCCATCTTCATTGGTTTTGTAACTCGAAACTAAACTGTCACATTCCAACGTTTCAAGGTCTTGCGCTACTATTACTATGCAGATCAGTCTGTCAGCACACCTATGTTTCCTTCCATTCTCATTTGTTGGCTTCGCCAATTCACAGTCAAGGGGTCCAACACCAGCCCTAACCTAGGCTTCAGGCTTCACTACAGGTCATTGTGTCACTAAATCTAGTTTTTCCATTCATTAAACAACTATGAAAATCAGTAACAAACTCTAAAATTCATAATAACCAGACACATAAAAGTTATTTTGGCGCTATGCATATTAAAAATAATGTAATCAAATCATTCCACCTACTGCCATCCAATTGCCTATGACCAGCATCAATACATTTCCATCAGCACACAATGCAAGAGCCACCAACCCTGTATGTGTACTCTAGTCACATTCTGTAATGAAATATTAATCTTAATCACCTGTTACGTATCAAGTGCATGTTAGGTAATGGTAACATCTTATTAAACACCCCAGATTCTCATTATATGTAATTTACTTAATGTTACCACATGTCATTGGCCGTACTTGTAGGTATTTTAACCATAACAAACATCACACATATAAGAATGCTAAGCAAAAACGAAAATTTATTCACAACCTGCAAATATGCGGCCAGCATTAACTTGTACCAAATGAGAGAGACAGTTTGTGTATGTGTACCAAAGAGATCTGATAACTTGCTTTAAGCACCACAGAAATGCAATGTGCCTGACAAATGCTGTATGTCAATCTCGAGTCACATCCACTCCCATAAGGCCGCTCCCCTAACCCCTTCCCATCCCCCAACTCCCTTTCTGTCGTAGAGCAGAATTTCAAATGTGTGGGACTTCGTGGCAAACTTGATGAACGACGCTTATATAAACAGGTGTCAGGGGCTGTGTAGCACGGAGGGTGTCCTCAGTAGTGGCCGCTCCCCTAACCCCTTCCCATCCCCCAACTCCCTTTCTGTCGTAGAGCAGAATTTCAAATGTGTGGGACTTTGTGGCAAACTTGATGAACGACGCTTATATAAACAGGTGTCAGGGGCTGTGTAGCACGAAGGGTGTCCTCAGTAGTGGATGGTGGCTAAGGTGTTGCTGACATCTGTGGTTCAATGAAATTGCTCATTACTTTTTGTGTGCCAGGGTGCAAGCTGGTCACCAGGTAATAGGTAAGCTGGCTGTACCTTCTAAGTGACACTGTTTTTGGGTTATCATTATACACTGTTTCCTGTTTATACAGACAATGAGCCCATTACTTTTGCCTTTATGAGGCCTATGGAAACCTTTCCCTGACGTGGTTTTGTGATTTTGGCAGTTACAGTTATTATTAGTCAATTTGCCATGGATGTGAGACACCTTACCATGCCTGCTGCTGTTTTTCGCAAGCAAATGTTCATCAAGGCGTAGAAAAACACTCACTCTGTAGCTAATACCATAATTAAACTTACGAAGGACAGATACACTTGGCCGTTTGCTAGGAGAGGCTGTTGATCATGCACTAGAGCATGTGTTACACTTCAGGCAGCAAAAGTAACCACTATGTACATTGGCCAATAGGTCATTTTTCTGATTCCACGTAGCGTTTTTCCTATGTACACAAGTACTAAATGTGCATACTGCCTCCAGCAGAATTGTTCTGGTAAATCCTCAAGGAAACTGAGAGATACACCTGTTGGGCTGATATGACTCCAATTATGTACATTTCTGTGGAAAAGCCAGCCAGGACTTTTCTTGCTACATGACCCACTTGGTTTGACAGCCTGGTACACATCACAGTGGACCACAGACCACAGTTCAAATCACTGTCATTCCACAAACTGGATAAGTTGTGTGGTTGCCAACACCATCACTCCACTTGTTATGAAAATCTTGTGCAATACTGTGACACAGACTATATTTCCCATAAGTATGCTCTCATGAGGTAGAAAAAAATGTTATTATCAGCATATCCTGCTTCACAGGACTAAAATATTGAGCTCATTTTTGGTTCATGATGGGGTGCTGAAAGCATTCTTTACCTCTGTCTCAGGATGTCTCCTCTTATTCAAACTATCTTAAAGTAACCAAATGCCACGTCACCTACAAAGTCTCCCAAATAAATAAATATCAGGCTTATACTACATATCACTTTGTAAATTCGGTACTGTAGCCAAATTTAATATGATCATCTCTCCCTGTGTAGTTGGGAGATTGAAATTCCGTTAAAAAATTTCACCACAAAGAAAAAACGCCTGATTACCAATTCAACTCTCGAATAATATCTGTGGTAATTTCTCCCTCGCTTCCACCCTTCCAGCAGCACGCCATTGATATGCAATTGATTGACTAATTAATTAAATTGATCATGAGAGCCGCTTTGCATGTCGAGTAATTTTTTTTCCTGCAGTCAGATTACACTCGTTAGGTAACTGTTGCAGACGCTCCTGTGGCGTCTCTGGAGGCTCCCCACAGGCTAGGTACTTACTTCCTCTGATACCAAAAAAAAAAAAAGGTTCAAATGGCTCTGAGCACTATGGGACTCAACTTCTGAGGTCATTAGTCCCCTAGAACTTAGAACTAGTTAAACGTAACTAACCTAAGGACATCACACACATCCATGCCCAAGGCAGGATTCGAACCTGCGACCGTAGCGGGTTCGCGGTTCCAGACTGTAGCGCCTAGAACCGCACAGCCACTTCGGCCGGCCCTCTGATACCAATATGGGTGCTAACTGTCTTAAAATAGTTGAAGATATCAATCTCTAACTGCGGTCTGTCTCTCGGTCGCCTTGTCATGCTGGTGGAAGTAAGTCACTTAGAAGTCTGGTATGCAACTCTCAAACCAGTCGTGCTGAGACCTGTCGGTGTATGGGCGCAGCAGGATGTTTCACTCCTCTCACCACTCCCGCATAGCCTTCACCCCCATCACCACCCTGCCACTGGGTTGCATGTGAACAGCTGTCACTCCCACCCCTCGTATCAGGGCTCTATTGCTCCTGTCAACAACCCACTGCTCACTGTGTCAGCAGCTGATTCCATGCGTGCTAAAGTTGTCCTATCTTTCTCTGAAGGAGGGTGAGCTTAAATGTCGCTGGGGTAAATACCAGGATGCTCAACAATATGCTCCTCCTCACATCTTCTGCAAACCGAAACGTTCTGAGATGTGTCTCCAAAATGGGAATCTATGGAGAGAGTATGATGTTCTTTTCAAGGAAATCTATTGAGAATCATCATCTGAAGCTGACTGCAGAAGGATTCTACTGCTGCCAACATAAATTCTGCGTATAGACCACAAATATAAAAAAGAAAAATTAGCGCTCATGCGGAGGTATGCAGACCATCTTTTTCGCTGGCTGGCCGGAGTGGTCGAGCGGTTCTAGGCGCTACAGTTGGAACCGCGAGATCGCTACGGTCGCAGGTTCGAATCCTGCCTCGGGCATGGATGTTTGTGATGTCCTTAGGTTAGTTAGGTTTAATTAGTTCTACGTTCTAGGGGACTGATGACCTTAGAAGTTAAGTCCCATAGTGCTCAAAGCCATTTGAACCATTTTTTCTCCCTCACCCTGTGTGCGAGTGGAATCGGTAAAGAAATGAGCAGTAACGGTACAAGGGTATCCTTAGCCAGTCACTGTACAATGGCTTGTATGAATATCGATGTAGATGTAAATTTAATACACATATTAAGATGTCAGTTCATCCATTTACAGGCACACTAATTAATTAAGGAAGAACGTCGCCTCTAATTTATCGAGAAAACAAAGACAGAACTTCTGCTGCTGACTGTCTCACTGTAGAAATGTTCATTTTAGCCCCTAATTTTCGAATTGCAGTCACTTCTCTAGATGTATGTGAGAGGTTGTAATGTGTTTCGTCAGATTATCGTTTACCTGTCATATTCTCATGATTCCTCCAGTCTTCGATAATAGAATTTGGATACACCTGATTTCGAGAGTAAGGAATGACCTCCGCCAAGTTACAGACGCCCGCTGTTTGTCTCGTACTCACATTCCAAGAGCTCTATTCCATTAGTCAGAAGGCTGTCTACACCTGCACCCATCACTGACTAGGCAGAGAGCTATCACAACGAGAGCTATCACAACGAGAAAAGTTTCACACTAATGTACAGGAGGAAATTCACAACCAAGCAGAGTATGCATGTACTGCACAAAGAAATTCAGCAGTCTACACATATCCCCCATACATGGCCTAATTCCTTTATCGTATTCTGATGATTACCACATCAGAAATACGACAGTGCAATGATCTCTAAATCTTTTTTGATGGCACATCGTATCTCTCTCTCTCTCTCTCTCTCTCTCCCCTTCTCTATCCTCGTTATTTTTGTAAGATCCACTGAAGTAAACCTATAAACTATAAAAATTTCGGATGTCACCTGGTAGAGAACTTAATAAAATTTTACCGCCTCTCTCTCTCTCTCCTGTTATATCAAAAACAAATACCACATGCTTCTTGACATCGCCCATATGAGGTGATTCCATTATATATGCATTTTTTGGTCCACTGGACCAGGTGGCTAGTGATCGAAGTCGTTTCTACGGATCTGAGTAAAGTTTCGCCGCATGTACTGGAGGAAGACCCTAGACCAAAGACTATCAATCGTATGGAGAGGGTTCAAATGGTTAAAAATGGCTCTGAGAACTATGGGACTTAACATCTGAGGTCAACAGTCCCCTAGACTTAGAACTACGTGAACCTTACTAACCTACGGACATCACACACATCCATGCCCGAGGCAGGATTCGAACCTGTGACCGTAGCGGTCGCGCGGTTCCGGACTGAAGTCACAACGGCTGGCTAAGGAGAGAGTTCTTGTGTTGTTGTTTCATAAGCAATTTGATACATTGTTTTAGCTGTAGGACACTAGAGCAGTGTATGACTACATCAATGTACACAGCCATGCACGATGTTTTTCTACCATAACTTCGAGGTCCATGTCAGGTTTGATCCAACACTAACATGTTTTGATACATTGGCTCTCACACGAGAAACTAGACATCAAATGATATAAATTATGCTGCTACCACAATAAATGAGGTGGTTGGAATAAGAGACAGAGTTGGTGATTCTTACTGACAAAAATGTGGATGGTACTACAACATATGGAAACTGGAAGAGTTTGTGTTGTTGTGCAATGTTTCCAAACAGCTGTCCAAATGTGACGACCTCTACATTTAATATCATCTTCTACAGTGATTACGTATTCTCCATCAATTTCGCAACTGTACCACGTTTTCCGTAATTTTAACACATTTTATCCAGTTATGCAAGGTCCAAACCACAACCCTTGACGAGTTGTCAAACCAAAAAAATGTCTCATTACGTCACTGCCGCTATGTTGTCAGCCAATGACATTGCAGCATGGTTCTCAATTTCTGTATCATTGCAAACCCCCCCCCCCCCCCCCCAATTACTCTGCGAGGGCCATATATGTATGGATATATCACGAAGCCTGTTACACTGCCAACATCACATGACACAATACTGTTTCTTTGTGTAGGAAATAGCCACCAGCGAAGAGAAGGTGCGAAAACTACGTTCCTTACGCGAAACATTTCACAAATTCGGTAAGATTTAATTATGGTTTGCCATCTTACTCTATGTGGATGGGAATCACAAAATATTTTCGCATTTAGAGGGTAAAGTCAGAGATGAAAGAGCTCCTTGCATTGTCTTTGACCAATCCTCTCTGCAACATAGTCGCCGAATTAATTTGCAACTGACCATAAGCAGGAGGGTACAGTACTTACTACATTCCAATTCTCATGAAGGAACTGAGCGAGCTCAAGCTGAGTATGTAACTGCTGCACAACGAAGAGTGTTCCGCATCAATCTTACTCTCAGCATCCATTCAAGTCCACAAGATCTCTCCAAGAAATGTGTGGTTTATGCATGATGGAGGTCCAGACGTATGGAATTTGAATCATTTTATTTAAATTAACTGTGATATCAATTCTGGACTATTGTTCTAGTGTAGGGAGTCAGTACCAAAAAGGTACTGGCAAGAGAAAAATGATTGTAGAACATAAACACATACACTCCTAAGGCTATACAGTTCTGCACTTAAACACGCTATAATGTTAAAGCCACGTGGTTTCTGAAATATTAGTCGTTCAGAATGAAATGCTCTCAGTGCTCTACTGCAGGCACATATGTCCAACATCAGACACACATCCACCCTGCAAGTTTTCTTTCCCACTTACTACGTTGACAGACTTTAAGATGATAAAACTACTTCCTTGTATAACAAAGGAGAACACAGCTTTTTGTGATACATGGGCAATATAGCTTTCCAAAGTGTATAGCACTCACCGTTCACAACCGATTACAGTCCAGAAATTATGCTAAGCTCGCATCAGTCCTATAAAATGATCGCCAGCGATGGAAAATGCAGCTTATGAGGAAATAGACAAATGCACAGCAATGGTATTTGACATGTAAAATTATGCACCAAGATGCACTAATCCTGTGAACAGGACAACTGTCATGCAAATGCACGCATGGGATTAGCATTATCTCACAAGGCTATGTCAGTGACTTATAATCACAGTAGTTACGAAACTGATGACTCGATTTATGTCCAAAATGTGACTGGGAAATGATGTACTTCGTATGCATCTTCATTCATCAGAAGGAGGGGTCCAAAATAGGTTTTCCATCGGTTTGGTGGATATGCTGCACTAATTCCATGTACAGAACACTCTCTCTTTTCCTGACAAAGATACACACACACACACACACACACACACACACACACACACACACACACACAACTGTCAAGAAAATGTATACACAAGGCCTGCAGTACCTAAAAAACACCCTGTCAGTCACTTAGAATCAAAGTAACAATGAAACAGCGACTTGAGTCATGTCCAGGAAATGGCGAACTTCACGTGCATCTTCGTTCATCTAAAAGAGAGTGCTGAAATAGGTTTTCCATCTGTTTGGTGGGCATGATTCGTCACACATGCGTTGGAGGTTCTCTGCTGGCTGTGGTATGGAGAGATTTGGTGTTAACGATTACAGGTAGCACTCTAACACACACTCTGAGCAACTGTCTACAAAATCATTCATGATGGCAGTCAACTTGTAGGTAGTCAGTAGACATATTACATAATGTTGTTAAAAAAACCATGCAGCAACTCTGCTGTAAGGTAACTGAGCCGTGGTAAAAATTGCTGTTTTGAAGAGCGCGCCGCAGCACGTAGGGTGAAGCAGTCGCTCTCCGTTTGTTGCGGTGGCGCCGCTTTGGCAATCGCAGTTTTGGTGTCTCCCTCTGGTGGGAAAGGGGAAAGGGGAAAGGTTGCCTGTTCACGTGCATTTAAGGGGCGCTATGAGCTCGCCAGTGAGTCAGTCCACATCAGTCTCTCGTCCCAGCTTCCTAGTATGTCTCTCATCCACATTTGTTAGGCAGTTAGTGTCAGTCTGTCGTTTGGAGTGCTAGTATGTCTGTCGTTCGGATCAACCTTTAAAGCCGGCAAAGTGAGAGTCTTTCCACTCCGCCAGTAAGAGAAGTCAGCGAGTGGTCGCCCGGTCTGGGCTGCATTTGAGTCTGCGCGTTAGCCCGCCAGTCTGCTCGAGTTTGCTCAGTCAATGGTCATTGGCGGTTGGATCGATCAGTTGGTCGGTCGCGCACTGAGACACAAGATGACTTGTCCGTCTTGAGCATCGTCACATGTGAGGTCGCCATGTGAGTCCAGTGGGCCTCGGCGTATAGCGAGGGGTAGTGACTTCGCGGCCGACACGAGAGCGACAGGAGTCAACCCACGGCATCGGTCTGGCTGGTGCGAGCTGCGACGCCGTGAGACAGGAGATCGGCGCGCCTTCCTGTGTCCGTTGAAGCGGCTGCCAGCGGGCGGTTCAGGAGACCAATTTGGGGTTCCTGCGCCAGGTCTTCTCGGAAAATCGCAGTGTATTAGAAGTTAAATGATTGGTGATATGTTGTTTGATTTACTCTTGTTAGATTCTACTTGTTTCATTGGTGAGGTCATCAGCCGTTTTGCTTTGGGGTCATCCCACCATTCTTATCCGTTTGCCCACCCGCAGGAAGGTGGTTGTTTATAAATTGGGTGGTCCATTTTTCCCTTGTGGAGTAGGGGCAGGTTAGAGCAACCTGCGGTTCTGGTTGTTCGGTAATCTCCAAATGGCTCTGAGGCCATCAGTCCCCTAGAAGTTAGAACTAATTAAACCTAATTAACCTAAGGACATCACACACATCCATGCCCGAGGCAGGATTCGAAACTGCGACCGTAGCGGTAGCGCGGTTCCAGACTGTAGCGCCTAGAACCGCACGGCCACTCCGGCCGGCAGTAATCTCCCTATCAATCTACCATACGTTAGTAGCTGCCTCTGTCATGTTTGTTGGATTTGGTGTGTTAACGAATTTATTGCTTGGAGTGTAATGGCCTAATACCTGAAATATGTTTTGATCTTTGGAAACTTTGATATTATTGCCTATGTTCTTGAGAGGCAGTATCTGTGTACTGTAGAGCATCTTAACTATTATTTGGCCAACCTTGCAGAATTTTATATAAGATTGCATTTCATGAGCTTTTATTTAAATGATAATTTTAGTATATAAAGTTGCCACCCTTTCACCATAAGACTTTTCTTAGAAGTTAAAATCAAATTGCACCTTCGGTGGCAAAGTTAATATTTTAATTTTAGTGTTACGTACCATTTCCATCCCTCCTATTGGCTGCATAGTTTGTGTGCTTGTGTGTTAAAACTTTTAGTTTAAAGTAATCCGGTGTGTTGCAGATTTGCACCAGTGTAGTGTTCAGAGGTTGTTGTGAGCGGTTGTAACTACAGTTGTGTGAAAAGGGGGCGGCAATGTTCTCAGCCCGAAAGCTCATATAGTCAAAAATTTGTGTCTTTCTGCCTCTGAATAAATTGTAACCTGAAATTTAGAGGGTGCTTTCTGATTATAATTTTAAATCTGTTTCTGTTAAAAATAGCTTTTAGGCGCTATAAAAGTGAATAGAATTCCCATTTGTTAAAAGGAATTTGGTTATGATTTCATCAGTTACTCCCTGGCAACTTCTCCCATGCTTACATAGTGTGACTAAATTTATTAATGTTCTTGATGAATCGCTAGTAAATAAAATGAATTATTAAGAATGTTCTTTGAAAGTAAATCACGGTTCGGTAACGCTAAATGTTACCAGGATCATATTGTTATGACTGGTAGAGAACACAGATAAACACATTGTAAATACTGCTAATTAGAGTTTAAAACACTTAGGCAGTATTGCACAGGGTCAAACATACAAGCCACTCAGTAGCTGCATATTGCAGCCCCAAACCTGGTAGTACAATACTCATTACTTAAGGAGGATGTAAAAGATTTTCGTGGTCACATGTCCAGACATTTTATAAAAATCTGTAAGCCAGGTGGTTACAGTTAACTTTGTGGTCAAACCAGGGCTTGTGATCTGACATATATAAAGTTGTTACTCTACATTTCTATGTCATCCATGTTAAACAGTGTATTCGAGCTCTCTTACTGTTGTCAATGATCACTGTTTCCCTGGGTCCCAGAGCTTCCATTTCTATTTTTTTCTCATATCTCTTTTGCTGTCACACACTTGTTCCCCTGTACTAGAACTTGCCAGCAGTAAACAGACACGTTAGTTCTCTCTTTCTCCCCCAACTTTCCCCCATTTTGACGTACCGCCTCTGAGTTTATACGTACTTTCCCTTAATTTTCGTACTTTTTACCGTTTTCAGGTCTTTTTCTCCACATTTCTTCTATTTTCATATGCTCATATTGCTAACCAGGTGTGGTTTGATTTTATGCATGTAATGTACATCAACCTACTAAAAAATTCATACGAATTTCCCTCTTTCTGATCATCTACATGCATCCATTTCCTATGGGATGAGCAAGAAAGTAATCGAACTACATAGATCAAAGTGTAGTGATAGTGGTTTTGTAGCTATGTGAGACTCTATGAGTGCAGCATATATAGGATATAGTGAAAACCTGGATGTTGAAAACATTTCAATGTCTGACACCGATACATCATATAATGTCTCATCAGACTCGTGTTATGCTGCAGTTGACAGGAACTCAAAAGTCTGGAAACAGTTATGCATGCTGACTTGATTCCCACTGCTACTTGCAGGGAGCTACAGCAAGGAGATAAGTTGTGTACACAGGTCCATGGGAGCGACTTCGATCACTGGTCGCCTGCTCCAGTGGACCAATACATACATATTTGATGAGATTACCACATATGGTCGATGTAAACAAGCAGAAGCTATTTGTTTCCGATATATTGGAAGGTAGAGATGCGGTAAAATGTTGTTGAGTTTTCTACCAAGCTACGTTCATGTAGTTTTTATAGTTCGTAGTCTTACTCTGCTGGATATTACAAAAAAAGGAGGAATGAGGGAGGGAGAGGGGGGGGAGAGAGAGAGAGAGAGCGAGAAAGAAAGAAAGAGAGAGAGAGCGAGAAAGAAAGAAAGAGAGAGAGAGAGAGAGAAAGGTGGTGTGAGACACTGTGCTGTGAACATTACACTGTCGTATTTCTAGCGTGATAAACACTGTTTTTCCATACCTTCCAGTTACGACTTGTTATCGTGTTATTGCTTTTATTATTCTATTTCTTGGTTCACTCTCCTGATGTTTTTAAATTGCAGACATTACTTATGTGTTTCGTACATGAAACAGAAAACACATATAATTACAAACAAGAAATTGTAACAATTATATACACAATATGGAAGACAATTTCAGGTTATGAACTATTTTTATATTAAAATGAAAAGCAATGGCGGCACGTTAAAAGAAACTGAGGCCTCTTTCATTAAATGATTAACTTAATTCAGGACTTTTACAAAAGTTAATGCAATGTCTTTTGAAAGTAGCAACGGCCCACAGCTTTGGCTTGGAGAGCAAATCTTTTGGTAAAATTTGTAACTGACTGTGAATTGAAATATGTGTCGTCGTGGAAATTAGTATTAAGCTGATTATCGGACTTTGTAATATTTAAGTGATTGCAGGTTCTATCAGATTTCACAACCAAAAGACTGTGGCGCATGAAATGTAATAACAAAAAAGAAAGCTCCCATATTTAAGAAAACACTCAAAATAGTGAATCTATAACAGGACGGCAGGCTTATAAATGAAATATGATTAAACTTGGAAAGTATATTTTAAGGAAATAAAAGTCAATCTATACTATTTCACGCAGCATAATATTGAAACCAAAAGATTCTCTACTCGAAATGAGAGATATTCAAGCGCACGAACTTGGTATTCTAATTTCTAATAACAGTTACAAATAATTAAGTACCAATCTAAGAAAGATCTCCTACAACCAATTTTTCGAATCCACAGAATTAACTGCGTAACGTGCATTAAGCTAACCAAGAAAGACAAACATAATGGCAAAAAGAGAAGAGCAGAGCAAAAAAGAAAAGAGAATGGCGCCCTTTTTGACAACTGTTTATACTACTTACACGTTATGATCTTTGCATGCTTATCGATGTATTATCTTGATCTGTCGGGCATAGTTACATTACTTTGGGTAAATTTCGTGTAAATGTTGTGGACGTTATAATATGCCACATGAATGTTGAGATGATACTGTTTTGACTTTTGGAGATCAACATTTAACTAAAGCCACTTAATTTGTTGTTTTCGTAGTATAAAGGGGATATGTTCACAGTTTTACATGTTACATGGATACCATTTCTTTCATTTCAGAAAAAAGGATAATATTTGAGTACATTTACATACACACTTTACTGTTGCCATTGTTATTTGACTGGAAGCGTGTGTTCTAACTTGTACCCAACTGTAACTACTAGTCCACCTACTCAGATGCAGTCCCAAGGGAAAAACAGGAAAAAACCAAGGGATGGACATACAATCCTCAGTCTATTTTTGTAATTGAAAATCATTTGAAATTTGGATAGCAAAGTGCAATAATATTTAACATGTCACAAGGCAGTACAAATATTATAGAAATTTGTATTCATTTTGTCATGTCATTTTGAAAACACATTACATTCTGAAGTTTATAAAACGTTCATGGTAAAACATGTCAAGCAGGATTATTACATAAAATGTTCAGTTTTTAAACAGCTCTTTCGTGTAAGAGCCTGTTATCATACAGCTTTTTCATTTAAAGGTCACATTTTGTGAGTTTTTCATAAACGTTCTTTCTCCAAATCAAAATCTTAAGTCCTTAAAAAATTCGCTACGATTAAAAATTATCACATTTTTGCAACGTCAAATGCAATGGTTTGTAGTTGCAATGATAGATGTTCCAACAGATCGCTGGAATGATGGTTCTTGCTGGTAGACGGTAGTTGGTGCCATGACCCTCAGGTGCAGACAGGAACATTGGAAGACATGGATTTGCAGCTGGTTACTGGATACAGGTGGCTCGGTCTTGCTGTTTCACAGGACAGGCATCTCCGGTATGGGATACATGGAATACAATAGATTAAGCATTCATATACAAGCATATAGTTATGCGGTTTGGCTAAAAGAGGATGTATTAATACATACATTCTCCTAGGGATGCACATAATGATTGTATATTCTGTTTGTGGTGATAGTTTACAGTTTGTTCTGTCCATTTATTTCTTTTGTTCATTTTGTTTGCAGCAGTGAAGTTTTGTTACCTGTACTATTGTCCACGTTGTCGTTTCTTTTCGATTGCATCATGATTGCTATTTGTTTTCAATGACCAGTGCAGTTCATTTATTGACATATCATGCTATCACTCTTTGCACTAAGTGAGCGTTCATAGCTTAGCGGTGACAAGTCTCTATGTTTTGAATTGCTGCGAGTACTGAGCGATCACGTGGCTTGTGTTCCACCTAACAATCCAGAGCTTCATGCGGAACATTGTTGAGGTGAGGTTTGCGTTGCACACTATGTACACTCAGTTCGTGGCAGTGCGAGTTCCCTAGAATGGCTACTGGTGCTTTACCTATGAGTTTTTTTTATTTATATATGCGGGATGTTCCATAGGACCAAATTGAGGAGCAAATCTCCAAGGTCATGGAACGTGTCAGTACATGAAATTACAATACAAAAGTAATAAAATATAAAAATAAAATGTTTATGAACCCAAAAAGTCATGCCATAAGTTTCAGTAAACGCAATCAACAATACCACAAGAATCATCTTAATTTTTCAACGAACTCCTCAACAGAATAGGAGCGACCCACGAGGAAACTCTTCAGTTTCGATTTGAAAGCGCGTGGATTACTGCTAAGATTTTCGAGTTCTTGTGGTAGCTTATTGAAAATGGATACAGCAGTGTACAGGATGCTGCACCTGCACATGTGATTGAACACTTCACTGAAGTTAACCGTCAATGTTATTACACACTTTGATGCACTAGTATTTTTACTTGTCTTATGGATGAGTTCTGTTGCACAGTTTTGTTTATTTGTACATAAAGTCCACTTACTATGGCATTCTCTGAGAAACGTTAGTAGCACAGACTTTGGCATTCGTTTCATTACTCATTCGCAGTTACATGCAGTCTTTTGAGTCAATTACACTGGTACTGAAGCTATGCATTTCATCTAACGTTCAAATTAGCTTGTTTGTTTGCTGTGTGAGAATCGTTGGATATGACATCACATTTTCATTGGGTCATTCCTGCACATGAACGTTAACCATATCAGTTTTTGCAGTATCTTTGAAAATTCACGGTGCAAACTGTTTGGCCATTATTTTATGTGTTGTGCGGCCGTGCTTTACATGTATTTGTTTCGTTCGTGTTTGGCAACCAGTTTATTTCTTTATTCCACGGAAATCCCAGTTCAAGGGCCATTTCCAGTCTTGTTTCATGCTGATAAGAAAGCACACATAAAAACAGCTCTAAAATGGAAAACTAATGGCCAAGGGCATCAGTAAGTGCCAAACTAAGCATATCGTTTAATTGCAAGATAGAGGACCTGAGCCCCTTGCCTGCTGGCTAAAGCATTGACATCGGACATCACCCTATAGAAAAAAAGTCCTTTAGTATTTATGTGCAAGGGTACATATACTGTTATTCTAAACTTTTATCTTTAGCATGTGGGACAAATACTTCTCATATGAATATTGCACAGTTATTTACAACTAATCACATATTTTGGACCCAAAGTATAAATTAATAATCTTAAAACTAACACACTATCTACAAATTATGTTTAGAAAACTAGACTACAATTTACAATTTATTACGCAAGGTATCTTTATAACACAGGTTTCGGCTTTACAAGTAAGACTGAGTTCTGGTAGTCATTTTTTAGTGTTCTTTAAATTCATTTCACCTTCTCTATACAATATCCATATTTCTGCTTTGAGGCATCTGTTCTCACAACCAACTGTACTATTTGCATAATATAGAAATGAAATGTTTACACAGGTATGTACAACACAAAAGTTACATTGATGATATAAATTTTTTGAGATGTTTATATTGGAATTTTTATTTGGTAGGAAGTTTCGTGGCAAATAGCTTCATGAGGAATGTCCCCAATTTTGTGTGGGCCATTTTACTTCAGCAGTCACTTCTTATTCTTCTTTTTCATCAAGGAGGGTTTAAAAATCGTTTTTATTAACACTTTGTCCCAGTTCTGTACCTCTGTACCTTAAGCAAGGTTTTATCATATTTATGTTTTTTAAGCTCTGCTTAGTGACCTAACAAAGCTTCAGCACGTTTCAATTTTTCCTCCCAGGCAATTTCTGTTCTAGGCATTTGTGGAAGGGATTTAATCCATTAATTATTTTCATATGATTTTAGCAGAAGTTCTGCAGGTGTAAAAGTGGTAGATGAGTGTGGCAAATAGTCAATAATTTCGTTGAAGGGTTCTATATATTCTGTGCACTTGGTCTATCTATGAGGTTTCTAGGTTTTGATAATTATTGAATTCCCTGAATACTCTTTCAGTGGAATTCACTTCCAGGTGGTAGCGTGGTACTAAAACTTGATTAATGTTTAATACTTTCAAAGAGGATTTCTTCTTACCACTGGTGAAATTACTGGCATTGTCAGAAAGTATTGCTGAAGGCTTTTCTATCCTAGGGATGTAATAATTAGCAATGCGTTTGATTATAGGAGCAGAAGCAGTGGTTTTCGTAGCATACAATTTCACATGGTTTGTGACTACGCCTATAAATGCTACGACATACTTTTCGCACTCACATGACCTTGGCAGGGGTTCTGCGACGTCAATCGCCACGGTCTCGAGTGGTTTAGTTGGCAATATTGCATGTAATTGTATCCGAGAACATACGTTCATCGGTTTGGTTTTGTGACATGTTATACACTTTCTGACCATTTGGTGAATATACCGTTTCATATTGGGAAAATAACAATAACGTTTCAGTTTCTGATTACATTTGTTTATGCCATAGTGGCTCCAGGAATAGTGCGTATACCTTACCAAAGGCTCTTGGTAGTCCAATGGAATACATACACGCCATTCATCTTTTCCTGTATCACGACGTTGCAACAGACTGTCACTGTGTGAAGTAAAATGTAGATTTACTGTTCCCTGAGTTATTGCTTCAATAACTGTGTTCCACTCTGTGTCACCCTCCTGTAAGGCCTGCACATTACGACTCATATTAATGTATGACCTCCAGTATGTAGGTTCAGTACTTTAAATTCAATAATCTTTTCAACAATGTAACCACGCATAGCCCTTACGCGAATCCACTCATAAATTCTGTCATCTTGTGGCACGAAATTTTCGTAGCTAAATATCTAAAAGTCACACAAAATAATTTTATAAATTCACACAGGAAAGCAGTTCAGACCCATCTATTTTCTAACACGAAGTATAAGATTTAGCCTTGAACTGTTTTTCCATACCTTACAGTCGCAACTTCCTATTGTGTTGTTCCTTTTATTATTCCTTTTCTTGGTTCACTCTCTTGATGTTTCTCAATTGCAGACATTAGTTACGTGTTGCATAGATGGAACAGGATATACATGTAAAGACAAACACGAAATTGTAACAATTATATACACAATAAAAATTCATTTATTATTTACTCCTTGGCAGTCCTCGTCTGAGGTCGTCAATTCATCATCACTGTCTGTTAATTGGGATTTAATTATTTTACTTGCAAATAAAATGACAGACAATTTCGGGTTGTGAACTATTTTTATAATAAAATGAAAAGCAGTGGGGGCAACGTTAAAAGAAACTGGGGCCTCTTTGATTAAACGACTAACTTAATTCAGAACTTTTACAAAAGTTAATGCAATGTCTTCTGAAAGTAGCAATGGCACACAGATTTGGCTTGGAGAGCAAATCTTTTGGTAAACTTTGTTACTGACCGCGAATTGAAATATGTTTCCTTGCGTAAATTAGTATTTACGTTATCCAGAGGCCTCAGGCGTGTTTACATTACTTCGGTAAACTTCGTGTAAAAGTTGTGGTCGTTACAAGTCCATGTATACTCTGCATGGTTGTGAATTTCTTCCTGTACGTTACTGTGCTGTTTTTCTCATTGTGATAGCTCTCTACCTAGTCAGCGACAGGTGGAGGACTAGACAGACTTCTAACTAATGGAACAGTGGTGTTGGAACTTGTTGATATTTCGAGGTAATTATTAGGGGTCTGTAACTTGGCTGGGGAAATCTCTCACTCTCGTAATCAGGTGGATTCAGACGCTATATATCGCTGATTGGAGGATTCATGAGAATATGGCAGGGTAAGCGATATAGTGATGGAAGGAGAGTCGAAAGGTGAGCTCTACACCTTTCTTCTAAGTATTGTGGCCACACATATAATAATCTCTCACATACGTCTCGTGAAGTGATTTCAGTGCGAAAATCAGGGGCTAATATAAAGGTTTCTACAGAGAAACAATAAGCAGCGGAAGTTTCACCTTTTGTTTTCTCTCTAAGTAAGAGACAAGATCCTTCCTTGAGTTCTGTGTGCCTATAAATGCAAGAACTGCCACCTGAATAGGTAGACTAGAGTTACATCTATATCTCTATGCATACCCTACAAGCCATTGCATGGTAAATGGCTAAGGGTACCCTCTACCATTACTAGTCATTTCCTTTCCTATTCCAGTCGTAAACAGAGCTAGGGTGACAAAGACCGTCTATATGCCTCTGTATGAGCGCTAATTTCTCGTACCTTCTCTTTGTAGTCCGTACACAAAATGTATTTAGGTGGCGGTAGAATCCTTCTGCAGTCAGATTCATATGTTGGTTCTCAACAGTTTCCTTGAGAAGAACATCATATTCCATTCAAGGATTCCCATTTGAGTTCTTGAAGCATCTCCCCACTAACTTGGCAGGAACCAATACGAACACTTCTATAGGATTCTATTCTGAGGGAAACCTAGATCCGCAGACTCGTACACATTTGAGACGTTGCGGTCAGTAGACAGGTATTTTAATACTGTTCACTGGCTCTTTCTTTCCGGGATATTCCGAAAACACGTCTTAGAACGTTTAGATTTGCAGAAGGGATGAAGGGGAGAATATTGTTCAGCATCCTGGTATTCACCTCGGTGACATTCAAGCTACCACTCCTTCTGAGGATGATAGAACAACTTTTGAGAGGTGGATTCATTGACAGCTGCCTGGAATGGTGAGTGGTTGTTGTTGGATGGGAGCGGTAGAGCCCTGACTCGAGGGCAGGGGTTCGAGACCTGATGATGGCATTGGCAGCTGTTCATATGCGACCCAGTGGCAGGACGGGGGGGGGGGGGGGGGTGCTGAGGCGACACAGAGGTGGAGTGAAGAGTGAAACATGCTACTCTCCCCAGGTCTTAGCAGGATTAGTTCGGAATCAGTATACCAGAATTCTAAGTGACTTACTTCCACAAGCGTGGTGACGAGGCAATTTAGAGTCAGAAAACAATAATGTTGGATGTCTTCAGGTATTTTACGGCGGTTAGCATGCATTTTGGTATCAGTGGAAATGACTACCTAGGTTGTGTGGAGCCTCCAAGAAGTCACAGAAACTTCTGTAACGGTTCCTCGACTGCAAGAATAAGAAATTACTCACCATGCAAACGCACTCTCATCACCATTTTAATTAATTAGTCCATCAATTTGATATCAATGACTGCCGCACGGATGGTGAATGTGAGGGGAGAGTACCACAGGTCTCACTCGAGAGTTGAAGTTGTCATGAGGGGTTTTTTGTGTCACGGCGAGACCTTTTAACGGAATTTCAGTATCCCACCTACACAGGCATATATGGTCATTATAATAAAATTAGCTATATTACCGAGTTTGTAAAGTGACAGTAGTATCATCCTGTGACAGAGGTAGGGCATACTCTTATCACTCTGTCATGAACCAACAGTGAACTTAATGTTCTAGTCCTCTGGTGGTGGACATGGCAGATATTAAGCTGATAATAACATATTTTTCTACCTGATTAGAAAACGCTTAGCGGAAACGAAAACTATGCCATAATGTTGTACAGGATTTTCGCAACAAATAAGAGATTTGAAAACACGTGTATGGTCCAGTTTCTATCTACAATTCACATGAGAAATTCAAGGTGTATTGACACAATATCCCCATTTGAGACTGGGTAAAGTGGATTTTTTTTAACTAAGGAGTCTACGTCAGTTAGTCCATGTCACACATGCTTGCCTTGCATTGTGTCACAGCAGTGGTAGGAATGGTCACCAGGTGTCAGGGATAGGAAGACGTGGCTTAAGGCCCAAGAGGTCATCTATTCAGTTACACAATATGCACAGTAGATAGCGCTGAACTGCACTGGAGGTGACTCGTCAGTTTTCGTTTTCGACTTGAGATGCTATGTTCCAATAAGTTTGAAGGTGGCAGAATAAATGGTCAGATTCGCATCATACGTGAGACCTTTGCAAATCGTAATGAGAAGGTGAAGATGACACCTAACGTAAATCGACAGTTATGAGAGCATTTGCCTATCAATATGTACTGCAAAAAGGAATGACAGTCAGTCAACGGTAATTAACACATAATTCCTATACTATGCATGTCTTTGAGCGGAAGGTAGAACAGGGAACGCGAGTCGGGTCGCTTTCAGTTTTCAAAAGCCAGCTCCACAACGGCGTAGCGAAGCCGTGCTGTGGGAGTTACGCCGGCAACCACTTTAAAGGGGTGGCAGGAAGGAGGACAGCGACCCCTGGCCAGATGATTCAAGCTGAAGGGCCGCCTGTAGCGAGGGCATCGGTACAAGAGCAGAGAAGAAGCTTCAGAAAACTGCGTTTCGAAATTCCAACAGGATACGAACAAAAGCATATTCGTCCAGCAAGTGCGACACATTGGAAGGTCAATGTACTTTACGCGTCTCGAACGGGCACAAAACGTGCGACTGGTGGAAACTCACTAGGAAGGAGAAAACTACTGAAGTTTCGACGCAGGTTGATAGAAGGGACGTAGTGATTGGTAGAGGGTGTTTCTACAAAATGAGAGGAACGCTCCTGTTGGTCGAAAAAAGCCGTGACGTGGAAAAGGAACCCAAGTGGAGGGAGGCAGTTCTGCCACGAGTAACACAACAGAGAAATTTTGGAGTAGGGCTCTTCTCTGAACTGGTGTCAAGCGCAGAACGGAGCGCTTAACACTCCATACGATGGAGAGAAGAAATTGGTGTGGACACTGCGTTCACAGCGGCTGCACTCCAGCTAAAATTTGCTGTAGCAACATTAAACTCCAACTGTGGAGAAACGAACCAGTCAAATTAGTTAAGTGTTCTTGCAAGAACTGAGAGCGCACTATAATATGCACGCTGCTCCAACCATGCGCGTGTATATCGCCACATAATAAGACTAGGGCTGAGTACATGTTTTCTCGCATAACGAGAAACATAGGGAAAGTTTCTCCTGTGAAGTTCAGCAAAGGCCAGATTAGTTTTGTAGGAATTTCAGTGGGAGAGAGAGGCCATGCAGACAACAGCACGTCGCAGCTTAAGGTAAATACCCCGTACAGAGGTGTAAACTTTGTTGGTTCACCATCTTGCGTCCACTGTAAACTCGAGCGGCCTTGGGTAATCTTGCGCTCAAATTTGTCACTTGACTAACCATCCACCGTAGACTTGCTTGTCATCCTAAATAGTTCCGAACTTTGAACCGGAATCGGAGGATTTTCGTAGTGCTCACCAACATCATAAAGTATGTGTAGGAGCAATTTTGTAAAGAAACGTCCAATGAAACTTTCATATTATTGTGCTCAGGATTAATGTAAAGAAACCTCCAAGTAAACCTCCATAATATTGAACATAAGATTAATGTTCTTTCAGAGAGTTAATATTTAACATTGTTGTGTATATTTCACTTTTTGAAGTTGGCAATATGTGTTATCCATTGCGCTGTTTTTATGTTGGCGAGCTGAAAAAGCTGTAATGTGGTTAGAAATATTGCGACATTAAATTTGTCATATCCCCTCACACAGTGTTCTCAATTCTAGAATAAGCAAGCAAGAACAACAAAACCCTGGAACCTTACAAGGTAATGAGCATTACAGTCATAAAAATTTTGTACAATGTATTTCCCATGTTTCTGTTGGCTAAGATAAGACTTGCGACTCGTAAATAGGTTAAATGTGTCGCCACAGGAGTCCTTTATATACACGCAGTGATTTTTAGGCTCATGTATAAAACCTTATTACAGCAAAGAAACGCCAAAACTGGCGCCAGATCTGTACACGATTCAATGCCAGCCTCCCTATCAACTCCTCCAAGTACTGGTCCACCTTCCATCACCTTACTGTTTCCCATTCTGCACCCCATCACCCCATAACGAACGCCCCCTTCCCGACAACCTCAGTAAGGCCAACCACTTCGCTTTCCACCTTTCCAAGGTCTCGCCATCCCTGATGATCCCCACTTTGATTATTCTCTTTTCCTCACCATCATGGAATGCACCGATACCTCGGTCGCTCAACTTGCTCCTAGTCTCTGGTACTTGGGGCAGTTGCCCCATCTGACATCAACACTCCAGTCACAGCATAAGACATTAAACTTAGTCTCTGGTCCAAATGCAACACAGTCCCTGGTCACAACTGTGTCACCTACCGCCACCTTAGACAAAGCCCCTTTTCGTTCCTGACTGTCCTTGCCCATCTGTATAATGTCATCCTCCAACAAACCACCTTTTGTCGCCTCTTCCTATCGTACCATCTGCTTCACCTCTGTCTTCAGTAAGGTCTTTGAATCCATCCTCCCCTGTTGTATTCATCAGCACTGTAATCAACACCACTTCTTCCTCCTTACCCAGTGTGACTTCCGACCCTCCTTCTCTGCCAAAGACCAACTCCTTAACCTTGTTCACCTTCTCTCCCTCCACCTTAACTCCCGCCACTCCGCCATTTTTGTTCCCCTCGACCTCCACAATGCCTATGACCATGTATGCCATAACAGTCTCTTCTTTAAAGTCCAAAACTACGCCCCGCCTATCAGTTTTGTCCATCTGGTCGCTTCCTTCCTCTTGCGACGTCCTTCCTATGTCACCCTCCACAACACCAACTCCTGTCTCTTTTTCCCACTGCAGGCCTCCACCACCACTTCTTCCTCCTTACCCAGTGTGACTTCCGACCCTCCTTCTCTGCCAAAGACCAACTCTATTTCTTGTACATGGCTGATATGCCCACGCCACTCCCACCTGTCCACCTTCTCCAATATGCTGATGACATCACATTCAACGGTCCCAATGCACCCTCCAAACCCACCCTGACCAGTTCACCACTTGCTGTAACCAGAGGTTCCTTCGTCTCAGACCCTCCAAAACCCAGGCAATCATCATTGGCTGCACCAAACACTCCTTCCGTCTCCATGATTTGTATCTCACCCTTTGTGGTCATCCCATCCAGCTCACCCCCACCCTGAGATACCTTGGCCTCATTCTCGACCATCACCTCACCTTGAACTCTTACCTCTTGACCATCCAGCAGAAAGCCCATTTCCACCTCCACCTCCTGAAACTCCTGTCTGGTCAGACACGGGGATTGCATCGTTCCACCATCCTCCACGCCTACAATCATTGATTGTTATTTGCTACACAATCTGTTGATACCTTTATGCTCCAGTCACACTTCGCCTTGTGTTCTTTTAATTGTCCCAGTGTGTGGTATTGTGTGCACTACTTTTTAAGGTTTTTACCTCCATTTTACAGTCACCCCATTTTTGTCTATTTGTTCCATAATGTTCCCCCTTTATATATATATATATATATATATATATATGCACATCATATTTTCTCCTTTATGTTATATTTAAATGTCTTCTATTGTATATTCTTCTATGTATTTTGGCTGAAGAGCAGTGCATATGCTGCTGCCAGCCAACCCTGATGGGGAATTGAAATACAATATATATATATATATATATATATATATATATATATATATATATATATAGACTCACTGGGATATTGGGTCGCTGTTCTAACATTATGTCGCTGTTCTAATGTTATTACCCATTGTTATGTTTTTCCCAGCATGTATTTGCATGTAGATTGGCAGGAGGCTACTGTGATAGGTTGCTATCCTATCACTGTTACCCACCCTTCCCATATAGGGCTATTGGCTAGAATGGCTGGAGCAACTCTCTGGTGCTGGGTTAACAGCGAAAATATCTTCCAACATCCTGCAGTTATTCACGAAACTGGATAGAGCTATTGTCTAGAGCTAGATCAGTGGCAAAGCCAGAAGAAAATATTCGGATTTGCTTGCCAATGTTTGAATTTCCAACCAATAGGAATAGGGACATTAGACTTCACAAGTGATCTAGGTCAGCCATCTTGCATTGTGAAGTCTTAATTAGACTGTGTTAGTATTCCAAAATGATATGCAAATTCAATTTCTATAAAGAATATTTTATTATTAATTATTATTATGTCCTCTGTAATACATTGTCATTAGCGTTTGAATTTACTGTCAGAATTCGAATTTAAGTCTAAATTTTAAATTTCCCATCAAAATTTGAATTTTCACCGTTTTTTGTAGGTGAACGGAGGGGAGGGGCAGGGATTTCCCAGAAGGATGTTGGAGGAAGGGGACACACACTAACTATGGAAAACCCATGATGTCATCAGGGAATGGAGGTAATTAGTTGATCAATTTAGTTAATTTGAATAATTAATTTGATATCAATTGGCATCAAAAGTGTCCTCATACTACCACTTCTAACACTTTTGACTACAAGAAGCGATTTCAAGTCGGACTGAATTCAAAATTCACACCGCATCCACATCAGTTGACTTGCAAAGTCTATCTTCTCCTCTGGATAGCCGGCTACATCGATCTCTGAAAGCTTCTTCTTCCTTGAAGAATAATGCTGGTTATAGGAATTTATCAGACTCACTCTCTACTCTTGAAATAATTAGGTACTCGCAGAAATCTTTTGATTCAGTCATGGTATATTTCACTTTCCACAAAGAACAAATTCACTATTTTTCGACGTCAATATTAAAACTTGTGCAGGTCAACTGACTTGCATAGCGTCAGATGCGATTAGAACACATTTACAATATAGTTGGCTTAATAAACACCAGCACTTATGAACACGTCTTGTTTCTCTCAAGTCCAATACATAAAGTTATTTGAAAGTTTACATTCAGTTGTTCATTTTTCTTTTACAATAATCATAGTCACTAAAACAGCACAGAGTAATACATAACTGCTCCTTGTTCCTTCATCACAGCTGCCAATTTTTGAGTTTCCCGTTCGACTGCCGCGTCTACAGTCTTCTTACGATGAATTTCATACCTGCACACACAGATGATGCGCAGTAAATAGGGTTCCTTTCTCTCACTCACATCTAAAGTATCGGGTGTACGAGACTGTGAAAGGCTGAGTGTATCTACAATTTACACCGAAATTCTCGAAGCACTACATATCCCTCCCCTCAGCTCGAACACGCAATATTTTATACTTAATCACTATGTACTTTAATATTCCAGGTAATTCTAGTTCACATTTTAACCAGTAGACATTATATTTCTTTTAATAATTGTGGATAGCCTTTTACTTAATACTTAGCTCTTCTTTTTTTCTCATTCTGCTTTGATAATAACAACTTGAGCATTACACCTAATGTTGGAGCCAATTCTTTCATATCTAGGAATCTTGCGGACAACATTCCTGATTTCCAATCGTCAACTTCAGGTGTCACGGACACTAGAGTATTTCATCCTTTATTCTAATTCTTTGTACTATTTTTTCTTTAGCACATACTAGTTTCATTATTTACAGTAGTTTGTAGTCTGGAGGAACTCAAGGCAAATGGCAGTATTCTTTCGACACTTGTAAACTCATATAAAACATAATAATACGAGAAGTGCATAGAATTCAAACTTACCAGCATAATTTCTATTAAATGTTGTGACTTCCCTAGCATCAGTACCTATACCTTACATGTGGGCTGACCCTATTAGTGCACTTCCTCCTTCCGTTCTGGTAGGTACGCCCCTTTTTAAAACACCCCTATTCTTCAGGCCACAGGTCGTCCTATCTTTATGTAGGTATGCCTGCCCTATATCCTTAGCAAATGCTTATGTACACTATAATTAAATATTCTCTGGAAAAAATATGAATCCTTTATACACTTCACATATCCTTGTTGACACTTCATCCAATCCTCTACAGTCCTCCTCTACTTTTCAACTCCTACACTCTTAATAGACACTGTCTTTAGATACAAACCAACTCTTAGTAGATACTACGTCTATCTATACTCCACCTGTTAGTAGATACTATGTCTACCTACATTGTTCAAGTCATACGATCCTACTATTCATAAATTTATCAGAGTATTTGCTACACTGACTTTTCCTAAACAAGCGGCACAATTAACTCAAATTTGGCTTGCGTTCTCCTTCATAACCCATGCCTCTAGCTTATGTAGATTTGAAGTGGGTCGTTATGGTTTTTCTACAATCGTCATAGTAATATATATATATATATATATATATATATATATATATATTGTGTGTGTGTGTGTGTGTGTGTGTGTGTGTGTGTGTGTGTGTGTGTGGTGTTGTGGTCTTCAGTCCAGACACTGGTTTGATACAGCTCTCCATGCTACTCTATCCTGTGCCCTGTGCAAGCTTCTTCATCTCCCAGTACCTACTGTAACCTACATCCTTCTGAATTTGCTTAGTGTTTTCATCTCTTGGTCTCCTTCTACGATTTTTACCCTCCACGCTGTCCTCCAATACTAAATTGGCTACACTCCATACTAATACTTTCAGAAACGACTTCCTGACACATATCTATACTCGATGTTAACAAATTTCTCTTCTCCAGAAACTCTTTCCTTGCCAGTCTACATTTTATATCCTCTCTACTTCGACCATCATCAGTTATTTTGTTCCCCAAATAGCAAAAATCATCTACTACCTTAAGGGTCTCATTTCCTAATCTAATTCCCTTAGCATCGCCCGATTTAACTCGACTACATTCCATTATAATTGTTTTGCCTTTGTTGATGTTCATCTTATATGCTCCTTTCAAGACAATGTCCATTCCGTTCAACTGCTCTTCCAAGTCCTTTGCTGTCTCTGACATAATTACAATGTCGTCGGCAAACCTCAAAGTTTTTACTTCTTCTCCATGGATTTTAATTCCTACTCCAAATTTTTCTTTTGTTTCCTTCACTGATTGCTCAATATACAGATTGAATAACATCTGGGATAGGCTACAACCCTGTCTCACTTCCTTACCAACCACTGCTTCCCTTTCATGTCCCTCGACCCTTATAACTGACATCTGATTTCTGTATAAATCGTAAATATCGTGTCATTCCCTGTATTTGACGCCTGCCACCTTCAGAATTTGAAAGAGAATATTCCAGTCGACATTGAAAAAAGCTTTCTCTAAGTCTACAAATGCTAATAACGTAGGTTTGCCTTTCTTGTATCTATCTTCTAAGATAAGTCGTAGGGTCATTATTGCCTCACGTGTGCCAACATTCCTGCGGAATCCAAACTGATCTTCCCCGGCGTCGGCTTCTACCAGTTTTTCCACTCGTCTGTAAAGATTTCGTTAGTATTTTGTAGCGGTGACTTACTAAACTTATGGTTCGGTAATTTTCACATGTGTCAACACCTGATTTCTTTTGGATTGGAACTATTATATTCTTCTTGAAGTCTGAGGGTATTTCACCTGTCTCATACATCTTGCTCACCAGATGGTAGAGTTTCGTCAGGGCTGGCTCTCCCAAGGCTATCAGTAGTTCTAATGGAATGTTGTCTACTCCTGGGTCCTTGTTTCGACTTAGGTCTTTCAGTGGTCTGTCAAACTCTTCAAGCAGTATCGTATCTCCCACTTCATTTTCATCTATGTCCTCTTCCATTTCCATAATATTGTCCTCAAGTAGGCCTACATCGCCCTTGTATAGATCCTCTATATACTCCTTCCACCTTTCTGCTTTCCCTTCTTTGCTCAGAACTGGGATTCCACTTGAACTCTTGATATTCATACAATGGTTCTCGTTTCTCCAAAGATCTCTAATTTTCCTGTAGGCAGTATCTATTTTACCCCTACTGATATGCCTCTACATCCTTACATTTGTCCTCTAGCCATCCCTGCTTAGCCAATATGCACTTTCTGTCGATCTCATTTTTGAGACGTTTGTATTCCTTTTTGCCTGCTTCATTTACTGCGTTTTTATATTTTCTCCTTTCATCAATTAAATTCAACAAGGATTTCTAGCAGCCCTTGTCTTTTTAACTACTTGATCGTCTGCTGCTTTCACTATTTCATCTCTCAAAGCTACCCATTCTTCTTCTACTGTGTTTCTTTCCCCCGTTCTTGTCAATCGTTCCTTAATTCTCTCTCTGAAACTCTCTACAACCTTAGGTTCTTTCAGTTTATCCAGGTCCTACCACCTTAAATTCCCACCTTTTTACAGTTTCTTCAGTTTCAATATACAGTTCGTAACCAACAGATTGTGGTCAGAGTCCACATCAGCCCCTGGAAATGTCTTACAGTTTAAAACCTGGCTCCTGAATCTCTGTCTTATTATTATATAATCTATCTGAGACCTTCCAGTGTCTCTAGGCCTCTTCCATGTACACAACCTTCTTTCATGATACTTGAGCCAAGTGTAGCTATGATTAAGTTATGCTCTGTGCAAAATTCTACCAGATAACTTCCTCTTTCATTCCTTACCCCCATTGCATATTCACCTACTACTTTTCCTTCTATTCCTTTTCCTACTATCGAATGCTAGTCGCCCATGACTATTAATTTTAGTCTTCTTCACTGTGTTAATAATTTCTTTAATCTCATCATACTTTTTATCAATCTCTTCGTCATCTGCAGAGGTAGTTGGCATATAAATTTGTACTATTGTGGTAGGCATGGGCTTCATGTCTATCTTTGCTTCAATATTGTGTTGACTATGCTGTTTGTAATATCTTACCCACGATCCTATTTTTGTTATTCATTATTAAACCTACTCCTGCATTACCCCTATTTGATTTTGTATTTATAGCTCTGTATTCATCTGAGCAGAAGTCTTGTTCCTCCTGAGACCACACTTCACTAAATCCCTTTATATCTAATATTACCCTATCCATTTCACTTTTTAAATTTTCTAACCTACCTGCCCAGTTAAGGGATCTGACATTCCTTGCTCCAATACATAGAACATTAGTTTTTTTCTCTTGATAATGACGTCACCCTGAGTAGTCCCTGCCCAGAGATCCGAATGGGGGACTACTTTACCTCTGTAAAATTTTACGCAAGAAAATTTAACCATACAATAAAATTGAATGCCCTCAGGAAAAATTACAGCTGTAGTTTCCCCTTGCTTGAATGAGAACATTACAAAATGAAAATAATTTAAAGAGAAAACAACATGACTTACAATGGGATTCCATAGACTTTACATAGAAATACAAATCCATTACAAAATTAATTCATTGACCTGACACCTAGACTACAACTTAATTCTAAGGGGGGGGGGGGGGGGGGTCATGACTGATCACATGCACCAAGGTTGGCAGGTAGGTTCAGGTGTTATATTCACCTTTAGGTTGTGAGGTGGTACTACTTCTCGGAAGGAAGCATTTGCAAAACCCTCTTTTACAGAGTATCCAGGATACTATAATCACAATAATTACAGTGATGGTTACCGAACCAGAGCTGGGTCATACAACGGTGGTTAATGGCTTGGTTTGGCGCCAATCAGCAATATGTGAGGGCACTCGGTCAACAGCAACTTAGTTATGTTCCTGGGTAAGGAGATGATTGATCGGTTGGAGTAGATCTGAATTATTGGTATTCGGTAAATTCTTTAGCTTCTCATGGTAATGGAGTTTAAAAGAGAGTTCAGGAAGGTATAAGGTAAATGTGGGAATGGTGACATGAAAGGTGTAGTGCAATTGAGCTGATATCCTCATAGAAGCAGCGTATACGTCACATCTTGAACTATTATACACTAGGCCACTATTATTCAGTGTTACCCGGTACGATTCAGTTTCTGACATTGAACGGTGGCACACCAGGGTGGCGGTGACAGTCTGTGGAACAGCGAATAGAAAACTGTTGCCAACAGGTTGAATTATTGGTTGACGAAGTGAGACTAGAACACGAGGACATGGAGGTGTAGTAGTTTCAGCTAGAAACAGTGACATCTCGCAGTCAGTAGTGTTATAGTGTAAAATTTGCGTGGAGCATAGGTAATGTGTTGTATGGGTGCAACTGGATAGTTCAGCGCGAGAGAGAGTGGCATGGGTTTGTCGATCCCGACTAACTATTAAAAATTCTTGAGTCTGCCAAACAACATGGTGGTGAAGGGTGGCCAAAGAGACTGGAAAAGTGTATATTTGATAGCACTCGTATTCGCAATTTGCGCACGTGATTGGCAACCTCATTCGCATCCGAATACCATCCGAATTACGGGTAAGTCGGACCTCCAACGCAGCACAGGAAAAGGGGAGGTTGCTTTCCCGCACGGCATAAAGCATTTGTTTAGGGGCCAAAATTTGCGACGATACATTGTGTAGGATGTGCAAGAAGGGCTCTGAGGGTAACAGGTGTGGACTGAGTTTTCCTTGCAGTCCGAGTTGAATGGTCGAGTGTAACATGTGTACGTGTAACTGTGCTGTGTGTATATTAAATAAAAGAATCTGCGTGATCTTCACAATGTCCAATGTGATAGTCAGATTGCGTAATCCAGAGCGAAGATGAGTCTACTCTTGGTTAAAGGATTGTTCAAGTGCACCATAGTGTCGTGTTAATCTGTCGGCTACAACTTGTATTTGTCTAGTTGTGGCTAACAGGTTATTCTCAAGATGGGTCAGGAGCACCTGTTGATGTAACAACACTTCGTGATTAACTTGTGTTTCCGGAAGCGCTTGCTGTGTGTCCAAATCCCAGAGTTTTGCGTCTGTTTCGTCAGGAGTCCCAAAGACAGTTTTTAATAATGTACCTCCAACGGATCAACCAGACGCGTTTGAAACGAGGCCGTGGTACTGCATCCCTAATACTGTTCAATTGACTCCGAAGGGTTGAAATAATTCTAGTCACCTCCCACAAAGATCGGAGAAACTCATGTTCCTTTGTCTGCGTCAAAAAGGTTTCATATTTTGACAATTGCTGAGCTGTATCATATAAAGCTCGGTCTTTCTCTTCTAATAATGTTAAGTTAACATCAGCTAACACAACAGCATAATGTGGAGTATGCACCAGATTATGATGACGTCCAAAAAGCACGCCAGATGTGGAAGGGTAGACGTGAAATGGAGGCGCCATAACGGCGACGACGACAATCATTGAGATTAACGTGCTTTCCATTGCTGATGATAAATTGACAGCCATTTGAACGGAGGTTGCTTTCAGCTTCCAATATTGGCAACGGTCGACTGCGAGAGAAAGTAGTAGTGACCCTACAAGTAAAAATTTCTTGGCTCTCTTGATGAGTAACTCAGAGATGACAGAGGGGGTACAACGTCGTAGCAATAGTTACCTGGCAAGTAGCGACGATGGACCAGTTCAGTCACGCTTACTGATGAAGGCCACAAAGTAGAATCACGGCAGGCAACCAACAGTTTGGCAGCCGTGGGGCAACAAGGCGGCAAGACAATGGTGTAATTCAATACTGAGTATCCGCTGATCAATCACACGTTAGCCAAAAAGACACTGAGCGTGGAGGCAGTACTACGCAGCGCAGACTAAGCGTAACTCGCCGGAAAAATTTTTCAACCTTCTATGGCACGAAGGACAAGTGTCGTTAATTAATTTGAGATTTTATACGAAGAAAGTTTTTTTTCTTTTTTTTTATAAATAAATAAAAATGAGAAGGAATCCTGTGATCGTGGTGTTAACCCGCACGGCCTAGGCACCTCCCACGCATTGGCCACTACGCAGGGGCACCCACCCCGCTAAGGCTCGACACGGCGAGACAGGTGAAGTAATTCATAAGTTTCAGAAATAATATTGAGGTGTTTTTCAGTTGTAGAAAACCCGAGTGAGGTTAGGACACCTCAAGTTAACTCAATAATCATAGGATCTTTACTTACAGAAGTGGTCAATAGATTAACAATAGATTAACTGTACTGAAGTCGGAAATGAATGTTAGCGAGAGCGAGTCTGTTGCTCGTGAATAGAGAGGCTGGGCGCGAAGCAGTGGAGGCGGCGCAGCGCAGGTTTATCAGCGCTGAGCCGGCAGAGTGCTGAGCTCAGATAACAGCGTGGGAGAGCGCTAGTGGCTCTGCGTCCGAGACTAAGACATTGGGAGTGCAACTTAAAAGTAACAGTTTGTTGCAAATCAATAGTAAACGAATAGCTG
Organism: Schistocerca americana; assembly: GCF_021461395.2. NCBI lineage: Eukaryota > Metazoa > Arthropoda > Insecta > Orthoptera > Acrididae > Schistocerca > Schistocerca americana. The sequence continues at coordinate 28,710,005 of NC_060129.1, read as the reverse complement.
ATGTCACAAAGACGTTTGATTCCACTTTAACAGAATAACTTAAGTGTTCAACAGGTAAACTGATATTGAATATTCAGCGTTGTTGATTAAAAGAAACTGCTACTGAAGATAATGTACATACATACGTACGTACTTCCCTTTCCCCTTTCGAAGAGCGGAGGGCATAAACGATAAAAGCCTTGTTCGTGTACTTAGTATATCACAATAGAGGTCTGGTAACATCAACAGGTTCCACCAAGGTAGTGTGAATATGAACAGTATGAGTGTGTTGTAAGTGTGTTATTGTGCATATGAAGTGTTGTGTAAATGTGTGACTAATGGTAGCTGATGGCGGATACGAATTGAAGGCCAATAGGTGCTATCAGAGATACTTCCAGTCGAGAAAACAATGAAAATTAAAAGGGAATACCGAATATGACACAAAAATGACATAACCATAAAGTGTACTAAACATGAATCATAACTATAAATTGATAGTAACAAAGCATGACAATGAAGTAATAATATATGACAAGAAATAAAATCAAGGGAATATTTCCCGAACATAAACTTCCAAATTGGATACGAAATCCGTCAGGGGATGTTTTTTAGTCGGTTGACGAAGTGCATAAGGGACTACGTCAGTAGAATCCAACAGAAAGTGTGTGCGTGTGTATAACAACAGTGGCGTTGTATAAAATATAATAAAAGAGCGTCTGGGGCTCAGTTCATTTGTGGTTGAGTGCCAAAAGCCTAGTGTGCGGAAAATTTGTCTCACGGTAATTGATGTATGAACTGTTTTGTGGTCGACCGAGGAGCCTAGGATTTGGTGACGTGTCTAAGTACAAGTTCACGGTGCGTATGAGCTACCTGCGAGTGACTCGACTATTAAGTTCAGCAGTGCATTAGTGCAATCTGCAGACTTGGATTGATAATTATATAATTTGCAGGGCAATGGAGCAACCTGCGGGCAGTGCTAAGGCAACCTGTCTAATAATTGAGGGGTAGGCAGTGCATTGGAGCTACCTGCGATACCGTGGTTCAGCGGGCCTCAGGGCGTCCGTCTGACTTAATAAGGAATTAGTGCAGGCACACGCGTCTCCTGCGACACATGGAATAAAGGTATCAGCGGCGTTATTAGCGACTTGCTGTACTAGGAAAACGTCGACTGTTCAAGTAATAAAAATAGCTCTGAAGCTAGAATAGCATACATGCATCAATAGCGTCACTTTTTGTACGCGCAGTACATAACAATACATAAAATGAAAATCATGAAATATAAATCACTAGCGCTGGCATAGACATAATTAAACACAGAGATATATACTGACAGGAAAATAAAAACACAATGATGTATAATAATAACGCGGTAAGTATCCAGAACGCTCAACGTTAACATGTAACACTGGCCACCTGGGGCTGGGTGCTAGGCTGCGTGTGTGTTAGTTTTAAAACTGACGATAACAAATTGAACTGAAAGGACAACTAGGCACAGTTCCCGTAGCGCTTACATCGCCGGCTAATTAGAGGCAAAGTACGTGTCTCACAATGGATCATCGGCCGATATTTTGGGGGGGAGACTGCAACATGGGAGAAGCGATATCTCGGTGTGAATGGATGGTGAGATTAAAAGACCGGTACTGTCGGAAGAGGGTACCTACCATGTTGTAGGGGCCTCCTCATTGACAGAAGAAGGATAACAGGATAGAACAATAACCATGGCGGTAGAGTAAAATAAATGGGGAGAGCAAAAATAACTGAGTAGCAACCAAGGAACAATCGCCTACCGATATACGGCAGCCCGGACGATTGGTCGTTTGTGCCTCGTCAGTAGCGTGAAAAACCCGTGGCATTGCGTTGGTTTGCCCATATCTGGCCTTGTCCAAGGAAGATAACGTTAAAGGTTCCTCATAGTTCGGTGTGTAAGAGTGTTAGGGCTGTAGTTTGTAGCTTATGCAATGAATCAAAGCAATAATGAAACTTCACTTATAAGATTTGTAGACTAAGGTATGCAGAATAATGTAAATCGTTAAGAACTTCGTGTAATTTATCCAGCTAATGTGAAACAAAACAAGGAAAAGAATTTAAACAATGAATCACACCTACTTAATATTTATGTTAAGATTTATTGGGATGTTTGAATGAATTTTGTTTGCCGTGTCTTCCGGCTGCATGAAAGAAACCAGCTCGGAGCTGTTAGCGAGCGCGCAGCGCACGCGTAGGTGCGGAGTAGGTACCGGCATGTCAGCGGTCATGTGAGACGGCGTGTAGCCGCGAGAGACCGGCCGCTACTGTAGCGAGAAATATCACGCGCCTAGCGTGTACCAGAAACAACGATGAATTCGAAACTGCTAATCATCTAGAATAAGAGTTTTAAAAAAGCTGTTAGTTATATAAAATGTTGTTAAGTGCATTGTAGTCTGTCACACACGGAGGATAGGGCAGTAATTTGCGGTTTGTTTTTGTAACTACTCGGACGCTCCGCGTGTCGAGATGCTGGAGTCGGCAGCGCACATGGTGATAAGATACGTCATCGCGCGGAGCGCTCTTACTGGCTGAGGAACAATGATGGCCGCTGGCCAGTTCTTGGCGAGGAGAGGGGGCAGCGCTGAAGAGAGGAGGAGAGGCGACAGCTGATGTGTTGCCCCGCCAACAGCTGGTCCCGTAAACAAAGCGTACGGGGCGTATGCATTTCAAGTCCTGGCTTTTTCTGTTCCGATTACATATAGTACAATACACTAGACGTCAACGTAACAAGTATTAAGAAAAACTCGGAGTAAAAACATTCCACATGTTCTGGTTTGCCTAATAGATGGCAATAGATGACATTGAAGAAAATTATTCGGAGTTAGCAGCCGCGGTACTGCCAGCACCAAGTGTAATGGTTGCATTTTAATCTATCCACGAAGTGCCATGTCCCCGCCCAGATTTCTGGGTACTCTTCCTACGTAACAGAACTTGTCCGCCCTTCGCGTGCCGCTGCTGTTGATTTAGTTTAGATTTCCCGTTTCGAGATGCGCCACACAGACGGTCGCTCCCAGCCCGTGACTCGCAACCGCATTCTCTGAAGCCTGCTTCTCTCTCTCCATTCAGATAACGCTTGTTACAGCGTCGCACCTAATTGCTTATGCCTCTTGTTACCCCACGCCACGAATGGTGATTTGTTTTCAGAAGTACTAAATACAAAAATAGTACAACGTATTATTTTAAGTTGCTGAAAGTTACACTTCGTTGGGAGCGAACTCGAACAAGAAGATTCAGATCATTTATTTTTTCTTCTGAGACCAAAAATGTTGCGTTCAGTGTTGGAAACACAGATGAAAAAAAGGATTTATTTATTTCCATTCTTTTCACAAGTAAATCAAAGATATATTTGTGGTACGTATTTCGCTCGATAACGAATGCTATCTAATGTTTAATACACGCCGCCTGACTGCGTTATACGATACTCTCTGGTGCTGTGTGGAGGCGGATTTGAGATCGCAGTCGCCTGTCTCTCTGACGTGGCAGTCTTGTCCGTTCGCAGATATTTTATTTTACCTTGTTTCATTCCAATGTGCTATGGCTTTCCGTCCTCGCTCACAAGAACAGATATCAATGTACGAGTGTTCTGTTTTGTCTCATGAAAATGCGTGATTCGCTCCGAACCAGGGATGTGAAAAGACATGTTCGGTTGGCGCCTAGTGTTCGGAAGACGTGAACTGCGAAAGGAGTTACGGAGGACGCAGTGTATCCGTTGGCCGGCAGATGGCAGTATGCGTCTTGCAGTGCTCGACAATGATAAAGCAGCAAGATGCAAGAATGGAATAAATAGTTCAAAAACGGAATAGTACATGTACTGCACACCATTCTGTCACACAACCATGAACGACGTTGCATAAAGTAATGGAAATAGGAATTCAGATAGCTTTTTGTACACATTTATAAATGTAGAACGGAGGAGAAATGTGAAGAGAAAAATACATTTTTTTGTATATCTTCCCGTTCTGGAAAAGGAACTATATTTTAATATTCTCTTTACTTGTGCCAAAGAGAATATGAAACGTACTTTAACACTCCTACATATGGCTACGAAATGTGTTTCTCATAAAACGATCTCCGTTTACCGCTTCTGGATCGTCATCTAAACACTATCATATCACTTAAAGGACATCATAGTCGCTGTTGACTGTATAAAATATTTATTGTTACTATTGCAATTTCGGCCTTATGGCCATTTTCAAGTAACACTGCAAAAGTTACATTCTGTCAGAATATAAAACTATCTGCCATGAGTACAAGTTAATCAAACTTTCATATCGATTCTCCAAGAGCAGTTTCAGATGCCGGATTTCCTTCTGTATTTTAAAAGTAAGAATCGATACCATAGCAGTCCATCGTTTTGCTGTTTTGAAGCACATTTGATTTTATCGAATGAATAAGCACTGAACTCGAATGCGGTTAGCACACTTGTCACGTCATGTCAGGCGTCTTTACCGGTACTCGATGGCAAACCTCGCTCAAGCAGCACTGTTTAAATTCTTCCAGTTTTTCACATACGTTACACTTACATAATTTTGTGACTTCCAAACAGGTCGCGACTTATCTTCCGATACTTCTTGAACGAAAGCACGGATTACACGGGATCGTGAAATCATGTTCGCTTTCGCATAATGACACTGTATTCACTCTGAAGACATGTAATCGCACATTCAGATCGCAGTAACGTAGAATTTATCTTTCCGTTATTTCTCCGTCTGCTGCAGCCTACAGAGCTTTGTCGCTGCCGCTGCTGGCGCTCCGAACTGTCGGCAGTTTAATTCTCTCTCGGGTAATGGCTCTCTCCTGGTGTAAATGAAAACGGGAGAAAATGATAATAAATATGCAGACAGCAGTGAGACTTCACATTTAGGACGGTAATAAGCGAGTAAGCTTGTGAATAATAAATTACGTCGGTGGGCCACACGTCAACTGTGATTAAGCTTTGTATAAAGCCAGATTTGGAGTTGTCTCTTCACAGACAAACTCGCAAAAGTCATCCTTTTTTCCAAATGAAATTACGTATCGTATTCTTTACTGGAAAACGATACTAGTTTCCGCTAACCGCTTGTGGCGTCGTGTTTGCGTAACACTTGCCTATATTCATTATGTATCCACTCTCTCCACGTATAAAAGAAGTTCAATAACTGTCGCTATAGTAACGGCGGAGATATAAAAAATGTCACCTTCTGGCTTAATAATTATCACGTGTGCATTCACACACGTCATGTGACGGTCGACCATCGGTTTCTTCACGTGCAGTGATAACGACTTACTGTCGTGCAACATCGGCTAAAACTCGTACGCAGACGTGGCAAGCGAATCGCAAAAGTCGTCGTACATCCCAACAGAAAGTAGGTACCGTATTCATCACTGAAAAATGATATAAGCGACAGTATTTCCCATAATCGATCACTCTCCGAAGCTAAATGATGCGTCGACTCATGGTAATTAAATTTCTTCTCAGTTCACAGGTTTTCAGTTCTTCAGAAAAATGTAAACTAACAATTTACAAAATGCCGCGGAAACAGGTGTGGGCCGAACATTCCGTTACAACTCGGGACGGCGTTTCTCGCAGCGACATTTTTGTCCCACCTGCTCTCGGCATTCTTATCGAGTTGAATTTGAGTAACAAATTAAGATTCGAACGAATCCCTCCACCGACTCTTTCCGGACCAGCTGCCTTCAGCCGTGCTGCGAAAGAAGGTGTCGATGTCTGCGACGCTGCTTCCCTCGTGCTTCAAATGTAAACAAGTCTTGGAAAGTAACTTCCTGGCAGATTAAAACCGTGTGCCCGACCGAGACTCGAACTCGGGACCTTTGCCTTTCGCGGGCACATGCTCTACCATCTGAGCTACCGAAGCACGACTCACGCCCGGTCACACAGGTTTACTTCTGCCAGTATCTCGTCTCCTACCTTCCATGTCTTGGAAATCCTCTGATTTCTCTCAACGCTAAGGCAAAAACAAAACGTAAGTTACTGCTGTACATTCTGATCTCTACAGCCTGTCTTTAGACAAAACTGACGTCTCTTAGTTTTACGTGAATACATGTTAAGTAACTAATTTTGCCTAAAACGCTACAGCGAATATTTAAATTTATTACTGCTTTTTAGCGTTACTCGAGCTAAGCATATTTAAATATTGCGATACCTCCACTGTTGTCACATGTGCTTCTGGGCGTCGGCAAGCAAATGTATCATTAACGGTGCTGAAAGCTCATCCCTGTTAAACTAGTATCGAGCTACTTAATAAAGTTTAAATGTGTTCTAAACGATAGAGCTTGCTCTGTTATTGGCCTTACTAAGAAAATACATTTAGCACTCGAAAAGATCCGTCGTGTTAGGAAGTTAATGAACTTAAAGAGCGTACTTTTCGTCTGGCTCTAGCTTTAATACACTTGAAAAACACTCAAAGACGGACATGTATCCGTTCTTTTAGAACACTGTGGTGTACATATTCTTTTTCTATAGCCTTATTCATGTTTCTTGAAGCTGTTGCTTGTCACATTTTCCTTATTATGGCAGCTTCCATTGCAAAATGGCGCTATGGTTTTTTACATGTTCTCGCCACATATTAGAAGAGAGTTGCAACTGTCGTGGCGACAATGGAAGAGGGCAAGTTGTTATTGTTTTTTTTATGTCGCATTGTCAGGTGCGCCGTCTGCTCTCCAGAACTCGCCAGTTCAGATGCTCCTCGGTCTGCTTGACCCCGTGCCGTGAACTAACCAGGCCTGTGACCGTTGGTGCTGCCCTTCTCTGTACACGCTCAGTACGCTCCCGTCTGGTACGGGTCCCACACACACGTGAGCAGTAACTCTGGCATCGGACGCAGGAGTGAGTGGGGAGCAGACTCCCCCCACCCTGCCAGTGACCGCCAGTCCCCCACCTGCCTCACCAGCAACTCATCCTGTGTGGTCACTCCGTCTCGTATCACTGCAAATTGCTAAAGCTGACTGATTGCAATTGTAAATCATTTATACGTAGTCATCCGGCATTTGACATCTCCGTGATTTCACATTCCTGTACATTTAGACCGCGTTTCCACTTGACACCACTTTGCTATCTAATCAAGAGCTTAGTGAGAGTCACTGATGCATATTTCCGACAGTAATTCGTCAACTAAGCATCACGGCTGTCGTCTGTTGCTGACGTCAGTGGTGACGTCATAATATCGACCACTCGCCACTCACACACGATTCTGCAGTGACACATATGCTCCCTCTGTAATCGAGTGAGCCGGCCGGTGTGGCCGTGCGGTTCTAGGCGCTACAATCTGGAACCGCGTGACCGCTACGGTCGTAGGTTCGAATCCTGCCTCGGGCATGGATGTGTGTGATGTCCTTAGGTTGTGTTAGGTTTAAGTAGTTCTAAGTTCTAGGGGACTGATGACTCAGCAGTTTAGTTTCATAGTGCTCAGAGCCATTTGAACCGACAGGTGTTCTTGATATACACCGACAGGGACAGCTGAAAATGTGTGCCCCGACCGGAACTTGAAGCCAGGATCTCGTGCTTACATGGCAGACGCTCTACCCATCTGAGCCACCGGGGGCACAGAGGATAGCACGACTGCAGGGACTTGTCCCTTTGCACGTTTCCCGTGAGAAGCTTCTAGAGAAGCTGCACGGACGTCAGTGGTATCTGTTCTTTCGAGAACAGGTACCTATCTTCATATAGTTAAAGGCTACCCGGCCCTTTACCTTCTTCTGTGCGAATGTGCACAGTTTGCTAGAACTCTTACAGGACTCGTCAGCTTAGTCTGGCGCGCGTAATGAGTGAATGGGCAAATATCTGTTTGGAACATTACGAATATAAGTTGTGGACAGTGGCGCTGTAGTCAGTCCTCGGTGGCTCAGGTGGAGAGAGCATCTGCCATATACGCGGGAGATCCTGGGTTCGAGTCCCTGTCGGGGCACACGTTTTCAGCTGCCACCATCGCTGTATATCAACAGTACCTGTCGGCAGCTGAGGGTTTGGATTAATTATCATTTTATTTTTTGGCACTGTTTCCGACTCGACCAGCGGATCGCGTGTGCTCTGTCTGTGACACGCTAATACTTCTGTAGCGTCTTCCATCTGGGAATTCTGCCGTAGTCTGCTTAACATTCCCGCCACATATTAAAATAATACCGCAATTTTTTAATGACCATGTAAAACAAAAAGTTGTCATTTTTATTTCCTCTTGTAAAGTGTGCTTTCCGTCGCGTTTAAATATCCGACATCGCAAAGTCCCGTTTCTTAACACTTTCTACCAAAGATTAAGTGTATTCGGCCATCGGTCGGTCGCGTCACGTCTGTCGTATACACGGCGCGAGGAAACAATTTGACCAAAAGGTTAGGACAGAAATACAGCGTCAGATGAAGGGAATAGAGTACAGGAAATAGTGCTCGCAGTAGAGTGTTTACGGCGCTATGGCAGCATGAAAACCGTGGTAAGTTTCAACTTTTTCTATGAGATACGTTAATTAAGTGGTGGCTCACTTGTCATTTACTTTGACCCTTCTAAGACGTGGAACACGATCATGTGATTCTTTTCATTTCTAAAGAAGTGCGATGTTGTAAGTCAGCTAAGAAAATACATGGGGGTGTGATGCTTTAAGTCAATCTTTTCCTCATGGTGAAGACTGGTTGATGCAAAGACTGTGTGTACATATACATTTCCTGTGAATTACCTTTTATTTTGAGTAAAAACGTCCACATGTCAGATTTCGATTACGTTCCTTTAGCGCCGAAAATGCGCAATTGCGAACCTTAGTTGCTACACTCCCATGTTTCGTACTGTCTCTCCATCCTACGCTTCAGTGTCAAACTCTTTCCCACACTCTGTGTATCCTCGGTGGACGGCAAACCTCGCTCAAACAGCATTGTTTAAATTATTCAATTTTTACGCACGATACGCAGATATTACTGAATGACTCCCAACCCGCTCGTACGCCTATATTCCGCCACGTCACTGGGAAGCCAGCACGCGATGTACAAAATGACGAAATCAGCATCATATTATCATAATGGCAGGTACTGATAGTGAACACATTTTAGACATTAATCAAATTCAGATGGTAGTAATGCAGAAGCCGAGTTGATTTTTCGTTAATTCTGCGCTTCCTACAGCCCAACAGAGCTTTGTCGCTGTCTCAGCGTCTTATTGTCGCTGCTAGCACCGCGGAAAGTTGGCAGTTTTAACTCTCCCGCGAGTAATGGCGGTTGCATGAAGTAAATGATAACGGTAAAAAAAAAAGTACATTCAAGAGTTCGTCCGCGTGGGACCTAATGTTTAAAATATCGCTGCACTGCCGCATGAGCGATTCGCGGTTCTTTTGATGCCTTAAGAACAGAGTTATGTTGGGAGGGATGGAAAAACCTGCCGAATTCTCTCTGTATTTTCGTCTCTTCTCCTTGGATTGCTTACATGGTGGTTGAAATGCACTCTCGCTCTTTACTTGGAGTTCCGGCGCCATTCTCTTATGGATAGACGAGAAGCTGGTGGTTTCCCGTGTCGAGTCCCGAAGTATCTCTCGTTTTTGGTGTCTGACTCGTGTTGCAATAAACCGAGGCGCCAACCATTCTGCGATTCGTTTGTGGTGGTCCTACACAACCCTGCAACAAAAAAGAAAGACTTTTTTCCAGGTACGTTGTTCTCGTCATCCGAAGAGGCAGAACATTTATTCATTACCTCACGTAGAATTGCGTCAGACTAACTTTAGGTTTTTTCTGCAAGTGAATTACAAGTCTAATTATGTCACTTTGATGTTGTGCCATAGCTTTTGAGACATCCTGTACACTATACTAGCAGACTGTACTAGGAATTGGCGCAAAAGGTATATGTATCTTATCTTACATTCGCCCATCCAGGGCGAATACATCTGTTACGGTAGAATTACTTCGTACTTCCTCATTAATACACTAAATTTTTGTAAGGAATCGTATCTGGTTCAAAAATGTTCAAATGTGTGTGTGAAATCTTATGGGACTTAACTGCTAAGGTCATCAGTCCCTAAGCTTACACACTACTTAACCTAAATTATCCTAAGGACCAACACACACACACCCATGCCCGAGGGAGGACTCGAACCTCCGCCGGGACCAGCCGTACAGTCCATGACTGCAGCGCCTTAGACCGCTCGGCTAAACCTGCGCGGTTCTTATCTGGTACTTCGATCATATTTTGAAGGCGAATTCTATGGAACGACTCTTGTTTCGTACAGACAGGTGCTTCGATATAAAAAATGAAACATCCAGCTACGATAAAAGCTTTCTAGCTTTTACATGTACTGTTCTGGAGACAATATTTAGTGGCTTTAAGATTACTCAGTTTTGGTATCTAATGAAATTACGTTAGGTTCTGGTCATGACAGAATGACAGCACATAAGTGTTCGACACATTATGGTCAGCACTTCCTTCACACACGCCATCACGTCACGTATATTACGTTACCTTGACCAGTAGGTGTATATGGACGCCATAAAGATGATTATGATGATTATTATCATTATTTGAGGTGAGGGGCGCTCGACATCATGGTCATCAGCACCCTGACGAAAAGTCAGCATGGGAATCTCATGGGTGGGGACGAAGGCTGCCCCACATGTGGAGCAGTTTATAATGTATTAAAGTTTGCCTCATTTCCCCACCAACTGAGGAGTGAGGCCTGACAGTTGACAAAATTTCACCACCTTTGTAACACAGGAATCAGTACCTGCAAGGACGGTGGGCAAATCTCCATCGAGACTGAGGGCTGCCCTAATATCAGTATATAGGACACACATAGCCACAATATGCTGAACTGAAAGTGGCATGCCACAAACTTCACAGAGTGGTGGATCCTCCTGCTGTAGGAGGAAGCCATGTGTTAAAGAACTATGTCTGATGCACAGTCTGCTACTCAGAACCTCCTTATAGTGGTGAGGCTGACCTGGTCCGCCGTGCTTTTGTGTTCAGTTTTAGCGACCTCAGTTTGTTTTCTGTCACCTGCAACCATGCACTCTCCCACTGACACATGATGCGTCTGCCAGAAAATGAGATGATGTGCAATGGCATGGGACATTGGTGGACAGCACCATCCTGACATGCTTCGTTGGCGGCTTTGTCGACCATGTCGTTGCTCTGTATCCAATGTGACCAGGTACCCAGCGAAAGGTCACCTCCTTGCCACGGTGTTGGGGCTGCTGTAAGGAATCGGGGATGAGCTGAATCAGCTGGTCTACTGGATACATTTGGTGAAGTGCTTGCAGTGCTCTAAGCGAGTCTGAACAGACAAGAAACCTTGTATGATGATATCTGTGAACTCTCTCCAATGACATCAGAATGCCATACAATTCTGTATCGTAATTTGTAAATTGTTCTGGAAGATGTACTTATAAACCATATCAGGGAAAACAGAACAACTGAGGATATTCTCGTGCTGGGATCCGTTTGTGTAAACAACAATCAAACCGTGGTATGAACTTAAAATGGACGAGAACACAGTTGTAAAACATAATCTGGTGTACAAGTTTTCTTGTACTGTGTCAAGCTTAAAATCACATTAGGCCTCTGAAGACACTAAGGCAGCAATGTGTTCGATCCCTGGCTCTGCAGTTTGATGCCTGATAGATCCAGATCCTTGAGAAAGTATGTAGCACATATCCCGAATGACATGGTCGCATGGGGCCGATTCCTGAATAGCCATTCAAAGGAGGGCTGGGCCACTAAACTGTCAGTGACTGAGGTGATGCGGAGATTTTCATCGCCTGTCGAGCCAAAAGGATACGTCGCCAAATCCAGAGTGGTGGTTCACTAGCCTCTGCACACAGACTAGGGACTGGGCTGGTCCAAAACGCTTCAGTCGATAACCGAATGGCCTTATGGTGGACACCATTTAACATCTTGAGGTAGAAAGGACAGTTTGATCTGTAGACCACGCTGCTTTGTTCATAGCTCCTTCAGGTGTGGGAGCCAAGTCAATTTGGAGTCAAATAATAAACCCAAAAAGCGCATAGTTCCTTGAAAATGTAAAATATTGTCCCCCATTGTGAGCACTGGTTGGTTAAATTTTCGACGAGCACTGTTAAAATTGACAGATGCAGACTTCTCAGGTGAGAATCGAAAACCAGTTGTCCTGACTCAGGTTTCCAGCCTCCGAATGGCCAACTGTAGCTGCCTCGCCGTAATTTTAAGATCCAAGGAAGAGAAGCAAACAAAGATCATTTGACAGGGCTTCTGACTGTAGAGGCAATGTCATTGATAGCGATGGCAAACAATGTGACACTGAGAGCACTGCCTTGGCAGACCCCATTCTCTTGAACATAGCAGTCAGACAAGGCATAAGTAATGGGCTATCGAAAACGCCTGTTCTCAAGAAAAGATTGGATAAGAAGTGGCACGTGTCCACGTAGTCCCCATTCATGAAGTTGGTGAAGAATGTTGTACCTCCAAGTTGTATCATATGCTTTTCGGGTTAAAAAAACATAAAAACCAAATGGTTCCAGCATGAGGACTCCTGTGTCGCAGTCTCCGGTGGAATTAAGTTGTTAAGGGTGGGACAGTATCGCCTGAAACCGCACTCGGAGTGCCTCAGGTGAGTTGGGAATCGAGCAGTCACACAAGGCAGTAGTTGACCATGCGTTCAAGAGTCTTACTCATACAACTGATAAAGGATACACTCTGGTAACTGTTAGGGGCACAACTCTCCTTGCCTGGCTTCCAGAATTGAATTAATATAGCCTTATTCCAAGTCGTGGGGTACTGTCCATCAAACTAGATCTGATTAAAACAAGAAAGGAGCTGTTCTTTCGATTCAGGGCCCAGATGACGAAGCATGGCATAACGGATCTCATCAGGTCTGGAGCAGTGTCTCTGACTACAGACAAAGTGAATTCCAGTTCCCACATGGAGAATGGAAGGTTGTAGACTTCCTCATTATGCGAGAAGAAATTGAGCGTCCTCATCTCTGCAGTCCTATGGAACACCTGAAAAACAGGGGCTTGTCTGGATGACAAAGTGACATTAAGAAAAGTGTTCAGCTAAAACCTGAGCCATGTCTTCTGACGTGTTCACAAAGACCCCATTACTTAACAAGGCTGTAAGGGGACGTGTACTGCCCCCACCTGAAATCCATCTTCTTGATACCCAGACTTGCACAGTGAAGGTGGACCAATTAATGGAAGTCACGAATTCTCTCCAGGAAGCCTTTTTCCATTCATTTAACACTCGCCTCGGATGTGCTCTCGCAGATCTGAATACATGAAGGTTTTCTGGACAGTGTTTGAAGTTCTACAGAGCTGTTCATCTGGCCCTGATTGTCAGTCAACAGTTGTCAATCGACCAAGGTACAGGCCGCCGTCTGAGGTGGTTACTAGATTGGGGGATGGGCTCTGCAGCAGCTCCTTGGATCTCACGAGTGATATGGACCATTGTCTCTTGTGCACAATCCTTTTGTTCAAAAATAGTCTTTCGACTATACTGCAACCAATTCTCCCTTTGTATCATCCATCTACATGGTCCCCTGTCAGCCAGCGTCCTAGTTGGCAGACGGATCCGCATTGGGTAGTGGTCAATAGAAAGGAAATCTGGAGCCACTTCCCACAGAACTGAATCTGCAAGAGCTCCAGAACAAAAGCAAAGGTCAATGGCTGAAAAAGTCCCTATAGCTGTGGAACCATGTGTCATATGACCCGTGTTGAGAAGGCAGATATTCTCAGAATGGACAAGTCGCCTGATCATACGACCTCTGCAGCAAGTGGTAGCCAAGCCCCACAGCACACTGTGTGCACTGAAGTCCTCCACAAGGAGGTATGGGCATGGGAGTGCCCGGAAGAGTTCTGCCAGCGCATCTGCATCCAAAAACATCATTAGACAGAAGGTGCAAAGAACACACTGTGATATTAAAGCGTGCAAGAACTTTTACAGCAATTGCTTGCATGGCCTGTCTCCTGTAGTATCATCCTTGCTGTATGGGTGGTAACCCTGTAACGTGGGTGTCTTGTAAGTAGATGTCCTGGAGTAGGAACTGTAATTCTTCCAAATGTGAGCGATATATATTACAATTCCATTGCAATACATGTTGGGGCCATTTTTTAGCAATGGTTGGTCTTTTCTTTCTCACTTCGAAGCAGTGATTTACTGGGGAGATCAGGAGGAATGTTAGCCAGTTCCTGGCTCTCCAGTTCCTCCAATTGGATATCCTCCAGAGCATAGTCCCAATCAGAGAGGGAGAGAGATCGCCTATCTGAAGGTTTAACTACCGCTTTCTTGGAACTACTTTTCGAAGGAAGTTTTTCTTTACTGATGGGAGGATGTCGTTGCCTGGGTTGCGGGGATGGCTTAGTTGGCTTGTAATGGTGGTTAATGGTATGTGGCTTAGGTGGTAAGCCCATTGCTGACAGTTTCCAAACGACTTCAGCTTCGAGTGGAGCGTTTCCCTCACAGGTACACCGACAAGTGCATGTGCTCATACTTGAAGCTGTGGTCTGAGTGTGTGGAGTCATCACACTTAGCGACAGCGTATTAAGGGCAGATGCAAAAGAAGTAGCGAAAACGGGAGGTTGCGTAGCTTTGAAAGCTTTTATAGCTGCACCATAGGGTATGTGTTTCTTTACTTTCAACTCCTGAATTTTCCTTTCCTTGTTGTAATCCCCAAACTTTCTGGTCTACACTGAGTGATGCCTAGAGCAGTTTACACATTTCGAAGGAAGTTTACAAGAATTGCCTGATTCGTGAGGTGAGCCTCCACAATGGCCACACATAGCCCTGCCATTACATCCAATAGTGGTATGGCCAAATCTTTGACATCTGTAGCATTGCATTAGGTTAGGAACAAATTTTCGAACCTTAATATGGATATTGCCTGCAAGGAAATGTTCAGGTAGTTCTGGAGTACTAAACGTTAGAGTAAGTGTCGCCGATTGTTCCAATTTGCCATTGACTCTCCTCATTTAGTTCTACATTTCAGTGACGTCCATATTTTTCCATTCTTCACGTAACTCTGCAGGGTCCATTTTCATTATATTAGAGCAGGTAACGCCAACGTTACTAAAGTTAGGGGATTTATGCAACTCAGACCCGATTGGGTAGTCACCTATGGCCTTACATCCAAGGAGGTTAGATATTTGGCTTGAATTAGCAGTTTCAACTAAAAGTGCAAGGTAACCTGCCTACCGATTGTACTGATAAATTTCAACTGGGTAGGATGTTTACAGTCGCTTATCGTGTCCTAATGCTTCTGCAGGTTATCGTCTGTAGTACTGGTTTACAAAAGTCGTGTGCTCCACTAAATTACAGGCCCCTGCAAGTATTGCTGGGGTATTAGTAATCTTTAGTGTGTGGGTTTAACTTACCTGTAAAAACTTGAAAGCAACAGAGAACGCAATTTTTATAACCACTACAGAAGGCAGCTATGCAGGGCTTAATAGGATGTATAGAGCTTTGGTTATACTTATGCAACTGAGGTAGTGACTAATTCTATCACTTACTATTTTCCATTTTCTAGAGAGGTTTTACGTATTCTTTAAGCTGTTAATGATAAACTGAGGAAATAATGAGTAGAGGATCTCGATTAGTTGATATTTATTGACTACCTGTAGCATTTGAACAATTAGCCATGTATCTATTGGAACTAATTACTGCCCATCCTCAGCAATAGCAACATGTTATACATCATGGCAAATGGTCCCTCTTATAAACACGACTTAACTTTCACCACGTGATTATGGAAAGGGAGAGGGTAGCGAAGACCTGGCTTGAGTGGACTTTTATGCAGGCACACACTTATACCTAAAGCCGTGCCTTCTATTGCTATTAAATTTAATTACTATAGGCCACGCAGAAACAAGTTCAGCAAAAGACACTACGAGTGGACTCGGCCAGGGTGGAAGCGTATCTGCCCAATTATTTCAAACTTTATTAAAACGTGCGTCGTAGAAGTGGTAGCAAGTGGTTCACTTGACCCTGACTCGCAGTTTTGGTTTAATCCTGCATTCCGAAACAATTCCATGTTACTGACCTGGGAGTGCAAGAACATTCACTATCGTGTGGCGGGAAAATTTTGCAAGTCTCCATCCCAACAGAATAAATGTCAATAAAATCTCAGCCATCTGCGGTATAATAGTTTACCCTGAACATTTGTTCGTATACTTCATTTTGTTTAAATCAAAGTAGTTATGGGGCCACAAGAAGCACTGACTATCAAATGGCGGGAAAAATTATGTAAATCCCCATTTCATCAATAGGCATTAAAATCGGAACTTTTCAGAGGTACAAGGTGATATGGTTCTACTCAATTCTGGATTTATCGTTAAGTAGGAGTGGGAGAGGGAGGGCTAGGCCAAGTTCCGGGGAATCGAGCAATAAAGGCTCCGACAGAGATAGCGAGTGGTGCGCCTTAGAATAGACAACTCCAAGATACAGCATACAAGGTCACGGTTGGGTGCGGAACACCGGAAACCAATGTCGGCCCTGCAGTTATCATAAATAACAGACGATTCTTGTCTTTCCAAACCTTAAGTCGGAAGAATGTACATAAAAGGATATACCAAAGTTATGGTCACTAGGCAATCAAACCAACAACCAGGACACAAAGCTCAATAATGATAGGTTCATTCTCAGACCTGTTACGATCAAACATACATACACACACACACACACACACACACACACACACACACACACACACACACAGGATTTAAACAGCACGTATGAACATAAAACTAGGAAAATGTAATCAACCAGGAAACAAGCACAGAATACTACATACGATGGCCATAAGTTACCAGGTAAACCTGTTGCGGGTAAGACTATTAAATGTCCAGAATTATTTTACCTTTTAAATATTAACAGACATAAATAAAGGACTACAACAAGATAATCGTTGAAGCAACAAGTAGCAGGTGTTACTGACGTCATTAATACTTAGTCGCCATACCTGCTACGACCCAGCATACACATACATAAAAAGGGCTTAACAGAAACGTATTAAAAAAACTACAACTATGTAATCAACCAAGTCACAAGCGCAGAGTACAACTGCTAGTGGCTGTAAATCATTTGGTAGTAACAGTATTTTCAACTGTACACTGATTGAACACTGAACGGCACTCCGACGAAAGGCTCTTCTTGTAGCATGCCGTTAAAAAAAAAAATTGTCATTCAACGGTGCACGTCAATAACAACAGGAAATATCAATGGCGCTCTTTCGAAAGGTAGTAATCTTGCCGAGTTATTAAAAATCACAGAGCAACGACGTATTTGCTTAAAACAGTAATTTCAACTATACGCTCATTGAACACTCAACAGCGTTCTGTCAAAAGGCTCTCCTTGTTGCTTGCCGTTAAACAAATTTATTTACTAAGATGGTATCTGTTCTTTCGCACATGTCCGGCCACTTGACCATCTTCTTCTTCATCTGTGCGAATGCCCAAACAGTACCCGAACTCTTACGGGAATCGGCAATGCGCCGCGAGTAATGAGTATATTCGTAGTGCGGCACAACAGGTTGAGAATGTGGGTTTCGCGGGAGGCGTGCCAGAGGTAAATCCCTTCAGTCGAGCTATCCTCTGTGTTCTCGGTGGCTCAGATGGATAGAGCGTCTGTCATCTAAGCAGGAGATCCCGGGTTCGAGTCCCGGTCGGGCACACATTTTCATCTGTCCCCGTTGACGTATGTCAACGCCTGTAAGCAGCTAAGGGTGTTCATTTGATTATAGTTAAACAAATTGCCATTCAACAGCGGACGTTAACAACATCAGCAAAATTCGGGGAACACTACCAGAAAGCCACGACATGAATGCGTAAGATGCGAACTTGCAGATCAAGTTGACGATATACCATTTAATGGTGAACACACATACGTGACCACAGGCAGATTCAAACTGTCAAGGAGGTAATCTCGCCGGTATAGCCTTGCTAGCAGCAAAATAAATAGCGAACAACCGGCACATTATAGCAACCATGAGTGTAGTCTGCGTGGGGCAGCGTCGAATACCAGTGGCCACAGTTCCACAGATGAACGGCAGCAGTTTAAACCACAACGTACTCTTTGGGATGTCGGGTGGGGGGAGGGGGCACAATACATAAGGAAAGAGAAACCACAAGAAGCCAGGAACTCGATAATACAAACGGCAGAATGTCATGCCTCCAGGCACATCACCTCAACAGCATTCTGGATGAGTCGCAACACAAACTGCGATGACAACTGGTTTCCCACCTCCAAACAGCTTACTGTACGATACAGTCCCACTCGCGAAATGCGGCCGTCCACGTGGGCCACCTACCACCAACTGCCCGTACGCTAGTATGTCCTCTCTCTCCGAAAGCTGCCAGTAATCGCACGCTAAGCACCGTGACCCCCTCTGGCGATGCGCCAGAGGAAAGAGTGCGCAGCTCAACCTCTTCGTTTTAAGATAAAGTTAGAGGGGGGGGTGGGAGTGAATAGCAAAAGATGGCAGCATGGCAACTTAGGCTTTAGTTTGACTAACACGCACCCGAATGAACCAATGGTTTGCAATGTTTTAAACCAGGAACTTGACCGGACCTGGCACGGGCCATTAAGATGGGGGGCTAACTTACCGACACTAGGTGCTCCCCTGGTCACATGGGCGTTAAAGTTACATACAAAAACCTGATCCCCTACCTTTATTTGGACCGGCACCCTACCATGGCTATAGCGCTAAGCTTGCCAGAGGTGTGCTTGCTTAATACTGTGCCTAGCGTTCTCCCAATTGCACTTAATTTGATGCGGATCCAAATTTGGTGGTAAGAGGTTCTTGGTATTCCACAGATTGGCTAGCGGAGTATTAATTGGGTAAGCAAGCATGAGGGAGGTCGGGGGTCGCGCCGGAAGCCTCATGCTGGGCAGTGGTAAAAGCAAGATTGAACTATGGCAGTGACAAATTCCACTTGTTCTGCACATTGGCATGATAAATTATTAAGGCTGCCTTTAGGTTCTGGCTGCGGATAGTAAGATGTGGTGGTAACATGTTTGATGGCATTATTAAAGTAGACCCTGAAAAACCTTTTTTGAAATAAAGCTGGGTGCATTGTTGCTGACCAGGAGCCAGGTGAAGTGGCTAAAGGCATCCACAACGACCAAAATATAGCGGTTCTCGTTCTTGGTCCTGGGTAAGGATCCCATGTGATCAATGAAGACCTTATCCATGGGGGTAACCTCTCGGTCGGATTGCAATAATCCCTGACGAATGTTATTTTCCGGTTTCCCTATTTTACAGGCCTCACATTGCCTAACTAATCAACGGACATCCTTATAAATCGCGGGCCAAGTGAAATGCTGGCTCGTTTTGCGATCGTTTTGGCCACCCCTAAATATCCGCCTACGAGTGAAGTATGAAAATACTTAAAGGCGGGCTCACCAAGGCTCTGGGGCAAGCAAATCCTACCCTGATTGGACCTGCCAAACCGACGACATATGACTCCTCTCTGTAAGGTATAACCATGGACCTCCTCCCCATTCAACAGGGCCCACCTAATGAGCCCCAAGATGGGATCCTGTGACTGTTGTTCATTGAGGTCAACAAATTGTTCAGGGATCTCGGACAGGACAGTTCCAACGAGGATAGCGTCCTGGCAGGTGTCCTTTTTAAGATCTTCCTCTTTCTCCTCAAACATGCGACTCAGCACATTGGCGACCTGGTTCTCGGCCCCTTTAATGTGGCGAACCTTAAAAGGGAAAGACGATATGCACACTGCCCATCTAGCAATAGGCCCTGTTTTTTTGGATCTGACTGATGCTCAGCTTAATGCCTGGTTATCCATCTCGAGATCGAACTCCCTATGCTCGAGATAGAATTTAAACTTCTCAAGGACGAACAAAACAGTGAGAGTTTCACATTCGTACATGGAGTACTTCAGTTCGGCTTCGGACAGACACCTAGAGGCGAAGGCCACAGGGTGACTATCCTCCTCAATTTGCTGCAGGAGGACGGCAGCAATGCCGATGCTTGATACGTCGGTCTGGATAATGATTCGGTGACTGAATCAGGGATGGCCAAGACCGGGGGGGGGGGGGGGTTGGTGAGGGCAATTTTCAGGTCGTCAAAGGCGGCTTGTTGCCTCTCTCCCAAAACAAAGCTCACCCCTTTCTTGTGTAAGTTGTTAAGTGGTGCAGCTAGCTGAGCGAAATTCGGCACAAACTTCCTGAAATAATTGGCCATGCCGATGAAACTTGCGACGCCCTTCTTACTGGTGGGTGGATGAAAATTTCTAAGACTGGCGGTCCGCTCCTGATCAATGCAGATTTCGTCATGAGAAACCACATGCCCAAGGAAGGAAATTTGTTTTCTGGCCAAGGCGATCTTGGACGGTTTAACGGTCAGACCAGCGCACCACAATCTCTCCAGAACGGATTCCAAATGATTTAAGTGTTCGACAAAGGTCTTACTGTAGATGACTATGCAATCCAAATAACTATAAAGGAATTCAGACTTGATATCACCAAATACACTGTCCAAAAGGCGAAATGAAACAGCGGCTACTAGCGGGATCCTAGAAGATCCCAGACAGGGTCCCCACACTGAGCGGATACAACAAACGCAAAATGGTAGCTTCCGGCACCCCCAACACCTCAGATGCAGCTGGAGACGCACGACCAAGCAGAGAAAATGTTGAATTTTGTCAATACTGTCAATGACGAGCTGGGTGACATCTCAGAGCAAATGCATGACCAGGTTCGGCAACCTTGGCAAACTCTACCATCACCTCTCCCTCTGGTACGCCAGCACCTTGCTGTTGGGGACTGCCTGGATGGAGTGTTGGTTATGCATAACTTCTAATTCTTCCTCTATCCCAATAGTACTGGCTTTGGCTTGTATCTGAGTATTTCTGATAGTGATAGCTAACTCGTCTATGTCTTCCTTGGATCATTTATCGGTTTGCATGGAGCTAAGATCACCTGATCTGCCCCACCAGTGACAAAGTTGGGTCTGAATTCTTGCCCTTTGTTTCGAAGTGACTAGAGTACTCTCGAGAAAATTCAAGTTTTTCTCGAGCTGGTCAACAGCCTGCTCAGTCAAAAGTATAACTTGGTCAACCTTCCCCAGGATGACAGTAGAAATGACAACTGGCTCATGAACCTATTTACTAACTCGGTTACGGTCCCCTGGGTTGACTGTTGACGAATGGTGAGCTCATAATGCAGATGGTCAATTTTTAAGTATGACAACCCTGCACAGCTCCTGGTGGCCATGCTCGTTTGAAACCCGAAACGTTATGCTCGTAACCCGGAAAAAACCACGCTCTGCTGCCATTGACATGGTCCTACTCAAGTCTGGATCAATCGTTAAGTGGGAGTGGGAGGGCTAGGTCAAGCTCCGAGGAATCGAGCAATACAGGCTCCGACAGAGATAGCGAGTGGTGCGTCTCAGAATAGACAACTCGCTATATATAAAAAACCAGAACTATGTTATCTTGCTGACAGCGCTAATAATCAGTCGCCAGACCTGCTGCGACCCAACATATACGTACATAAAAAGGGCTTATATATATATATATATATATATATATATATATATATATATATATATATATATATTTAAAAAACTAAAACTATGTAATCAACCAAGTCACAAGCTCAGAGTACAACTGCTTGTGGCTGAAAAATATTTGGTAATAGCAGTATTTTGAACTGTACGCTCATTGAACACTCAGCATTCTGTCGAAAGGCTCTCCTTCTTGCTTGCCGTTAAACAAAGTGCCATTCAACGATGCACATTAACAACAACAGGAATATCAACAGCACTCTGTCGAAAAGTAGTAATCTTGTGAACAGTATTCAATGATCACAGAGCTACGACGTATTTGTTTATAACAGTAATTTCAACTGTACGCTCACTGAACACTCAACGTTGCTCTCTCGAAAGGCTCCTCTTGTTGCTTGCCATTAAACAAACTGTGATTCAGAGGTGCACGTTAATAACAGCAGGAGAATTTGGGGAACGCTACAAGAAACCCACAACACGAATCCACAAGATGCGAATTTGCAGATCAAGTTGACAATATATCATTTAACGGTGAACACACACACGCGAGCACAGGCAGATTCAATCTGTCAAATGGTGAGTGTCGCCTCACCAATCTCGCCGATGCAACCTTGCAAGCAGCAAAATAAATAGCGAACAACCGGCACACACTAGCAACCAAGAGTCTAGTCTGCGTGAGGCAGCTTCGACTACCAACG
Source organism: Schistocerca americana (assembly GCF_021461395.2). Lineage (NCBI taxonomy): Eukaryota > Metazoa > Arthropoda > Insecta > Orthoptera > Acrididae > Schistocerca > Schistocerca americana. Next base: position 28,687,848 of record NC_060129.1, on the reverse strand, counting down.
GCCACAGTTTCACAGGCCAACGATCACAGTTTAATCCACCCCGTCCTCTTTGAGGGGTTGGGAAGTGGATAATGCAAACGGCCGAATGTCATGCTTCCAGTCACATCGCCTCACCGCCCTTCTGGATGAGTCGCAACACAAACTGAGACGAGGCGTGGCTTCCCACCTCAAAACAGCTCACTGTACGATACAGTCCCACTCGCGAAATGCAGCCGTCCGCGCGGGCCACCTACCACCAACTGCCCGTACGCTGGTACGTCCTCTCTCTCCGAAAGCCGCCAGCGATCGCACGCTGAGCACCGTGACCCCCTCTGGCGATGCGCCAGAAGAAAGAGAGCGTGGCTCACAAGAGTTTAACCCGACTATTTTCTGTAATGCACTTCGTTATAAGCAAAACAAATAGTTAAGGAGGGCACAAGTAACATTTACTAATTATCACCTTGGTACTAGTTCTCACACGTGGCCAAGTCTGGGGTAGCCAACAGAACTGCAAAAATTCTCACAAGACTTTTTTTGTCGTATATTTCACTCTCTCTACCGTATAATTATTTACTTGTACCTTGTATCATTGATATGGCCCACCTTCCTGTTATCGACCGTTGACACAGTTTCGCGCCAAAGTCAATATGCACGCATTTCATGATTCAGAGTTCTTTTTGTCCGCACAAATTTACCTTTTCGTAATTGAGCTACACGAAACTGCAGTGACGCTACTGTGCATTTTTGCAACGAACATACACTTTACTAATGTGGCGGTTGCTCCAATCGACCACATGGCGGGAAACTAAGTACACAAATAAAACATATCAGAAATCAGAAAGACCCCCCAAAATATCGCTGTGAAAGAAACACCATATTAACGTACATTAAATGAATTAACTTCCATTACGCTGAGAGCAATAATACGACTGTGAGCTTAAGGCCCATGGGGCGTATCTGACCAAGGCAGAACCGCAAAGTTCTTAATGAAATTTAATCAAATTACAAAAAACAAACTCCCTTATGGGGGTTTCACGATAATCTCACACTTGATTCCAACATCTGGACCTTAGTAACGAACCGATTTGAAACGTCCTAATACCCTTGATAATACTATCATAAAACGGAGAGGTAAGTCTTGAATGCCTGCACAGCGCCGCTACACAGGAACCACTGTAATGCAGGCCACATCACTTGACCGTTCCACGTTCAAAAACGGCCGTGGAGGGGGTGGTTCGCCAACCTAACAGAGCCAATACGCGTGCCTTCGCGACCTCCCTGATATTTTGTCTTCGTCAAACTTGTTTGCGCTTGAGTGTTGGTTAGTACTACTCTACCACAGAACCACTTTACTCATGCGATGCTACCAACTCTGACTAAATCGTTCTGCTACTTCACATAATTTCCCACTCATACAGCCCAGGTCGCGCAAGGGAAAGGATGCAGGGAAACGTCGCACTCGCTAAATAAAATAAACAAATAAATAAACAAACGACGCGTGATCTATTTTCTCCTACTTGTTGCCAACTGATTTATCTCTGCAGAGAAAAACCCTCTCGCTATTAATTCTCTTGCACCGTAAATTTAATGAGAAAAATATGGAACGATAGAACAAGATCGTTTCACTTTAACTGGACAGAACGGCCTCGATTCTGAAAGGCAGGCAACTTGGGTCACGTAGGCACAGAGGAACTTGTTCTGGGAGACAACTTGTAGAGATTTGACTGGTTCCTTTGAGATTAAATATTTTGATCCAGCTCCCTAAAATGTACTTTGACTGGCTGCCACCCTGTACACACGGCTACACCGAACAGGTTACGAACAGTATAACTGGAATAGTAGAAGCGTGAACTATTAATTCAAAATTAACTTTTTCCGCATAATTATTGTGTTAAAAAATTAAATTTTTTTCACCTGTTATTTATTCTTAGTCATTCTCCAATATAGGGTTCTTTCCTGATGTTTCATTATTCCGAGTAAACCCGCTATAAAAGTACCTGAAGTGTCTACAGGCACTAAGTTTCATTTTTGAACCAAAGTCTGAAAATAATTGTTATGAGTAACTTTTTAAAGTGAAAATGAGTAAATACAGTAAAGTACAAAAAGTTATGAAAAGGAAATTGCTTATGAAGCTGAGTAACACTGAAGTAGGTTTGGATGACAATAGAGAGTGAGCACACCCTCCCTTTCTTTGGCTTTTGACAGATCATTTGTTAAGAGAAAGCTGTAAAGAAAGAGGCTTAATAAATTTAAATGTAATATGTTATTAGCATATTGAAGTATTTAATTTGTCGGTTACACAGAGCCATGGAAGTCCTCCCTGGCTATTTTTTTTATTTTAACACATAACAATAATTAAAAATTTGCGGCATTTCTAGATTGAAACTATATATGTATGTATGTGGTGTAGTAGCTAAAAGATTGGTGTGTGTTTCTCAGATGCATATCCTCATAGTTATTTGTAAAGTTAAATTAGGGTACAGCAGGAAAGTAGACCATTTTATTTCTTCTGATTTTCTGAAACTTAACCATTTCTTTGTCTAGATAAGCTAGCGACCGTAAATCCATTAAACAAACCTCTTATTGAACTTGGTACAGAAAGATCCTGGATTTAGTATTACTCTATTTTTTCTGCATTTCTTTCTAACAGCTAGAAAACTATTTGGAAAAGTTACTAGTAGTCTGATTCCTGTACTCATTAGTCACACATCACTGTCAAATCCTGTGAAAGGGAAAACATTATACTGTATGCACAATTCCCCATATAATAGTGTTACACATGTCTTTTACATTAGCAGGACTATTTGTTCAGTTGAAGTACGGGGTGATTTTTTTTTCCACTGTGTACAAACTATAGGGATTGATCGATGAGGAGATACAGAACAAAAAATGTGTAATGAACTTATGTCCAGAAATGCATTGTTTCCTTGCAAGAGACCATTTATTCAATCATACGTTGTTATAGAGGCTGCGGTCTGATGCACACTGTACTGTGCAGCCACAGTTACAGTGTCTGTAGAAAATGGTTTCCATTTGCCTCAACACATGAGTGTAAGCGCCGTAGCATGTTCTGTCTCACTCCTCCCCATGGGGCAGGCTGCATCTGAACAGTGCCAAAGGCAGCATGAATATGCTGCTCCTGTGTCTCTACATCTTGAATGGGCTCTGCATACACGATACTTTTCAGATGGCCCAAAAACTAAAAATCGCACAGGTTAAGATCCGGTGGATGAGTAGGTCATGCAACTGGACGATCTGATCCACCGACCAGGTAAGACACGATTGAGATGCATCCGGACATTTATGGCGAAGTGGGCTGCAGTACCACCATGTAGCAGCAACGTAACCCTTCGAATCATCATTGTCACTTCTTCCAGCAGGGGAGGAAAAGTCACCCGCAAGAAACGCCGATAGTTCGGGCCTGTTAGACGAAGTGGAAGGAAGACTGATCCAAAACTATGGTCGCTAGTCCCGGCCCACACATTCTGGCTGCACCGATGCTGATGATTCACCATCACCATAACGGGCGGTTCTGAATACATCCCACAGATGACTATTGAAGACACCACTCCACGTAAAGATGGCCTCCATCTGTGAATAGGATGGATGACACAAATCCCGGAATCGTGGTTGCCTGGTAAAGACACGAGTGACAAAACTGCTCCGGATGTGAACAGTCTGTCGCTAGTGTGCCCTGCACACGCTGTAAAAGATAAGGGCAGTAAGAATTGTCAGGGAGAATGTTCCACACCGTCATCTGGCTTACCTTGTACTGGCGGGCCAACCGCCAGGAAGTGACATGGCGATCGTCTTCCTCCGTACTAGTCATATTTTCTTCCAAGTCTGGTATCCGAACATTTCAGATACAACCTTCATGATGTCCTGCTTCCTGAAACGATCCTGTCTAAGACAAATGGCGAAACACGGTTGCAAACAGTGTAGCTATGGTTGCCGTCAGCGGGGACAGGTCTCCTGATACAACCTTGCTGCCCATTGCCCATTGCCATTTGCCTTTCCGTAAGTAAACACCATGTCGCCAAGATCTCCATTCGAATACGGAACCATTGTGTACACATCCACTACAAGGTGAGCAAGCAAGAAAAGCGAATCAGACACAACATCATCAACTGCTAGGGCGTGAGATATGAAGAACAGTAGCACCCTCTAGGAGAAAACCTGGCTGCACAGTACAGCACGTATTAGACTGCAGTTTCTGTAACACAGTATGGTTGAATAAATGGTCTCTAGCCGAAAACCCTGCATTTCTGCACATAAGGTCATTAGATCTTTTTTGTTCCGTATCCTCTCATCGATCAATCCGTAGAGTTTGTACTTGAAAGAAAAATTCACCCTGTATCGTGCTATATGTGGCGCCCATGAGAGTAAAAATCCTTTCACAGGTGTAACATTATCGGTATAGTATTAATGTAACAGCACTTGGTAGTGTTGTACTTGGCGCCTGGTGAAAGTCCTTTTACAATACTAAAGCGTCCAGAGGTAGCCTAGTATTGTTTTACATATCAAAGATAGGTAAGATTTTTTGGAAAAAGGACAAAAGTTTCAGTGGCACGAATTTGTTATAGAGCAGTAAAAAACAGCAATATAAGTGGTTTAGACAATTATTGGAAATGGACAAATAAAAGTATATGCATTATAGGGAAGTAGAACAGTAGGATAAAAGAGAAGACACACTTGCAGAGAGTAATATTGATCAAAAGACAGAGTAATCAGTTTTGTTATTAACAAAATGGTTAGAGAATATGGACCATAGTGATGAAACTCTTACGTGGTTCAGCACATCACAAATTAAGAAGGAAAAAGGAGGGTCAAAGGAGGAAGACAAAGTAGCAGAAAATCGCACTGAGCAAAATAGGCAACTATCGATAGATTTGTATGCATTGTGACACAGTATGTATATACAACAAACAGCGCAAATATATACCAAAGTTCTAAATGAGCACATGCAAACACAGTCTAAAATCACTAAGATTATGAACGAAAAACTGGACAAACAAACCGAAATTAGTCAGGGACAGGCCAAAGTTACCAAAAAACTGAGAGAACAAATGGAAAATAATAACCATTAGTTATAAAAGTAAACAACAGGTTTCCTAACTGAGGAACTCAGTAGTATAAAGAAAGATGTAAAAAATTTAAATGAAACTGTTAGTAGAATTCAGGCAGAAATTGTTGACATTAACGAGAGGTTTGAAACTGAAATAGAGAAAATACAAGAGCAGGTAGAACCTATGGTGGAATCGAAGATTGAGGAAAAGGTTTGCCAATAAAGAAAGTAATGATGAAGGTAAATGAGAATAACTGTTCAAGAGGCTGAGAAAATTATGAACAAATTAAATTGGAAAGAACAACTGGAAAATGTTGTAGGGAAGGCTAACCAGAGACTGCGTTTTATAGGGAGGTCACTTAGAAAATGTAACAGATCTACTAAAGAAACTGCCTACACTATGCTTGTCCGTCTTCTTTTAGAATACTGCTGCGCAGTGTGGGATCCTAACCATATAGGACTGATGGAGTAAAACGAGAAAGTACAAAGAACGGCAGCACGTTTTGTATTATCGCAAAATAGGGGAGAGAGTGTGTCTGACATGAGACAGGATCTGGGTTGGACATTACTGAAATAAACGCATTTCTCGTTGCGGCTGCATATTATCACGAAATTTGAATCACCTATTTTCTCCATCGAATGCGAAAATATTTTGTTGACGCCGACCTACATAGGGAGAAACGATCACCATAATAAAATAAGGGAATTCAGAGCTCGCGCTTTACGGGATTGGAATAATAGAGAATTATTGTAAAGGTGGTTCGATGAACCCTCTCTCAGACACAGTCGGCTAGGGACAGGCCCGTTTCGTGCGCTGAGGAGCATCTGCGGCGAGCAGCCGTAGGAAGAGTAGCTTGTATAGCAGTGCAGACTGGGAGTGACGTCACAAAGCCGGTCACTGGAACGATACTGCTATCAGCTGATGCTTTAAGTAAGCTGGTAGGCGGTGATGCACTCGCTATAACAAGTTAAGAGGAAATGGACAGACAACTTGCAGTAAATGAAAAGCAAGACTGCGTTACTACGATCGAATATTTGGCTAGGGATAGCAACGAAGTGAAGGAGAAAACGCCGCGCAGAGTTCGCAAGCTGGCAATGCAAATGAATCCAAGAGCACCGCGCAAAGGACGCGTTAGGGTAAACGAAGATGTCGTGAATGTACGTGAAATGGACGATAAAAATTTAGACGTTGGAGAAGAGTCATTCCGTGACAACGAATCTGCGAAAATTGTTTCTGTCATTTGCAAGCCTGACTTAAACGATAATTATTTTGCGCGACTGATAGTAATTCACAAAGATTACAACGTATATGAAGTGCAAGCTAATGCTATCAGGGGAGATGTAGAAGACAGTTTGCATGAAGACAAACTAAAACGTACAGTACATAATTTGACTGTTAATAAAGATAAAGAAGAGGAAATAGTTACTATCGAATGAATTCAAAAGTGCACGAGCTATGAGACAAGCAATGACCTAGAATTTTCAAATAAATTAAGAAGGGCTTTCGTGTTATAACCAGACAGTGATATTGAAGATTTCGGCTTAGAAGGAAGATATCATTCGATCAAATGATTCAGAATGGGAAGAAAAGAAGCTTACTGAAAACCTCTGTCTTACACAAACAATAATGCCAGAAAATGAGTACATTTCGTGCGATAAGTTGCCGAAACGAGATATGAAACATGAAGAAGAACGTGCTCCAGAAGAAAGAAAAACACTAGAAGACGAGCCATGCGAAGAAGGAATAATGCAAATACAGGAAACGAAAGACGTAACGGAGCCAAAGAAGAAGGAACCACTGTGCGAAATGATTAGTAACAAACAACTGAAGATTGTGAAAGAATTTGCGATAAGAAAGAAAAAAGAACCATCTGACACTGAATTTAAAGAAATGAACGCCATTTCCTGGAAATATGCAATGTTAGATTAGATGAGAAAAGGTTATGGAGGTAAAAGTAACTAAACAAACCCTTAATTCTGATAGAGGTTTATGGATACTAAATTAGAGCGTTACTGGACATTGGCTCTCAATTTAGTGCTTCATCTCAGTCCTTTTACGAGTACATAAAAGATAAACCAGTCGTAATGTCTGTACAAAGAATGAAAATTGGGGGCGCGACTGGAAGAAAAAGTAAGCCGAGAAAGATGAAGGGTTTAATAGAATTTGTAATACAAGGACGTATTTTTACACACGATTTCCTGGTGATCTCAGAACTTTGCATCGAAGTAATAATGAGCATAGATTGGCTGCAGAAGCAACAAGTAGTAATTACCTATGCAAATGAAATAGTTAACATTACGAATGGAGAAGGTGCCGTAAATATAGACTTTGAAGAAGCAAACGAAAGCAACGAACCAGAATTTCGGTCTATGATGATGAATATAGATACAGACAATGAAGTATTATCAGAATTATTTGAAGGTTACCACATACGAAGCATCAAGAGTTTAGACCAAATGTTCGAAGAATTTCGGAAAGTTGTCACTGACGTACCATATTTAGATCCAATGCAGAAAAATGAGTTTCTACATATACGAGAACAAAATTATCTCATGTTTTCAGACGCTCCTGATGGAGTGAAAAATTTCGAATATCATGTGAAACTACTGCTACATAAACAATTTTTTGTTTACTCATATCCGTTAACGGCAGGGAAAAAACAGGCCGTTCAAGCCGAAATTGACAGGATGCTTGGATGGAAAGTCAGAGCGTAGCAACAAAGAATATAATAATCCACTGATTACTGAAGAGTGGTAATTGGTACCAGAACTTTGAATAAGACAATTAAGAGAGAAATAGATCCTCTTGAATCATTGGACGAAATGTTACAAAGATATTACGATATTAAATATTTATAATGCCTGAACATAATGGCCTGTTGCTGGCAGTCAGATTTGATGCTGAGTCGAGGAAGCATACAGCTTTCCTTTTCAGCGGAAAATGTTATCACCACAAGGTAGTACCGTTTTACTTAAATACGTCAGTTTCTGTGCTCATACGTACGTTAAACTGGATGTCAGGAACACAATTAAGCAGCAGGTTTACAGTTTATGTAGATGATTTATTAATAGCTACACAACAATGCAAAGGATATATTGTGGACAACTCGAACAGGTATTCATTGCATCGCAGAATGGAGGAATGACGCTGAAATTTAAGAAATGTGAACTGGTGAGAAAATAAATTAAATTTTTAGAACGTGTTATTATAACAGAGGCAATATAGAAGGCCCCTGAGACACTAAAAGCTATTGAATGGTGTCCTCCTCCAAAGAACAGGAAACAGTTGAAAGCTTTTTTAGGTTTGTGGAGATTCTATAGAAAATTCGTAAAGAGGCAAACTTTTAACATTCAAGCTTTAAACAACTTGTTACGAAAGAACAGTTCATTAGTTTGGACCTCTGAATGCCAAAGAGATTTCGAAGAAATGAAAAGCGAATTGCTTACAAACAATATTTTGCACTAGCCTGATCATTACCATCCCATATGAGTGAGAATAGTAGCAACACTGTGGGGCAGGAGTAGAAACCTTTCAGGAAGTCGAATATGAATGGTAAAGGAATTGCTTTAGCAAGCAACGTTTTTGAAGGATTGAAGACTACTGAACCAGAGGTTATCTCGTTGAGCTTTATATCTACAGCAATATGACTATGAGATAATTTTCGTGAAAGGTTGCAGATTCACTTTCGAGACTACCTGAAGGCAAAGGCAAAACTAATCTGGAAAACAATGACGAAACAATATTTCAGTTATTATATCTGAAACACCTAGCTTGTAGCGAATCTCAATCAGCCACGGGTACAAATTAAATGTATTACGACTTATTCAGTGGGAGAGGCAGCTAGGCGTACACTCCGGTACGGAAGCACTGCGACAGTGTTTGTCGATGATACTCGCCAGCGCCGGCGAAGCGGCGCCAGGCGACAAAAAACCTTACGTGACCAGCTGGTCGCTGCAGCCGAGTGCATAACAGGGATCAAAGTAGCTTTCTCACATCACATGATGATGGAAATATACCAAGTACATGGTCAGCCTCCAAGGAGGAGGTATAGAACATTCTAGAAGCTCTCCGTGACGCACGAAGGTAGTATAAACATGGGGTCAGAAGGACCCTATAGGCAGTCGAGATCTGCTGAGTATAACAACGCAAGCTCTGTGTCATTCTACGCCATAAGTGGGAACTTAGTACGATTCGCTAGCCTCGGCTCCGCAACAACCAGGGAGATAGATTCCAGAGTAAGAGATTCAACTGACAGAAAGTAGTGCAAGATAGTGCCAGTAGGGATTGTCAGTGTTCAAACTGTAAGGGCTCTTACGAATTCTGCCCTGCAGCAATAATCACTCCCCAACGACTACCATCTCCTGCACCTTAGCATTAGCTTGCTCCTTCTAGCTGTCGGAGTTGCAGAAGCTGCCCGCGCCTACTTCTACTCTTCGAGAAGATCGATTGAGGTAAGTCCCCTGAATCCAATTCTTGTCAATGTCACTCCCTCTCGGGACACGACAAGCTGGTAGTAAAAGAACAGCTACTGTAATCTGGTACTCAGGGAGAGGCAGGATAAGGTTACAATTGTGGAAGGATCCGTAATCGGCTACCGATGGTTGCACGGCAAAACATACACTTTATTTAAGGAAATAATTTTCAACAATCATTTTAAAGGAATTGACTGTAACACAAACTACATTGACGGCTGAAGGCCTTATCAAGAAAGAAATCAACATTTTTTGTCAGCTGAAAGCCACAATCCATACCACAAACAATTAATGGCTGATGATCTGAATTACAAGTCAGGAAGGGAAGTACACGTTGAAAATATTAAAATAAATTTCCAAACAATCATTCAGTTATTGACTGCTGACGGCTGAAAGCCTTATTAAGAAAGAATTCAAAATTATTTGTGAGCTGAAGGCCACAAGCAATACCACAAACAATGAACCGCTGAAGACCTGATTTACAAGTGAGGCAGAAATTACACGTTGAAGATTCTAAAACATGTTTTTAAAACAATCATTTTAAAAAAAATTGACTGGGGTGAAGGCCTTATTAAGAAAAAATTCAAAATTATTTGTCGGCTGAAGGCCTGAAGCAATACCACAAACAATTAATGGCTAATGGCCTGAATTACAACTCAGGAAGAGGACTACACGCTGAAAATATTAAAACAAATTTTTAAACAATTAACACAATTTGACCAAATAAGAAGGGAGTGATCCACAGACATTGCTCCAAGGATCGACCTGAGGAAAGTCCCTACAGCTGTGTAAGCGGTGAGACAGGCAGGCAAGAGTAATGCTCAACTAACAGGATGGTAACTCAAACTAGAGACGGTTTAAACGCCGATCAACCCTCTTACCAAATCCACCTAACGTCAGATAACCAGTACAACGAAGGAGTAATTCAGGCCAGGGCGAAGTGGCCGACAGCACTGCTTCTTCAGAATCCGGTGTTTAAAACACCTAACGGCGGAAGGAACCGCTACAACCAAGGTAGACAAGAGAAACAATTATCCACACCCCAATCAAGGAAGCTGTCAAATTACACGCCATGCCGGACAGTATCGGCAAGACGAGGAAAAGTACACCGCCGCAAAATACGCTAACTCCAGGGCAGGTAACTGGGGCGTTAGCGGCCAGTAGGCAGTAAAATACCGCTGGTAGCACTTGACCAATAATAACCCAAATTCAAAACTAATAACAAGCAGTAGAAGACGGTTAATAGCTTCTGCCAACATGACACACTCCATTTGCTGCTGTTTGTCTCACCGACCCTGGGAGCAGCAACACGCAAACAACAGCGAGATCTCAAACAGTGGAGGTTTCACTACTGGATAAAGTTCACTCAGCTTGGGTGGACAGCGAGATCGTCACCCTCGCGACTACAGACCCTCGATCCGACAGTGGCTGCACGCCGCCAGAGGTGCCGGCGCCCCTCGCACTGTGCGGACCTCCTCGCTGCTTCGTCCCAAGCCAACTACTCAGTACGCAGGCAGAGTTAAAATAACTGCCCATTCAAAACCACACAAGATATCTACATCTACATCTACATCTACATCCATACTCCGCAAGCCACCTGACGGTGTGTGGCGGAGGGTACCCTTAGTACCTCTATCAGTTCTCCCTTCTATTCCAGTCTCGTATTGTTCGTGGAAAGAAGGATTGTCGGTATGCTTCTGTGTGGGCTCTAATCTCTCTGATTTTATCCTCATGGTCTCTTCGCGAGATATACGTAGGATGGAGCAATATACTGCTTCGCTCTTCAGCGAGGGTATGTTCTCGAAACTTTAACAAAAGCCCGTACCGAGCTACTGAGCGTCTCTCCTGCAGTCTTCCACTGGAGTTTATCTATCATCTTCGCAACGCTTTCGCGATTACTAAATGATCCTGTAACGAAGCGCGCTGCTCTCCGTTGGATCTTCTCTCTCTCTTCTACCAACCCTATCTGGTACGGATCCCACACTGCTGACCAGTATTCAAGCAGTGGGCGAACAAGCGTACTGTAACCTACTTCCTTTGTTTTCGGATTGCATTTCCTTTGGATTCTTCCAATGAATCTCAGTCTGGCATCTGCTTTACCGACGATCAACTTTATATGATCATTCCAATTTAAATCTCTCCTAATGCGTACTCCCAGATAATTTATGGAATTAACTGCTTCCAGTTGCCGACCTGCTATTTTGTAGCTAAATGATAAGGGATCTATCTTTCTATGTATTCGCAGCACATTACACTTTTCTACATTGAGATTGAATTACCATTCCCTGCACCATGCGTCAATTCGCTGCAGATCCTCCTGCATTTCAGTACAATTTTCCATTGTTACAACCTCTCGATACACCACAGCATCATCTGCAAAAAGCCTCAGTGAACTTCCGATGTCATCCACAAGGTCATTTATGTATATTGTGAATAGCAACGGTCCTATGACACTCCCCTGTGGCACACCTGAAATCACTCTTACTTCGGAAGACTTCTCTCCATTGAAAATGACATGCTGCGGTCTGTTATCTAGGAACTCTTCAATCCAATCACACAATTGGTCTGATAGTCCATATGCTCTTACTTTGTTCATTAAACGACTGTGGGGAACTGTATCGAACGCCTTGCGGAAGTCCAGAAACACGGCATCTACCTGTGAACCCGTGTCTATTGCCCTCTGAGTCTCGTGGACGAATAGCGCGAGCTGGGTTTCACACGACCGTCTTTTTCGAAACCCATGCTGATTCCTACAGAGTAGATTTCTAGTCTCCAGAAAAGTCATTATACGGATCCGCTGAAACAATTCCACAAACAACTAAAACAATACTAAAACCAGTCACTGCAGAGCCACAAAGACGAATCACAAGTCGAGGCAAACACCGAGAAGCCAGAAGCGGTCGGCAGCCCAAATACGCGTCGTCCGCTAATGCGACCGACCGAACGACCAACCAACGGTCGTCGCCGCTGCAGTCAGGCAAGGGAAAGGTCCCAGTACGAATCGTCGACCGACAGTTTATTCCATGAGGTCACTTTCGGCAGACTGACACACACATACAAGTGAAGGTTGCACTACTCGAATATAACGATCCATTCAACTTGCTGAATCCGAACCTCGAAGTGGTCGTGCACTCTCGCGACCACATCATTCGGGCGGGCAGTGGACGTATGTCACCACTGCTCGGGTGAGTACTGGCTGTGCGAACCAAACTGCTGCTCCGTCCCAACTGAACTCCGACACACAACGACCAGGAAATACTAAAGGTCGCTCCAAAGATAGTATCAGAGAACTCGCTATCGATAAGCGCTGCTGCTGCCACTCATGGAGAGACAAAACGAGCAAACGTAGTGGCGCCAGTGAACACACTAAGAAATCGAGAGGTCGCAATCCCAATACACGACGGCAACCTGTCAGTGACACAAATCCGAGCCGAAGCGCGGCTCAGCTACTATATATAAAAATATCAGACGGTTTCAAAACGAAGACTAAGTGTGGAAGTCAGTGAAGGGTAAAGTTGACAGTGTTGATTGTCAACAAATACAAAAATTTTACAAAATCTTTAAGGATGTAATGTATATCAGCAAAGGAAATAGTAGTGAAGAATGACAAATTTGTTGGCCATCACAATTCGAAGTGGAGGTAATTGATTACATCCATTTAGCATATGGACATTCTGAAGTGAAAAGTGCCATGAGAAATGCATTAGTCTCATTTTTTTACTACACTTGCTATTTTCTCAAGCCACTTTTTCTCCATGACAACTATTACGACCCATATCACTTACACCTTGTGCTGGGCTTACTAGCGACAGTTTTGTCACTGGCTTCCTCACCAGGCGACCACGATTCCGGGATTTGTGTCATCCATCCCATTCACAGATGAGACCACCTTATGCAGAGTAGTATCTTCAACTTTCATAACTGTAATCTGTGGGACAGTATGCAGAACCCCACGGTATGGCGGCAGCGAATCATCAGCATCGGTGCAGGCGGAATGTGTGGGTCGGAATAATTGGCGACCGTATTTTGGGGCCAGTCTTCCCTCCACGTCGCATGATCGACCGGAACTGTCGGCGTTTGTTGTGGGTGACTTTGCCTTCCTTGTTGGAAAAAGTGCCATTGATGATTCGTAGGGTTATGTCGCTGCTCCATGATGATGGTCCAGCCCACTTCGCCGTTAACATCCAGACGCATCTCAATCGTGTCTTCCCTGGTCGATGGGTCAGCGAGGGCATCCAGTTGCATGGCCTGCTCGTTCATTGGATCTCAACCTGTGCGATTTCTAGTTGTGGGGCCATCTCAAAAGTATTGCGTATGCAGAGCCCATTCCAGATGTGGGGACACTGGAGCAGCGTATTCATGCTGCCTTTGCCACTGTTCGGATGTAGCTTGAACGATGTGAACATGTGAGACAGAACACGCTACGGCGTGTGCACGAACGTGTCGAGGCACATGGAACCGATGGCCACCACATACCGTAACTTTGGCTCCATGGTATACTGCGTATTAGACCGCAGTCTCCATTACAATGTATGATTGAGTAAATGGTCTGCAGCATGGAAACCGTGCTTTTCTGAACATAGGTTCATTACACCTTTTTGTTCCGCATCCTCTGATCGATCAATCCCTAGAGTGTGTACAAGGCAGAAAAAAATGTACTGCAAGAGACGAAATAGTTCTGATAATGGAAGAGGCATGTGTAACACTATTATATAGGGAATTGAGCATATAGTATAATGTTATGCCTTTCACAGGATTTGACCATGTGGTAATCAGACTATCAGTTCCTTTTTCCAAGAGTTTTCTAGCTGTTAGAATGAAACGCAGTAAAAATGGGTTAATACTGAATCTAGAATCTTTTTGCATCAAGTTCATTAAGTGCTTTGTCTAGCAGATTTACGGTCGTCATCCTATCTAGGTAAAGGAATGGTTAAGTTTCAGAAAAGCAAGAAAAATACAGTGGTCTACCGTCCTGCTGTTGCCCTATATAACTTCACAAATAAATATAACATTGAGGATATGGTTCTGAGAAAGACACAGAAACTCTTTAGCTACTACATCCATATACATACATCTACATCTACATTTATACTCTGCAAGCCACCCAACGGTGTGTGGCGGAGGGCACTTTACGTGCCACTGTCACTACCTCCCTTTTCTGTTCCAGTCGCATATGGTTCGCGGGAAGAACGACTGTCTGAAAGCCTCCGTGCGCGCTCGAATCTCTCTAATTTTACATTCGTGATCTCCTCGGGAGGTATAAGTAGGCGGAAGCAATATATTCGATACCTCATCCAGAAACGCACCCTCTCGAAACCTGGCGAGCAAGCTACACCGCGATGCAGAGCGCCTCTCTTGCAGAGTCTGCCACTTGAGTTTGCTAAACATCTCCGTAACGCTAACACGGTTACCAAATAACCCTGTGGCGAAACGCGCCGCTCTTCTTTGGATCTTCTCTATCTCCTCCATCAACGCGATCTGGTACGGATCCCACACTGATGAGCAATACTCAAGTATAGGTCGAACGAGTGTTTTGTAAGCCACATACTTATATTGCTTCGATCTACAAAGGTCACAAACTTTTAATCATTACTATTTGCTAAAAAAAAAATTAAAAATGTTGGCTGGCGGAGGGCGACACATGTATTTTTTTATAACCAACAAATTAAATAGTTAAATATTCTAATAGCATAATACACACATTTAAATTTATTAAGACACTTTGTTTATATCTTTGTCAAAAGCCAAATGTAAGAAGGGTGTGATCACTCCATATTGTTATTCAATATTTATTTGCAACCCTACTTCAGTGTTATTCAGCCACATAAGCAATTTTGTTTTCACAATACTTTGTAATGCATAACACTTTGTATTTCATGTCTGTATTTTACTCAAAACTTATTTACTCACTTTCACTTTTAAAAATTAGCCACAACAGTTGTTTTCAGACATTTATTCAAAGGTCAAAATTAGTTCTTGTAGATACTGAATAAATCACTTCAAATGTTCTTATAACAGCTTTACTCAGAATAATCAGACACTAGGAAAGACGCTATATAGGTGAATCATTAGTAATAAAGGACAGGGTGCTCCAAATATTATGTTTTAACACATTAATTAATCAAAAAATGTTAATTTCTATGGTTCACGCTTCTACAATTCTAATCATACTGTTCTTAACTCATTGGCTGAAGCCATTGAGTGAGGCGGTATACAGGGTGGCAGCCAGTCAAAGAATATTTTAGGGATCTGGTTTAAAAATTTTTATTTCAAAGGAACCAATCAAATCTTTACAAGTTTTCTTCCAGGGCAACTTCCGCTGTGCCTAGGTGACACAAGTTCCCTGCCTTTCATAACCAAAGCTGCTGACAAGAGACGCCTTGAGCTCTTTGCTGAAACCAATAGCCACTGGTTTCAGCCAATGGCGTGCGTGGGGTACAGGTCACGTGTGTGGACTCTGGAGGGCTCTACAGTGCAGAACACAGTAGCTTCTCTCTTCTGTGATCCAGACCTCGAGCAGAACAGACATCTTTCTCGTACGGCAGGGTCTCTGGCTCTGCATTCCGTGACTGGCCATTAACACAAGGTAACAAAAATCGCCTCCTCTACCATTGGCCACTTATTTTGTTGTTCGTCCTCCTAGACTGCCCTACACGTGGTAACTTCCTCCCTAGGAGCGCCACTTGTATACCGTATGTATTCTCCTTATTTTCATCTACTTTTTTGTAACATTATTTAACGGCACTCCTGGATGCCCACTTACAAGTCCTGACCACTCGATCTCTTGTACATCGTCGTCCGTAGCCATTAGTAATGGTGGCTACACTGACCATGATACGGCGTACAAGTTTCTTATAGTAAGGGCTAATTAATTTTTCTTTGCGTCGTTTTAACACACATTACCCAACCCAACAACTTGTACCGAAGCTGTAATAACACAGGAGTCGTCATCCGAGACAACTACGCAACAACTTCCAGCAAGGCATCGCCTGCTCCGTCCGAGGGTTGCCTCTTCCACTGCCGCCTACAGACTGCGTCCTCTCGTTCCCGCTGGCGCTACAGGTGGTGCGACAAAACCCAAGCTAGTAGTACAGTACAAAAGCACTCCATCTTTTACATAACACCCAACCTACACATCGTCCCTAAACGTGTGTTAGTTTACACAAATGACAACTTGCACAAACATATAAAATTACACACACAAACATTTTCATTTTATTACTCCATGACAAAATAGTATTTAATAAATTAAACATTTCACATTTTTCTTTACACAAGTTTCAAATATTCATTTGAAAAGCACTCTAACATCACATATATCATACCAAATAGCCTTTGCATATCACAGTTATATTACGACAATTTTAGATGCAAAAAAAGGTATAAATTCAGATGAATGAATGGATAATGTTATAGCATACCTGCAGGAGTTCCACGTGGTTCCGTCATGGGCCCTGTGTTGTACTCTGTACACGTGTCAAAGCTGCCGGTAACTCCTCGTGCCTCTGCAGCTGTACACACCGACGACACTGTCTCCTACACCATGATCAGACGACTGCATGTGGTCCACCAGTGGCTGCAGGGAGCTTGTACAATCCTTGAAGCATGCACGGCTCGATGGTGAATAGGATTTAACGGCGCCAAAATTCAAAGATTGATACTCACAAAACGCCGCAAATCAGAGGTAGAACCAGTCCAGTTTTTCGGTACCCCAGTATGACGTACATCCACTGCAAGATACTTGGGGGGTCTTATTGCACAGTAAACTAACTTGACAGTGGCTGATCAGCGACGTCAACACCAGGACACTGTAGTGGTTAGGAGCCCTCTACTCACTACTCAACCAGAACTCTGTGTAGTCCACTCCAAATTTGCAGGCTCCTCATACGTCCAGTGATGGACTGTGCATCAGCCAAATGGGGAAATGAGGCTCTGACTCATATCAAGATACTTCATATTACGCAAAACAAAGCACTCATACGGATTTTCCACGCTCCCGCTTACTTTGCGGCCAAATATCTGAACCAAGCCGCAGGAGAGCAGGACGTTATGCACCTGATTAAGATGCCTGCTACGAACCTGTACGAGAAGACTCGCAGGTCTGGTAACTGATTCACTCAGCAACTCCAGAGAAGACACGACGATCAAAACTTTTTTTTTTGTATTATGATTTTAGGGCTCAAAACACCTAGGGTCATATGCGCCCCAGCTTAGTGAAGAGCAAAACTAGGTACTTAAATCAGCAGTAATGGGAGCAAAACACAAGAAGAAGGGAAACTAAAAACGGAAGGAAATCTTATAAAAGTCCTATTGAAGAGGTGTTGTTTTCCCCGTAAAGAGCTTTAAATAACCGATGTCATCTCACTAACACCTATAAACTAACGGACGCGATCGGCTGAGCGCGCGTCAGCCGCTAAAAGGCAATATATATTACGCGATAGCTGTAAGCGGGCGCGTATCGAATTAAAATAGGGGCACTGAAGACAAAGGTGTCTCGTCGTCCACGACTGAGAACAGTGGGGACAAAACCGCGGGAGGATCGGTACTTAAAAGGTGTCGATGGCTAAAACGACAGTGCCCAGTCCGGAGTCTAGTTAAAACTACCTCCTCCCGACGACGAGGCCGGGAGTAAGAGGTCCAAGCGCTGAGAAGAGGTTTAATATCCCGTAATTTATTTTACTGAAGTGCAGACCAATGTGTGTGCCATAAAAGAACAACACGGCGACGGAAAACGCTCTGTAGATCGTCAAAGGGAACCATGCGAACAGTGGGCCGAGGAAGACAGACAGCAGTCGCTATATTGGCTGCCTCGTTTCTGTGTATACCACCATGCCCTGGGATCCAGAGGAATGCCACAGAAATGCCCCCCAGGTGGAGCATGTGGAGGCAGTCCTGAATCCGGTTGACAAAGGGCGGATGCGATAAAGAGCTTGGAGGTTGAGAAGAGAGCAGAGCGAATCTCAGCATATAATATACTGCATCCACTGATGGAGACGGATTTATTGGACAGCCTTGAGAACAGCGTAAAGTTCTACAATAAAAAACCGATCACTGGTCGGGAAGGCGAAACCTAATAGGGGTGTCGTCAGTAATATTGGCACTCCCACTACCAAAGGTGGTCTTGGAGCCGTCAGTGTAAATAAATGTGGCATCCTCCATTTGTGTGCATAGAGCACCAAATGACAGACGACAAATTATGTATGTGCATATTATTATCTGTAACTGAGAAAATGCTTTTTGTAAACTTTTGACATTATTTTGATACTCAGAGCTTCCACTTGATCTTGTAGACTGAACGTTAAGCAGTTGCCTTTTGGATATCTGATGTGCTATCACACTGGCTTCGGACCTAAAATTTTGGTCACTTGGAACTGTTTGCAGATTGCAGTCTAATTATCTGCAGTCTCTATCTACCTGGAAAAGGGGACATCTGAGAACGACATGATCACCATAACCTTCCTCTCCACATTCACAGATTCGTGTGTTACCACATCCGACATGGTGCAGATGTTTGGGATATGGACAGTGCCCTCGACCTCGTGCACCATACCTCGTCGTTCAGTTTGAATCTGTTCCTGGTGCTTAACAAATTGCGTTAAACACTCCTTGTAGTTCGAATAAGACTGCTATTCATCTAACTTCCAGGCTCATGAATGTCTTTCATCAGTAATATGCATTCCTCTGATCTCATACACAAGATCATATTGCTCACACCCTCACCAAAACAGCACTGCCCTGTAACATACCACGATACCCATCAGACATATCCCGATTATCACCAACAAACCCTCTACAGGTGTAGTGCGAAAGGCACAGTGAGCTGCAGAAGTATGCTCCACTGGATTCGTAGCAGTATGGTTTTGTTGCTCCCTAGTCTAAGACAATATGTCAATACGATGAAGTCCATAATGGTGTCGAAGTTAGCTTCGTGTTATAACCACACCACATGAAATGGTAATTTATAGTCAGCACAGGCAATATTATGCATAATTTTGGCCGCTTTCTGAGTAACAGAGCTGGCCGGTGTTGCCAAGCGGTTCTAGGCGCTTCAGTTTGGAACCGCGCGACCGCTACGGTCGCAGGTTCGAATCCTCCCTCTGGCATGGATGTGTGTGATGTCCTTAGGTTAGTTAGGTTTAAGTAGTCCTAAGTTCTAGGGGACTGATGACCTCAGATGTTGAGTCCCATAGTGCTCAGAGCCATTTTTTTAGTAACAGATTTTTAGTGTTCTTGACAGTTTCTTTCCTCGACTTGAAGAAACCGTAAATATCTACTAGCAGTGCTGTATTTTGCAGGTATACCGTCAAGCCTCAGGGAAGGATTTCTACTAAGAGAAAGCCTTCCCTTCAGAAGTATGTATGTGGTTTTATGAACAACTATAGTTAATTTGTTGCTCTTCCACCGACGCTGCATCTGAGCAAGCACATCGCTCGCCACTATCCCGACAAGTGAGAAGTCAGCTACCACAGATCATTTATCCATTTTAAGGCACAAGATGAATGAAGATTTTGCTGATCAAATACGAGCTGTGTCAGGTGGCACATATGCGTAAGGGTGGTATACCACACGCAATGACGTGTTAATTGAGGTAGCTACAGCCAGAACAACTGACGTCTTCATACGTGGAATAAATCTGCAGATATGCAATGAAGTAAAGGTGGCCTCACCTACTTCACTACATGAGGCAGTAAGACTGGCACTTTTTTGCAAGGTCGAAAAGCAAAAAGGTGTGCATCGTTTTTGTAAATGACACGAATTCCAAACGCTGAAATGCAAGCACTGCCTGCCCAAAAGATCAGAGACAGAATCTTCATTAGCTGAATTCTCCACGTGATAACAGACAAAATGTGAGTACATGTTGGGGAAATAGTAAGGGATCACGCCCCACCACCCATCCTCCACGTAAGGTGGGCAATGTATCCAGCCCAAGACAGAAGTGAAATAAGGTGGCTAACATAATTTTAGAGGCCAATATCAGAGGAAGAGCTGCCAAAGTGTCAGTAGATGCAGGGGCTCAAATTAGAGCATTATTTGTTTCTCTTAATGATAAGAGTGCACTTAAATCGTTGTGCTGTAACATTAGTGAATTAAGAGAAGTAATACTGCCCACAGGTATATGTTTTGTAAAGCTGCAGAAGCATGGTAAGAATTATGGTTTTGTTAGGCAAGTTGGGAGAAGACGCAGAAGGGATTTGATTGCCATTCTAAAAGGGATTTCCAACACCGGTACTGGGTGGTGGTAGATTTAGGGACGCATATTGTTCCATTTGGCGAGGAAACTATTTCGGTGGAACTCACAACCCTCAATCTCTAGGAATTTGTGGAATGAGGCCTCTTCCACAACCTCCAACAGAACCACATACATGGGCATTTGAAACTTGCACAACTGGTAACGGTCAGCGGTGGCACAGGACAAACTTCACAATCCAAATGCTGTCTATATTGGACTTTGTCGTTGTACACTCGGTATAAATAACGTTCTCTACAGGTCGTTGATTCATGTGAGAAGACGTGTATATAAAATAGAAACACTGGTAAAGAAGTTTTGTGCTCCAGTATTTATTGATGATTTTCGGTAAGGAGATACAGAGATTAACCGTGGAACAATACTTGCTAGTGCTCAGGAAGTTGTAGAGGAAGAATTTCAGTCTGAAAATAAGTTAAAGTGTAAGAGCAAGAAGCAGCTAACAGAAGGAGAAATTTCACAGTAACGACATTACTTAAAAATCAGGCCTATGAGAAGTTACCACATTTGCCAGTGTCAGTGAAATCTTTTGTACTCGGTATTAAAGGAATATGCTTGGTTGTTCGAGGAACAGCAGTATATGTCAGTCACGGACGTTGTACAACACGAAATTCAAACTCAAGACATTAGGCCAATTGCTTAGAAACTGGACAGGGTCGGAACTGGACAGATTCCTATTTTATCTACAATCCATTGTTCAGGATGTTACACAACAACCACTGGCTGCAGGGATAGATCAATCCTCAGCAAACCCCTGCTTGGTCCCTTTCGTTGTGGTACCCAAAAAAGCAATCAGTAGAGAGAAAGCCTATTGCCTATGCGATAACGTACAAGCAGTAAACAAAGTAACTACCACTGATACCTACCCTCTTCCCCATATCGACGAAACATTGGAGAGATTGGGAAACTGTAGGTATTTTACTACCTTTTACATGTATTCTAGTTACCACCAAATTCCGATTGTACCAGGTTACCTAAAAAACCGCATTTGTGGTTCCATGACGGTTGTATGAGTTTTTACACATGCCGTTCAGCCTTTGGGATGCGCCTGTCACTTTCCAAAGATTTGCTGACTTGTTACTAAGATGATTGAAGCCTACAACGTCTTTAGTGTATTTGGATGATATCGTATTTTCAAGCAGTACTGAGGAACATTTGGTGAGATTGAGGTACGTTTTACCAAGGTTACAGCATACACATTTGAATTTAAAGTTGTTTTTTCTGCACAGTCAAAGGTTAAGTACCTGTGACATATTATCAGTTCAGGTGAGGTTAAGACAGATCCACAGCTAACCAAAGCAGTTGAGACTCTTCCAGGTCCACTAACGTTAAGGAGATGCAACTTTTCTTGGTCTCACTAATTATTATCGTCTTTGGTAAGGGATTATGCTATGACAGCCAAACGATTAACTAAGTTCTTAAAGAAAGATGCAGTGCTTGAGAGGACAGAAGGATTTGAATTGGCTATTTGGAAACCTAAACATGATTCGACAGGTTCACATTATAAATATACTGATTCTGAAAAGCCTTTTATCCTTTGAACAGACACCTCGAATATGCTACCAGTGTTGTTCTTTATCAGGAATAAGTGCTAGCACTTAAATTCGGACTCAATTATTTCGGATGTTATTTCTACAGAAGAAAATTCACTGTGGTCTCTGATTATACTGCTCTTTTGTAGAGGCTCATTTTAAAAGACCCCAGTAGTCATTTGACTCGTTGGGCATTAAAACTATCAAAATAGAATTATGACATATGCCACAAACCAGGCTGTTCCCACCTGAATGCTGATGCACTGAGCCATAAGGTCAAAATGATTCAGATTGACAATGTTTTAATAGAAGCATTTAGAGATGTACAATGTCACTGGTACAATTCTCTTCTACATTTTATCACTGTTGATTATATTCTATGCCACATAAATCCCCAGAGCAACAGAGTCATAATTGGAGAAAGAGTTGCAAGCATGTATAATAGCTCAGAATCATGACACTTCACAGGCATGTCATAAAGGACAAAAAGCCATGAATGCCAGAATAGACACACTGCATTGATAGGAAGACAGACAGACTGATATTTAGAAGTACATACAAAACGACTTTGCCTTGTGGTCAGAGGTCAGTCCCACCATGAACTTAAATTGCATTGCAAACACTTCTAGACGCTACAAACCCGTTTCAGAATGTTGCCTTAGACATTGTCACACCGTTCCCACTGACCACACGAAATAATAAATATATCCTAACTATCACTGATCTTTTCCTAGATATCTAATTCTAGAACAAGTTGCAGATATGACTACAGGAACAGCAACAAGTGCCTTTGTCAATAGTTAAGTTTTATCATTCGGAAGTCCTGATGATATTTTGACTGAACAGAGGACTAATTTCATGTACACAGTGGTTTTACAAGTGTACAAATTACTATGAACCAAAAAAATAGAGAAACTCCTTTTCATTCAAAAGCTAATAGCCACATCCAATGTATTCATCAGTTTGGATTTTGTCTTACTACATAAGCCACTCAGCGACTGGGACAGGTAGGTCGTCTATGTAACTTCCGTATAAAATTGTCATATACATGAATCAACTAGGTATACATCCTATGAGGAAGTATATGGACGGCATATGAGCTCCCCATTTGAACATGGTGAACTCCCATCTGCCGTGGATCTGACAGAAGTTGCCACCTCAAGGCTATCTGGAAACAGATAAAGCAAAATTAATATAAGCTACCCAGAAACAAGATGAACGAAGGAACAAAGGGGCTGTGCTTCCTCAGTGTAAACCTGAGGACCTTCTTTTGATTCGTAACCCCATGATTAAGAAATGGAAGACTAAGAAATTCATGCCTCGATATGAAACCCCTTATTCTATCACACGAGTGACTTCTGTTAATGCAGATATTAATTGTCTGACCATACAGTGGAAGTACATTCTGACTGGTTACAGCTGTACCATGGTTAAGCTCTGCCATCCTCTGCAGTGTCAATTAGTCCAGCTCAAAATAATTTATGACAGGGTACATATACTATATTCAGAAATGCAGGAAAAAAGCACAAGTTGCTGTCAACATATCCTCAGTATGACTTGAGAAATAAGCACTCTTATGCCTTGAGGTCATGGGATTGAGGTATTGTTTGTTTGAACGAGATTCATTCTGTGTGGGAGTGATTTCACTATGGGTAGAAATGTATTTTATTAATGTGGTTGTGAGTAATAGTCCTGTCGTTCAGTCAGTCATTTTGCCTGTCTAGTGGAAACGAATTGTGGTGGACTGTAGAACCAGTCTCCAGTTGAGGCTTGTTTGTCGTCTTTCGTTTGCAGTTTTTTTATGCAAGAAGCTGCAAGAATCGCTTTCTAAAATAGGAGTGTGCCTTGCTGTATTATAAGTTACTGTATATTAACAGAAAAGTAACGAGAGCAGTGATAATGTAAATGATTAAAGTGTGACTAGAAGTAATTGCTTATATAGTGGACAAGAGTTTAGAGAGATCAATTGTTTTATAATAATAATGTAGCAGTGAAAGAGAATGTGAGGGGTTACTATTTAGCATCATCAGGAGGTTACTATGTTACTCAGTAAAGCTTTAGACGTTCCTTCAAGTGAGAAACGCACTGTGGTGATACATGAAATAACTGTTAGTTTTTCGTTATGTGCACTAAAGATTTTACATAATGTGAAATGAACTCTTTACAAATGCATTTACACTATTGCAAACAAGGTTTAATCGGTACTACCTTGTTATAAGATGAGAATTACAGTTTTGAGGTAGAAGAATGTTTTACTTAACCAGCTCATAAGCAGCGCTGAAGTGAAATAGATAACTGGAGATGTTAAGTAACAAAGTGCCTTTCCAGTAGCTGCTATTAATCGAATGGTTTCTTTACAGCAATACTTATTTTTCTTTTGCCGAGTTTCGTCTGAAAAACACATACACCAAATTTTCACTAATTATCAGATGTCCATCCCCATGAACCATGGACCTTGCAGTTGGTGGGGAAGCTTGCGTGCCTCAGCAATACAGGTGGTCATACCGTAGGTGCAACCACAAAGGAGGGCTATCTGTTGAGAGGCCAGACAAACGTGTGGTTCCTGAAGAGGGGCAGCAGCCTTTTCAGTAGTTGCAGGGGCAACAGTCTGGATGATTGACTGACCTGGCCTTGCAACATTAACCAAAACGGCCTTGCTATGCTGGTACTGCAAACGGCTGAAAGCAAGGGGAAACTAGGGCCATAATTTTTCCCGAGGGCATGCAGCTTCACTGTATGGATAAATGATGATGGCGTCCTCTTGGGTAAAATATTCCGGAGGTAAAATAGTCCCCCATTCGGATCTCTGGGCGGGGACTACTCAAAAGGACGTCGTTATCAGGAAAAAGAAAACTGGCGTTCTACGGATCAGAGCGTGGAATGTCAGATCCCTTAACCGCGCAGGTAGATTAGAAAATTTGAAAAGGGAAATGGATAGGTTAAAGTTAGATATAGTGGGAATTAGTGACGTTCAGTGGCAGGAGGAACAAGACTTTTGGTCAGGTGAATACAGGGATATAAATACAAAATCAATTAGGGGTAATGCAGGAGTAGGTTTAATAATGAATAAAAAAATAGG
This sequence comes from Schistocerca americana, assembly GCF_021461395.2. Taxonomy (NCBI): domain Eukaryota; kingdom Metazoa; phylum Arthropoda; class Insecta; order Orthoptera; family Acrididae; genus Schistocerca; species Schistocerca americana. The sequence continues at coordinate 28,662,475 of NC_060129.1, read as the reverse complement.
AGTGCGGGTAAGCTACTACAAACAGCATAGTGAACGCATTATTGTGGCCAAGATAGACACGAAGCCAACACCTACTACAGTAGTACAAGTTTATATGCCAACTAGCTCTGCAGATGATGAAGAAATTGAAGAAATGTATGATGAGATAAAAGAAATTATTCAGGCAGAGAAAGGAGACGAAAATTTAATAGTCATGGGAGACTGGAATTCGAGAGTAGAAAAAGGGAGAGAAGGAAACATAGTAGGTGAATATGGATTGGGGCTAAGAAATGAAAGAGGAAGCGGCCTGGTGGAGTTTTGCACAGAGCATAAGTTAATCATAGCTAACACTTGGTTCAATAATCATGAAAGAAGGTTGTATACATGGAAGAATTCTGGAGATACTAGAAGGTATCAGATAGATTATATTATGGTAAGACAGAGATTTAGGAACCAGGTTTTAAATTGTAAGACATTTCCAGGGGCAGATGTGGACTCTGACCACAATCTATTGGTTATGAACTGTAGATTAAAACTGAAGAAACTGCAAAAGGGTGGGAATTTAAGGAGGTGGAACCTGGATAAACTGACTAAACCAGAGGTTGTACAGAGTTTCAGGGAGAGCATAAGGGAACAATTGACAGGAATGGGGGAAAGAAGTACAGTAGAAGAAGAATGTGTAGCTCTGAGGGATGAAGTAGTGAAGGCAGCAGAGGATCAAGTAGGTAAAAAGACGAGGGCTGGTAGAAATCCTTGGGTAACAGAAGAAATATTGAACTTAATGGATGAAAGGAGAATATATAAAAATGCAGTAAATGAAGCAGGCAAAAAGGAATACAGATGTCTCAAAAATGAACTCGACAGGAACTGCAAAATGGCTAACCATGGATGGCTAGAAAACAAATGTAAGGATGTAGAGGCTTATCTCTCTAGGGGTAAGATAGATCCTGCCTACAGGAAAATTAAAGAGACCTTTGGAGAAAAGAGAACAACTTGTATGAATATCATTAGCTCAAATGGAAAATCAGTTCTAAGCAAAGAAGGGAAAGCAAAAAGGTGGAAGGAGTATATAGAGGGTCTATACAATATTAGGGAAATGGAAGAGGATGTAGATGAAGATGAAATGGGAGATACGATACTGGGTGAAGAGTTTGACAGAGCACTGAAAGACCTGAGTCGAAACAAGGCCCCGGGAGTAGACAACATTCCAGTAGAACTACTGATGGCCCTGGGAGAGCCAATCCTGACAAAACTCTACCATCTGGTGAGCAAGATGTATGAGACAGGCGAAATACCCTCAGACTTCAAGAAGAATATAATAATTCCAATCCCAAAGAAAGCAGGTGTTGACAGATGAGAAAATTACCGAACTATCAGTTTAATAAGTCACAGGTGCAAAATACTAACGCGAATTCTTTACAGACGAATGAAAAACTGGTAGAAGCCGACCTCGGGGCAGATCAGTTTGGATTCCGTAGAAATATTGGAACACGTGAGGCAATACTGACCTTACGACTTTTGTTAGAAGAAAGATTAAGGAAAGGCAAACCTACGTTTCTAGCATTTGTAGACTTAGAGAACGCTTTTGACAATGTTGACTGGAATACTCTCTTTCAAATTCTAAAGGTGTTAGGGGTAAAATACAGGGATCGAAAGGCTATTTGCACTTTGTACAGAAACCAGATGGTAGTTATAAGAGTCGAGGGACATGAAAGGGAAACTGTTGTTGGGAAGGGATTAAGACAGGGTTGTAGCCTCTCCCCAATGTTATTCTATCTGTATATTGAGCAAGCAGTAAAGGAAACAAAAGAAAAATTCGGAGTAGGTATTAAAATCCATGGAGAAGAAATAAAAACTTTGAGGTTCGCCGATGACATTGTAATTCTATCAGAGACAGCAAAGGACTTGGAAGAGCTGTTGAACGGAATGGACAGTGTCTTGAAAGGAGGATATAAGATGAACATCAACGAAAGCAAAACAAAGATAATGGAATGTGGTCGAATTAAGTCAGGTGATGCGTAGGGAATTAGATTAGGTAATGAGACATTTAAAGTAGTAAAGGAGTTTTGCTATTTGGGGAGCAAAATAACTGATGATGGTCGAAGTAGAGAAGATATAAAATGTAGACTGGGAATGTCAAGGAAAGCGTTTCTGAAGAAGAGAAATTTGTTAACATCGAGTATAGATTTAAGTGTCAGGAAGTCGTTCCTGAAAGTATTTCTATGGAGTGTAGCCATGTATGAAAGTGAAACATGGACGATAAATAGTTTTGACAAGAAGAGAATAGAAGCTTTCGAAATGTGGTGCTACAGAAGAATGCTGAAGATTAGATGGGTAGAATCGGGGAGAAGAGGAGTATGTGGCACAACTTGACAAAAAGGAGAGACCGGTTAGTAGGACATGTTCTGAGGCATCAAGGGATCACAAATTTAGCATTGGAGGGCAGCTTGGAGGGTAAAAATCGTAGAGGGAGACCAAGAGATGAATACACTAAGCAGATTCAGAAGGATGTGGGTGTCAGTAAGTCCTGGGAGATGAAGAAGCTTGCACAGGATAGGGTAGCATGGAGAGCTGCATCAAACCAGTCTCAGGACTGAAGACAACAACAACAACAATCAGATGTCATGCTACTCCCACTTCACTATCAACATTTCTTTTACAATTCATAGTTCTCTTGTCCACAATAGGCAAGCAAACTTGTTAATCAAATACATAAAGAGACAAGAGGTAAGTGCATTCATTTATATAACAGCTAAGATCCAAATTTGTAACAACCAGAGGACCTCTATATCAAGTGTTTGGAGTTAACACTCAAGAGTAATTCATGCAATGAGTAACCTACACAGATCATGTACTTGACACACTCGCCTAAAATCTGCGAACCACAGATATTTGAAATTACCCAAGACTCTCGTAGTAAACACTAGTGGGAAGTTATAACGTATAAAACAATGTTATCTGGGAGTTGTGTTAGCCTTTTATAAACAAAGAATAACTCACACTGCGACATTTTACTAGTAGTCAGGCCAACACATGCATATAGTGTAGCATACGTTACTGTTTGGTTGCACCTTTGCACGTCAGATGATCTATATTCTTTGTATGTAAATAATAACAAAACAAAAATAAGTCCTGGTCTTCGTAATTCGTGGTGGAATGTATCGTACTTCATGAGGATTGATCTGATCTGATGAAACAATCGATTTATGGTTACGAATTTTGCCATATGCCATAATAGGAAATGTATAATGCCTTTAAAAACTACACTTTCTTCGATTCTCCACCTAATTCACAATAGATTTCAGATGTGAAATCCTGAACATCACAGGTAAGGCCATTGTCAGAAGATACCACTACATGTCGAGCCCATAGATCCAACATGACAAAAATATGGGGTATCAATGGTAGATCAGGAGAACGGAAGTATAGATAAGTTGAATTATATACTACTTCTGTATCACAAATGACTTAACTTCATTACTGAACAATGATACTTGAAAAGCATTAAAGACACAGAAGGCATCAAATGTAGTTTCCCAGCAATGGTTTGTGAAACGTAATGTTTAATTATGCCCAGTTCTATATTAAGTTAAGAGACAATCAATTTTCAAACAACAGTAGCACCTTCACTGTCGTATGGATGAATAAGAATTACTTACAGTTCTGCAAAGAAGGGTAGATGCATTGATTATTGTAATTACACGGTGATGGGCTAACTGCTCTTGTCTCTGCGACAGTTAGTCTGAAAGCATGCCATTCGTAAATGTTCATTTGCATTTCACTTTAAATATTTCCATGAGTACTTCTTTTTATACTTTGTGTTACTTTTCCTGTATTTTGTTTACTGTATTTCGTGTGAGACAGAAATTATGTGATGATAGTCACTCTCCCCTGAGACTAGCGAAAACCAGTAACCTAGTTTGTTGTACTAGTATGTGATACATCACCTTCCTTTAAGCTTCAACACAGTATTTCATTTGAAATACTATGATCAGTCAGTGTGCATCATTCTTATACAATAATTATTTTATTTCTTTCTTTTATGGGTAATCCAGTGATTGTGATTTAATATCCTCCTATGAAAACTTACTTATAACGTGCACTACAGTGACACATGTTATGTCTCCATCCACTTTTGGTATCATGAACTACACTACTTGTACTCTGGCCAAGTAATATAGTACTATTTCTTAATTGCAGTTGCACTTCTACTGCATCTACCACTATTCAAATGTGTAGGTGTAATTAGAACGAGTTTTTCCCACAAGACCTGGTGATAGTTACCTGTATTACAAATGGTTAATGTCCAAGCGGAAATAATTTTGCTACAATCCCACAGATATGAATGAATATACCTAATGGATCCATGGTTGTACCATTTTTCCGTTAGACAATCCTATGGTTCTGGCACGTGATAATGAAGATTATGCTAGCCTCTTTTAACCTGTCTATCTGCTAAAAATGCATGTAGAGTCATTGGTTCTCATTCTCAATAAACAAGGAGGAATAGGGACAACTTCTCAATGACATGGTTTCCTACACTATTGCTAATTCGCAACGAACAGTCATCCCGTACTGCTAGAGAAATTCTGTAGTCACATATCATTGTAGTTAGTTTCTTAACCCTTCCATGTTATCCCTGTCCCTACTACCATGTCCCTGAATCTGTTCTGTTCTTCTTTTTCTGCTAAGAAGGGACAAGTCTGAGCTCATCTTGACCATGTCACCCTCATAGTACCAGTTCTGTTTCACTATTCCAGCCAATACTGCAGAGTTATCACTGCTGCCCTGTTGCAGTGTCCGCTGTGGCTCTTCTCCAGAGGCTTACTGCATGGTATTTGCCGTCTCTCAATTGGTTAGTTAAGCAAGGAGCCAGTGTTATTTTCTAAAGGAATGATTCAGCACATCAGTTGTCAAACAGTAAGTGTTTGAGCAGTGACAGGAATACCGCTAAGCACTTCATCTTGGCCCCCCATAAGTCTACCTATGATTTATTCACATCATCTTGGCTCATCTATCTTGGCAATGGAAATATCGTCACTCCATTCATGTGTGTTTCATAAATTAGATGTATTCCCTGTTAATTATGGATTTACAACTCCATAAGAGAACTATCTGGAACCTAGATCATTCTTTTAAGGTATTCATATTGTATGTGTCAATTGGACAAAGGTGATTCCAACAAGTTTAGAACTGCTTCCAGTGTGCATCCTAATCTGAAAGATAATAGTACTGCTATCTCTTACTCTGTCTTTATTTACAACCACTTACATTTAACATGAGAATGTAAGATCATTAAACAATGATATAGAGTGAAAAATGTGATATGCCTTGTTCAATGTACAGGGCTCCTGTTTATTCCATATCATGAACCACTCAACAATTTGCGTGTGAAAGGAACCAATGGGCCTCGCTAGATAGGCAGTTAGTGCCTTTCAACATCTACCCCACGCAAATGAGACAGAAGGATGTTGCTTGGGCTTCTGGTTCCTCCCGGGGCGTCCTCCTAACACGGTGCAATTAGCGATCACAGAGACACTGGTCTGGTCATACCACTTACTTCTGATTCGTCTCTGTAATATGGTCTGTTCTACCATCATTCAGCTTGCTGTCACACAAAAAATACGTGCCCCACTTGCACACTGAGCACTACAGTACCTCAATTAGGGTTATAGTGGCTCCACTCACACACAACACAAACACCTATGAAACACAATTTTCACTCTTAGGCACTTAAAGTGTATTCCCTGAGTGGGTAACTATCTCTAATTCCTACACTACCATGTTATTTTGACTCATAATGTTTCACCTACCACTGACACAGCCTTGAATACTACGTGTACACAGGCAGTAATGTTCCATGTTGTTTCCAGTTTGAACACTGATCTGCTCTTGAGTATCTATTCGTTTAGTACCATTTTATAATAATACTGGAGTTTCCATTTGATGCTTATGAACACTTGTCCTGCATTACTCGTCACCATTGAGCAAAATAGGACCTCAGACATTATTTACATCCTTCATTGAATAAAATGTGGCATTCAGCAGTACATAATCACATTTATCAAGCAGTTCCTGGCTGATGCACCTGACACCACACCAATTTCAGCCTCGCTCACTCGTTCAAGAAGATATATGAGTAATGAAGTTTTTTCCCAATGTGGCCGCCACCAATGTTATCAATTACACTAATACTCTAATTAAATACTCACCAACCCACAATTTTGTCGCTCCTGTAATGTGTTTTACGTGCCACTTAGGCTCTGCTAATTTGATGACGTGGATGCAAACTCATCTGATGACCACCATTCCGTTTGTGGAAAGATTTAGAATGCTTCATGCAATCTGTTCAACTGCTCTATGCTTCCCCATGTGTCACTAACCAAAAGAGCAGTGTATCTGGATATGTACACATTACTGATACAGGTTACTTTTGTGACCTTTTTATTTCCACTGATATGTACCACATTATGCATTCACATGTAGTACACTATATATAACTATACAGTTGGATGCATCCCAGTGCCTTACACATCTACAAAGTTAATGTACCACTTGCCAGCACTGTGTCACTAAGAAAAACTTTAAATGCTTTGTCTCTTTTAACTCATTTACTCACCTCACATATCTATAGGCGTTTCTGCTCATTTCACATTCCTTTACCACCTTCAGCTTTGACATACTTTTGTAGCATCGGAATAAAATTTTATGGTTTCATGACACAAATCTGGTATGGTAGCAGCACACTCACTTCGATTCCTACCACTCGTAAGTACATCACACCTTCATAGGCTGATGAGACGATGAAAAACGTCTGATTCATCTATCAACAACCTCCTGCCCTTCCTTCTTCTTCTTCCCTTTATGATTGAATGTCAGTTGCAGTAATTCTAGTGCATGTCACCTCTTTTCCTGTTAATGTATTTCTGTTTTTCACTTCATACTGTCATGTTCTGCCATCTGTTTTTATCACCTAATTTAATTAGGACTATTGTGAACACCTGTTTTCAGTTCATTACATAAGCTACCCTGTGTGGTGCCCAACACGCCAGTTTGCTTGAGACATCATGAGCATGGACAGTTGATCATGATTCCCTTCCTAGTTCACTTCCCATCCTTATTGCACCATCTGTTATATTTTAATACATTATAATTATAAGTATAACCAATACTCTGCACTTTAATTTCGTTACAGACAATTGAAGCTGGTTTGGCCATTTTCCTGAAAGCTGAGTCCTCTATTCTTTCCCATAGCTCACCAAGGAAGTTATCACTACTGGGTAGGTTTACTGGCTCATATTTTGACATCCTTCTCCTAAATCTAACATCTCCATATTCATGCCAGTTTACATAATGGACACTTCCAAAATGTGGTTTCATTCTCATTAGATATTCAGAAAAGTGGGGATAGAAACTCACTTTTAGTTTCCCAACAAAGTATAGAATTAGCACAACTACAATAAATCATACACATTAGCCAACTGTTGATCTACTTTTGCAATATTCCAGGCTATAACGTCTTCTGTTCGTTCTAAAAGCATGCCAAAAACAACCAGCTGTGACTTCAGTCCTCTCAAAATTCAGGCCTACTCAACATAAATCATCACTATTTTTTCGAAAGAATAATAAACTTTTAAACTTGTGCAAAGTTTCAAGACAACTAGCACCTGTGAACACGCTATAAATACTGCTGGTCAATCATCTTGAGAGAGAAGCCATCAAACCTTGGCACCCTTTTGCAATTGCCTCTACATGAGTGCTAACTCTTGCAGCATGCAAACAGAAATGACCAGACAATGTGTACCACCATCTCTGTCTTTTCACACTGATTTAATTCTCCTTCACAGACACCGTTCATCCTGTGAACAACCAATCAAAGTACCACTCCGCCATGTTATGCGAGTTTGGTTTAATGTGAGTGCAGCTGTGCTGAAAACAAATTTGGTACCCCTGATCAGACTGATGCTGATCACTGTGATAAAGCTCCCCAGCGAGCTTCGTTCTTTGCTATGCAGTATCGTGAAATCCTACTATGCTGGCATGCGCAGTTCAATCACATTGAAGACAATGTTTTGGCTACCAACTGACAAATCCATAATACAGCCACTATGCTAATACTGCAATATAAAGAACTTAAGAACGCGATCCAGCGCGATTTAATTACTATACACAGGGAACTGTGCAAACTGGCTGCTACTTTGGAAGTACCCAAAGCCTTACAGATCTTGTTGTATAACACCCACGCAACAGTTGCATGTTAACACCCTCCACACTACCATTCAGCCAAGACTGCAACAGAGACTCAGCCCTAGCTTAGTGCCAGCTGAAACCTTCCAGCAAACCGTAACTAATAATTCATTTCATGCATCAGTACACATGCAAATGATTTACTCCATGTAGGAATCAGCCTTGCTGTATTATTGCACTGTTGCTGTTGTACAACTGTCATGATCTACAGATGTGTTAAATGTGCAGGTATCCCTGCCCGTAACTTGCACCAGTTTAAATTTGAGTGTTATCACCATCTCTTTCTCTGTCGCCAGTGTAGCTGCTTATGAACGCAATGTTTGGCAAATGGACATCCTGTTTGTTTGCAAGGGTTATCCATCAGACTGTCATGTAGTTCGAGTTTCAACTGAGCATTCACACTAATTATTACAAGCGTCCTACCTTATTACCCTGCACTAGTGTCATGAATTGTGAAATTGCATTGCTTTTAGAGGAAACTACGGATTTCCCTTGCTCTTTCACTGTTGTTGCAATGAACAAATCTTTATTTACGCCCAATGGGAACAAATTACCGTATTTGGTACCACAGTCAACTATAGTAGCAGTTCTCTGCTATGACCATGCATTTACACTTCAGACTTATCGAGTTTCTCTAATGGCAGACTTTTATTCAACGTTCTTATTATGATGTATCACACCCACCATTAGGGTATCTGCTCATTTAACTTACACACACAACAGCTTTGAGCTTTTTCTGCTAATTTACCTGAAACACCTTTTGTTCTGGCACCCAACCGACAGCCTGCCTACACTACCAAAAAAAATCAGACTCGCCTTCTGCAAACCATTGACGAACACTAGCTTCAGAAAATTGCTGTTTACAATTGACAACAGCACTGCACACATCACTGAGTGGAGTAAGCTGGAATACCTACACAGAGTGGTTGCCCCAGTGTCATCTCTCTTCCAGTCACTGCAGTTGTCCTCAGAATGGTTATATGAATCATATGTAATCAAGGATATTGTGAACTATTCAGATCACCAAAACCAGTGGTGCTCGAGCAGCAGCTGTTGAGTACTTTTATACTCAGTTGATTTTAGATCCTGGCACAATTCAGTCACAGCTCTCGTTTACGACTTAGCATTAGGAGATGAGATGCTAATGTGCATTAGTTTGTTTCCACTGTATAATTTTTTCATTTTACGTATTTTGTAACATGGGAGACCATTACACTACACTTAGTTAAGGACCAAACCAACCATGTAGGATTTAACAGTCAATATCAATTAAGTACATGAAATAAGATTTAATAAAACTGTGACAGGGTTACAGTTGTCTTAATCAGATTAGTTTATTATGGATACATAATCAGTTTGTAATGTATCCCTCAACAACTTTGTAATTTTAACTTTTATACTACAAACTGCAGAGATTATAGGAAAGGTAATCAATTTTATCAATATTATTGAGCGAAACCTCCTTTTGTGTTGAAATAGCCAGCCAGCCTTTGCTGATGCACCCCTTTGATGCAGTGTTACTTTCTTTCATGATCTGCGAGGCTAGAACTTCACAACTGGTAACAACATTTGGTGGCCCAAATGCTGTCATTCCAGACCACAATACCCCATCACTGCCCACAGGCATCACCATTGCAGCACCCTAGCCACTGCCTAGCTGATGCATCTTGACAACCCTCATGCTGTCCCTGCTGGCTCAGTACATGGTCACCACACCTGTTGCCTCTGCACTAACACACCACTGTACCAGTGCATCATCTCAATTGGCTGCATATATTTTTACAACAACCAAAATTGGCCAATTCGAACTCTAAATTATTGTACTAGTATCTGTAACCTCTTAAATGCTTTTGAGTTTTCTATTCCTGTCCCCTTTTTTATTACATTCTTTGTTTCCCCTGTTAGAACGTTGCATCCCTTAGCAAGAGCCACCCATCCAAAGGAGCATTTTGAAACATTAAACTACTACTTTTGTAATTTTGAAATAATTAGCCTGATGCTATGGAGGGGGAGTGAAGTGTGCATGGTAGACTGACAGACTGAGTGGGAAACACTTCTACATCTACATCTACATGGATACTCTGCAAATCACATTTAAGTGCCTGGCAGAGGGTTCATCGATCAACCTTCACAATTCTCTATTATCCCAATCTCTTATAGCACGCAGGAAGAATGAACACCTATATCTTTCCGTACAAGCTCTGATTTCCCTTATTTTATCTTTGTGATCGTTCCTCCCTATGTAAGTCGGTGTCAACAAAATATTTTAGCATTCACAGGAGAAAGTTGGTGATTGGAATTTCGTGAGACGATTCCATCGCAACGAAAAACGCCGTTCTTTTAATGATCTCATATCCTGTATCATTTCCGTGACACTCTCTCCCATATTTCGCGATAATACAAAACGTGTTGCCTTTCTGTGAACTTTTTCGATGTACTCAGTCAGTCCTATCTGGTAAGAATGCCACACCACGCAACAGTATTCTAAAAGAGGACGGACAAGTGTAGTGTAGGCAGTCTCCTTAGTAGGTCTGTTACATTTTGTAAGTGTCCTGCCAATGAAACGCAGCCTTCGATTAGCCTTCCCCACAACATTTTCTGTGTGTTCCTTCCAATTTAAATTGTTCATAATGGTAATTCCCAGGTATTTAGTTGAATTTACGGGTTTTAGATTAGTCTGATTTATCATGCAACTGAAGTTTAACGCCTTCTTTTCAGCATTCACGTGGATGCCCTCACACTTTTAGTTATACAGGGTGTTACAAAAAGGTACGGTCAAACTTTTGTAACACCCTTTATAAGGTCAACTGCCACTTTATGCACCATTTCGATATTTCTTCTAAGTCGTTTTGCAGTTTATTTTGATCTTCTGATGACTTTATTAGTCGATAAACGACAGCGTCATCTGCAATCAGACGACGACGGCTGCTCAGATTGTCTCCCAAATAGTTTCTATAGATAAGGAACAGTAAAGGGCCTATAACACTACCTTGGGGAACGCCTGAAATCACTTCTGTTTGACTTGATGACTTTCCATCAATTACTACGAACCTGTCTGACAGGAAATCACAAATCCAGTTGCATAACTGAGACGACCCCCCATGAACCATGGACCTTGCCGTTGGTGGGGAGGCTTGCGTGCCTCAGCGATACAGATAGCCGTACCGTAGGTGCAACCACAACGGAGGGGTATCTGTTGAGAGGCCAGACAAACATGTGGTTCCTGAAGAGGGGCAGCAGCCTTTTCAGTAGTTGCAAGGGCAACAGTCTGGATGATTGACTGATCTGGCCTTGTAACAATAACCAAAACGGCCTTGCTGTGCTGGTACTGCGAACGGCTGAAAGCAAGGGGAAACTACAGCGGTAATTTTTCCCGAGGGCATGCAGCTTTACTGTATGATTACATGATGATGGCGTCCTCTTGGGTAAAATATTCCGGAGGTAAAATAGTCCCCCATTCGGATCTCCGGGCGGGGACTACTCAAGAGGATGTCGTTATCAGGAGAAAGAAAACTGGCGTTCTACGGATCGGAGCGTGGAATGTCAGATCCCTTAATCGGGCAGGTAGGTTAGAAAATTTAAAAAGGGAAATGGATAGGTTGAAGTTAGATATAGTGGGAATTAGTGAAGTTCGGTGGCAGGAGGAACAAGACTTCTGGTCAGGTGACTACAGGGTTATAAACACAAAATCAAATAGGGGTAATGCAGGAGTAGGTTTAATAATGAATAGGAAAATAGGAATGCGGGTAAGCTACTACAAACAGCATAGTGAACGCATTATTGTGGCCAAGATAGATACGAAGCCCACACCTACTACAGTAGTACAAGTTTATATGCCAACTAGCTCTGCAGATGACGAAGAAATTGAAGAAATGTATGATGAAATAAAAGAAATTATTCAGATTGTGAAGGGAGACGAAAATTTAATAGTCATGGGTGACTGGAATTCGCGTGTAGGAAAAGGGAGAGAAGGAAACATAGTAGGTGAATATGGATTGGGGGACAGAAATGAAAGAGGAAGCCGCCTGGTAGAATTTTGCACAGAGCACAACATAATCATAGCTAACACTTGGTTTAAGAATCATGAAAGAAGGTTGTATACATGGAAGAACCCTGGAGATACTAAAAGGTATCAGATAGATTATATAATGGTAAGACAGAGATTTAGGAACCAGGTTTTAAATTGTAAGACATTTCCAGGGGCAGATGTGGACTCTGACCACAATCTATTGGTTATGACCTGTAGATTAAAACTGAAGAAACTGCAAAAAGGTGGGAATTTAAGGAGATGGGACCTGGATAAACTAAAAGAACCAGAGGTTGTACAGAGATTCAGGGAGAGCATAAGGGAGCAATTGACAGGAATGGGGGAAATAAATACAGTAGAAGAAGAATGGGTAGCTTTGAGGGATGAAGTAGTGAAGGCAGCAGAGGATCAAGTAGGTAAAAAGACGAGTGCTAGTAGAAATCCTTGGGTAACACAAGAAATATTGAATTTAATTGATGAAAGGAGAAAATATAAAAATGCAGTAAGTGAAACAGGCAAAAAGGAATACAAACGTCTCAAAAATGAGATCGACAGGAAGTGCAAAATGGCTAAGCAGGGATGGCTAGAGGACAAATGTAAGGATGTAGAGGCCTATCTCACTGGGGGTAAGATAGATACCGCCTACAGGAAAATTAAAGAGACCTTTGGAGATAAGAGAACCACTTGTATGAATATCAAGAGCTCAGATGGAAACCCAGTTCTAAGCAAAGAAGGGAAAGCAGAAAGGTGGAAGGAGTATATAGAGGGTCTATACAAGGGCGATGTACTTGAGGACAATATTATGGAAATGGAAGAGGATGTAGATGAAGATGAAATGGGAGATATGATACTGCGTGAAGAGTTTGACAGAGCACTGAAAGACCTGAGTCGAAACAAGGCCCCCGGAGTAGACAATATTCCATTGGAACTACTGACGGCCTTGGGAGAGCCAGTCCTGACAAAACTCTACCATCTGGTGAGCAAGATGTATGAAACAGGCGAAATACCCTCAGACTTCAAGAAGAATATAATAATTCCAATCCCAAAGAAAGCAGGTGTTGACAGATGTGAAAATTACCGAACTATCAGCTTAATAAGTCACAGCTGCAAAATACTAATACGAATTCTTTACAGACGAATGGAAAAACTAGTAGAAGCCAACCTCGGGGAAGATCAGTTTGGATTCCGTAGAAACACTGGAACACGTGAGGCAATACTGACCTTACGACTTATCTTAGAAGAAAGATTAAGGAAAGGCAAACCTACGTTTCTAGCATTTGTAGACTTAGAGAAAGCTTTTGACAATGTTGACTGGAATACTCTCTTTCAAATTCTAAAGGTGGCAGGGGTAAAATACAGGGAGCGAAAGGCTATTTACAATTTGTACAGAAACCAGATGGCAGTTATAAGAGTCGAGGGACATGAAAGGGAAGCAGTGGTTGGGAAGGGAGTAAGACAGGGTTGTAGCCTCTCCCCGATGTTGTTCAATCTGTATATTGAGCAAGCAGTAAAGGAAACAAAAGAAAAATTTGGAGTAGGTATTAAAATTCATGGAGAAGAAGTAAAAACTTTGAGGTTCGCCGATGACATTGTAATTCTGTCAGAGGCAGCAAAGGACTTGGAAGAGCAGTTGAATGGAATGGACAGTGTCTTGAAAGGAGGATATAAGATGAACATCAACAAAAGCAAAACAAGGATAATGGAATGTAGTCTAATTAAGTCGGGTGATGCTGAGGGAATTAGATTAGGAAATGAGGCACTTAAAGTAGTAAAGGAGTTTTGCTATTTGGGGAGCAAAATAACTGATGATGGTCGAAGTAGAGAGGATATAAAATGTAGGCTGGCAATGGCAAGGAAAGCGTTTCTGAAGAAGAGAAATTTGTTAACATCCAGTATTGATTTAAGTGTCAGGAAGTCATTTCTGAAAGTATTCGTATGGAGTGTAGCCATGTATGGAAGTGAAACATGGACGATAAATAGTTTGGACAAGAAGAGAATAGAAGCTTTCGAAATGTGGTGCTACAGAAGAATGCTGAAGATTAGATGGATAGATCACATAACTAATGAGGAAGTATTGAATAGGATTGGGGAGAAGAGAAGTTTGTGGCACAACTTGACCAGAAGAAGGGATCGGTTGGTAGGACATGTTCTGAGGCATCAAGGGATCACCAATTTAGTATTGGAGGGCAGCGTGGAGGGTAAAAATCGTAGAGGGAGACCAAGAGATGAATACACTAAGCAGATTCAGAAGGATGTAGGTTGCAGTAGGTACTGGGAGATGAAAAAGCTTGCACAGGATAGAGTAGCATGGAGAGCTGCATCAAACCAGTCTCTGGACTGAAGACCACAACAACACAACTGAGACGATATTCCAGAAGCACGCAATGGGGCACTTGTGTGGTAGTGTCAAAAGCCTTCCCGAAACCTAGAAATACGGAATCGATCTGAAATCCCTTGTCAATAGCACCCAGCACTTCATGTGAATAAAGAGCTAGTTGTGTTTCACAGGAACAATGTTTACTAAACCCATGTTGACTGTGTGTCAATAAACCATATTATTCGAGGTAATTCATTATGTTCGAACACAATATGTTCTAAAATCCTGCTGCATATCGACGTTAACGACATGGGCCTGTAATGTAGTGTATTACTCCTACTATCTTTCTTGAATATTGGTGTGACCTGTGCAACTTTCCAGTCTTTGGGTACGGATCATTCGTCCAGCGAACGGTTGTATGTGAATGTAAAGTATGGAGCTAATGCATCAGCATATTCCGAAACGAACCTAATTGGTATACGGTTGGACCAGAAGACTTGCTTTTATTAAGTGATTTAAGTTGCTTCACGACTCCGAGGATATTTACTCCTCCGTTACTCATGTTGGCAGCTGTTCTCGATTCGAATTCTGGAATATTTACTTCGTCTTCTTTTGTGAAGGCGTTTCTGAAGGCTGTGTTTAGTCATTCTGCTTTGGCAGCACTGTCTTCGATAGTACCTCCATTCTATCGCGCAGAGAAGGCAGTGATTGTTTCTTGCCACTAAGACACTTAACATACGACCAGAATCGCTTTGGATTTTCTGCCAGGTTTTGAGACAAAGTTTCGTTGTGGAAACTGTTATAAGCATCTTGCATTGAAGTCCGCACTAAATTTCGAGCTTCTGTAAAAGATCGCCAATCTTGGGGATTTTGTGTCTGTTTAAATTTGGCATGTGTGTTTTGTTGTTTCTGCAACAGTGTTCTAACCCGTTTTGTGTACCAAGGAGGATTAGCTCCATCGTTTGTTAATTTATTTGGTATAAATCTGTCAGTTTCTGCCGATACTATTTCTTGGAATTTAAGCCACATCTGGTTTACACTTGCATTATTAATTTGGAACGAGTGGAGATTGCCTCTCAGGAAGGCGCCAAGTGAATTTTTATCTGCTTTTTTGAATAGGTACATGTTTCGCTTATTTCTCGAGGATTTGGGGATTACAGTATTCAATCTTGTTACGACAGCCCTGTGTTCACTAATCCCTGAATCTGTTTTGATGCTCGTTATTAACTCAGGATTATTTGTTGCTAAGAGGTCAAGTGTGTTTTCACAACCTTTTACTATTCGTGTGGTCTCATGAACTAATTGATCGAGATAATTTTCAGAGAATGCGTTTAGCACAATTTCGGATGACATTTTATGGGTGCCTCCAGAATTAAACATGTATTTTCGCCAACATATCGAGGGTAAATTAAAGTCACCACTAACTATTATCGTATGATCCAGGTACATGTTTGAAATCAAACTCAAGTTTTCTTTGAGCCTTTCAGCAACTGTATCATCTGAATTGGGATGTCGGTAAAAAGATCCAATTATTATTTTATTCCGGTTGCCAACAATGACCTCTACCCATACTGACTCACAGGAAGTATCTACTTCAATTTCGCGACAAATTAAACAACTTCTGATAGCAACAAACACGCCTCCGCCAACCATGTTTAGCCTATCCTTTCGAAACACAGTTAGGTTCTTCGCAAAAATTTCGGCTGAGCTTATATCCAGCTTTAGCCAGCTTTCAGTGCCTATACAATTTGAGTATCAGTGCTTTCTATTAGCGCTTGAAGCTCTGGTACTTTCCCAACACACCTACGACAATTTACAACTGTTATACCAATGGTTTCTGTATCTACATTCCTCCTGTGTTCAGCCTGCACCCTTTGTGACTGAAGCCCTTCTTGTGTTTTCCTGAGACCCTCTAACCTAAAAAACTGCCCAGTCCACGCCACACAGCCCCTGCTACCCGTGTAGCCGCCTCCTGCATATAGTGGACACCTGACCTATTCAACAGAACCTGAAACCCAACCACCCTTTGGCGCAAGTCGAGGAATCTGCAGCCTACACGGTCGCATAACCGTCTGAGCCTCTGATTCAGACCCTCCACTCGGCTCTGTACCAGAGGTCCTGTCGACTATGCTGCAGGAATGGTCAGTTCTGCTTTCATCTTGCAAGCAAGACTGGCAGCCTTTACCACTTCTGTTAGCCGCTCGAAACCAGAGAGAATCTCTTCTGATTCAAAGTGACACACATCATTGGTACCGACGTGAGCCACCACCTGCAGTTGGCTGCCCCCTGTGCTCTTCATGGCAACCAGGAGGACCATTTCCACATCTGGAATGACTCCACCCGGTATGCACACGGAGGGCACATTGGATTTCTTACCCTCCCTTGTCGGCCAAGTCCCTATGGGGTCCCATAATGCGCCTAACGTTGGAGCTCCCAACTATCAATAATCCCACCCTCTGCGACTGCCCGAATCTTGCAGGCTGAGTGGTTTCCTCTGAAATAGGACAGGCGACAGCATCTGGCTCATCGACAGTGTCAGCCACAGACAGCAGCTGGAACCTGTTTGTCAGACAAACCAGGGAAGCCTTAAGTGTGGCTGTCTGGAAAGTCTTTCGCCGCCTGCTTCGCCCCAGAGCGACGTCCCACTCGACCACAGGTGAGGGGTCAGCCTCAGTGCGAGCAGTAGCTGGGTTGGCAGCCAGTGAGGGCTGATCGGAGGACTCGGACGTCCGTTGCATCCTCACAGCCCGCGCACACCAGTGGTGCCCATCCACTGCAGCCTCAAGCTGTGTAACCGAAGCAATCACAGCCTGAAGCTGAGAGGGAAGTGTCACCAACTCTGCTCGCATCCGCACACAACGATCAGTCACTGCCTATACTAAAGACCGTGGAAAACTAAACTATGCAGATAAACGGACTATCAGCATGTGCTGCACAACTCTACTGTAGAACCTGACGAAAACGCACGAACTGTTAGTAGTACGCAGATATTCAAAAACCTAACTACTGAAGCACTCAGGTGAAAGTAAATAATTTGACCCTGATTAGGAACTTGTAATATGTCAGAAAATCGGTTTACTTTCTGACGCAAACGGAAAAGCGAGAACTGTGGCTATTAGATGTTGAACTTACACGCAGAAACTCAGGAAACTAAACTATTAAAGCACACAGATGATATAACACAATTCGCTCCTGGTTAGGAATTCTTAAATGACAAATGCGGTTACTTATCTGTTGCTGTCTCTGTCGCGGCCGGCTACTGCTGCTTTATGAAATATGTTTCACTGCAGAGCCGTGGCTAGGCAGTGGCTGGTTCTGTACCAGTTACCACTGTATATTCCTTGTTCACTTTCATACCATTCTGACAGCGAGGATGCTAATGGAGTGACACTTCCAAGAAGCATCGCTAGTTAGGAAAAGCTTCTTGAAAACCATCCAGCAACCAATCAGATAGCTGTTAATGGTCACATGGAGCAATAGAGCATAGCTGGGATAATTTGGCTCACTCTTGGCAAACAGCTTTCAGTCTGATCAGAGGTGTCGTTCCATCCCATTCTGCAGCACTATGACCCTCAGTCTGTTAGTGGCCTTAGAGGTAAAGTTCTGATGTGAACACCAGTCATTTGTTTCAAAGCACCCTACATTGTTGGTTTTTTTAAACTGTATGCTTGATGTCATAGCGTAGATTTTCCTGGTGTATCAAATACTGATGATTTTCATGGGTTTGCAGCCGGGTTCCATCGTCCTGACGACAACGCGATATTTCGGCGCACCATCTGGCTGCCATCTTCAGGAGAGATTGAGTGCACAATCACGCTGGAACTGAAGAGACCTCAGGTTCGGCGGCTCCTTTATACCGCGGGAACTGGCCGTTGCGCGTGCGCGAACAACGGAAGAGCTGCCCTCTGTGAGGTGAAGAACTGCAGCAGCGCCAGCGGTGAAAACTGTCAAAAGCGAGGAATCGCAAAATTAAAATGCAGCTGGTCGGAAAACAGACCGTTGTTGTTTTATCTGTGATAAAATAGGATTCCATGTCTTGCTTAAAGGAAAACCTTTGTCTCTATTAATAATATCATCAAACAGACGTATTTCAATTGATTCTTTCAATACACAATCCCAGTAACGGGAAGCCAAGGCAATAATTTGCGTCTCTTTGAAGGACATATTGTGCCCTTCATTAAGACAGTGTTCGGCAACGGCTGATTTGTCCGGCTGGAGCAGACGTGTATGCCGTTAATGTCCCACACATCGATCTTGAACTGTATGAATAGTCTGTCCAATGTAGGCCTTGCCACAGTGCCAGGGAATCTTGTATACCCCAGGCTTCCTCAGTCCCAAATCATCTTTCACCGATCCAAGAAGGGATCTAGTTTTGGCAAAGGCATAAGCACGCTTTTAATATCATATTTCCTGAGGATTCTTGAAATTTTCGGAGACATGCTTCCCACAAAGGGTAAAAAAGCAACAGATTTGGAAGTGTCAACTGTTGGTTCTCGTGGGGGTCCAAATTGAAAAGCACGAGTAATCTGGTAATCAGAATAGCCATTCTGCCTGAAGACAACCTTGAGGTGATCCAACCCCTGTTTCAAGTTATCGGAATCCGAAACAGCATAAGCCCTCTTGACCAGTGTGCGTAAAACTCCCAAGCGTTGATGTTGTGGATGACAACTTGTGGCATGGAGGTAGCAGTCCGTATGCGTATGTAGGTTTTCGGTATACACTGTGGCCGAAAGTTCCATTTTCTTTCTTATGTACTAAGATATCCAAAAATGGTAATTTGCCATCATTTTCAATTTCCATCGTAAATTTGATTCGTGGATGAAGGCAGTTAAAATGATATACAAATCGTTGAAGAGATTCCATTCCATGTGGCCAAACAATGAAAATATCATCCACGTATCTCAAAAAACATGTTGGTTTAAGAGATGATGTCTTAAGTGCCATATGCTCAAAATCTTCCATAAAGAGTACCCAAGGTACATAAACCTGGGGCACCTCTTCGTCCGATTGTTACTAATCTGGGTGGCCCTACTTATAATTTGGCAAAATATCTTGCTTCTGTTCTGAGCCCACACGTTGGGAAGTGTGAACACCACATATCCAAGTCGTCCGATTTTATTCAATGCCTGACGTCTCTACGCCCTGGAACATCTGACCTAGTGAACTTTGATGTTGTTTCACTTTTCACTCAGGTACCTTTGGAGCAGTCTTTAGTGCTAATTTGTCAACTCTTGGATGGCAAAACTAGTGAGCTGTGCCGCCATGTATTGACATCGACGTATTTTTTATTTAATGAAGCAATTTTTGAACAAACTGACGGTGTCGCTATGGGGAGTCCTCTTTCCCCTATTGCCGCCAATTTCTTTATGGAAGATTTTGAGCATATGGCACTTAAGACATTTTCTCTTAAACCAACATGTTTTTTCAGATATGTGGATGATATTTTCATCGTTTGGCCACATGGAATGGAATATCTTCATCGATTTTTATATCATTTTAACTGCCTTCATCCACGAATCAAATTTACGATGGAAATTGAAAATGATGGCAAATTACCATTTTTGGATGTCTTAGTAAATAAGGAAGACAATGGAACTTTCGGCCACAGTGTATACCGAAAACCTACATACGCATACGGACTGCTACCTCCATGCCACAAGTTGTCATCCACACATCAACGCTTGGGAGTTTTACGCACACTGGTCAAGAGGGCTTATGCTGTTTCGGATTCCGATAACTTGAAACAGGAGTTGGATCACCTCAAGGTTGTCTTCAGGCAAAATGGCTATTCTGATTACCAGATTACTCGTGCTTTTCAATTTGGACCCCCACGAGAACCAACAGTTGACACTTCCAAATCTGTTGCTTTTTTACCCTTCGTGGGAAGCATGTCTCCGAAAATTTCAAGAATCTTCAGGAAATATGATATTAAAAGCGTGCTTATGCCTTTGCCAAAACTAGATCCCTTCTTGGATCGGTGAAAGATGATTTGGGACTGAGGAAGCCTGGGGTATACAAGATTCCCTGGCACTGCGGCAAGGCCTACATTGGACAGACTATTGGTACAGTTCAAGATCGGTGTGTGGAACATCAACGGCATACCCGTCTGCTACAGCCGGAAAAATCTGCCGTTGCCGACCACTGTCTTAATAAAGGGTACAACATGTCCTTCAAAGAGACGCAAATTATTGCCTTGGCTTCCCGTTACTGGGATTGTGTATTGAAAGAATCAATTGAAATACGTCTGTTTGATGACATTATTAATAGAGACAAAGGTTTTCCTTTAAGCAAGACATGGAATCCTATTTTATCACAGATAAAACAACAACGGTCTATTTTCCGACCAGCTGCATTTTAATTTTGCGATTCCTCGCTTTTGACAGTTTTCACCGCTGGCGCTGCTGCAGTTCTTCACCTCACAGAGGGCAGCTCTTCCGTTGTTCGCGCACGCGCAATGGCCAGTACCCGCAGTATAAAGGAGCCGCCGAATCTGATCTCTTCAGTTCCGACCGAGCGAGGTGGCGCACTGGTAAGACACTGGACTCGCATTCGGGAGGACGACGGTTCAATCCCGCGTCCGGCCATCATGATTCAGGTTTTCCGTGATTTCCCTAAATCGCTCCAGGCAAATGCCGGGATGGTTCTTTTCAAAGGGCACGGCCGACTTCCTTCCCCATCCTTCCCTAATCCGATGAGACTGATGACCTCGCTGTCTGGTCTCCTTCGCCAAAACAACCAGCCAACCATCTTCAGTTCCGGCATGGTTGTGCACTCAATCTCACCTGAAGATGGCGGCCAGGTGGTCCGCCTAAATATCGTGTTGTCATCAGGACGATGGAACCCAGCTGCAAACCCATGAAAATCATCTGTATGCCTGATTTCCATGTACTCCTGGATCCACATCCTACAATTGACTAGTACTTGACAAATCTTGTACAATAGTTCATTGTCATGATTGGCATAGGTCATGATTTTATTAGGTGCAGTTAACTCATTAATTTATGGGTATCTACTGTGTTTATGTAGACTCAGTTCTCTGGGTGGTTTTCCACACAACCACACAATATGTTTATTTTCTGCTTACATCTCATGTACCAGATGAACGCTATATGACCCATCTTCAGCTAACACAGATATATATTTGGTCCAAATTGTGTACCTTTTTTAACATGTTACTGTCTTTCTTAGAAATTAGTAGTATATTTTCAGATTCAGCTGAATATATGGCTGTTGTCCAGAAACCCGGTTTTTCTTTCCTTTTATTGGAAAACAATATTTAATACAAATGTATGCGGATGTTGCCTATTATGAATAATCTACACAGCAGTTGATGTCTTATCACGAGAAAGGTGTAATAAAATGTAATCACATTACTAAAAGTGTCATTACTAAAGTATAGCAAAACAGAACACTGCAAATCACTTAATTATAACTGTCTCCATGATTTCCACGTATGATGGGTCATACTAAACCACTTTCAACAATAACAAATAGGTAGTAAATCAAAAATTTAAACAATCGTTCTGAAATTAAAAATGAAGCATAAATACACATTTCCAAAAAAGTCATTTTTATTTACACAAAAATAATAAAAATATCCACAATGGAAACATCTTTGAACGTAACACAAGAAATACACTCCTGGAAATGGAAAAAAGAACACATTGACACTGGTGTGTCAGACCCACCATACTTGCTCCGGACACTGCGAGAGGGCTGTACAAGCAATGATCACACGCACGGCACAGGGGACACACCAGGAACCGCGGTGTTGGCCGTCGAATGGCGCTAGCCCCGCAGCATTTGCGCACTGCCGCCGTCAGGGTCAGCCACTTTGCCGTGGCATACGGAGCTCCATCGCAGTCTTTAACACTGGTAGCATGCCGCGACAGTGTGGACGTGAACCATATGTGCAGTTGACGGACTTTGAGCGAGGGCGTATAGTGGGCGTGCGGGATGCCGGGTGGACGTACCGCCGAATTGCTCAACACGTGGGGCGTGAGGTCTCCACAGTACATCGATGTTGTCGCCAGTGGTCGGCGGAAGGTGCACGTGCCCGTCAACCTGGGACCGGACCGCAGCGACGCACGGATGCACGCCAAGACCGTAGGATCCTACGCAGTGCCGTAGGGGACCGCACCGCCACTTCCCAGCAAATTAGGGACACTGTTGCTCCTGGGGTATCGGCGAGGACCATTCGCAACCGTCTCCATGAAGCTGGGCTATGGTCCCGCAGACCGTTAGGCCGTCTTCCGCTCACGCCCCAATATCGTGCAGCCCGCCTCCAGTGGTGTCGCGACAGGCGTGAATGGAGGGACGAATCGAGACGTGTCGTCTTCAGCGATGAGAGTCGCTTCTGCCTTGGTGCCAATGATGGTCGTATGCGTGTTTGGCGCCATGCAGGTGAGCGCCACAATCAGGACTGCATACGACCGAGGCACACAGGGCCAACACCTGGCATCATGGTGTGGGGAGTGATCTCCTACACTGGCCGTAGACCACTGGTGATCGTCGAGGGGACACTGAATAGTGCACGGTACATCCAAACCGTCATCGAACCCATCGTTCTACCATTTCTAGACCGGCAAGGGAACTTGCTGTTCCAACAGGACAATGCACGTCCGCATGTATCCCGTGCCACCCAACGTGCTCTAGAGGTGTAAGTCAACTACCCTGGCCAGCAGGATTTCCGGATCTGTCCCCCATTGAGCATGTTTGGGACTGGATGAAGCGTCGTCTCACGCGGTCTGCACGTCCAGCACGAACGCTGGTCCAACTGAGGCGCCAGGTGGAAATGGCTTGACAAGCCGTTCCACAGGACTACATCCAGCATCTCTACGATCGTCTCCATGGGAGAATAGCAGCCTGCATTGCTGCGAAAGGTGGATATACACTGTACTAGTGCCGACATTGTGCATGCTCTGTTGCCTGTGTCTATGTGCCTGTGGTTTTGTCAGTGTGATCATGTGATGTATGACCCCAGGAATGTGTCAATAAAGTTTCCCCTTCCTGGGACAATGAATTCACGGTGTTATTTCAATTTCCAGGAGTGTATTTAGTACTCATATTCTGAGAGTTGTTCTTGTTATAGAAATAACCGGAATCAAATCATAACACCTAATATTTGTTTACACATTTTATTTCATGTAGAACTCTCACAGTATTAATTGCTGAACAAATAATTAAGAGCTTTGGTGCATAACACTTATCTACAGCGTCTCTGAATCATATACAGAGCTTTGTGAAACAAAAATTTCACAAAAATACGGCACTGGTGTAAATGGCAACAAAGCACAGTGCATATGTTAGATTACACATTTTCGCACCTGACCCATTTACCTGAAGATGCACTGATGAGCATAAATGTCATGAACACTGCCTCTGAGGAGAATGAATGCCACATGTTGTATGCGCATGATACAGTAAGCAGATTATAAGTATATAAGTAGACCAGAGATTAACAAGGTATTGTTTTAGAGGGGATGCGAGCATGTAAACAAGATGACTTAAGTGACTTTAGCAAAGGGCAAGTTACAATGTCATTGCAGTTGGGAAATAGTGCCTCAAGAGTGGTGAAGCTCATTGGCTGAATCTATGCTACTATTGAGAACATCTGTGGAAAGTGGCTGAAAGGTGATAAAAACCATAACCTTATGAAAAGGTGTAATACATCTATACTTCACAAATCATGGAGGTCAGAGGCTTGCCTGTTCTGTAAGGCTGGAAATTTGGCAATATGTGGCATATGTAATGACGGAAAACGGCCATACACATTTTTGAACCCACAGTTCAATGTACATTGTTGAACATGAGAATTCACAACATATGGTCATTGTATGTTTCCATACTGATCCACCAAAATGTTCAATTGCAACTGCTGTGGGCAAGGGATCATTCAGGCTGGACTGAAGGTCAATGCAAATGTCAGACTGGATGACATTTCCTGTTACACCACATCAGTTGTCACATCCAGATATGCTATCATCTAGGTCAATGGCACCAGATGGAGGACCCATTATGCTATGGGGGCAGTCACTTGGGCTCCTTTGGGAAATCTAGTAGTAATTGAAGGCATCATAACAGTTGCAGACTACGTGACATTTGTTGCAACTGCATAGATTCTTTCAAGACTGATGTGTTCTCCATTGGTGAAAGCTTCTTTCAGCATGATAACTGTCCATGTCACATGTGCAGAATGACTCCACAGTGGTTTGAGTAGCATGGTAACTAACACCGATGCGTCGACCACACCATTTACCTGATCTGAATGTATGGAATACAATTGCATAGACATCTGGTGCAACATACGTTCAGAAACATGTAAACGACATGTCAAGTCCACATCATGTAGAACTGTCGATGTATTGTGTTCCAAAGGTGGACAAACATGCTATTAAGCAGGTTGCTATATCTGTTGTTACGTTTACTAATGCAGGATTAGTACTAACAAAACAATGTACACAATATTAATGACACATACAGGAAATCTCTTCAGGAAACATACCTGAGTAATTGTCACATTCACTGTTGCTGCCACTGTTTCTAAAATGCAGAGTTACAAGTACTACATGATGACTGTTTGGAATAATAAGCAGCAAGTCATAACATTTCTTTGGGCTTCTACTGAATATTGAATGCTACTTATGATTACTGACAAAGGTAAGGATTTATCACAATTGACAATCTTCATGTCTCAAGATCAATGGGGAAAAATCAGCAGCGTTAATGACAAAAAAAATTCGATTTATGTTTCTCGTTTATTTAGCAATACAATTTCTCGACATCTCAAGCTGCAGATTTGGATTTTTATATTGTCACATTACCTGTTACCACTCTGTACTACACATTATTGCACGTTTTTGTTTTACAGTTCTGCCACATTTTAATGTTATTTCACAGGTGTGACAACTTATTGTTCCTCTGCTAGATCCATTATTTTAAAGGCCTTGATGGCACCACCCAGGAAAACCTATTTGTATAAACTAACACTTACTTGTAGTTTCTTTCTGATGTGAAGTAATGCTTGTGTCTTGAGAATACCCAATTCAGTGAAACTTGTCACATATGACATTTGGGAGGTCCCATTCCAATGTGTTCTACTGCATGTGTCCTGAGATCACCTGATCTAGCAAATGACTTGCCACAACTCACATTCGTTAGGTTTCTTTCCAGTGTGAATTAGTGAGTGTTTCTTCAGACTGCCTGCCCTGGTAAAAGATTTCCCACAAATATCGCATTTGTGAGGTTTCTTCCCAGTGTGAATTAATACATGTGTCTTGAGATTGCTTGATACAGTAAAACATCTCCCACAAATCTCACATTTGTGAGGTTTATTTCCAGAGTGAATTAGTGAGTGTGTCTTGAGACTGCCTGCAGTAGGAAAAGATTTCCCACAAATATCGCATTTGTGGGGTTTCTTCCCAGTGTGAATGAATAAATGTGTCTTGAGATTGCTTAACACATTAAAACACTTCCCACAAATCTCACATTTGTGAGGTTTCTCTCCAGAGTGAATTATGGAGTGTGTCTTGAGACTGCCTGCCGTAGAAAAAGATTTCCCACAAATATCGCAGTTGTGGGGTTTCTTCCCAGTGTGAATTAATAAATGTGTCTTGAGACTGCTTGACACAGTAAAACACTTCCCACAAATTTCACATTTGTGAGGTTTCTTTCCAGAGTGAATTATGGAGTGTGTCTTGAGACTGGCTGCCGTAGCAAAAGATTTCCCACAGATATCGCATTTGCGGGGTTGCTTCCCAGTGTGAATTAACATGTGTGCCTTGAGATTGCTTAATGCAGCAAAACATTTCCCACATATGTCACATTTGTGAGGTTTCTTTCCTGTGTGAATTAATACATGTCTGTTGAGGTCGCTTGAGAAAGCAAACGATTTCCCACAAATATCACATTTGTGAGGTCTTTCCCCGGTGTGCGTGAATGCATGTTTCTTGAGATCGTCTGACCTAGCAAAAGATTTCATACAAATCTCACATTTATGAGGTTTCTTTCCAGTATGAATAAATTTGTGTTTGTTGAGATTCCCTGCCATAGTAAAAGATTTCCCACAAATATCGCATTTGTGGGGTTTCTTTCCGGTGTGAATTAATGATTGTGTTTTGAGATCCCTAGCATAAGATTTCCCAGAAGTCTCATGTTTGTGAGGTTTCCTCCCAGTGCGAATTAATATCCGTGTCTTGAGACGAACTGACTGGGCATACGATTTGTCACGTACATCACATTTGTGCGGCCTTTTCCTGCTGTGTATGAATACATGTCTCTTGAGATCACCTGACCTAGTGAACAATTTGCCACAAATATCACATTTGTTGGTTCTTTTTGCAGTAGGTAGATCAGCCTGGGCACTGATATGAACAGCTGTAGATGAAGTTCCATAATCACTTGTTTTCTCTGCAAAATTTGCCGTTTGTGTGTTACCCATGTTGGAGGACTTCTTTGAAGCTTTCCTAGTTTCCTTATATGAAGGCTGCTCATTGTCTTCTGCAACAGAAACTACTGGATAACTATTCAAGAAGATGCTGCTTCCATGCTTATCACTATAGCCATATGTTTCATGGTTGCCAGCAGTTAAGACATAATACTCACTCATTTTCAAATGTTTTTTCAAACTAACATCACTGTGTAATACCTCACCACACCACTTACAAACATACAAAGGTGGTTGAGTGCCATCAATGTGCATAAACACATGCATTGTGAGTCTGTATTTTGAAGGAAAGCTTTGTTGGCAGAAATTACAAATATATACATGTAATTCCTTTTCCCTCGTAGCACAGTCATATTGGGTGGCAACTGAGCATTCCTTATCAATAGTCACATCATCTGTATTGGTACCAAACTCGTGTGTTGATTTCTCCATGTCTGTCACCAACTCATCCTGGACCAGTCTATGGTGACAAGTTTCTTCACGTGATGTGCCGCAGCTCCCACCAGTACTCTGAGTCAATCTGAAGAGTGAAGAGAGTATATAATATTCCAACAGAAGGAGAGATCCGTGGTTTAAAACTAAAATACCCAGAGGAAATTCAATATTGCTTGATCTGAGTCCCTGCCAATTTGATTTGAAATTTTTAGATGAGAATTAAAATTATTCACATTCACATTTTACCATCTTTTCAAAATACAGTGCTACACATTAATAGTCTACACCAATTAATTAAATGTATCAAAAGATGTATGTTACATGTCTTAATTCAAAATTCTTCAGTTCAAAGTATGTGAGATTTAATTAAAAAATTATTTGTGTTAATGTTCCTGTTCCATTATCTTAGCTCTGTAAGTGCCCTTTCATTGTTTTGCAAACACTTTCACCTTCAGAAATGATAAATTTATTTCACCTAGTAAACAGATTTTTTTGTTTGATTCCCAGTAAGTCAAAAACTAGAGCAAGCTTCAATATTTTAATTAGGTATCTAGTATGGATTTTAGTCAGGTGGATAATGAGTGTTAATGAACAAGAATCAATGTCACATCAGTCAAGAGAAAAAAATTGCATGCTGATGAATGAATGAATGAATGAATGAATGAATGACACTCTTCCAGATGGTTTTAATCCAAGACTATGTTTTTGGCACTGCAACTTGTATGAAGCCTTGCACAAATGGAAATACTGTCTGAAAAGATGGAAATGGTTGTAAATTGTCTATTATATTTACACTGAGCCTTTTTGAAAGTTTTTACATGTTCCTGGAATTGCAGAACACCACTGACTGAAGGAGACACATGAATGGCCACATCATCCATTAAACACTGCAGGCTGACACTCCATATTGAGTGGCAGCGGTAACAGCTGATGCATGAGCTACCCCTGTATTATCTGGATCCCATTATTCCACTACCATTTCAATCCTTTCCCACAGAGAGAACTGATGCCTTTCAGGTCCATCATGTTGGACATGAAGTATTATGAACTGCTGAAGGTGTGCATGGTCCAGTGCTTTCTTTTGTTCTGACTAACTTTTAACTTTTTTTGCAATGTGTAGCGTATATAGTTTTTTGCAATGGTATTTGGTAAATTTCGAGTGTTTTTAAACTCTTAACTGGGAACACACAATTGTTTTTTAATTTAACTGGTATCATGGTGTGTATCAGATTCTAGAAGTTGACAACCAAATCAGTAAGTATTTTAACTTTTTTTTAACTCCATTAGTTTCAACATGTATTGTCACACATATGAAAGTGAAGTAACTGAATATTAATAATGAAGAAAGAAATCAAAAAATATGCAACTAAGGTTGAGAGGGAAGGGCATGTTCCATCTCTATAATAAGAGGGGTGGGGGGAAAGAGGGGGAGTGAGGGGGGGCAAGAGAGGCAAGGGGAGGGGAGGGGGGGCGAGAGAGGCAAGGGGAGGGGAGGGGGGGCGAGAGAGGCAAGGGGAGGGGAGGGGGGGCGAGAGAGGCAAGGGGAGGGGAGGGGGGGCGAGAGAGGCAAGGGGAGGGGAGGGGGGCGAGAGAGGCAAGGGGAGGGGAGGGGGGGCGAGAGAGGCAAGGGGAGGAGAGAGGGGGCGAGAGAGGCAAGGGGAGGAGAGAGGGGGCGAGAGAGGCAAGGGGAGGGGAGAGGGGGCGAGAGAGGCAAGGGGAGGGGAGGGGGGCGAGAGAGGCAAGGTGAGGGGAGGGGGGCGAGAGAGGCAAGGTGAGGGGAGGGGGGGCGAGAGGGGCAAGGTGAGGGGAGGGGGGCGAGAGAGGCAAGGGGAGGGGAGGGGGCGAGAGAGGCAAGGGGAGGGGAGGGGGCGAGAGAGGCAAGGGGAGGGGAGGGGGGCGAGAGAGGCAAGGGGAGGGGAGGGGGGGCGAGAGAGGCAAGGGGAGGGGAGGGGGGGGGGCGAGAGAGGCAAGGGGAGGGGAGGGGAGGGGGGCGAGAGAGGCAAGGGGAGGGGAGGGGAGGGGGGCGAGAGAGGCAAGGGGAGGGGAGGGGAGGGGGGCGAGAGAGGCAAGGGGAGGGGAGGGGAGGGGGGCGAGAGAGGCAAGGGGAGGGGAGGGGAGGGGGGCGAGAGAGGCAAGGGGAGGGGAGGGGAGGGGGGCGAGAGAGGCAAGGGGAGGGGAGGGGAGGGGGGCGAGAGAGGCAAGGGGAGGGGAGGGGAGGGGGGCGAGAGAGGCAAGGGGAGGGGAGGGGAGGGGGGCGAGAGAGGCAAGGGGAGGGGAGGGGAGGGGGGCGAGAGAGGCAAGGGGAGGGGAGGGGAGGGGGGCGTGAGAGGCAAGGGGAGGGGAGGGGAGGGGGGCGTGAGAGGCAAGGGGAGGGGAGGGGAGGGGGGCGTGAGAGGCAAGGGGAGGGGAGGGGAGGGGGGCGTGAGAGGCAAGGGGAGGGGAGGGGAGGGGGGCGTGAGGGGGAAGGGGAGGGGAGGGGAGGGGGGCGTGAGGAGGAAGGGGAGGGGAGGGGAGGGGGGCGTGAGGAGGAAGGGGAGGGGAGGGGGGCGTGAGGGGGGAGAGGGGGAAGGGGGGAGAGGGGGAAGGGGGGAGAGGGGGAAGGGGGGAGAGGGGGAAGGGGGGAGAGGGGGAAGGGGGGAGAGGGGGAAGGGGGGAGAGGGGGAAGGGGGGAGAGGGGGAAGGGGGGAGAGGGGGAAGGGGGGAGAGAGGGAAGGGGGGAGAGAGGGAAGGGGGGAGAGAGGGAAGGGGGGAGAGAGGGAAGGGGGGAGAGAGGGAAGGGGGGAGAGAGGGAAGGGGGGAGAGAGGGAAGGGGGGAGAGAGGGAAGGGGGGAGAGAGGGAAGGGGGGAGAGAGGGAAGGGGGGAGAGAGGGAAGGGGGGAGAGAGGGAAGGGGGGAGAGAGGGAAGGGGGGAGAGAGGGAAGGGGGGAGAGAGGGAAGGGGGGAGAGAGGGAAGGGGGGAGAGAGGGAAGGGGGGAGAGAGGGAAGGGGGGAGAGAGGGAAGGGGGGAGAGAGGGAAGGGGGGAGAGAGGGAAGGGGGGAGAGAGGGAAGGGGGGAGAGAGGGAAGGGGGGAGAGAGGGAAGGGGGGAGAGAGGGAATGGGGGAGAGAGGGAAGGGGGGAGAGAGGGAAGGGGGGAGAGAGGGAAGGGGGGAGAGAGGGAAGGGGGGGAGAGAGGGAAGGGGGGAGAGAGGGAAGGGGGGAGAGAGGGAAGGGGGGAGAGAGGGAAGGGGGGAGAGAGGGTTGGTTGGTTGGTTTGGGGAAGGAGACCAGACAGCGAGGTCATCGGTCTCATCGGATTAGGGAAGGACGGGGAAGGAAGTCGGCCGTGCCCTTTGAAAGGAACCATCCCGGCATTTGCCTGGAGCGATTTAGGGAAATCACGGAAAACCTAAATCAGGATGGCCGGACGCGGGATTGAACCGTCGTCCTCCCGAACGCGAGTCCAGTGTCGAACCACTGCGCCACCTCGCTCGGGGGGAGCGAGGGAAGGGGGGAGAGAGGGAAGGGGGGAGAGAGGGAAGGGGGGAGAGAGGGAAGGGGGGAGAGAGGGAAGGGGGGAGAGAGGGAAGGGGGGAGAGAGGGAAGGGGGGAGAGAGGGAAGGGGGGAGAGAGGGAAGGGGGGAGAGAGGGAAGGGGGGAGAGAGGGAAGGGGGGAGAGAGGGAAGGGGGGAGAGAGGGAAGGGGGGAGAGAGGGAAGGGGGGAGAGAGGGAAGGGGGGAGAGAGGGAAGGGGGGAGAGAGGGAAGGGGGGAGAGAGGGAAGGGGGGAGAGAGGGAAGGGGGGAGAGAGGGAAGGGGGGAGAGAGGGAAGGGGGGAGAGAGGGAAGGGGGGAGAGAGGGAAGGGGGGAGAGAGGGAAGGGGGGAGAGAGGGAAGGGGGGAGAGAGGGAAGGGGGGAGAGAGGGAAGGGGGGAGAGAGGGAAGGGGGGAGAGAGGGAAGGGGGGAGAGAGGGAAGGGGGGAGAGAGGGAAGGGGGGAGAGAGGGAAGGGGGGAGAGAGGGAAGGGGGGAGAGAGGGAAGGGGGGAGAGAGGGAAGGGGGGACGGTCGTAGCAATCTCACAGCCTTTGCATCTTGACAAGGACTGATGTAGACATCAACTGAAGGTATTAGAAATAAAAAAGAAATCACACTGCTAAACATTCGATTTTCTACATTCAGTTAATTTAATTTTGTGCCCATGGCACACCATAATGGGAATGCTGATACTGAAGATTTTGAAGCAACTTGCTGTTGTTGCTGTGGTATTCCACAAAATGTAATGGGAACACTGTTGGTAAATATGTGAATAGCAACTGGCTCTGCGACAATTGTCAGCCACGCGACCTAAATGTCGTAAGACCGAAAGGATAGACATATGGATGATGATCTATCCCTACATAATTACTCTGCAATTCACAGTTAAGGATCTGTCAGAGGGTCATCGAACCATCATTTTTTTATCTACTTCTCTACCATCCCACTCTCTCAGCGTGCAGAGAAAACGAACACTTACATCTTCCCATGTGAGCTCCGATTTCTCGTACTTTACTATGATAATTTCTCTCTGTATAGATGGGCACCAATAAAATATCACACTGACGACAAAATTCATGTATGAAATTTCACGAAAAAGTCTTGCCACAGCGAAAAACGCCTTTGTTTTAAATACCACCACCCCAGTTCACGTATCATATCAATAGCACACTTTCCCTTATTTCGCAATAATACAAAACCCGCTGCCTTCTTTGAATTTCTTTGACGTCCCACAGCACACTAATACTCCACAAGAGGACAGACAAGCATAGTGTACACTGTTTCTTTAGTGGACTTGTTACGTTTTCTATGTGGTCTACCAAGAAATCAGTCTTTGGTTTGCTTCCTCCAGAGCATTATCTATATGAATGTTATGATTTTATTTAATTATAAGTGTAATTCCTATGTATTTGAGTTTGCAGCTTTTTAGTTTGTATGATCTATCATGTAAACACCGTTCAGCATATTTATGTTAGTACTCATGTGGTTGACTTCATACTTTTTATTATTTATAGTCAATTGCCATTTTTCACACCATACAGATATCTTTATCACTTCACAATTCCTTTTGATCATCTGATGACTTTACAATAAGGTAAATGACAGCATCATCTGCAAAAAATCTAAGAGTTTCTCAGATTGTCTCCTAAATCGTGTATGTAGATCAGGAGGGCCTATAATACTTCCTTGGGAAATGCCAGATATTACTTTGATAACTATCTTTAACTTAGTACGAACTGTGACATTTCTGGTACAAAATCACGAATCGGTGCACAGAACTAGGATGATATTCTAGGGGCACACAATGTAATCTGAAGTCACTTGTGAGGAACTGAGCCAAAAGCCGTCTGAAAATCACAACAATATTCAATCAATGTAATGTCATCTGTCCATGTGAGTCATTACTTTGCGAGAATAAAGAGCTTGTTGTGTTTCACAGGAATTATGTTTTCCGAATATGTGTTGGCTATTTGTCAATAAATGATTTCTTCAATGTAACTCAATGTTCAAACAGACTGTTTTCCAAAATCCTACTGCAAAGTGACGTTAGTGGTATGGGTGTGCATTTCATCGGATTACTCCCATTTCCTTTCTTGGGTCCTGGTGTAATTCGTATAAATTTCCATTCTTTTGGTACCGATCTTTCTGCAGTTGAAGAGTTGTATATGACTGCTAAGTATAGGGCAATTTTTTTAGCGTATTCTGAAAGAAACCTGAATGGTGTACAAATTGGACCAGAGGCACTGCCTTTTTTAAGTGTTTTAAGCAGCTCCACTACATTTAGGATACCCACTCCTAAGTTACTCATGTAGGCAGTTATTCTTGATTAGAATTCTGGAATATTTATTTTGCTTTTCCTGTGAAGGAAAACTTTACCATTGCTATCGCACAATGAAGGTATCAATTCACCTTGTCAATTGTATACTTAACATACAACCAGAGTTTCTTCGGGTTTTCTACCACATTTCAAGGCAGAGTGGCGTCCTCGAAACTATTAAAAGCCACTCATTGAAATTTGCGACAAATTTCAAGCTTCTGTAAAACGTTGCCAATCTTGTGGTTATTTGCATCGTTAACATTTGGCATGTGTATTTCATTGCTTCGGCACCAGGTCTGACCTGTCTTGTGCCAGTACCACCTCTTATTAATTTGACATGTAACTCCCAGTAATTACTTATTTGACTTTAAACCGCATCTAGACTATGTTTAGAAGGAATGGAAACTGTCTCTTCAAAATGTGTCAAGCGAATTTTTATGTGCGTTTTCAAGGGCATGAATTTTTTCGGTTATTTTGGTGAGTTTCGATGTTACAGTATTCACTCTTGTGAACTCTTCATGGCTCAACAACATTGTGGTCACTAATCACTGTATCTGTTATGCTCCCTGTTTGGTCAGGGTTATTAAGATGTGAAGGATGTTTTCGCAACCATCTACAATGAGTGCGCTTCTGAACTCTTTGTTCAAAATAATTTTCAGAGACGCCATTAAGTACGGTTTCGGACGACGTTTTATGCCTAGCACTGACAAACATTTATTTTCGCCAATATATCGATGGTAGACTGAAGTCTTACCATTTATAATTGTAAGAGTGGCATACCTATTTGAAATGACACTCAAGTTTTCTTTTAACTGTTCAGCAACTGCTTCATCCAAGTCAGAGCGTCGGTAAAGGGAACTTCTTAACTTATTCCAGTTGGTAGGTATAAGCTCAACCTGTACTAATCATAATGTGTAGGCTTTCACAGTCAGTATCTTCACTGGTTAAGACTTCTGGGCTGAGAGGCCGAGGTCGATCTGCAAAACTACTACTTCCTGACGTTTCGTTGTCAACTGTAGGCAACAACTTTCGAGGTGAGTCAACAACTGGCTGCCAGGCCGTGGAGGTCCCAACATTGCCCGTCCATGACTTATTTCCATTATGATGAGTTTTACGAACTGCCCTCCGACTCCAGCTGTTGCTAATTTTTTGAACAGCAGGTGCTGCAGTCTGGCAGTACAAGCCCTTTATAGTGGTATCGGTATGTGGATGAGACTTTTGTGGTATGAAATCATGGTGAAGAGGAACTGCATGGTTTCTTGATCTATATGAATAGTATTAATCCAAAGACAATGTACTATGGAGAAAAAGAGAAATGGACAAATAAATTTTTTGGATGTATCAGCAATTAAATGGGCATATGGGTGGCTAGGGCAAAAAGTGTATAGAAAATAAACACACACAGACCATTACCTCCATAAGGATTCGAACCTTCAACCCAGGCAGCAGACAGATGTCATTAAAAAAAAGGGTGGGCGGAGCTAATAACATCTGTGAGCCAGTTTATTTGCAAGATGAAGTAGATCATTTGCGAATGGCTGTTAAGAAAAATGGAGACGCAGACAACGAGATAGATCGAGCACTTAATCCCAGAAGAAAAGTGTATGACAACATTCAGTAAGAACAACCATCAGCTGGAAAAGCTTTTCTTCCATTTGTTCGTAATATTACAGACCGTATTCGGAAAGTTCCGGCCAAGTTTCAAGTTGAATCAATCTTTAGACCCACAAAGAAGATTAGTGAGTGAAAACGTAGGCTTCCGCGGCCGTTGTCATAGGGTGTACAGCCTGAGGAAGGCGGCCTCAAACCCAGAACTTTTTTGACCAAAATTACGGTATTTATGATCGTTGAAACATGCATGACATCTCTTATCAACTCCTGAGGTGTGTAAAATTTCGCGTGGCTGTGGGAAGGTTTATATAGAAACAAGGATAAGAAGTGTCAATACCCACTAAACCGGAAACTAAATGAACTGTCTACTGGGATATACAGACAAAACAGCTGTAGCAGACCATGTTTTTAAAGACGGGGATAATGAAATAAAATTTAGTGAGGCAAGTGTGCTAGCCAGGTCATCGATTATTATGTACATATGTATAGGGAAGCTATAGAGATTCAGGAATAGGAAAAAGGAAGGCTTAAAGTTAGACAGGATATGGCGGTCGACTTTGCACTAACGATGTGACGATCAATACATTCATTCGAGAATAATGATGTTAGTCAGAGACAGTCTTACAGTCGGCACCACGTGACATATGTTGGTGCCCTCTATATGGCAGCCATTGTTGACTAACCTCTGAAGATGTTGCCCGCAGTTGGCAACGAATTGTCAGGAAGTAGTTTTACAGATAGACCACAGCCTCTCAGACTGGAACTTTTAATTGGTCACTACCCGTACTACTTCACAGGAACTATCTACTTAAATTTTACTACAAGATAAATTATGTTGAACAGCAATGACCACTACACTGCCAACTGTATGTCACCTGTTCTTTGTGAACATGGTTACATCTGTTGAAAAATTTCAGCTGAACTTATTTCAATACATATAACTATTTGAAATTCAGTGTATTCTGTTAGCGCTTTGAGTCCTGGTTCTTTTCTAATGCAGCTATGACAATTTATAACTACAATACTTATTGTGGTTGTATCTACCCTATTTCAGTGTTCTACTTGCAGCCTTTGAAACTGAAGCGCTTTCTGCACTTACCTGAGACCCTCTAACCTAAAAAAAAAGACCAGTCTCCTTTACACATCCCCCATACTTGTGGAACTGCTTCTGTTGTATAGTTGACTCCTGACCCATTTAGCAGAAACTGTAAATCCACCACCTTTGCGCGGTAATCGAGGAAC
Organism: Schistocerca americana; assembly: GCF_021461395.2. NCBI lineage: Eukaryota > Metazoa > Arthropoda > Insecta > Orthoptera > Acrididae > Schistocerca > Schistocerca americana. The sequence continues at coordinate 28,626,345 of NC_060129.1, read as the reverse complement.
CTGCAACCAACACAATTGCAGAACTGCTTGGAACTCTGATTCAGACCTTCACTCCACTCTGTACCAAAGAACCACTTTCAGTTCTGCCCATGATGCTACAGATGGTGAGCTCCACCCTCGTCTCACAAGCAAGACTGGCAGTCTTTACTACCTAGTCGCCTGAAACCAGAAGAACCTCTTCCAGTCCAATGTGGCACATATTGTCAGCACTAACGTGAGCAAACACCTACAGCTGGCTATGCCATGCTTTTCTTGGCATCCGGAAGCACCCATTTCTTATCTGTAAAGACTACTCCTAGTGCCCACACAGAATGCACATTGGATTACTTCCCCTCCTACGCAGTCGCATCTCTAAATGGTGCTATTACACACCTAACATCGGAGCTTCCAATTACCAGTGATACCGCCCTCTGTGAATGCCCAGTCTTGCACGCTGAGAGGCTTCTACATGGCAAGTGACTTCATTTGGCTCATGGATTTCATCATCCATAGACAGCAAACACATACACTGCTGGCCACCGTAAATGCAACACCCTGAAGGAAGCATCCAAATCAAGTGAAATTTACACCACGAGTTTGCAGCGATGAGATATGCAACTGATTAGAATTTCAGTGCAGACGCACATCACGCGCGCCTGTGGCGCCACCTCATAGCGCCATTTAAGGCTTTACGATTTCGACGAGTGTACGTTCGGCACGTGTGTTTACCTTGTGGTTGTTTCACAAGACGATCAGTTATGCCTCGTAGACAACAGCGAACATCTTTTGATCAAGTATCCGAGTTCGACAGAGGGAGGATAGCGGCTTACCGAGATTGTGGATTATCATACAGAGAAATCGCTAGTCGTGTTGGACGAAACGAGACAACTGTAATGCGGATATGTGACCGTTGGATGCAGGAGGGTACGACGGACCGACGTGGTCGATCGCATTCATTCACCTCGGTGCACCACTGCACGTGCTGATAGGCAAATTGTGCGCATGGCATGACGAATCGCTCAGTGACATCTCGAACCATAGCACAGCACATTGCGTCTGTAACGCATCATCCAGTGTCTAAGCGTACCATTTGACGCCGTTTACAGCAGAGTGGTCTGTCCGCAAGACGTCCATTGCTTCGTCTACCACTGACGCAGAACCACAGACGTCTCCGTCGCCAATGGTGTGATGACAGACGGATGTGGATGGCAGAATGGAATGACGTCTTTACTGACGAGGCACGCTTCTGTCTGCAGCACCACGATGATCGGATTCGATTGTGGAGACACCATGGAGAGAGGATGATGGACAGCTGCATTATGCACTGCCACACTGGTCTTGCACCGGGTATTATGGTATGGGACGGTATTGGATATTACTCTCGCACGCCTCTAGTATGCATTGCCGGTACTTTAAATAGCCGGCGCTACATATCCGAGGTGCTGGAGCCAGTTGTCCTTCCTTACCTTCAGGGCTCGGCCACAGCCATATTTCAACAGGATAATGCGCGACCGCACGTGGCACGCATTTTCCAAAGGTTCTTCAATAACCAGATTGAATTGCTTCCCTGGCCGGCTCCCTCTCTGGATCTTTCGCCGATAGAAAACATGTGGTCCATGGTTGCTCAACGAGTGACCCAGATTACATCCCCAGCTGCCACACCAGATGATCTTTGGCAACGTGTGGAAGCTGCTTGGGCTGCTGTACCCCAGGAACACATCCAACGTCTCTTTGACTCAATGCCGAGACGTGTGGCAGCGGTGATCTCCAACAATGGTGGCTACTCTGGCTACTGATTCTGGCAGGAACCACATGTCACAGACGTCTGTAAACGTAATCATTTGATACTTGGTCAACATGTTATCTACAAAATAAATTTTGTTGTGCTACCTCTTGTCTTTCTTGGTGTTGCATTTACGGTGGCCAGCAGTGTATGTTCATCATATGAACAGAGTAGGCTCTCCGATCAGCCACACACAAATTCTTTCACTGCCACCCACATGCTGGAATGACTTCCCACTCAACCACAAGTGAGAAGTGAATCTCAGGGTGGGCAGTACCCAAGGTGACTGCAGCAGTGGACCAATCGGTGGATAGCACTGCCTGGAGCTGTGAGTGAAGAATCACCAACTTGGTTCACATCTAAACACAGTAATTACTATATCTGTCCATACCAGAGTAGTTGTGGTAAATACACAGGCATATACGAAATATAGGAGTTGGGAGTTGAAGGTAAGGAACACTGCCAAAATTTAAAATGAGTCGCTTGTTATGAAAACTTGTGTCAGCTCACAGTACTCTGATGTGTTTTCGCTGCTACTATACGAGCTACCACTGGTTGTTTGGTTTAAAGGTGGGAGAAGAGACCAAAGTACGCGGTCATAGGTCCCATGATCCTAATAAAACAATGCCACAAGTGTGAGAATATAATGGACGAAATATACACACTAGCCGCTAAAATTGCTACACCACAAAGATGACGTGCTACAGACGCGCAATTTAACCGACAGGAAGAAGATGCTGTGATATGCGAATGATTAGCTTTCAGAGCATTCACACATGGTTGGCGCCAGTGGCGACACCTACAACGTGCTGACATGAGGAAAGTTTCCAAACGATTTCTCATACACAAACAGCAGTTGACTGGCGTTGCCTGGTGAAACGTCGTCGTGATGCTTCGTGTAAAGAGGAGAAATGCGTACCATCACTTTTCCGACTTTGATAAAGGCCGGATTATAGCCTATCGCGATTGGGGTTTATCGTATCGCGACATTGCTGCTCGCATTGGTCGAGATCCATTGACTGTTAGCAGAATATGAAATCGGTGGGTTCAGGAGGGTAATACAGAATGCCGTGCTGGATCCCAGCGGCCTCTTAACACAACCATCTGCATCAACAGTTCGACGACATTTGCAGCAGCATGGACTATCAGCTCGGAGACCATGGCTGCGGTTACCCTTGACGCTGCATCACAGACAGGAGCGCCTGCGATGGTGTACTCAACGACAAACCTGGGTGCACGAATGGCAAAACGTCATTTTTTCGGATTAATCCAGGTTTTGTTTACAGCATCATGATTGTCGCATCCGTGTTTGGCGACATCGCAGTGAACTCACATTGGAAGCATGTATTCATCATCGCCACATTGGCGTATCACCCAGTGTGATGGTATGGGGTGCCATTGGTTACACGTCTCACTCATCTCTTGTTTGCATTGATGGCACTTTGAACAGTGGACGTTACATCTCAGATGTGTTACGACCCGTGGCTCTATCTTTCATTCAATCCCTGTGAAACTCTACATTTCAGCAGGATAATGCACGACTGCATGTTACAGGTCCTGTACAGACCTTTCCGGATACATAAAATGTTCGACTACTGCCCTGGCCAGCATATTCTGCAGATCTCTCACCAACTGAAAACGTCTGGTCAATGGTGGCCGAGCAACTGGCTTTTCACAATACGCCAGTATCTACTCTTGATGAACTGTGTTATCATGTTGAAGCTGCATGGGCAGCTGTACGTGTACACGCCATCCAAGCTCTGTTTGACTCAATGCCCAGGAGTATCAAGGCCGTTATTACAGCCAGAGGTGGTGGTTATGGGTACTGATTTCTCAGGATCTATGCACCCAAATTGCGTGAAAATGTAACCACATGTCAGTTCTAGTATAATATATTCGTCCAATGAATACCTGTTTATCATCTGCATTTCTTCTCGGTGTAGCAAATTTGATGGCCATTAGTGTATAACACAAAACGGAAAGGAAAAGCCACAAGAATCAAGGAAAGCCAGCGAACACTAAAAGGAACAAAAGAGGACAGGAAAACAACAGAGTGTCGTTAGAAGCAGAAGAGAGTAAAACAGGAAATCAGATTATAGTGGCTGGCCAACCACAAGAATAAAAAGGGAAAGCCAGCCACTTGAAACACATTAAAACCTCCACCCTAAAAGCACTAGGGTGGAGGACCCAGGGATAAAGGACATGGGCTAAAAACTACATAGAAGTACAAAATCCACTCTCATGGATAAAACTTAAAACGAAAGCTGCTGTGGAGGCATTGTCGGCCAACACTGAAGGCAGGGTGCTGGGAAAGTTAAAAGTCTGCTGCAGAGAGGCTAAAAGTGGGCAGTCCAGCGAGAGGTGGACGACTGTCATTTGGGAGCCACAGCGACACTGAGGTGGGTCCTCGTGATAGAGTAGGTAACCATGCGTTAGCCATTTATGGCCAATGCAGAGCTGGCAAAGGACAACTGATTCCCTGTGAGAGGCCTCCATGGAAGACTTCCACACATTGTTTCCTTAATGATACATAGTTTGTGTGTGCTGTTATGCCATTCCATCTCCCAAAGCTGGAAAACCCTGCGGTGTAAGACAGAACGCAGGTCAGCTACAGAGATGAGTATCTCCAGAAGCAGTTTCCACGTCGCCTGTTGACAATTTCATTGCCCCGGATTCCGACATGTCCTGATGTCCACACAAATACCACGTAATGGCTGGACTGTTGCAGGGATTAGATTGACTCCTGAATGAACGATACCAGAGGATGGCGAGGGTAGCACAGGTCGATAGCTTGTAGGCTGCTCAATGAGTCAGTGGACAGCAGAAATGACTCGCCAGGGCATGAGTGGATGTACTCAAGAGCACGAGATATGGGCGCCAACTCTGTAGTGAAAACACTGCAGCCAACTGGCTAAGAGTGCTGCTCAATATGTCCTCCATGAACATATGCGAAGCCTAGGTGACCATCAGCCATTGAGCCGTCGGTGTAAACCACTTCAGAGCCCCAGAACACGTCAAGAATCTAGAGGAAGTGACAAACGGAGGGCGGTGGGGTAACAGAGTCATTATGGCCATGCAAAAGGTTCAGACGAAACTGCATCTGAGCCGTACACCATGGAGGTGTACGTGAACAGACCACAAGTAGAGGTGGTAAAGGGAAGGACTCCAGTTTGGAGAGAAGGGTCTGCATGTAAACCACAATCGTTAGCCCCAATCTGGGCCACCGATGCAGGAGATGGACTGCCGTGAGCGGGAAATGGAGACGGCAATTCAGATGATCAGGGGAACTATGACTGTGTGCTGAGTAACTGGCAAGCAGTTACGCACGTCTGATCTGCAGTGGAGGGACACCAGCCTCCACCAGTACGATGGTCACCGGACTCATCCTAAAAGCTCATGTCGCTAATCGAACTCCACAGTGGTGCACGGGGTCGAGTAAATGTATTGCTGAAGGCGCTGCTGAGCCATAAACCACACTCCCATAGTCAATTCGGGATTGGACAAGGTCTCTGTAGAGCTGCAGCAGCATACAGCGATCTGCACCCCAATTGGTGTTGCTCAGGCAACGGAAGGTATTGAGGTGCTGCCAGCACTTCTGCTTAAGCTGACGAAGATGAGGGAGCAAAGTCAATTGAGTATCGAAAACTAGTCCTAGGAATTGATATGTCTCCACTACTGAGTGGATCATCATTAAGGTAAGGTGCAGGTTCTGGATGAACGATACGACGTCGACAGAAGTGCATAACACGTGACTCTGTGGCTGAAAACTGGAGCCGAGGGCTAGAGCCCATGACTGTGGGTTGTGGACAGCTCCCTGGAGGCGCCACTCAGCAACAACAGTACTGGAGCAACAGTACGAAATGCAGAAGTCGTCTGCGAACAGAGAAGGTGAGACAGAGGTCCTGACAGCTGCTGCTAGACCGTTAATGATGTCGCCAAGTCGTGTCATATGCTTTACGTAAGCCAAAAAAGATGGCAATTAGGTGTTGCCATTTTGAAAAGGCTGTTCAGATGGCAGACTCTATGGACACAAGATTATCAGTAGTCTTACAAAGAATGTTGGTGAGGCTGATGGGTCAATAGCTCTCCCGCCACTGCAATGGAAAGAAGCCATTGCACCAGACCCAGTTGAAGATGACGAGAAGATGTAGCCTGTAGTCAGATGAGAGATGTTTTATCTTCTGGCTGTGGATGCGATCAGGCCCAGAAGCAGTGTCAGGGCAACGTGCAAGGGCACTGATGAGCTCCCACTCTGTAAATGGGGCGTTATAGGATTCACTGCAGCGTGTACTAATAGAGAACGTTCCCTTGCAGCCGTCGTTTGAGTGTGCGAAAGGCTGGGGGGAGGGTAAATCTCTGACGCAGAGGCTGGAGCAAAGTGCTCAGAGTTTGCGTCGGTACATAACTCGCCATTTATGGTAACACCAGGGACAGCTGTTGGGGCCTGGTACCCGGAAAGACGTTTGATCTTTGCCCAGACTTGGGAAGGTGATGTGGCACTCAATGGTGGAGATTTATCTCTCCCAACACTCCTCCTTCCGTTGTTTGATATGGTAGGGGTAGCAAACACGGGCACAGAACCGTTTAAAGGCTATGAGGTGCTCCAGGGAAGGGTGCCGCTTATGCCGATGTAGAGCTCGCCGACGCTCCTTAATTGCTTCAGCGACTTCCGGTTTTTTTCTTCTTTTGGTTTTACAGCGCAAAACTGCTATGGTCATTAGTGCCGGTCTGTGACTTCGGAAACGGTAAAAAACGAAAATGGAAAGCAGCAGCAATGGGAACAAAACTCAAAAAATTGGAGAAACTAAAAGCAGAAGGAAAGCTTGAAAATCCACTACAGAAAGGGGTTGGTTGTCCCCAAAAAGAGCTTCAAATGACTGACGTCATCTCACTGGCACTAATAAACTCGAGAACGCGATCGGCCGAGCACGTGTCATCTGCTAAAATGGACGATATATCAGCCGTCAGCTGTAGACGGGCGCGTAACGGAGTAAAATAGGGGGTACACAATTAAAAGGTGTCTTACCGTCCACAGCTGAGAGCAGTGGGGACAGAGTGGGGGAGGATCGCCGCTTAAAAGATGTCGATGGCTAAAAAGACAGTGCCCTATCCAGAGTCTAGTTAAAATTACCTCCTCCCGACGACGCGTTCGGGAGAAGAGGTCCAAGCACAAGCAAGAGCTTTCACGTCCCGCAATTTATTATGGGGAAGTGTCGACCAATGTGCGTGCCATAAAAGAACAACACGACGACATAAAACGCTCCGTAAATCGGCGAAGGGAATCGATCGAATAGCTGGCCGAAGAAGAGAGACTCCAGCCTTGGCCGCTATATCGGCCGCCTCATTGCCACAGATAGCAACGTGTCCTGGGAGCCAGAGGAACGCCACCGAGACGCCCCCCAAATGGAGCAAGCGCAGGCAGTGCTGAATCCGGTGGACCAGAGGGTGGACAGGGTAGAGAGCTTGGAGACTGAGGAGAGAGCTGAGAGAATCTGAACAGATAACATACTGTATCCGCAGATGGCGGCGGATGTATTGGACAGCCTGGAGAACGGCATAAAGCTCTGCAGTATAAACCGAACACTGGTCAGGAAGCCGAAATCGATTTGGGGTGTCACCAACAATATAGGCACTCCTTACACCTAACGATGTTTTCGAGCCATCAGTGTAAATAAATGTGGCTTCCTTCATTTGTGCACATAGATCAGCAAATGCCCGACGATAAACAAGTGAAGGGGTAACATCCTTGGGAAATTGACAAAGGTCATGGAGCAGGCAGATCCGAGGACAGAGCCAAGGCGGTGCTGTGCCTCAAGTTGTCAAGAAGGTTAGCGACTTCCAGTGACCACCAAGGGCTGCCTTACACCTCGGGCCCCCTAGAGAGAGAGAGAGAGAGAGAGAGAGAGAGAGAGAGAGAGAGAGAGAGAGAGAGGGGGGGGGGATCGCGTTTTCTGCAGCACAAACAAATGTGCTAGTCACCTGCTCAACCACCACATCGATGTTACCATGTGAGAGATTCAGCAGTGACAGCAGAGGTGAAAGTTTCCCAGTCCACCTTGTTCAAATCCCATCTGGGCAGGCATCCCTGGGCCTGACACTGGGGCAGTGACAGGAACATGGGGAAGTGGTCACTACCACACAGGTCGTCATGTGCTCTCCAGTGGATAGATGGGAGAAGTCCTGGGCTGCAAATTGATAAATCAAAGGCCGAGTAACTACCATGAGCCGCACTGAAATGTGTGGCGGCACCAGTATTTAGGAGGCAGAGGTCAAATTGCGACAGAAAATTTCGACATCTCTGCCTCGGCCAGTAAGCATGGTACTACCCCACCAAAGGTTATGGGCATTTAAATCTCCCAGAAGTAGGAAAGATTTAGGGAGTTGATCAATCAGTGCAGCTAATACATTTAGGGGTAATGCACCATCTGGAGGAAGATATACATTGCAGACAGTTATTTCCTGCATCGTCACTGACAGCCACAGCTCTAAGAGGGGTTTGAAGGGGACAATGTTAACTACAGACCGAGTTTAGGACATAAAAGCAAACTCCACCTGACACGCTATTATAGTCGCTATGGTTCCTGTAATATCCCTTACAGCCACAGAGGGCAGGGGGTTCGCATTGCTGGGAACCAGATTTCCTGGAGGGCAACGCAGATGGCCAGTGTAAAGCTTAACAGTTTCCATAGCTCAGCCAGGCGGTGGAAAAAACGACGCAATTCCACTGGAGGCAGGGAACATTCAATGAGGTAGTTTACGCCTCAGGGTAACCTGCTGCCACCGGTTTATTGCCTGAGCAGTCTATATCCATTGTGTCTGAAGGTCTGGCAAGATCTAGGTCCTCAGCGGACGCCAAAATTTGCAGCCCATTCTCAGCCGCAGTGCTTGTAGGTAGCAGTGGTGTGGGTGCCACCGCAATTTCCTTTGTCTTAGGGGTTTTTCTTTTTGGATTTCTCTCGCTGCTCCTTGGGTTTCCCTGGTTTGGAGGACTTCACTGGCTCAGTCTCTGGGACTGAGGACGAGCATGAAGCCCTACAACCAGCTGTTTTTGGGCTCTTCAGCCACGAACAGGTGTCTTCTTTCCCACTAGAAGAAACCTGGGAAGGGAGTCACCCAAGAGACCCCTTCCTAGCGAGAGAAGCCAAAGAAGACTTACACTTCTCTGGCTTCGAAGTGGGGACAAACATCCCCGATGGTTGGGGGGGGGGGGGGGGTACTGCTCCTGAAGTTGGTGGTGCAGGAGCAACAGGGAGGGAAATGCCCCTGTGATCAAGAGGGCAAGTGTAGTCTTACAGCTCTGAGAGGTGACCCGGGTTGGTGGAGCTGATGGTGCCAGAACTGTTCTTGCGGTGGAATAAGACGATGTCATATGCACAGGATGCAGGTGTTCAAATTTTCTCTTAGCTTGAGTGTAGGTCAGTCTAGCCAGGGTCTTTTACTCCATGAATTTCCTTCCTTTCTGGAGAATCCTGCAGTAGGCAAGCAAGGCGAATGGTGCTCTCCGTAGTTGACACAGATGGGAGGTGGGGCACATGGAGTATTGGGATGTGATGGGTGTCCGCAATCTTGGCATGTGACATGGGAAGTACAGCGGGAAGACATGGCCGAACTTCCAGCACTTAAAGCATCACATCGGGGAGGGATATAGGGCTTCACAGCACACCAGGGAGGGGATTAATTTGGGGTCTTACTTCTGTGCACTGAATTGAGCTCGTGATCGCTTAGAGATGGCTGGTGTTTCACCGTCAGCAAGAGATGGACTACGCTTCATTGCATGTCATCTACCCTGATGTCACCAACTCCGACCAGGGGCCCACCCCACGGGCGCCACCCAGCCACAGAAAAGGACACCTGGCAGGATGGTCATTGCCGGGAGTCCCAATGCCCCAGGGGGACAGGCATTTACCCCTTGGCATACGTGGAGAGTTACTGGCGTAGGTACATGGCGGCACCACCACAACGGATTGGCTACCATGCTGCATATCAGGTGCAAAGAAGTCCATGGTCATCGTCGATGAAGAAATCGACACTGCGTACAGCATGGTGGAAAACGCACCCAGGAAGGTGTCCTCAACCAAGAGATGGAGAATGGGCAGGATTGCAATGCAACAACGAGACAGTGAGCTGAAGATCTCAATGCACGATGGAAATACTGCAACTTTTAAGGCACCCTTCCCCAATTGGCTCACTCTTCGGGAAAATTTTGAAGAATGGAGGTCAAACCCTACAGGGGACCATCACATAAAGGCTGAAATGTGTGAAATTCCTTTTAGTCACCTCTTACGACAGGCAGGAATACCTCGGGCCTATTCTAGCCCACGTACCCACAGGGGGGAGAGATACCACTGGATTGGGCAATTTAAGTACTGCAAGTAACACAAAACAAATGAGTGATGCAATGCAGACACTGGTTCTATGCACTACACAGTTAATAAAGCATATAAATGTGTGTGATAAAACATGAATGTGCACAAAATACTGGTTTGAAGCTAAATAATAATAATAATAATAAAATTGTAACTATAATAGTAGGCCATGTCGCGAAAATTTACTTACAGCAATTGATAAATAATTTGCTCACTTGTGACAAACAACAATGCATAAGGATGTCAGTCAAGTCATGCATCAAAAGTCCCTGTTGTGAGCCAGTTTAAGTATTAATGCTGATGACTAGAGAAAACTTGCAAATACGATTCTAACTAACACTATGTGCTTTCCTTGCAGGAAATGTGAAGACGTTGCAGCAGCAGTAATCTGGTGTCAACATAATGCTGATCAATCAAACCTACTGATTGAATACCAGTGAGTGTCATCATGTCAGTGTTAATGTAATAACGAATAGGGAAGTTCCAAGTGACAGTACTTGAAAATCATCAATTTAGTGATGACAAAGTAATATTCTCCTTGGATGAATGACATTGACCATGCAGTGTGTCAAAGCAGATTTCAGCCTTGTTCCACAGAAAAGTTTGCTCTCCCTCAATGTTACCAGGTGATTCTCTGTAGCTAAAATATTTAACAACAGAGGGAGCACAGATCTACAGGAGCAGATTTTTAACATTCTAACGAAATTCAGTACAGGATGAGCTAGAGTGCTGGCAAAGATGGCAGTCACATATCCTCCAATTCTACGGCACATTGTGCAGTAACCTACTGTCGATAGCTTGCCAAACTTGACACTCATTGGAAACTACTATAGCTCGACCCCATGATGCATTCTGTGCATTGATGGAAGTGGAAATGTATGATTCAACATTACCAGATGTTGGCACTGCATTACGATCTTATTGAAGTTTGTTTATAAACACAGCTGTAAGTAAGAGTTTATAAAACCCCTCTATTTCAATGTAAATAAACAGTTACCACCATAACCAAGTGGACAAAACAGTCTCCTGCAGTGAAGAAGGTGGTAACCAGAAGAACAAGATGAATGGATCATTACTTCCTGATAAAAGTGCTTTGGTTATTGGGGCTTGGTGCTGTCGAAAATAATCTAGTTTTAATACTGTTGACATATCACGTGGGAGTCCACTTAGAGCATATATATGTTTTTCAAAAATTCTGTTTCAGTCAAAATGTCAGCTACTGCAGGAGATTGTGTGTGGAGTTAAGGGAGTAACATACTAGACAGCCAGAAAAAGCAGTGATATTCCACAACCTGAAAACGTAAAACCAAACTGCACGTTCTTATTTGGCAACAACTCAATGGAAAATCAGGATATCTGCAGATATTTCTTCTTTGCTCCCCACATGCAAGTCAATATATTTTACTTCAGTGAGACATACTTAAGCATCCCAAAGCTGTTGGTCTGGGATACACAAACATTATAGCTTCCAAACAGCACGATCTGAATTTAAAGCATATTTTCTAAGCACGTGTAGGAACTGACATGTCACTCAATGAATTCGTTATATGTGAGGATTGCTGGAGTAACTCTCGGTATAGCTTGCTGGTTATGGATAAAGCTACTGAACTGAATGAGGGTCAATAGAAACAAAATTTCAATAAAATTCTTCAAAAAGTCAATGCACCAAAATGCACCTGTTAGTATATTGTACACTATGTACAAATTTGCACACATGTTGCACATTCATTCAGAGGACGCAAAGCACAAGCATTTGACAAAAAAATGGAAGCAATCAACACTAAATTAATGGAACTGAATATGTTGTCAAGGGAGGTGCTATGAATGCTGAGGTGTTGAATGCTCGAATACAGCAATGTGAACTGTGTGTCAATAAGAAATTACAGACGTCAATGCAAAACTAACTTATGTGTGGAACAACAATGTGATAGCTAAGGCACTTAATGCCCTATCATCACCGATTGTCCCAAAGTGTACGTAATTTGTTAACTGTCTCAAAAATGGCTTAGTATACAGCAGCATGTTGTCGAAAAAGCATAATGCTAAAAACTGAGGTGCAGAAAGCAATTTGACAGAAGTTAGTTTTGTGAAAGTCAGGTTAACTCCAACGAGACCAGCATCTCTCGGTAACATTTAAGGCAGTAACTGACAGGCTGAAAGAGCTGTCACCGACTATGGATAAGAGCAGGAGGAGGAGGAGGAGGAGGAGGAGGAGGAGGAGTAATGCTGAGTTACGACAACATACGAGGTCATCAGGGTAAAACCATATTTGTTAGGTAAGCACTCAATATGTTCAACCAAGAAGGCAATAAGAATAGGGAACAAGGAATTTGAAAGATTGCCTAGGCTGCCACAGTTAATAATTTTGAAAATGTCAAATGTTAAGAAATATACCCTGAAACTATAGTAACATGTGGTCAAATATTATGTGTGACTAAACAATCTACTTCTCTAGTATATATATTATGATAACCAAATGAAATCATAAATCAATTACAACTGCTTACAGCTTCCGCTGGTGAAGAGAATGCAGACCACATGAACAAAGAATTATTGATCTTACCTGAGCTTAGAAAAATATGCATCATCAAGTAATTGTGGATAGAGTTGTTCATGAGCTTTACAGACCTGCATGCAGAATATTTCTGATAATACGAGGAATGGATTATGTATGTCAGGCTGATCTCTTAGATACGCAAGACGACTAATAATCAAATAATGGCTTGAATTATATTCTCACTTTCACAGACACACATTCCAATTTCGCTTGGGCCTTACCTTTGCAAGTAAAGACGGGGAAGGAGGTTTGAGAGGTTTCTGAACAATTGTTGCAGACAGGACTAAATCGACTGCCCAACAACCTTGAGGCATATAATGGAAGCGAATTTTACGATAGGCATTTCAAAGCAGAATTGGAATGATGTGGGATAATATTGCAACGAATTTTGTACCTTGACGGCAGATTAGTCCATACTGTTAGTGCATTTTTTCTTTCAGTGGGTCCTGCTTACAAAAGTGAAGAAAATGAAGTCCACAATGAACATTGGCTTCTAAATGAAGCCAAAGTGGCGAAAGGTTCACAACCATCAGGAATGTGGCAGGTACTGTGAAGTTAAGCTGCCAAAGCACAAGCCAAAAGTGAAGTCTGGGAGGTAACAGAAGAATGGCATGCCCCATACTGGCAGGCAAGGGAGTGGTCGATAAGAGGGAATTGAATGAGTGGCCAGGTGAGAAAGAGAAATGGCATGACTATCCACTGAGGAGGACATCATGCCAGTATGACTAGTAATTCAGCATCTTCTGCATAGACTCTCAACTGTGCTGGTGAAAAAGCCGCCAGTGGCGAAACTTATTCCATGATGGGGAGTGTGTTAAGACAGCATATGATGGACATAGGTGCAGAGGAATTAACTGAACACCCACAGTCTAGTCATGAATGGACATGGGATTTAAAAAATCGAGGAGGGTGGTCTGATCCGCTCCCATGGAATTATCACTTAGGAGATGTAGGACACTGAGGAACTGGGTACTATGTACAGCCACCTAAGATTACATGGGTGGACCAAGGAAGTTTCCTATCAAACATAAGCCCCAAAAATTTTCTAGTTTCAGCAAATGTAAGAACGAAAGACGCAAGACGTTAAGATGGTGTAAGAAACTCATTCCGCCGCCAAATATTCATACAAAAGGTTTTGGCAGTGGAAAAGTGAAAGCTACTGCACATGCTTCACGAGAAAAGACGATAGGAACGATGGTGAAGACGGCACTCAAGGAGACAAGTTGATGCAGAACTGTAACAGATTGCAAAATCCTTGACGTAAAGGGAGCTGAGATGCTTGGTGGGAGAGTCCATAATATAGTTAATGGGGATAGCAAAGATGATGATACTGAGTATGAGCACTCAGGCATCCCATTTTCCTCGATAAATGTGTGAAAGCCAAACCATATAAACCTTGAGAAAAACTGTCTTTCAATACTTCCTCGAGTAAATGGGGCAGATAGCCTCTGAAACTCCACATGTAGAGACTACAGAGGATATCAGCCCTCCAGCAGATGTATCAGGATGACGATTCAAAATGTGGAGAGCACATCTCCACAAGCAAATCACATCGCTGCATGCCTCAGTCCACCAGGGACCACAACATGCTACAGTATGGAACATTCTGCAGCAGTAAGGATAACGTTTGGAAGATACTTTACCTGGTTATCACAGCTGTGTAACGGTCGTGAAGAAGGACTAACACCTCCAGTCAGCCTTAGAAAGCTGCCAATTGGTGGGATAGGAGTCAGCGAATGGATAGGACACAGAAAGTCATCACTTGAGTATGTGTCAGAGGGAATGGGCCATTCAAGACGATGGGTGAGCTGGACAGTGCAGAACAAGAGGTCCAAATGATGATAAACGTGCATGGAATCTGGTAAGAGAGATGATTCAGGTCAGCTAAGACGGAAGCTCATGGACAGGCTCTCCACGAGCCCCAAAGCAGATGGTGGGCATTAAAACCGCCAAGCAACAAAAAGGAGTGAGGGAGCTGAACAATGAGCTGGAGTAAGTCCGACGGTAGCAGCAAATGACAGAGGGGTGTAGATGTTACAAAGAGAAAAGGTGAAATGAGGAAGGAAACTGCAGACTGCAACAGCTAGCAGTCGAGTGTTAAATGAGATGGATGACCAGCATGGCTCCCACGTGAAGTGAAATGCTGTCCTTGGGGGAAAGGTCACAGAGGACCAGAAGGAAACATGAGAGGTCAAAGGGTTGTGACTACAATTTTCTTGGAAGCAGAAAACAAGCGGACACTGCAATTCCAACAGCAGCTGTAATTCCTCCTTGTTTGATCTAATGTCACCAATGTTCCATTGAAGAACTTGGTGGCTGCTGAATGCCAGCCTTCAAAAATTCACTGCCACAGGGACCAGAGGTTGCAGAATCCTGTTCCATGAAATCTACAAACATATTGGCATTCTCCCTGGGTCACCCTGTGAATTCCATGGCAGAAAATCGGTAGGCAGTGGGCACCAACAAAATGGAGGTCAGCCGGGTGAGGGTATATGTGCCAACACCACTGAAGAGGATCTCCAAGTCAGGGAAGAATAAGACCATTTGTTTTTGTTTGATTTTGTAGAAGACTTTTTAGCTGTAGGAAGTCTTTGGGGGAGTATTGCTTTTGTCCTTCCAGCCTGACAGTTGTGTAGCAGGTGATTTTGCCACCAGGGGCAAAGATTTGATGGCTTGTTGCACAGCTGTAGGAGGAAATGGGGATGCTACTGTGACCTGGGTGATTTTACTACTGCAACACTTAACTTGAGGTTGCAAATCTGGGTGGGCATGCCCTCTTATGTAAGGCATAGCAAAAACAGAACTGTAAATGCCAGATGGTCAAATGCACGGGTTTTGACTAGCTGACAACTGCAAGTGACAAGGTGGGGTTTGATGTCCTTCACTCAGATCACCTGAGTGGCTCGCTCATTAAGACACTTGGGACATTCATGGGATTACAGCTGATACAGCACAGAGGAGGCAAACAGCTGCCCTCGTGAGCATTTCTGCCAAGAGTAACATGTTTGGCCATGTTTTGACAGGATACGTGTTTTATTATGATGTTGACACTAGCAGGAACCCGTCTGGTTTGGAATGTATGGTTGGATCATGACGACTTCATAGCCTGCTTTAATCTTTGAAGTAAACACTACCTGGGCAAACGGTAGAAAAAGAGTGCATGTGGGCATGAAGTTTGCATCCATCTTTTTCATTACTCAATGGGCCATAGTGATGCCATGATTAGAGGGAAGTGTGGATTTCTCCCTCGGTGAGGCCATCTAGCATCAGAATGTAAAGAACACCATGTGAAGAGTTCAGTGAATGATGGCCCTTAACACAAACAGGATAGCTCTGGAGAAGTGCTGCTGTATGCAGTTGTTGGGCTTGAAAATCACAATACGTCTTCAAAAGCAAAGTTGTATTACGTAAACAACAAAAGAATTTCACAGAGCCTGCAACTGCAACAACACCTTTCAGAATAATGCATGCATTAACCATAGCAAAGGACTGACCACCTTGAGTACGTGATACCATGAGGAACTGATGTGCAGCTGGGACGGCCTTGAAATCTTTAGCCTCATTCTGTTTATGTTTAGTAGACACACCCTAAGACGTTGATTGAGCCACAACAAAAAATCCCCATGATTGCCAACATCTCCAATGGCATGCTCCTTCCAATTGGGTGCCCCCTCAGAGGGAGATTCACCCACCATAAATGACTGTTCACACCTCCCAAACTCCTGACAGGGACCAACTTGCATTTGGGAAAGCAACAGTCACCCCTCTCTGGGCCTGGCTGGTATCAGAGGGTACGTGTGAACCCTACCGTTGACCCGGAGCTAGGAATTATGCATTACCTTGTCACCTGTAATGTGTGTAATGAATGGGCCAGCCTTCAGGAACACACCGGGACAGAGGAGAAGCAAAGAGAATGAGGATTCACCAGTTAAGTCTTCACAACCTCATTGAAACTGGCACCAGCTACTTATGATTCTTACTGATGGTGGCCCATAAACTATCACCACTACAAGCTTGTGTGTTTCCTGAGCACCACTGTGGCACTGCACTGAAACACCTGTTCAACACTATATTCATTAACCTGAAAGGCAGGAAAACAGCTCCAATTTTTGGATATATAGCCACTCACTTCGTCTTTTTGTTCTTCTGCAATATGACATTAGCTTGTGCCCATCAAGATGAATATGTTGAATTTCAGTTATATTCATGTGATGTTCTGCACTAAGCACAATACAGCTGCTGACATTCGA
The DNA here is from genome assembly GCF_021461395.2 of Schistocerca americana. Classification (NCBI taxonomy): domain Eukaryota; kingdom Metazoa; phylum Arthropoda; class Insecta; order Orthoptera; family Acrididae; genus Schistocerca; species Schistocerca americana. Next base: position 28,609,410 of record NC_060129.1, on the reverse strand, counting down.
CCTGAATTTTTATTTTCCTGTATGGATATTAGATGTTTGCTCTATCTAGGAACAGTCACATAATTGTTGTTTCAGAGAATAGCATTATTGCCCATGCTGCCTTGTAATGTTGTTGCTTATTGGTAATACTGAATAATTACAGTAGTGCATTTCATATCTGAAGAACACTCACAATTAATAAATTTGTATTTCTCTAAAAGTTCTTACCTTGCACTATCATGTGTGTATCTTGTTGAGGTTTCCACCTGAAATATTTGAAAAATGGCCTGTGATTTATAACTGATGAGACAGTAAATAAATAGAATTCTATTAACACCCATCAACATGTGATTGGCCCACAAAATGCTCTAAGTGAGGCTTGAAAATATCATTGAAGAGAACATGATAAACTTTTGCAGTTAATGAAAAACAACGTTAGTAAGAATTCACTCTCAATTTCCTCACTTCGTTTTCAGTACTGTAAATAACTACACAAACCCATAATTTGGTTGCAGCCATACTTCCTAATAGACACTTCACAAAGAAAAGTGACCAAAAACATCTTTCATCTGTCATGCACCTACACCGCATTTAAAATTTTCTTTCACTTGTTTCCATTATGAAAACTGCCATTCACTGACGAATTGATCATCATAAGTGACATTTGGGCCTTTGTGTTCTGAGCAGCCCAGACCAACTTACTGATGTGAGGAGTGACTTCTGAACCCAACTGTAAGTTCACACCCAGAACTAATACAGGCTTGGACCATTGAATATACAAACATTAATAAATATTGGCAAACTCAAAATACTGTCAGACATTGTAAATGGACTAGTTATAATTGGCATTACAAAATAGTACATTCACAGAAAGAATACCACATTCAGAGAATTGTAGATTTTTCAGAGAACACAGGGAAGAAATTCACAGAACTCCAGAACTAGGCTCTGCATTCATTCATAAATCGCAAATCAATGTTGCAATCAGTACTAAATTTTTTATTACCTCTAGTAAGACTCTCTCCCTGCAATAATTCAATATTGATGCACCAATAGATCAGGATAACAAGAACATTGCAGAAAGGAAAACAGTCCTGAGAACAATGTTGAGAAGCATCTGATGAAGTGCCAGAGGAAAATGTAAGAATTTTATTAAATTTTTATCCTCAGACTGGTGCACAATGGAGATAACATTTTCTGCCCAAACTGCTATTAAATGTATTTATTCACAACTGGAATTTTGACTGATATGCCATTCTCAAGTGACAGCTTACTATGAACTAAGTCAAAGTCATTAAATGCCATGCCTAGTGCTTGGGGAGTGGATATTAAGATGTGCAGTATGACATGACTGACAGAAATTAGTACATAAGGTACTACCATTGTCTAGGCATACAGATTACGAAGACTCCTGTCTTGTGATAAATATGGAATTTGTAAACATTGTTAACACAAGGGAAGTATTACCTCAAAAGGAATTATAAAGCGTTCAGGTGTCACACTGAGCTACCACTTGAGAATTGTGCAACTGCCAAATTAACAATTTTGAATAAATACATTCTCTAACACTCCAGTGAGAAAATGTTTCTATTTATAAATGTCTGCCTGACTGTGGATGTAAGAAAAAAGGAAAATGTTAAGAAACAGACATGTAGCTAAATTGTTGGCAGATAACTACCCCAAATCCATACACGACTAAAAAAAAATGAGGTCAACAATATGATTTGAGAATATCAAATAGTGTATGTGCCAATAACAAAGCACAATTCCAAAAAGATGATGAATTTCAGAGTCAGACATACATACCTGTTGAAACTGACCATTGCCACTGAATAATAAAAGTAAAATTGCTGGCCTAGAATAACTGGTGACCAAGTTCACAGAAGATTCAAAGAAATTCCATGAAAAGCTCACGAAGAAAACAGAAGAAGAAATTCTAAAATACAAGATATATCAGAGATGGCTTAGGACAGAATGGTACTGTGAAAGACAAATTGATGAAGGACTAAAGGGGCAAAATACTATTGGAATACATCTGTAAAATTTTAAAAGGCTTACGACTATAAAGCAAGACTGCTTTTAGTCAGAATTCCTAAAGAATCTGAAATACAGGAGACAACACAAGTCTGCTTAAAAGAACTTCAGGCACATTTGAGATAAGAACAGACTTTAGCCAAGGCAATGTACTAACTCCATTCTTCTTTCAGACCATACTAGGAAAGTGGACATTGAACAGATGGAGCAGTTGTCAGAATCTAATACCAGAAGTTTAATACCACTTGGTTATAAAATGGATGTCAAAATTGTCTTCTCTAGATAATTTAGCCATACTGACTGTAGAGAAAGCACAAAACAAAGAAAAACAGTAGGAAAAGCATGACTCCTCATCTCCTCTGATAAGAAACATTAGTGGGTAACAGTAGTATGGGAGTATCAGGAAATTTAAGGATCTGTGAGAAGTCATGAAGCCAAATGGTGGGGAAAATGGAGCCACAAGAGGAAGACTATGGAAGATGGACTTCGCATTTCAATTGACAGAAGATGTTTATAGTAAAAATTCGTTCTCCAAAATTGCAGAACCTCTGACTTGCAAGGCAGTCATTTGGCCAGAATACACATCTGCATCACCAACACTAATTTTAGAATCAACAAAGATAGTGAAAATTACGAAGAAAGAAAAAAATTAGGAAACAGAAAACCAGTACAAAGATTTAAATTCAGTAACAATACATAAGTATAGATAAATATGTATGAAAGTAACTGGAGACAAAATTGACAAAGCATACTGAAAAGAAGAACTGTGCAGCAGTACTAAAAACGTGTTTTTTTCCACATTTGTAGTACCTTCCCAGTAAAGCATAGCTATTTTATATGTACTGCAAACAAATTACAGCAAGGAGGTCGGAGCGTCTCTGCAAATATGCAGATAACAGTACTTTGATTGTTTTGTTAGGCTACAGCAGTGCTCAAAAATATTTTGGAGTTGTGATGTTACGCTGTCAGTACTGCTTGCATGCAGTCACAAAAGAGCAACACTCAGAGTGCTTCATGCTGCTGTGGTTACATATCTTGTGAACGAGCAAGACCATACAACAACAATATAAGTATATATGCCTTTAGCTCAAAAGTATGTAACTTGCCTTGATGGAATGGTATTCATTAACTACTGTTACTCTCATATTCACTCAGTGATTGTTTACTTGTAGAGAACTAGAAGTATAGCAAAACAGAATACTTGCTTGATGTGAGACGAGCTGTTTTGCATGTCTTCAAGATTGGGAGGTAGCAGTTTAGCACTGCTAGGGACTAGGGCATATCACAACCACTAACAAGTGTGCACAGTCAACAGCAAGAACACGAAATAACAGTAACCAGTAAGCCAAGGTCTAGTCATCCTTGAAGAGCGAGGATGAAGGGCAAAAGATCTGTAAGCAATCAGCTGCTGCTCCAAGAGAAACATCTGAACAAATCAGGGATGATCTGCAGCAACATAGTGGACTGAGCCAACGCAATTCTTCTGTAAAAAGTCACTTAATAACAGGTGATTTACATGATGAATGACAAACCCACTCAAATTACAAAAATAGTAACAGGATAGAGTTCGCAAGGAAACCCCAAACTTGGAAAGCCAAAGAGAAAGTCTAAGGTTTTATGGAGTGACAAAAATTAATTCAACATATTTATTTTCTGATGGTGTGCAGCATACAGGGTGAGTCACCAACTATTGCCACCAAGAATAATTCTGAAAGTATGATACGAGTTGAGAAGTTTGTGGGAGAAAAGTAGCATGATATAGGGGGGCCATAATATGACATTGGCTTTTTTTGTTGCTTCAGAGTTATTAAGGTCAACTGTTTTTTAAATGGGATGCTATAGTTTTTTACATATTTTCTGATAGCAGATACAGAGATGAATCCAATGATGTGTAACAGTAAGGTCTTTGAAGGTCAACTAAAGTCTTAGAGGGGGCATGAATGTCCATTTACAGAACGTGTTCGAAGTCCCAACAAGGACTCACACCAGAGAGCACTGAAAGGACCTACAATCAAACAGGTGTGTCAGTGGAAAAGACAGTCATTGACTAGAGTAAGAAAAGTTGTTTTGTGGTTTTAGGGCACACAACTACAGTGGTCATTAGTGCCCAGACCAAGTTATGAATGCACTGCGAGGCACAAGGTTAAAACAGAAACTAAAAAGGACAACACTAAAAAGGCACATTAACAGGCAAGGGATTAAAAGAAAACAGCATAAACAAATGTCCTTAGACAGGTTTGACAAGTGGATAAAATGAAGAATGCGAGCAGCTGCTCCCGGGTCATCTGCTAAAATGGCATCAAGAGTACATGGCAGGCCAAGATCAATGCGCAGTGTATTAAAATTCGGACAGGACGTTAAAATGTGGCATACCGTCAGCAATTGCCCACATGCGTAGAATGGCGCCGGCGCAGCAGTCAGCAGATGGCAATAGCTGAACCGGCAGTGTCCAATTCGTAACCAGGCCAAAACGACCTCCTCCCACCGAGAAGGGCGTGAAGAGGTCGCCCAAGGCGTGGGGAGAGGTTTCAAGGCCCTAAGCTTGTTTTCAGTAAGTGTAGCCCAATTGGCATGCCACAGCGATAAAATGCGCTGACAAATGACCCTGCTAAAATCAGATGAGGCACACAACAAGAAGCTGTCCGAGGCTGGAGGACCGCAGCCTTGGCTGTGGCATCTGCAGTTTTGTACCCAGGGATACCGACATGGCCAGGAACCCACATGAAGGTAACTGGAGAACCGTCGTCCGCCAGCTGCTGAAGAGAGTGTTTGATCTGGTGCACGAAAGGGTGAAATGGATATGGATAACTGAGGCTCTGGATGGCACTCAGGGAATCAGAGCAGATGACATGAGCAGAATGTCAGTGGCTGGGATGTAAAGAACAGCCTGATAGAGGGCAAATAGCTCAGCTGTGAAGACCGAACAATGGCCACAGAGCCAGTATCTGAAACACTGTGCCCCAACAATAAAAGAACACCCAACACCGTCATTGGTCTTAGAGCCATCTGTATAAATGAAGACCGTATTAATGAACTTCAAACGAAGTTCAACAAACCGGAAGTGGTATACCGAAGCTGGGGTAACCTCCTTTGGGAGTGAGCTGAGGTCAAGGTGAACGAGAACTTGGGCCTGGAGCCAAGGTGGCGTTTGGCTCTCACCCACTCTAAAGGTTGCAGGGAGTGAAAAATCAAGGTGCTGAAGGAGGCGACAAAAGGGAACTCCAGGGGGTAGCAGGGCAGATACATACAACCTGTATTGACAGTCAAGACAGTCATCAAAAAAGAAGGCTAAGACAGGTGGTCAGGCATTGACAATAGCCGACACGCATACCGACAAAGCAGTATATCACGCTGGTAGGTTCATGGCAATTCACTGGCTTCAGCATGTAGACTCTTGATGGGATTAGTATAGAACACTCCAATCGCAAGTGTAACCCCCGATGTTGTATAGAATTGAGGTGGCGTAAGATGGACGGCCGTGCAGAGGAGTATACGAAGCTCCCATAACCCAGCTTTGAGCTGACGATCGACCCAGGCTAAGTAGGACGGTTCGATCCACTCCCCACGCTGAGAACACAGAGGACATTTAGAGAACAGGTACAACGAGCAGCCAAATATGACATGTGGACACCAGCTAAGTTCCCTGTCAAATGTAAGACCTAAAAATTTTGTTGTCTCCATGAATGGGAGAGCAACGGGACCGAGATGTTAGGACAGTGGGAGAAACTCTTTGTAGTGCCAGAAGTTAATACATACCGTCTTCTCGGCAGAAAAACGGAAGCCATTGGCGTAACTCCAGCAGTACAGACAGTCAAGATAACACTGAAGACAGCACTCCAGGAAACATGTACCCTGCGTGCTGCAATTGATGGTAAAATCGTCCACGAAAAGGGAGCCTGATACATCAGCTGGGAGGCAATCCATTATTGGATTGATCGCTATGGCGAAGAGAGCGACACTCAAAACTGAGCCCTGTGGCACCCCATTCTCCTGGCGAAAGGCGTCAGACAGGACAGAACCCACACGTACCCTGCCCTGTCGATCCATTAAAAGGGCACGAATAAAAAGAACGAGGCGACCCGAAGCCCAATGTATGCATGGTGCAGAGAATGCCCGTTCTCCAGCAGGTGTCTTAAGCCTTCTCCAAATCAAAGAACACAGCCACGGTCTGGCGCTTCCACAAGAATTTATTTATAATGAAGGTTGACAAGGTAACCAGATGGTCAACAGCAGAGCGGCGCCCACGAAATCCACATTGTACATTGGTAAGTAGGTGTCGAGATTCGAGCAGCCAAACCAAACGAGAGTTAACCATCCATTCCATGACCTTACATACACAGCTGGTAAGGGAAATGGGTCAATAACACAATAGAATCGCGCCAGCATGTGGGAACGTGACCCTCAATCCAGATGCGATTATAAGTACGAAGAAGAAAACCTTTACCCGCAGGAGAAAGGTTCTTCAGCATCTGAATATGAATATAAATAGAATCAGGCCCCATAGCGGACAGTGACCGGGCAAGTGCATTTTCGAATTCCCACATGGTGAATGGGGCATTATACCCTTTCATGATTTGAGAAGCGGAAGTTAGGTGGCCTTGCCTCCCCTCCCTGTTTTCATGGGAGGAAGGCAGGGTCGTAATGAGTGGAGCTCGAAACCTCTGCGAAAAATCGGCCGAAGGCATTGGAGACATCCTCAGGGGCCACAAGGACGTCATTCGCAACTATCAAGCCAGAAACTGGTGAGTGGACCTTAGTGCCACATAGTCAGCGCAGGCTACCCCAGACAACCAGAGAAGTAAAACTGTTGAAGGTGGTTGTGAAAGCAGCCCAGCTGGCTTTCTTGCTTTTTTTTAATAACAAGACGACACTGGGTATGTAATCGTTTATAATTAATACAATTCGCCATAGTAGGCTGGCGTTTAAAGGTGCGTAAAGCACGTCGACGAGCATGTAAAGCATCTCTACATGCTGCGGTCCACCAGGGGACTGGTAAGCGACGTGCAGAAGTAGTATGAGGGATGGAATATTCAGCAGCAGTAAGAATGACTTTCTTGAGGCGTGCAACCTGACTATTGCAGCTTGCGAAGATTTGATCCTGAAAAGTCGCCCTGGAAGAGAAGAGCCCCCAGGCTGCTTTGGAGACGTTCCAACTAGTTGAGCATGGAGATGGGGTATGATGCAGGAGATGGATAACACAAGGGAAGTGGTCGCTCGAATACGTATCAGAAAGTGCGTACCACTCAAACTGGCATGCAAGTTGGGTAGTACATATAGAAAGATCTAAATGGGAATAGGTGAGAGTTGTATCCTAAAGAAAAGTAGGGGCGCCAGTATTGAGGCAGACAAGATTAAGGTGGTTGAAAAGGTCTGCTCACAGGGAGCCTCTCAGGCAGGATGCTGGAGAGCCCCAAAGGGGATGGTGGGCATTGAAGTCTGAAGTCAACAAAAATGGTGCAGGTAGCTGAGCAATAATTTGCATCATGTCTGCTCTAGTAACATCAGACGATGATGGAGTGTAAACGGTACAAACGGAAAAAGTAAAAGTGGGGAGAGTAATTCAGACAGCAACTGCCTGCAGGTCGGCGTGCAATGTGATGGGATCGTAGTAATATCACCCAGGACTTGCAATATAACCCCTCCATGAGCCAGAATACCTGTCACAGGTGGTAGGTCAAAATGCACAGAGGCATAGTGTGCCAAGTCAATTTGATCGCATGGGCGTAGCTTCATTTCCTGGAGGGCGGCGAGGGAGACGGCGGCGAGGGAGACGGCGGCGAGGGAGACGGCGGCGAGGGAGACGGCGGCGAGGGAGACGGCGGCGAGGGAGACGGCGGCGAGGGAGACGGCGGCGAGGGAGACGGCGGCGAGGGAGACGGCGGCGAGGGAGACGGCGGCGAGGGAGACGGCGGCGAGGGAGACGGCGGCGAGGGAGACGGCGGCGAGGGAGACGGCGGCGAGGGAGACGGCGGCGAGGGAGACGGCGGCGAGGGAGACGGCGGCGAGGGAGACGGCGGCGAGGGAGACGGCGGCGAGGGAGACGGCGGCGAGGGAGACGGCGGCGAGGGAGACGGCGGCGAGGGAGACGGCGGCGAGGGAGACGGCGGCGAGGGAGACGGCGGCGAGGGAGACGGCGGCGAGGGAGACGGCGGCGAGGGAGACGGCGGCGAGGGAGACGGCGGCGAGGGAGACGGCGGCGAGGGAGACGGCGGCGAGGGAGACGGCGGCGAGGGAGACGGCGGCGAGGGAGACGGCGGCGAGGGAGACGGCGGCGAGGGAGACGGCGGCGAGGGAGACGGCGGCGAGGGAGACGGCGGCGAGGGAGACGGCGGCGAGGGAGACGGCGGCGAGGGAGACGGCGGCGAGGGAGACGGCGGCGAGGGAGAAGGCGGCGAGGGAGAAGGCGGCGAGGGAGAAGGCGGCGAGGGAGAAGGCGGCGAGGGAGAAGGCGGCGAGGGAGAAGGCGGCGAGGGAGAAGGCGGCGAGGGAGAAGGCGGCGAGGTAAAAAGTAAGGAAGTCAGTAAGAGAGGGAGAAGTACAAAGAAAGGAAATAAAGGAAGGAAGAAACCAGAAGGAGCGAAAAACCAAAATGACCACAAATGTAAGTCATTAAAGCGTCCGTCTCCGGGCGCAGGCGCAAAATACCCCCTTGAGGGGGAGGGACTCCTTTTAGTCGCCTCTTACGACAGGCAGGAATACCTCTGCCCTATTCTTACCCCTGACCCGCAGGAGGAAAAAAAAGGTATTATGGTCAATCATTCAAGAATTGCAGCAGAACTAATGATCTGGCGGGCAGTGAAGACCAGCTCTTTCATGAAGAGGACAGTGGACATGAAGGAAAAGGAAAAGTTTAGTTTCGATATTCAGGGGTCTTTAGTGAGTTCACTTTTATACACAAAGATTTTTTTAGCCTGGCATTGCAATCTAACATTAAAAATTGTAAAAATGTTATTTTTTTAAAAAGTGATTAAAAATGAAAGTGTGCCTTATAGCCCGTAGCACCTTATAGTCTGTTTTCAGTACCTCTCATGGTGCCCTGATGTGAGAAATGTTCTGCCCACTATCCTTCCCACATCTCCTACGGCGGTATTCCACCCTTCACAAAACCTACATAATCTACTTGTCCATCCCTACACAACCCCTGCTCCCAACCCGTTACCTCCCCTCTAATAGACCTTGATGCAAGACCTGTCCCATACATCCTCCCACCACCACCACCACCACCACCACCACCACCACCACCACCACCACCACCACCACCACCTACCCTTGCTGCCTTGTTACCCCTGCCCAGCCCTGTCATCACTCCCATCATTCAGTTGTGCTGCTGCTCACAGTGCAGCTACAGTTGCCTGAGATTTATGGGCTAAAAGAGTTATGGACCAAAAGTTTTATTTGTGACACTTTTATTGTGCCTATCTTCGACTTAGCATCTCCGCAATATGGCGAGTGTCAACTTTGCTAACCCCTGCTGGTCTGGGTGTTAGCATACGCTTGAGGTATTCCTGCCTGTTTTAAGAGGTGACTAAAAGGAGTCTCACTTTTGAGCCCTACAAGTTCAGGTCTCATTTTATGGTTTGACCTGCCACTTTCCAAATTCTACAGAAGTGTGGGCCATATGGGGAAGGACGCCTTACGTCATCTTCGTCTGTGGTCTTCTGTGCTCTTTCACCCTCACGGCAGTATTGGATTTCTCTGCACCCAATATCCAGCATGGTAGCCAGTCCGTTGTGGTGGGGCTGCCATGTACCCATTTGGTGGTAGTTCCCTGACAACACAGGGATCACACTGCTAATGCCTCAGCTGTAAACTCCCCACATATGCCAAGGAGTAGATGCCTGTCTTCCTGGGGCATCAGGGCTCCCAGCAACGGCCATCATGCCAGGTGGTCTTTGCTGTGGCTGGGTGGTGCCTGTGGGTAGAGCCCTTATCGGAGTGAGTGGCATCACGGCAGATGACCTGCAATGAAGCAGACTAAGTCATCTCTTGCTGGTGACTGTATGGCACCAGCAGTCTCTAAGTAGGGCAAGATCGAGTACAATGCTGACATATGTTCATAAATCATTTCCCTCCCTTGCCACAACATGGGAGGATGACAGGGCTACAGAAAGAAGAGTGCCATATTCCCCTACGTATTTAGTCTGTGCAGAAAGGACAGTGACTCCTTTCTACCTATGAAGCATCAATTTTTGTTGTACACCTTGAAGATCAGTTTGGGGATGTGACAGCCCTGTCCAAGATGAGAAGTGGTGCACCCTCAAGTCAGACAGCATCTACAGCCCAATCCCAGGCGTTACTCACTTGTGACCAGCTGTTTGATATTCCTGTTTCCATCACTCCCCATAAAAGCCTCAACATGGTCCAGGGGATTATTTTCCATTGTGACCTCCTCCTGCAGTCTCAGAACAAGCTCCGCACCAATCCAGAATGGCGGGGTGTTCATTTCATCTCGCGCATTTACAGAGGAACCAAAGAAAACGGGGTCGCTACTGGTGCCTTCATCTTGGCCTCTGAGGGTGATTCACTGCCTGAGAAGGTCAAGGTGATTTACCGCTGTGATGTTAAAACATACATCCCTCCCGCTACGTGGTGCTCTAAGTGCTGGAAATTTGGGCACATATCTTCCTGCTGCACTTCCAACACTACATGTTGAGACAGCAGATGTCCACAGCATCAATATACTCCGTGTGTGCCTCATCCCACTTTCATTAACTGCAAAAAGCAGCAGTCCCCCAACTTGCCAGACTGCAAAGTACTCCAAAAGGAGCGGAAAATCAAGGAGTAAAAGACCCTGGGCCAGTTGACTTACCAAGAGGCTAAACATAAATTTGAACGATTACACCCCATTTTGTTGACATTCACATATGCTACGGCTACATTACCTTTGCCATCACAGGTACCTACTTTGGGAGCAAAGACCTCCCCAAACACAGGGAACATCGGTCCCCTCCCCCCCCCCCCCCCCCCCCAGTTGGAGAAGCAACAGCCTCCTCCAGCTCCTCTTGTGTGGAAGAGGTCCCTTGGGACCCTCTCTCCTAAGGTCTCCACTAATGCCACAGTCGACACTCTCCAGTGGCTAAAAGAGTTAAAGCTACTGGACGAAGAGCTTCACAGTTTTCCTCCATTCCTGAAGCTACTTCAGAGAAGTCCTCCCAGCAAGCCCCTAAGAGAAGTGAGAGGGCAAACGAAGTCTAAGAAAAAGAACCCTCCGTTCGCCTCAACACCACCACTACCTATCAATTTCACACCTGCACATGAGGTGGAGATCTCAGCATCTCCTGAAGACCTGGATCTCACTGACACCTCATCCACAATAGGAATGGATACAAACAATCAGTGGCAGCAGGTGACCCTGAGGCGTAACATGCCTTCTTACATGCTTCATGCCTTCTCAGCCTCATGATAATGTCATCCTCCAGTGGAACAGACGCATTTTTTTCCACCACCTGGCTGAGCTACAACAACTGTTTAGCTTTACACCTGCTTTCTGCATTGCCCTCCACAAAACCCGGTTCCTGGCAATGCGGACCCCTGCCCTTCATGGTTATAGGGGATACAAGAAGAACCATAGCGACTATAACAGACTGTCAGGGGGCGTTTGTGTCTATGTCCTGAACTCAGTATGCAGTGAACCTGTGCCCCTTCAAATTACCCTTGAAGCTGTGGCTACCAGGATAAGGATGACTCAGGAAATAACTGTCTGCAACGTGTATCTTCCTCCAGATGGTGCAGTACCCCTGAACACATAGGATGCACCGATTCATCAACTCCCTACACCTTTCCTACTTTTGGGAGATTTTAACATCCATAACCGATTGTGGGGTGGCACTGTGCCTACAGGCTGAGGTAGAGCTGAAACTTGAACTCTGCCTCTTAAATACTAGGGGCCCCCTCCCACACCCACACACAAAACACACAAAAGACACACACAAAACACACACACACACACACACACACACACACACGCAAAAACACGCACACAAAAACACGCAAAAACATGCACGCGCACACACACACACACACACACACACACACACACAAACACACACACAAACACACACACAAACACAAACACACACACACAAAAACCCACACAAAAAACACACACAAAAACCCACACAAAAAACACACACACACAAAAAAAACACACACACAAAAAAAACACACACACACACAAAAAAAAAACACACACACACACAAAAAAAACACACACACACACACAAAAAAAACACACACACACACACAAAAAAAACACACACACACACAAAAAAAACACACACACACACAAAAAAAACACACACACACACAAAAAAAACACACACACACACAAAAAAAACACACACACACACAAAAACCACACACACACAAAAACCACACACACACAAAAACCACACACACACAAAAACCACACACACACACACACACACACACACAAAAACCCCACACAAAAACCCCACACACACACACACACACACAAAACCCCCCCCCCCCCCCCCCACACACACACACACACACACACACACACACACACAAAAACCACACACACACACACAAAAACCACACACACACACACACACACACACACACACACACACACACACACACACACACACACACACACACAAAAACCACACACACACAAAAAAAACACACACAAAAAAAACACACACACACACACACAAAAAACACACACACACAATTTCAGTGTGGCTCATGGCACTTTGCCATTGATTTATCCCTCAGCATCCCAGGACTTCTCCCATCTGTCCACTGGAGAGTCCACGATGACTTGTGTGGTAGTAACCACACAGAGTGACATCCTAGAATGCAGAAGGGGATCCACCATTCGAACGCAAGACAGGGAAGCTTGCCCTGAGTAACAAACAAGTTGCCTGCTCACTCTAAACATTGCCTTTCGTGAAGATGTGTCAGAGGTAGACATACAGCAGGTCTCCAACAATAAAGGTCACTCTGGCAAAGCCATCTGCACACAGTTTACCTTGATACAACACGATCAGCAGATAGTGCGAGCTCTTATGCCAGTTGCTGTGCAGCACTAAGGTGGTCTGGTGTGACCTTACAGCTAAACACCAGTCCTCTCTTCTGAAGTCACCTGGCCGACCCTGCCCTGGACTTTGGCATACAGTTTCTGTCTATGAACTGTCACCACATCCAAGAAACAGAACAATTCACAGTAAGCCATCAGCCCACATCAATTTTTGAGTGTCCTGCTTCCTTTTTTTTTATGGCCCTCCACTGCTGAATCTGGTAGGCGTTTTCTCTGTGACAAACTGCACTGTTTGTAGCTGTGTACATGGCGATTGTGGATGTGGGACTACCCAACAAACACTACCTCATTTCATATGTGCCCTGTCATCATCGGCATAGTTGTCAGTTGACCAGAATGCCATCTTCAATGAAGAACAAGATCGTACAGATGTCTGGTTGACACTTTGTACAATTGTATCTTGAATTAAACACAGGATGGGGAAGTAGTTATCTGTTGCTTTCATTTTGGATACCAGTGTAGTTTTGGCCATTTTGCAGTCAGTCCTCAATTTGCATATGTAGTATTCTTCATTTTTCAGTTCCTTACTAGCAAGCTAATCATGAATGGCTCTTTTTGTTGGAGGAGGACAAAAATGACACTCAGCTGCTCTGTTTCCATGTTCTGTATATGCTGTTACCTTCAATTTATAGCCCACATCATATGAAACATCGATTTTTTTTCCATTAGGAAAATACTAAAGAAAATACTCTTCTGTTACCAATAACACAAATCACTTTCAGTTCAAGTTAACTGGCACTGTAGACTGCAGTGATACATCATAGGCTTGACAGTGTTCTAGGTTTGTGATGGCAGGGCAGGAGTGGGGCAGTGTTAACAAGCTCATGAAGCTCCACAACTCATGTTCGTCGCATCAGTGCACTTGTGCTGCCACATGAATCCAGTGTTGCCAGATAGCCTTATGTTTCCCACAGCATTGAATATATGGCCTTTTTTAAGCCTGGCAGGAATTTTAAATCAAACATTGGACATTTTTACATTATTTTTGAGTATAAGACAGACCTGAATGCGGTAGGAAAGTTTTTTGAAGAAAAAAAGTGTCTTACTCCATAAAATATGGTATACCTTTGTTCCCTCTAGAACATAAGGTCAAATTGATGATTGTTCCTTTTGAGTGAGACTCTTTGGGTCTCAGTGAATTGCCCTGCTTTCCTAACCTCCTTGCATCTATTACTAACTCTTACCAGATGAAGTAACTAATAATTCCAACAGCTAGGTAAGTTCCTTGTACTTTTGAGGGCATGTATTGTCAGTACCAGAGATCTCACCTCCCAAAGTTAAGCAAAGGCCAGCCATTTTGTCTGACAGTTTTGCAGTTTTGAGCCATTCCAATATGTAAACAAGAGAGTAAAATATAATTTTCTGAACCTTATCTTTGTTTTTGCATCATGGTTTAGCTGTAGTATCTATTTTCCTGTCTGAGGAGGAAAAATGTAAATCATTTCCCACGTCTATCTTTTGAAAGTTACAAGTAGAGGTTACAACAATATGAAGACTGTCTTAACATTACATACCTAATGTACTTATCAGTATGACACTTCCTGTGTGCTGATTTCAACTGCATAGACCATGTTACAAAATACATTGTGTTTGGCTAGAGTGTTAGAGGCATTTTATTTTTAAATTCATCATGTATGGTGCCAGATATGGAACTGAAAATACTGATTAAGCTGTGATATCCAAAGAAGAATTTATCTTCAAGGATTCTTACTACACAGAAAGTATGTTAGGAAGAAAATTTATATTTTTTGTTAGCTAACTTTAACCTAAACATTTTTCAAAAAAATATGCTGTAAAGCAAAGAATTTATGGGGAATTATTTTGTGGATGAAACAATAAAAGTTTCATTTCGTGAATAACTTACATAGTAATACATCTGTATATGAATTTGTTTACTGTCTGTTGATTTGTTTAGGGCACTCAACTACTAAGGTCATTAGCACCCAGTCACAAATGTTAGTGCACTAATAGCATATAAAAATGCAAGGGGCAGCAACAGAAAGTACGTACAAAGACACAGATAAACAAAATAAAAATTAGATCTTTTTGGACAAGTCCGTCAATGTAATAAAACTAAGGACACGAGCAGCTGCTCGAGCGTCATCAGCTACAAGTTCCTGTAAGATAGACGGCAGACCCAGGACAACATGAAAGTAAATAAAACGGGAACAGGACAATAAAACATGGTGCACCATCAATGAATGACCACAGGGGCACTGCGGGGCGGGTTCACCGGACAACAGGTAGCGGTGCCTAAAACGGCAATGCCCAATCCGCAACCTGGCCAAACTGACCACCTCTCGCAGGGAAGGGCTTGAGGAGGTCGTCCAAGCCGTCGGGATCAGTTTGATGGCCCTGAGCTTATCTTCATAGAGAGAGGACCAAGCCTCATGCCACAATGATGAAACGTGCTGACAAAGAACCCCGCTAACATCAGTTTGTGGGACACAAAAGAACACTGTCAGAGGCAAGAGGACAGCAGCCTTGGCTGCAGCATCAGCAGCTTCGGTCCTAGGCACACCAATATGGCCAGGAATCTGGAAAAAAAAGAAAAAAAAAGACACGAGCGCTGGTATCAGCTAGCAACTGGAGGGACCGTTTAATTCGTTGCACGAGAGGGTGGTCCGAATATGGGCCATGGAGACACTGAATGGCACTCAAAGAATCAGAGCAGATGGCATAGGGAGAATGACGATGGCGGCGTATATACTGAACAGCCTGATAGAGAGCAAAAAGCTCATCTGTAAAGCTTGAACACTGGTCAAGGAGCCGGTATTGATAGGTATCACCACCAATGACAAACGCACATTCGATGCCCGCAGTAGTCTTGGAGCCATCTGTGTAAATGACATTAGCGAGCCTCGAACGAAGTTGGACAAACCTCAAGCGGTATATTGAATCCGCAGTCCTTCTCCTTTGGAAGCGAGCTGAGTTCAAGGTGAATGCGAACCTGAGCCTGGAGCAAAGGTGGCGTTGGGCTCTCACCCACTCTAAAAGTTGTAGGGAAGGTAAAATCAAGTTGCTGAAGCAGGCGATGAAAGCTAACTCCAGGAGGTAATATGGCTGACACATATAGCCCTTATTGGCGGTTGAGAGAGCCTTCTAAGAAGAAGAAATATGTCGGGTGGTTGGCCATAAACATCAGTTGGCAGGCATACTGACAAAGCAACATATAGCGCCAGTAGTTTAGCAGTAATTCGGCAGCTTCAGCATACAACCTCTCAACAGGGCTGGTGTAGAATGCTCCAGTCGCCAGACATAGCCCCTGATGGTGGATAGAGTTTAGACGGCATGAGGTGGACGGCTGGGCAGAAGAGTAGACAAAGCTCCCGTAATCCAGCTTTGATCGGACAATGGACCAATGTAAGCAAAGCAAGACCATTCGATCTGCTCCCCATGATGTACCGCTGAGAACACTGAGGACATTTAGGGAACGGGTACAACGAGCAACCAAGTAAGAAACGTGGAGATCAGCAAAGTTTCCAGTGAAATGCAAGCCTTAAAAATTTTGTTGTCTCAAAGAATGGGAGAGCAACTGGACCGAGATGTATGGATGGTGGAAGAAACTGTAACGCCAGAAGTTCATACAGACTGTTTTCTCACCAGAAAAACGGAAACCGTTAGCGACACTCCATGAATATAGACGGTCTAGACAACGCTGAAGACAGCGCTCATGAGACCTGTTCTCTGAGTGCTGCAGTAGATCGTAAAGTCGTCCATGAAAAGGGAGCCTGAAATGTCAGCTGGAAGGCAATTCATTATTGGATTGATCGCTATGGCAAAAAGGGCCACGCTCAAAACGGAACCCTGGGGCACCCTATTCTTCTAGCGAAAGGCATCTGACAAAACAGAACCCACATGTACCCTGAACATTCAATCCATTAAATATGGATTAATAAAAAGAGGGAGGCGACCACGAAGGCCCCAAGTGTGCATGGTGCGGAGAATGCCCGCCCTCCAACAGGTGTCTTAAGCCTTCTCCAAATTGAAGAACACAGGCAAAAAGTTGTTCATAATGAAGGTAAACAAAGTAACCAGGTGGTCACAAGCAGAGCGGCACCTACGAAAGCCACATTAGAATTTGGTAACGAGGCATCGAGATTCAAGGAGCCAAACCAATTGAGAATTTACCATGTGCTCAATCATCTTGCAGACACAGCTGGTAAGGGAGATGGGGCAATAACTGGAAGGAAGGTGTTTGTCCTTTCCTGGTTTGGGTACGGGGACAACAATTGCTTCACGCCAGTGTGTGGGAACATGACCTTCAGTCCAGATGCAATTATAGGCGCGAAGAAGAAAGCCTTTACCTGCAGGAGAAAGGCTCTTCAGCATCCGAATAAGGATACCATCAGGCCCCAGAGCAGAGGATTGGTACCAGACGAGTGCACTTTCGAGTTCCCGCACAGTGAAGGTGGCATTGTAACTTTCACGATTCAAAGACTAGAAAGAAGGTGGCCGTGCCTCCTCTGCTTGTTTTCGGGGGAGGAAGGCAGGGTGGTAATGGGCAGAGCTCGAAACCTCTGCGAAAAAGCGGCCGAAGACATTTGAGACATCCTCAGGATCCACAAGGACTTCATTCGCTACAGTCAGGGCAGAAATCGGGGAGTGGACCTTGGTGCCAGATAGCCTGCGCAGGCCACCCCAAACAACCGAAGGAGTAAAACTGTTGAAAACTTTTGAATGAGCTGGTGAAAGCCACCTAGCAAGCCTTTTTGCTTTCTTTGATAACACAACGACATTGTGCACGGAGTCGTTTGTAACTGATACAGTTCACCATTGCAGGGTGGCGTTGGAAGGTGTGTAAAGCACGTCGCCAAGCACAAATAGTGTCGTTGAATGCTGTAGTCCACCAGGGGACTGGTACTCGACATGGAGAAGAGGAAGTACGAGGGATGGATTGTTCAGCAGCAATGATAGTAACGTCCGTGAGGTATGCGACCTGACTATCGCAGCTGGATAGGTTTTGATGATGGAAGATTGCCAGGAATGTGAAAAGCCCCAGTCGGCTTTGGAGATGTTCCAGCTAGTGGAACATGGAGGAGTGTGATGCAGGAGATGGATTACGCAGGGGAAAAGGTCGCTCGAGTATGGGTCAGAAAGAGCATACCAGTTGAACTGACATGCAAGTTCGATAGTGGATATTGAGAGGTTCAAGTGGGAATAGGTATGTGTTGCACCCGAAAGGAAGGTAGATGCACCGGTATTTAAGCAGATTAGATTGAGGTGGTTGAAAAGGTCTGCCAAGAGGCAGCCTCTTGGGCAGTATGCTGGAGAGCCCCAAAGGGGATGGTGGACATTAAAGTCTCCAATCAACAAAAATGGTGTAGGAAGTGGAGCAATCAGTTGTATAATGTCTACCCTAGTAAAGGCAGACGATGATTGAGTGTAAACAGTACAAATGGAAAATGTGAAAGTGGGGAGAGTAATTCGGATGGCAACTGCCTGCAGATCGGTGTGCAATGTGATTGGATCATAGTAGACACCATACCGAACCAGCAATATGACCCCTCCATGAGCCGGAATACCTGCCACAGGGGGTAGGTCAAAACACGGAGGTATAGTGTGCCAGATCAATACGATCACATGGGCACAACTTCGTTTCTTGGAGACCTACGACAAGCGGGCAGTGCATTCGAAGGAGCAATTGTAGTTCCTCTTGGTTGGACCGAATGCTGTGAATATTCCATTGAAAAAATGCCATTATGAAAACGAAAAGAAAAAAAAGAAACAAGAAAAGGTCACCTCGATGGCTGCTGAGGGCCTAGCTTCGAGGGAGCACTGCTGCTGCAATCGATAGGTGGTGAGTCATGGGCCATCAACTCAACAGTTGCATCTGCCACCTTCCTGAGCTGGTCAGGAGGGGCAGCTGCCTCCGCCAGTGAAAGGCCAGATGATCGGCTACCAGCAGTGCAGCCTGGTGAACCTGAAGACGGCCAGCGACGGCAACCGCTGGGTGGCGCAGTAGAAGAAATGCGCCTCGGCAGAGATGGAGAACTCTTTTCTATGAGCCATCTTTGAAGAATTACGTTTTGTCAAAAGAACAGTTGAGGCTGTGAAGTTTGTATACGCAAGAAAGGTCCGAGCATCTAATTTAGAGGTCCTTGTCTTAGCAGTAGCAGATGATGATGTTTGAGCCTTATGGTTGGCGGAAGGAAGAGGAGATGTAGATTGGGCGATCTTAGCAGTGGCCGATCTGACGACCGAATCGCTAAATGTTAGATCGCGTGTGTGTAGCTACCTCCCCGGTAGGCCGAGGAGAGGTGCGAACAGTACTGTATTTACCTGCCAGAAGCATAGTGGGCTTTCTGCCATTGAATAAGTTGTGAGCAGCCAAGGTTGACACCTCTTTCACTCGAATTTCCTGTATACTTTTCTCATCTTTGTAGACAGGGCAGTCGCAAGAGGAGGCAGCATGGTCGCCCATACAGTTAATGCAATGAGGGGATGGAGGTGAACAGTCACCCTCATGGGCAACCCTGCCACAGGTAACGCATTTAGCCACACTTTAAGAAGACTGTCGTGTATGGTTAAACCGCTGACATTGGTAACACCTTGTAGGGCTGGGTACATACGGCCGAACAGAAAAGATCTCATAACTCACTTTAATTCGTGAAGGCAATTGCACATTGTCGAATGTCAGGAATATGGTTCGGGTCGGTATGAGGTCCTTGTCGACCCTTTTCACGACCCGATGGACGGCCGTCACTCCCTGATCAGAGAGGAAAGACAGTATCTCCTCATCAGTTATTCCGTCAAGTGACCTGGTATACACCACACCACGCGACAAATTCAAGGTGCAACGGGCCTCCACCTGTACAGGAAATGTGTGTAAGAGAGTGGCTCAAAGTAATTTTTGGGCCTGGAAGGCGCTCTCTGACTCCAACAGCAAGGTATTGTTGCACAACCGAGTACAAGATTTCACTGGTCCTGCAATTGCATCTACATTCTTCTGAATGATGAAAGGGTTGACTGTTGAGAAATTGTGACAGATCTTGTGACAACAAGAAACTTCGGTGCTGGTGGTAGGATTTTCGGAACAGGAGTTTCATCTAGCTTTCTTTTTTGGGCAGAAGACAGGGAGGAAGAAGAAGAAGAAGAAGAAGAAGAAGAAGAGAAATTCATTGCACATGAATCCCCCATGATTGCCAGCATCTCCGATGGTGCGCTCCTTCCCTGTGGGGGCCCTCTAAAAGAGGGCACTCCTGCCTTAGGTGATTGTTCATACCTCAGGTCACACCTCCCGAGAAACGGAAAGAGGGACCAATTGGCACGTTCGAAAGGTAACAGCTAAGGCTATCAACCCTCCCTGGGCCTGGCCTTTACAGGGGGTACGTGTGCGCCTGACTTGTCCGCCCAGGGCGGGGAATTACGCGTTACCCCATCACCGGCTACGTGTGCAAACGCTTGGGTCGGCCTTCAGACACGCACAGGGTGGAAAGAGAGAGGGATAGAGGGATAGAAGAAAGAATCTCAAATGCTGAAGTGGAGAATATGACACAGAAAAGAAGACAAGGAGAATAGGGCAAGGAGAAAGAGGCAGAGAGAAAAGTAAGGGCATGAAAGCGAGGAGAAGAGTGAACGCAGGGAAAGACCAATAGAGCAAGAAAGCG
Organism: Schistocerca americana; assembly: GCF_021461395.2. NCBI lineage: Eukaryota > Metazoa > Arthropoda > Insecta > Orthoptera > Acrididae > Schistocerca > Schistocerca americana. The sequence goes on along the minus strand of NC_060129.1, from coordinate 28,588,719 downwards.
TGAGGATGGAGAAACAGAAAGGAAACAGGATCCTGGAGTTTTCAAACGCCCGTCTCTGGGCGAAGGCTCGATACATTACTCCCAAGAAGAGGGAATGTGAAGGGGAGGAAACGGGGAGGGAAGGATTGGGGAGGGAAGGATTGGGGACGAGGAGGGATGAGGAAGGGGGGTAGGGCAGCCCAGAAAGGAAGGAGAACTGCACTAGCTCGGAGCCCCATGCTTGCCATGCACGTATCCACAAAAGAGTTGTGGGCCCCCTGTGGGATCTGTATATGAAGACTGGTGCATTGTTACACACTATTAATACTAGATTTCTGTTAAAGATAATGGATAGTAAATTTGAGAGAGTGAAAGGGTAGCTACATCCAGACAGCCCAACTCGGAAATACGCAGTAACTAACAAATTAATTGTTCCAGTACAACAACTTCCATAATGTTTAAGCAAACATTAACACCACAAACTGAATAACAAGGTTTCATAAAAAGAGAAGCAAACAGTTGAATTTTTTTACAACAGATATGACAATCTGTCAAGCAGGTGACACATAGGGTACTAATTATCTAAAGATCCTGAAACTAAAATGCACAGAGTTTTTCAAAAACACAACATAGTATTTTCGGCTCTGGGAGCTTACAAGCAATTTTAGGCAGACACAGAACTGGAGCAAATAAAAATTACTTCCGTTCGTTACAAATTTGTTCGTTTTGAATACACCTGTATTTATGTATGTATGTAGGTATCATGCCAACTATCTGGTGAATGCTCCGAAAAGAGCATCTTTTCTTGAGGTAAGGAGTTACTGGAACATATGGTCTACTGTTAATTGATGTGTACTACGAACTCATGTATAAAGTGTAAAAACTGTAACTTCTAAACTTCACTCCACATTAAATAATGAAGTTGACTGACAAAGTAGTAAAATGGAAAAATGGATTTATGTTGACAGGCAACTAAAATATACAGACATTAATGGTACCATTGCTGATGTAAGGGTCAGAAATTGGTAAGCAACTTTTATATTTAATATTTCCCTGCTTCATTAAACACTCACAATCTGCTGAATTGGGGATATGTGCAAAATGGATCTCTCAAATCTGGAGATCTACAAACCGACTTCGTAGAAAATTTTTCTCTGTTTAATGAAGACAAAAGTGTTCATTCATCACATGAACAAGTACAGGCTTTGCCTGGATGCTGCAGAAACATTTTATCATGCCATCATGGCTAATGAGATCTAACACATGAAACAGTGTGTTACTGTGTTCTTATACAAATTAAAGGTGATGTAAAGAAGAAAATGTCATCTCTCAAAAAAGTTGACAATTTGTTGAGATGGCTATACTTTATTAGAAAACAAGTACATTATCCAATTTCTGTTTGAAAGTATTTGAAGTGGAAATGGATTGTTATTCTTTGCTGCATGACGTGGTAAAGTTGTCATGGATGCTATTGGTGGTACAATGAGAGGGGTGTGGAAGCAGATGAAACACAGAAAATGGTATACTGGCTGAGATACAGATTTTTATAAATGTGCACAAACTCAGATTCAAGTGAAAACCATGTTTTATGGTGCTGGAAGATGGTTTATGGACAAATGAGTGAGCACAACTTACATTCATGTCTAAATTTTTGCTCATATTCGAAACTATTATTATTTTTTACCATAAGGTATCATAATATTGTTGTCACAACAACCCTGAAGCTTGAAAAAAACCAAAAATCTTCTCGTAACTAAGGATGCAACCCATCAAAGATGTGCTGGGTATTCAGAGGTGTAAAATAATTCTTGTAGGGATCAAATGCTGCAGATGAAGACCATTGCAACAGATGCTGGCAAGGGTGTGCATGTTTATCTGATAAATCCTGGATTGTCTGGCACTACAGAAATTTTAAATGCGAAAGGCATAAAACAATTTCTATGGCATCTCTGAAAATGCAGAAGCTATGGTAATGTTTTTGAAACCCATTCCAAAGGCTACAATTTATTCACACAATACAAAAGGGACAGCACTTTTTGTTAGAACTGAACAAATTTGAACATTAATAAATTAACCAAAGATTATTTTAAAAGCAACAGATTTCACTTATGTCTTTAGAATTGGGACCTACAACTGTGTTGCAAGATGAATCTTGCTTTTTTTATACGAAAATGTAATGTAACGAAAAATTGAGACCTATGTATTTAAATCTTATGATATACGTATAGTTTTACTTTGTTGGAGTATCAAAAACTGCATTATGAATGACACTATTTTTGTGAGTTTTGTATAGAATCTGTGGTGTCCCAAATGCAATTAGTTTTTGACTTATCTTCAAGATTTCAAGTTTTTGATACAATTATTGGACGCCTAATATAACACAGTCCTTATGTATTTGTATCTTGCAGGAAGGGTGCAACTCAAATAATTTCTGATTTAAACACAATTTTAAAAAATTGTTTCAGGTGCTATCTTTAATTGCACACAGCCAACTGTGTTAACGCATTATCGATCATTTTGAAAAGGAAATGTTACTATAAAAATTAATGGAACTCACTTTTCATACGTGTGATTGCCCAAGAGGAAAACTTGGATTCACTCTTTCCTCAGCTGAATTGTATTTTTGATTCAACTGACCTTTAATGAGTAAGTATACTGTTGTATTCCATTAAAAAATAATTTTATCTCTGTCCATTACAACTACCAGGCCTACTGATCATGCAACAAATTCAAATTATTTCCAATATCAATTGGTGGATATTTAGTGCTTCACTCATTTCTACAATGAAGTAAACAAATTTATTAACTAATTTACAGGTTCTGTCACTCTTCATTGCATTTTCTTCATACGGAATTACTTTTAGAAGCTATGCTCATTTTTTGATAATATTTCAATGCACCCTATGGGTTATTCATTAAAATTACTTAAACCGATACCTCAGAACAAGAGTAATTAGCTTTAATGTTGGATAACTGTCGCAACGCAGCTGCACCACACAGTACTCCAACATTCTGAGAAACAATGGTGCACAGATTGCATTAACCTCTCAACAGAGCCACATTATTTTAAGACAAGAAATTAAGAATGTTCTGACATTTACTCAGCCATAACCTCAATTGGGGATCAGAATTATTTTGAGAAAATATTAAATTTCTTATGAACTAGACAACTAAAGACAATGTAATTAATCACTGAAGACTCAGCACACATTCACCAAGTTAACTGTGTTGTAAAAGGTATGTACAATACCAATCTGTGATAGCAACATCTGAACTCAGACATTGGGCTTAACAGACGAAGTATTATTTTGAACATTTTACATACTGGTGAGACAGAAATGAAAGAAAAAACAGTTTACCAGTAAAAGGAAAAAAAATGTAAGGCATATGTACCCATCTGCAGCAAGTATTTGTTTGGTATATGGTTCATGGCATTTTTCTACAAGTTTAAGTGGATAACAGATACAAATAAGAGATAATCAATGAAATGTTCTCCTTCACTATTTACAGCAGTCTCCCAGCTGGGATGACTCATTCTGTAACTGTAGAAGTCACGTGGTTTTAAGGCGAAGAACTCAGTGAGCAAGGTTCAGAGGGCATTTTCATCTGAAAAGGGAGTTCCTTGAAGGTTGTTCAATAGATCACAGAAAAGGAGAAAATCTGAGGGTGCAGGATCGGTTGAATAAGGTGAGTGTGAAATTACTTCAAAACCCAACTCCTATGTACCATTTTTTGGTCAGCCTAACAGATGGCGGGCAGGTGTTATCCTGGAATAGTCTTCCTGGTTGTTGTTCATGTACTGCATCTGCAACACACCTCAGTTGTTGACAGTAAATGTCAGCAGTAATCAGTGGTTACATCTCAAGGACGCAATTCATAGTAAACCACACAGGTTGTACAACACTATCTTTTGTGGATGCTTTTTGTTGTTGCTTTCTTTGGGCCCAACCATTCCTTTCTTTTCCTTATTTTAGTACAAAGCCACCACTTCTGATCACCATAATGATATATGGCAAGAATGATTAGTCTTGTTCACAAGCAACTGATGGCAGGCAACCAAGGATGCACATATGGCCGTCCATTTTTGTGATTTTGGTTTAGTGCATGTAGTATCTGTACACCCTATTTTTGAGCCTTCTCCACTGCACGTGAATGTCAGAAGGTCCTGAAATGATGACAGTTCATCGAATTTGCCAGTTCTCAAGAACAATAACAATGATCATTGTGAATTAATATATTTAAATGATCATCAAACTGTGAAGGTAAGTCACTAATGGCATAAAAAAATCCCCTTAGAATGAAAAAACCATTTTCTTGCCAAGCTCTGTCCAGTGGCATTAAACATGAACAGGGCACAAATGTTTCTGGCTGCCTACAGTTTTGTTACCTCTCTATAGTGCCCAAACAGATGAATATATAAACAGTGCTATTTCTCCACTTGGCACTCCACTTTCTAGTGACCACAGTTCCACTCAGTATCTCCAAATGACAAAATGACAATATGTAAACTCAAACAGCAACAGTGAACTACAAATAAAAAATTACAAATGATAAATAAACCCTCAGCAACTGAAATACCAACATGCAAAACGAAAGTGCTAAAAACTTATGCACCAGCCTAATATTTAGAAAAACTGAAAAAATATCAGGCCATGAAAACAATTTCTTAACAGCAGCCAAAAACACTAGGTAGAAAAAGTGACCATTGAAATTAGATCCATCAGACTCAGTCAGGAAGTGTATACTTCACCAGACACCAGTTTCATCAGATGAATGGTCAAATCACAAGAATCATTTAGTGACAGAAGCAGGAAATCATCTTGTGATGATTGTAGCAACCTAATAACTAAAATACTGTGTTGACTTCACAGCATGACAAATATGCAGTACAAGTGGAGAAAACTTATTGGCATCACATTGAAACCTTCTTCTCCCTTTACTCAGTAAACAACACTGTTATGGTGTTAAAAGAATTACACTTACAAGAACTGAATCTTAGCTTAGCAACAAAAAACTGTGTCCTAGTAATAAATGATACCTTGGGAGTAAAACTGATTACAAAATGGGGAAACAATTAATACGATGTCCCACAGGGTTCATCATTTGATGTATACTGAACTACATGAATGTTGTGCTAAAACCATTGGACGTGCCTCCAAAATCTGCAATGCTTGCTGATGACACGAGTACACTGATAACTGGCAAACACATTCATAATAGAAACAGCCAGGAGAATAATGGAACATGCTTGCAACTGGTGTACAGCAACAGAACCAAAATTCAAACTTTATACTTTCATAAACACACATCGTGCAGTTCCAAACTGATCCAAATGACACAGATACAAGGGACAGACACTGGATGAGGATCCATGTGTTAAGTTCTTGGGCATTCGAATCGGTAATAGATTAAGGAGGCACCAGCATGAGAATGAGTCAACCAAATAGCTCATACTTTTCTGCCTTGCCATTAATGAATGTTCGTCCAGAGTGTCAACTTGCAGAAATGCTTCCTAGCATGCTTTCACTCAGTACTATCCAATGGGATAATCTTATAGGGCATGGCAGCTATGAACAAATTAGTATTTATCCAACACAATCTTGTAGTAGGAATGTGATATGAACACCTTGCATAAACCTCTTCACTGACCTAGGGAATCTTGCACCTTCATGTCACTACATAACTCTTGGTTTTTACATTAAGTAACTAATATTTTATTTATTTCTAGTTGGCTGTGCCAGAAGATAATTCAAAAAAGTGAAAAATCCAAAAGAAGCCATCGTAATTGCCTCTAGGTGAGTAACGCTGAGGGAATCGACAAGTTTACCAATTTGTTGACCCCATTTCAATATGAAATCCAAGCAGACACCAAGGAACTGTATGCAGTATGTTTCACTCAGAGTATGGCCAATAATGTCTAGTAATTCCAGTAGCAGGTCATTTCTGATTACTTTACATCTTATAAAATGAGTCTTCAAGGGATAAGACTTTAACTGGTAGCTGCAACATTAATAAGGGTAATGTGCTGTGCAATATGGGACAAGAAGTTTGTTGGTAGTGATCACGATTTATTATTCAACTTATGTAATGTGATTAACAGTTTAGTGATACCATCACTGAATTGAATCTGAGGAAAAGGGAGTTCTGTAACAAACAGAAGTAAGTTGACATTATAAGAAAACACACAAATGGACCCAAAACAGCAGAGATGGAAAATTATCGGAAACAATTTTTCATATGGTGCACCACTGCACATTGGAACCTGCACGAAAGAGCACTTCTTAACAGTAATCTGCCTGAGGTACTGATCAGCTATAATGGTCTGCCGACCTAACCTTGAAATTTGCTTCATCTCACAGTATGATATCTTTTTTTATTGGTGGGAGTTTGTGGAACGCTCCACCTATGTGCTTCCTCTTCCAACAACTTTGAACTATGATGCTACATGGCAATAGCAGTGAGTTTCCTAAACTGACATGCTTGTAAATGCATGGGTCAAGTCTGAAGAAGTTGAAAAGAATTGATATTTGTGATCAGTAAATGATGAATCTGATCCTAAACACAGCTGTGAGAAGCACATTAATGTTGTATGTGCAGACACAAATTGTACACAATGGGAAAATCTTATAGTTCCTTTGTAAATAAAGGCTTTTCAGGAATGTATAGAAGTAAAAATCTGACCCCAATTCTATATCTTTATTTATGACAAAGTTATAGTCCTGTGAAATCTGATGATTTTGATCACCCTGAGGAACTGATCATACAGGTATAACTTCTTTCAGTAAAATATGATAACCTTAATTTGTCTTGATGGGTTGCATTTATTATTGAATGTTCCAGAATTTTTGTCATTAAATTTGCTTTCAACACTGTACCTCTGCTGTGGCTAGAGATGGGGTGTTAATCATATCCATTTGTTCACACTTCGATTTACACATTGCATTCTATAAATGATGTGGATGGATGTGGGATGAGCCAGGGTGCAGATCTGAAGGCAGAAGCTCCCACAGGAATACTGACAACCAGCTGCTAGTGACTAGTGCTAATCTACTCACACTGCTAATTATGGGAACTTCTAATAGATTATTTTGTATGTATTTATGTATGTATGTGCGTACGAACATGTACATATACTACTAAAATATCACTGTTACTCCTACTACATTAGTCAGCTACTTACTTTACCTAGTATCTACATATACATTGATACACCGCTATCCACCGAATGGCGCGTGGCAAAGGGTACCCCATAACCCTGATGGTCATTTCCTTTCCCATTCCACTTGCAAATACGAGGGAAAAAGACTGTATGTGCCTCCATATCAGCCCTGATTTCACGAATTTTATCTTTATAGTCCTTATGTGCAATGTATGTTGGAAACAACAAAATCGATCAGCAGTCAGCTTCAAATGGCAGTTCTCTAAATTTTCTGAATAGCATTCCTCGAAAGAACGTCACCCCTTTGTCTGGGAATTCTCATTTGAGTTTCTGATGCATCTCTGTAACACTTGTGTGTTGTTTGAACCTACCAGTAACAGATGCAGCAGCCTGCCATTGAATTGCTTCTCCAACAAAGTATTACATTGCTATCTTGCTAGCTTGCTCTTGCTAACACAGAATCTTGTTGGCCAGCATCATTATTAAGCCCTAGCATTTTATGCTACTGAGACCACAAAGACTGCATGTCACTCTTGCTGACAGAGCTAATATGTTCACTGCACAGCTGCATGTGCTACTCAGGATCACTGTTATGGTCACACATCCCATTCATAGACTTGCTCATGTATCCACCACTATTTAAGCAGAGTTACGTATTTGCAAAGTAACAAGTGGGGTACACATCAGTGATTTCAGTGCCAACCACATGACATGGATTTCCAGAACACACAACCAGCAACACACTGTTCTGCCCACTTGCTGTGGGAGCAGCACTCCATGCAGTGGACATTATCCCTGAACCTCTGGCCCTTGTGCCATGGAGGTATCTTGTTTGACCTGTGATTTCTTGGGCTACATGCGGAGGCCTTTTGTATCTTTATGATTAGTGGTCACTAACTACAATCCAGCCACTTTTCCAACTACAGCTATGCTCTAGAACACCCTACAGTTTGTTCTTTTAGCCAAACTCCCCATATGCACATCCCTGACTTCTATGCATGACATTCTCATTTCTATGAAACCCTTCTTGTGGAACAACACTACTACTGTTTCACTTACTGTACTGTCTACTTGTGATGCAAATGCATCCCTTTAATTAGTTTAAAATGGCATAATATGAGGCTCTGTGACATTAAGTCTTTGCCTGTTAGCTGTGAATCAGCTACACTCCTTTACATACTCCCCAACTTGTCCATAGCATGATAGTTTGGTTCCTTGACCTGTATGCTTGTTTGAAGAAATCAACATTTCAGTGCATGAAGAATCCTTTATAACTGCAGGAAGTTTATGAACAATGAGATCAAGAATGAGCCAGTACCAAAATTTCTGCAATTGTGTGTTGAATACTCCCAGTCTGTCCAATTTCATTCCTGTGACATGTTTATCAATGTGAGCATCTCTTTCCCTTAGCAAGGTCATAAAGCATATTTCAAAAAATTAGTATTTCTTCTTTAGATCTGTCAGGACTCAAATGGTGAGGCCACACATGGCTTCATCTATGTACAATCATTCACCAAAGCCATACACAGAGTTTTTCTACTATTGAAAATTTTGTAACTAATACAACAGGTACCACAGAAGCTGCCACAATATGTACAGGTTGTGGCCAAACTATTAGGGCTGATCTACAACACACCAATTTTATCTCTTTTTCAAAACACAAAAAAAAAGAATAACTATGATTCACATAAGAGATAAGAACAGCCAATGTTCTTTTGAATTGTATTTATCAGGAGTTACTGAAAGGAGGAATATTACTCTAATGACCTAGACTACTACAACTTACACTTCATCTAAATGTTAATGTTGTGACCATCACACACAGCCATTATACAGTATAGTTGATATCAACATGAGCTATGGAAAACAGGATTATACTCACCACCAGTCCCTTTCCACTTCTATTTAAAGCAGTCAGCATTCAACAGGTGATATGAAAGTCAAGTGCAAGAGTATAAGAACACTCTACAATTACGAACAGCAACAAGTTCCAGAAAACTGACAATCTGTGACAATTCCACTGAATGCATCTTTTACTCTACACACTTAAAAGACTTATTACTTAACTACAAACAATACGTCTGAGATGTGAATACTTACAATATTCTCAGTTACATTCATTTCCAAATTTAATTCGGGATCCTCCTTGATAAAATCAGTGGGCCAAGATATTCCCAACGGATCTTTAACAGTCTGAAAGAAGAAAACAATCTGAATTATATCTGCTTGCTAACTTCTGTGTGTATGACACAGCTCTCAATATTCCTTTCTTATGACTATCATCCAACTTTGCAGTGATTTTTATCAATTGGGAAGAGTGAGTGTCTCAATGCATCCAAATCAGTTCTTATTGCACTGATTTTGTTATCAGCGACTGTGTAGTATTTATTTGGCATACTTTCACTTTCTATTCCTGTCACATAATCTACTCTGATTTCAGAGGCCCTATGGCCTGCTCTATAGAGTGGTCATACTCCCATATACAAACTTGATATGTGTGTGTGGCAACAATTAAAAAAACTCAGATAATATAGAGATGAAAATAATCTAGCTGTAAACCCATAAACAGCACTTTTTGGTCATTTATCAAATGAATATGGCATTCCACACATTATCATCAAAATTAACCAAATTTAATGTTATTTACACAGCTTCTTGCCATATCATGATGTATTTTCAGTGCCTGCTCTTTAGGAAACAATGCAAATTTATCTCATGTGTACTGGAGGAAAATCATAATGAATTACATACACCCAATGCAGGGTTTCAGTAATGATGTAAATACTACAGTGAATAGTGACTGGGAACTCTACAATATACCCATCACGTATCATAGTTCCCCATCATCTGTTACAGCACTGTGACACAGAGACATGTAACAAGATTAACAATTACTTCCAAGAGGAAGTCTTCCTTGCTCTGTTGACACCAAATACATACTTAAGGCATTCATTACATAGAACCATAATAAAAAAAATTAATGCAAGGGTAATGGTTCATAAAGATTTGCTTGTAACAAGTGCTGTTAAAATACTATTGGTAATAACCTACAAATGACACATCTAACTAGAGTCAACTGGACAATCACAAACATTCTTGAAAATAGCTGGTACCATAGGTTACAATTTTACACTATCCATGATAATTTAGCTCTAATGCCCCATATTTGTGTCATGACATTCTTACAACACTTCCTCCACAATACAGTGCTTGTGTGAAAACTTACATTATGCTCAGACCCATCAGCATGTTGTTTCAGTTCGGGATCTTGCTTTACCCAAACACTAGGGCCTTCAGTCTTTTCCGTCTTTAATGTGTCTTAGAGAGAGAGAGAGAGAGAGAGAGAGAGAGAGACTGACTTTTAAACAGATCTTGTGTAGAAGCTGTTATGGCCATAACAATAATTATATATACATATATATATATATATATATATATATATATATATATATATAATATGGTTATAATAGAGGGAAACATTCCACGTAGGAAATATATATCTAAAAACAAAGATGATGTGACTTACCAAATGAAAGTGCTGGCAGGTCAACAGACACACAAACTAACACAAACATACACACAAAATTCAAGCTTTCGCAACAAACTGTTGCCTCATCAGGAAAGAGGGAAGGAGAGGGAAAGACGAAAGGATGTGGGTTTTAAGGGAGAGGGTAAGGAGTCATTCCAATCCCGGGAGCGGAAAGACTTACCTTAGGGGGGAAAAAAGGACGGGTATACACTCGCACACACACACACGCACACACACACACACACACACACACACACACACACACACATATCCATCCACACATATACAGACACAAGCAGACATATTTAAATATGTCCTCTTGTGTCTGTATATGTGTGGATGGATATGTGTGTGTGTGTGTGTGTGTGTGTGTGTGTGTGTGTGTGTGTGTGTGTGTGTGGGCGCGAGTGTATACCCGTCCTGTTTTCCCCAGAAGGTAAGTCTTTCCGCTCCCAGGATTGGAATGACTCCTTACCCTCTCCCTTAAAACCCATAGCCTTTCGTCTTTCCCTCTCCTTCCCTCTTTCCTGATGAGGCAACAGTTTGTTGCGAAAGCTTGAATTTTGTGTGTATGTTTGTGTGTCTATCGACCTGGCAGCACTTTCATTTGGTAAGTCACATCATCTTTGTTTTTATATATATATATATATATATATATATATATATATATATATATATAAAATTATTAGTGTTATGGCCGTAACAGCTTCTACACAAGATCTGTTTAAAAGTCTCTCTCTCTCTCTCTCTCTCTCTCTCTCTCTAAGACACATTAAAGACGGAAAAGACTGAAGGGCCTAGTGAACTCCGCCAAAGCTGGTCCCAAGCCCGGTTGAAAAAGGAGGAGAGGGAGGAGTAACACCTCGTTAAAAAACCTTGGTTCACCTGGCCCGGGTGATAGTACCTCGTGAGGGTCCCTAGCCAGGGAAACGGTGAAGACCTCAACGGCAGTGAAGGCGGCGATGAAGATCATCAGAACAGCGGAACTGGTGGAAGAGGCAGGCTTTTATATAAAAGCACCAGACTGTAGCGTCTGTTCCCACAGTGGGCGGCTGCAAAAGGCGTCTGTCCCACATGTTAGTGGCGGCCTCACTTATAATTCTAAGCTAAATGCTTGAATTTTTATCATTGAAAGGATCAACTACCTTTCCCCAAACCAAACTTTAACCTAAGACATGATGGTAAATTTCAAAATGGAAACTACTCCAGGAAGTAACCAATCTTCCATTGCTATTCATGGCGGTGCAACTAGGCCTTTGGATTCTGGAGAGCCTAGAACATCATGTAAGGAAGAGTCGGAGCTTCCGAGTACTTCTTCAAAGATAAGACCCAAGAAAAAACATCTACTGGGGACATACTTATATTAGCTCTTCAAGAAACAAGGTATCTGGACGAAAATGCATTTGAATCAGGTGGATACAGGATCTACAAAGGAAAACCAGCCATTAAAAATTCCAATAATACAACTATATTAGGGACCGCATTTATGGTCAAACAGCAACTTACGGAATCAATAACTAATTTTAGCTTCCCATCAGAACGAATTTCATTACTGACGTTCAAGTCAGGTAATAAACGCTACACTATTATAAATGCACATGCACCTATTAACCAACATAACAGAACAAATGTTGACAAAGTGGAAGATTTCTGGGAAATGCTTGAACACGAAACATCCATATTACCAAAAGAACATATAAAAATTTTAGTGCGAGACTTTAATGCACAAGTTGGCAAAGAAATAAAATTTAAATCAGTAGTTGGAGATTATCCAGCACATGCAAGAACCAACAGAAATGGGGAAAGGCATAGATTTTTGTAGACAGTTTAATCTAAAATTAATGTCGACATGTTTCAGGAAACTTGCAAGAAAGAAAAAGACGTGGGTATCACCTAATCCAAATCAAGGTGAATATCAGTTGGACCATGTGGCAACAACGACTCACAACTAGAAGGAAATCTTGGATGTCAGAGTGAGGAAGGGCCTAAACATAGACTCAGATCATTATCTGACAGAAATAAAGACCATGTTCCAACCAAACAAACCTAAACCAAAACCAAGAAGATTTCCAAGAGTAAACACTAAATTTCTCCTGCAAAAGCAGGACAAATTCTGTCTATACTAAACACAAGAAAAATGGATAATTGGGAAGAAATTAAAGAAACAATGATAGAGTCAGTTAAAGAAATGGGACAGCCACGAAGAATACCAAAACACAGATGGTGGAATGAGCTGTGAGATGAAGCAATTGACAATCGACTAAAGGCATGGAAAAAATGGAACAGCAATAAGAAACACGAATACTGGGAAGAGTTTAAGGAAGAAAGGAAAAATACAGCAAAAATCATCAGATCAATGAAAAGAAAATATGACAAAGACAGATTAGAAGAAATGGATTCTGATTTCAAAAGGAACAACACTAGAGACTTCTATAAGACTTTCAGAGAAGTTTTAACAGGATTCCAGTCACCAAGTTTACATTTTAAAGATAAAAATGGAAAAATGGTTTTAAGCAATAAAGAGAACTGCCAAATCTTAGCTGAATACTTTGAAAATCTATTAAATTGTGAGGAGCCTAATGACAGGTTACAATTTCAAAAACCACAACATGAAAATCCACCATCGGAACCACCTACAGTAGAAGAAATAGAAAAGATTATCAAAGCATTGAAGAATAACAAAGCACCAGGTGAGGATGGGATAGTGGCAGAAATGTGGAAACTAGGGGGCTTATCCAAATGTCAGAAAATTCACAAAGTAATTAAAGACATTTGGACAAAAGGAATCATACCCAGTGACTGGAAACAAGCATTGATCCGCTCTCTCCATAAAAAAGGAGATAAAACAGACACCAACAACTACAGGGGCATATCCTTGTTACCAGTGACATACAAAATACTTTCTAAAGCACTTTTAAATAGAATAGAGGAACAAGCAGGACCTAATATAGGAGATTATCAAGCAGGATTTAGAAAAGGTAGATCATGTGCAGAACAGATTCTTAATTTAAAAACAATTTTGAGAGTGAGAGCTATACAAAATAAAAATACAGTAGTTACTTTCGTAGACTTCAAGAAGGCCTACGACTCAGTTGACAGACAAACACTATTCCAGATACTTTATGAATCAGGGATAGATGAAAACACCAGAAGACTTGTTGAACAAACGCTCACAGATACAACATCAAGAATTAAGTTTCAAGGCGAAATTTCTGAACCATTCAAAATCAAAACAGGAGTTCGACAAGTTGACGGACTGTCCCCAATTCTCTTTAACTTGGTTTTAGATAAAGTAGTAAAAACATGGGAAAACACATTAAAAAACAGAGGCACAAAGGGTATAAGCATGGGCCAAGGAAAGAACAAATTTGAAGTAAAATGTTTAGCCTTTGCGGATGATATGGCATTGATAACTGAAAACCGAACAGACGCAACAGTTATGCTTGATATGTTACACGAGACTGCTGAAAAGACTGGGCTAAAAATATCCTACGAAAAAACCAAGTATATAGAACACAAACATAATACAGAAAAGTTTATGAAAACAAAGTATGGAAAAATTAAAAGAGTTGATAGATTCAAATACCTGGGAGAGTGGATCCAAGCCAATGGACTGGATAACACAACAAATAAAGAAAGAATAAAAAAGTTGGAATCTGCATATAAATTAACACAAAACTACTACAATAAGAAATCAATATCCATACAAGCAAAGATTAAACATTATAATTCAGTTATTAGGACACAAGCAACATATGGATCAGAGTGCCTAACATTGAATAAGAAAGGCGAATTAAGAGAACTAGAAAAAAGAGAGAGAGAAATATTAAGAAAAATTCTAGGTCCTGAGAAAAACAAGGAAAACAGGTGCATTAAAAGGAGAAATGAAGACCTATACAAAAATACAGAAAAGATCACAGATACAATGAGGAAGAGACGGCTAAAATTTTATGGACATTTAAAAAGAATGGAAGAAACACGAATTACAAAGAAAATTTTTAATTACGTTAGTAAGCTGAAAAACACCGTAGGATGGATAGAAGCAGTAAAGAAAGACGCCAACAAAATAGGTGCTACAGAAGAAATAATACGTGACAGTAATAACTTTAGGCTACTTATAGAAAACGCAAACTATGAAGAAGATGCGCCAAAACCTCGACCCAAGAGAGTGTGGACAGATGAACAGAGACGAGCAGTTGGCGAGAAAATGAAGAAGTACTGGGAAGAATGGAAGAAAAAGAAACACAATAAGTCTTATGTTGTATGTGGTCCATAGCTGGCCACATTCATATATATATATATATATATATATATAAAATAGAGGGAAACATTCCACGTGCAAAAAATACATCTAAAAACAAAGATGATGTGACTTACCAGACAAAGCGCTGGCAGGTCGATATACACACAAACTAACACAAACAAACACACAAAATTCAAGCTTTCGCAACAAACTGTTGCCTCGTCAGGAAAGAGGGAAGGAGAGGGAAAGACGAAAGGATGTGGGTTTTAAGGGAGAGGGTAAGGAGTCATTCCAATCCCGGGAGCAGAAAGACTTACCTTAGGGGGAAAAAAGGACGGGTATACACTCACACGCGCAAACACACACACATCCATCCACACATATACAGACACACGCAGACATATTTAAAGACCACTTTAAATATGTCTGCTTGTGTGTGTGTGTGTGTGTGTGTGTGTGTGTGTGTGTGTGTGTGTGTGCGCGCGCGCGCGCGTGCGCGAGTGTATACCCGTCCTTTTTTCCCCCCTAAGGTAAGTCTTTCCACTCCCGGGATTGGAATGACTCCTTACCCTCTCCCTTAAAACCCACATCCTTTCGTCTTTCCCTCTCCTTCCCTCTTTCCTGATGAGGCAACAGTTTGTTGCGAAAGCTTGAATTTTGTGTGTTTATTTGTGTTAGTTTGTGTGTCTATCGACCTGCCAGCACTTCGTTTGGGAAGTCACATCATCTTTGTTTTTATATATATATATATATATATATATTAGAAACAGGCAGTGAGAAAATGTGGTGCCACAATTCATATATTTGAAACCAAAGCTTTGTTTATTCTTGAAGGCAAGCACAACAGTGTGTGACTGACCCCAAAATATCAATCAAAATTATTTCTTACATACCAAGCAGCAACCAGCATAAGCTGTAACCATACATATTACAAAAGTGGATGTGTTTTCCGTCACCTCTTAACCACTGGTTCGACTTCAATGAAGCCAGGTACACATATTACTATCTAAACTAAAATACTAAGAAAGTAAGAACCAGCAACCTCCTATGGAGGTGGGCAGGATGATGTGACAAGAGGAAGGGAAGAACAACAGACAGAGAGGGAGATGGCAGGAACAGATGGACAGAGAAGCTAGCAGATGGACAGAGGCAGTCGGCTGATTGAAGGCACCGAACTACTAGATCTCTCCATCCCTACTTCCTCAAACAGGCAGGCAGGTCTACATGACTGTTGGTATGAGACAGCCTACCACAAACAATCCAGAGGAAGAAAACCCAAATGTCTATGAAAGGTCACAAACCAATATAAGGAACAAAAAGAAAAAAGGGAAACAGAGCACTAAAGGTAGGCAAGGTGCCCCATTTCGGGAGCAGCAAGAAGCACTACAGAGCAGGAGCAGAATGCAATGAGGGGACATACATCCCCAGGCCCGCCATTTACCAGAGGTACTTCACTCAGAAACTGCCTCGGAATGACTATCAATACGGACAAGGCAAGAGAAGTACAGAGACGAAAGATTAATGTGAGAGGAGGGAAGAAAACTAAAAGAGCAGGTAGGCTGAGAACCAGGCTGGTCCACCCAGCCCAGATAGCGGCAGCCTGGTCTCGGCAGAAGAGGCAACAGAGTGTTCTGGTTCTGCCAACCCCTCAATGAGCTGATAAGGTTCAGTTGCCCTCCCTTAAAGAGAGCGACATAAGCCTTCTTCATGAAATAAATGTAGAACTAAGTCAGCCACTGAGGCATCATCTCTTAACACCAGGGGTAGTGAGTTAAGGAGTTTAAGATTCTGCCACAGGGTGGCTAGGTTGAACAGCACAGCAAAATGTAGACCACTGTTGAACGAGATTGATGACAGTGAGGTGGCCATGAGTCAACCAGATACAGCTGATGTGGAGCCACCAAACGATGGTTGAATGCTTGTGAGACACTTGCTTGGAGGACCTCCATAGATTCGTAGTCTCCTTATCACTGGTTGTCTGAATTCACAGTGATTAATTCTGTAATTCAGGTTCCTAAAACTTGGGTGTAATGCTGACCAGAGGTTGTTTCCAGAATACTAATTACCAGAGCCAGTTTACTGGTAGCCCATATGGGCAAGCTGTCAGCAAGTTCATTCTCAGAGATCCCAACATCACCCAGAGTCCAAACAAATATCACTAAGCATCCACATTGCTCAAGGGAATACTGGTTAGCAATGACTAAGGGATGCTGAGGGTAATACTGGTTGAAAGCTTTCAAACTGGTCAAGAGGCTGCTGCAGATGAAGGACCCACCAGTGGAGGGAAGAATATGCTCAAGAGCACAAGAGATGGCTACCAACACTACAGCTTCCAGCAAGGAAGGCAGTTCAGTATGACCCATGACAGTGTAAGCAAGCCCGTGATCAGCAACCATCAAGCAATCAGTATAGACTACTGCTGAACTCCAGGATGTACCAAGGATGGACAAAAATGGGTGGCAGAGGGCCTCAGGAGGGACCGTGTCTCTCGGACCTCATGATGGGTCAAGACAAAGCTGTGACCAATGGGTTCCCCACAGAGGTGAATGTGAGTGGGCCTAGAGGAGAGGTGGAGGAAGAAATAACTGGAATTCGGAGGGGAGGGACAGTGTGTGGACTGCAATCAAAATCCCTGACCCGGGTCACCATTGTGGAAGATGGGTTTCCGTGTTTGGAAAGAGGGAACGATAGTTTCGATACTGAGGAGAGTTGCAAACATAGGTAGCATAAGTGAGAAGCTGTTGTTGGCACCTGATATACAATGAATGGACCCCAGCCTCCATGTGTTATCTGTCTACAGGACTACTTCAAAAGGCTCTTGTTGCAAATCAAACCCCACAGTGGTGAATCAGATCCTGTATCCACAATGATGACGATGATGATGCTGTGCCATATGCCAGACTCCCATAACAAAGACAGGGTTTTATTGTGGATTTGTAAGGCTGCAGAAGCGTAGTGCACTCTGCACCCCTGCTGGTGTTACTCAGGTGACAAAGCGTACTGATGTGCAGCAAGCACTTTCACTTACACTGCAAAAGATTGGGAATTCATGTCAACTAAGAATCAAAGACCAGTCCTAAAAAGCAGTAAGTTCCTGCCACATTGAGTAGTTTGTCATCAACATAAAGTTCTGGTTGTGGACGAACCATACAATGTTGACAGAAAAATGTAACCTGGGTCTTGGCAGCTGAATACCAAAAGCCACGGGTGAGTGCCCATGGCCACGTCTTTCGTATGGCGCCTTACAGTCTATATTCAGCCACATCCACACTAGAGGAGCAATAGTAAGAGGCAGAAATAGTCAGCATACAAGGAGGGTGATACTGATGACCTCACAGCTGGACGTGACCATTGATGGCTTGTAGAAAGACAAGGACACTCAGTACAGGGCTCTGTAGAACTCCATTCTCTTGTATATGGAAAGTGTTGTGGGAAGCACCATCTAGAACCCAGAACATACACTGTGACAGGAGGTTCTAGATGAAAATTGGGAGTGGATTCAACACACCCCACCTGTGTAAGGTAGCAACGATATGGTGTCACTGCCTTGTGTCATACAGCTTTTGCAGGTTGAAGAAGACAGCTGTAATGAATTGACACTGGGTAAAAGCTGGTAGGCTGTCAGATTGCAGGCAAAACAGATTATCAGTAGTGGAACAGCTTTGGCGAAAATCACATGGGTATGCAGCCAGACAACCCTGAGACTCAGGGAGCCACACAGCCACCAGCTCGCTGTGCATTCAAGCAATTTATGGAAAACGTTGGTCAAACTTACTGGGAGATAACTGCCAATCTCTAGAGGTGCTAACCCAGTTTCAGCACTGTTACAATAATGCTTTTAATGGCTATGATGGGAACTGGTCCTCGTTCCAGACCCAGTTACAGATGGCAAGGATATGATGCTGACAATCCACTGATAGGTGCTTGATCATTTGGTTGTGGATGTGACCTCGCTCTGGAGCTGTATCAGGCCGGAGGGCTAGGACACTGATTAATTCCCATTCATTCAATGAATGGAGCTTCATACAGCTCCAGGTGGCATGTAGTAAAAGGTAATTGCCTTTGCTCCACCCATTGCTTGAGAACATGAGAGACAGGTTGATAATTCTCAGATGCTGAGACTCGAGCATATGAAGAGCAACATGTTCAGCCATGGTGTCTGGGTCAGTGAAGACAGATCAATTTCAAGGTAATGGCAGATACACCTACTAGCGTCTAGTACATGTAGGCATGTCTCATCTTAGGTCAAACCTGCAAAGGAAAGGTATGTGGTCCGATGGCTGAAACATGCAGCTCCCAGCGTTCTTATTTACATCATTTCATCGGGGCAGACCCAGGCATGAAGCCACTTGAAGTAAATAAGATGCTCCATCGATTTGTGTCACTTACGGTGCTGGAGAGCCTGCCTACTATTGCTAATGGCCTCTGCAATCTCTGATGACTGCCAAGGTACTCTTGTCAGAACAGGCCCAAGGAACAGGAGATTGCTAAATCACCTGTCAAATGAATGGCTGGAATTATATTCTGGACTGCCTTGTTGATGTCTCCAAGCAGCAGGGAGTCAAGGCCAACATGAAAGGCAAAAGCACTCCAGTCAGCAATGTTGAGAGCCCATCTGGGCATGCATCCAGAGGAGTGATGCTGAGGAAGGGACAGGAGGATTGTGGAATGGTTGATACCACACAGGTCAGTATGAACTCCCCAGTGGATGGATGGGAGAAGCCAAAAGCTGCAAATGGAAAGGTCAATGACAGAGAAAACTGTGTGCCATGCTTTATCATCAGGAGTGAGGTAAACACTGCAGACAGTACTGTACTGAAATGCACTTACCCGAACAGTCACAGCCTCCAAAGCTGTATCAAGGGGCTAAAGTTTGCTATACAGTGTATCCAGACCATATGTGCAAACTCTATTCAGAGTTCCATTGTGTGGAGCAAACTGGGGCCTCAGGGGTTGCTGGTATCTCTGCCTTGGCCACAGGAGTTGAACAGGTGGGATCTACTAGTGTGGGGGTCCACTGGAAGGTCCTCCTCCTCTAAGCACTTATCTTCTCCTTAGAGAATTTTGATGATGCCAAGGGCTTCTCTGAATCAGTTTCAGGTAAAGATGAAGATCATAAAGCAGTGTGGCCAACAGCCTGTGTGTCCTTCAGCCACCTGCTGGTGTTCAGTCGTAGACCAGTGCAAACCAGGGACAGAAGTGTCCCCGAGGACCCCTTCCTGGCAAGAGAAGCCAGAAGTTCATTTGTCTCCGGGCTGGGAGGTGGGGACATATGTCCCTGGAGGACGGGAAGCTATCGGCCCCAAAGCAGGTGTGGAGAAAGCAGCAAAAGGGGAGCCCCCAAACCATCAGGGGGGCAGTGATGGTTGAGTGGCCCTGAGGACCCACTACAGAAACAGTAACAGGAAGAAGTACCATTGGCAAAGGGGAAATGTTTTTGTAGCTGTAGCATATGACATTTAGTACATGCTGGGGGCAACTGCTTGCACATCCTTTTGGCATCTCTGACAGTAGGCTTGTCCTGAGTCCTGTATTCTTGTTCTTTCTTCACTCTCTAGAAAACAGTGTAATCTGGCGAGCTTTCTACAATGGACACAGATGGGGAGAGGCACGCGAGGCATTTGCAAGCGATACTCATCCACAGTCTCTACGGATGGAGTTAGTGCTGCAATGCAAAAGATGTGCCCAAACTCCAGACGTTTTAAGCACAACAAAGGGGGGAAGGGTAGGGGTGGGGGGTGAGAGACCTAACATTTCACATCCCATCTGAATACTGTCACCTTGACCTTTTCAGCCAATGAATCACCCTAAAAGACCCTTCTGCTTCTCTCCAGTGTCACAGTCACAGTACTGAAGTGGTGAATTATGGATCCTATGTAAGTGACAAATTTAATTATTTTACAATTGACTGTAATTGTGAATTTGTCTTTAGCCCATACAAATAAAAATAAATATAATTGTTTTGCTTGCACCACTAGCAATCCTGTAGAAGTCACAGAAAACAACTCACATATATGCCATATGGACATCCATGGTCGTTGTCCTAGGAACCTGAAACTAGAGAGAAATTATCAGTGTTAATGAACAGGCACAAGGAATGGCCTTTGATGTAAAAAGCAGTGACCACTTGTTTCATGTGCAGTAGAGTACAAATCCACAGCTGGTTTACTCTTCTTCACTTTTCCAAGTCAAATAGTGTAATGATGCAGTCACACTCTTGGTAGAATTATAGCTGTCAGTGAATATCTATGCACACCACTCAAGTTAAGTTTACAGCAATTTCCCTCTTTTTACATCCATATTTGTTCTTCCACTATTTTCCTGATATCTCTTACTTGATGGGTGGACTTTCTCTGCATCCACCATGTCTAATATCACAAATTTATCCCTACAAAAGAATTGCATAAAAAATGTAATTTTTGGGCCACTCAACTGAAAGATTATCGTGGCATTTGTTGTAAAGGAAAAAAAGCTAATTGAGTGGTGCAATGTGTGTGGAACAAATACAGCACTTCTGCAGTAGCAATATTAGCAGGTGCATAATTATATTTGTGCTAATAATTTTCTTTTACTGTGCCTTTCTGTGTGGAAACCAATACTGTAAGCTTTTCTCTATCTGTATTTAGCTTTTGCTTGTTTGTGGGAATGTGAGAGCCCTTGTCCACATTTACTAATTTTGTCATTCATCTTGACCCTGCTGTAGCCACCACTGCCATATGATTTAGACAAGCACCTGTTGAAAACTTAGCTCAGGGGGGGGAGGGGGTGGGGGACATCACCAGTGCGACTTATAAGTGGCCGAAAGGTCATTTGACATTCTGGCAGTGAATGTTCTCAAAACAACTGAGCCACATACATATGTGAGAAGCAGAGTTGCTGCCAGCTAGTCAGTTTGAAAGCTACAATCTTCGCAATAACTTGGAAGTGATAAAGTGAACAACTGCACTTTTGGCTATTACCACAGACATCAGTCAGTGTTGTGCTTAGTGATAGAAATATGGGGAGTGTGGCCGAGTGTGTTTTAGTGCTAAATGTACCCGTGTTGAATTTTTCAGTGCAAATGAAGTGTGTATTCAAGAATGACTGTATCTAATTTTACCTACATCTTAACAATCTAATAAAATGGATCGGTATGTAATAAAGAAAAAAGTACAAACATCTGGTGATTCCAGTCACCATTCAGCTGCAAAAACACTGCCAGATGTAAAGGCAGTGCCAGCACTTCGTCAAAACTTCCACAACAAAGTTCATCGACCGATTTCTTTAATCCCATGGATATTGCCAATTATTTGGATATATTAGCATCAGGAAAAATTAGTGATGATATTAAACACAAGCTTCTCACAGCTTCAAGGAAACCTGGAAAAGGATATATCTTTCCTACTTCTGAGCACAACAAGAGAGAGCAAGTTGAATGTAGACAAGTGCATGATAATCATTTTGAACAGTGGATTGAACATAGACAAGTGCATGATAATCATTTTGAACAGTATCCTCGGCTGGTGTTCTCACAAGTTAGAAAAGGATTTCTTTGCATTAATTGTACAACTTTTGTGAATAATAAAATGGCTGGAGGAAAGAAATCCATTATCGCCAAGAAACTTGTGACTGAACCACTAACAAAGTTTGCCAAACTTACTGGCAAAGATGGTGACCTTAAGACACACTCAGCTTAAGTACCATGTTGAAGCATCAACATAAGCAAAATTATTTTTGGCAACACAAGGAACGCAAATTTGATGTCATAAATCAATTGTCAAGACAGAATGGAAAGCATTAGGGAAAACAGAGACCATCTTGTACCTATAATAAAAACAATCATATCTCATGGAAAGCAAAATATTCCCCTGTGGGGACAGAGATCGTGAGAGTCTATTATAAAATGATAATGATTGTGAAATTATAGTAAGTAACATGGGAAACTTTAGAGCTTTTCTAAGATTTAGAATTTACACTGGAGCATTGCAACTAAAATATCACCTTGAGACCACTAAAACGAATGTCACTCACATACGTAAAACAACATGTAACGAACTTATTTCATGCTGTGAAACAGTGATGTTATCTGGATAACTGGAGGAAATCAAATATTGTTGTTATTACAGCATAATCTTCGATGAGACTATAGACATAGCACACATCACCCAACTGAGTTTAGCTGCAAGATATGTTGAGGGTGACGGCAAATTACATGAAAGATTTTTGAGTTTCATTGACATCAGTAAAGACAAGGAATTCAGTGGAAACATTAATGATGAACCTCAAGAGTGTCAAGATGAATGTAGTGTTATTGGTGAATTATTAGGTACTACAATTTTAAGAGGAATGGAAAGCCTTTCTCAGTCCCTGGAGAACCATGTGTGTATAGACTGTGATTGATGCTCAGTTAATATGTCAGAATTGAAAGGAGCTGTGGCTACAATAAAAAAGAAAGCTATCAACGTGCAAGTAGCACCGTTGTTGAAGTCATCAGCTCCACCTTGCTGTCTCCTGCAGTTATGAAGTTACAAGTGTGAGAAACTCACTTGGTACTATTGAAGAAGTAGTATCGGTCTTTACAGTGTCTAGCAAATGGTTCGCAACCTTGAGGAGACACAACACTCACTCCAATCACATTGTCAAATGAGATAGGTTGAGCAACATGATGCTGTTATTCAATTCGCAGCTAATCTCCAAACAGTTTGCGAAGTTCAAGAAATACAGTGTTGGAGGGATAGAACTACAGCTGCCAAAACCAATATTTTCCTTTGAGCCCTTTCTAATTGCGAGTTTCTTATCACTCTGTTTACACTGCATGACATTATGCATATAACACATCCAGTCAGCAAAATCTTACAAGACCCTATCTTGGACGTCGCAATGGCAAAAGCAAAATTATATTCGACGTTCAAGGATTATGATGGCATGAGAGTTAATGCTGATAGCCACTTTGCTCGTACTGTTAAAGAGGTAAAGGCAGTTATGGAACAGTTACATGTGGAGATGAGTGTTCCTTGTCTTACAGGCAGACAAAGACACAGGGAAAACTGTGATCATAATGATGATGCTATGACATATTGGAAAAAAAACTTTTTATTACAACACTGGACCATGTTACGACTGACATGGAGAACGTTTTGATGAAGAAAATATTTATCATTTAGAATTCAACATACTTTTGCCTTCACAACTACTGAAACATGATGGTAATGATCTGGCACAGAAACTGAATCAGTGCTTAACTGAATTACCATTCTCTGAAGAAGAATCACACTGTTTAAAAAGAGACTAACGGGACAGATTCTTCAATGCAAGCAAACAAGCATAAATGCCCTTTATGACTGTGATTCTGTTATGCAAGCATTGTCTCTCTGTCCTAGATCTATCCTACTTTGCACACACTGTACAAAATATTTGCTTGTCTACCTGCATCTATTGCTACAGTAGAAAGAGGTTTTTCAACATGGCAGAGGTCGACAGTGATGAAGGATTGACTTAATGACTTATCTATGTTGGACACTCAGCCTCACACCGATTGTCCTACTGACAATGTAATTAACCAATTCGCTAGGAAGAATAGTTGCATAGAATTCGTCATTTAAGGATGAGAAACACAATTGCAACTTTTTTGTATCATAAGATGCCATTGTCTTGTATATGTGTATAATCAGTTTAAATAAGACTTTCTTAAACTTTTCATGTGACTTCGCAAAAAATAATCACAGTGAAAGTAAAGGTAGCTCAAGATATATTTAGTGCCCCCTCCTTGAGGTTTTTCTGTATCCACCACTGTTTCATGCGAGATCTGGTGTAAGTTCTATTGGCCAGCTCCAAACTATGGCTCATGTACAACAACAAAATCTGTTGATTGGACTCAGAGGACATCCTAGGCTCACTTTTTGCTGTTGGCTGAAGAAGCAATGAACATTTCTTAGAGACAAGCTATTACCTAATTTGGAGCAAAGTTTAAGACTCAGATCAGGCCGTTTATTAGTTTTGTAATCTCCACTACATATTCTGTGGAAAATGGTAGGGTCCTATGTAGCAGCAAGGAGTCCGTTTCGGAGATGTAATCTCATACAAAATTGTAACGTGTAGATTTGTGCAGTCTATTGAACAGTCTTATTTTGTTTGTTTTGAATGGCCAGCAACTGCTTGTCTAAGAAGTTCAAACTGCAGTATGTGGCACCAGCAGAACACTGTAAGGGATGCACAATTACCTACTGAAACATAAGTATATTTTATTCACACCAGTAGAAGAAACGAGGTATTGGTATTGTCACTTAATGCTCCCAGTATGCATTGTTGCTGCCTTCAGATGCAGTGATGCTGCTGCACAATGAGTGAGTGTTGACTGAAATGGCACAATGAGAGGAGGAATATCACACTGGCTGAATGTTTGTCCCCATTTTTGTGGTTGACCCCAGCAAGCAGAATTACACCACCTCATAACAATTGGTTTTACCAAGAAATGATCATAAATATGGAATACCGGTATTACACATTTATGTCCACAATGCTGGCCAAAGGAGTGCAGTAAGGAAAACATGTTCGGATTGTTGGAACAGGATGTGATAATACATTGATATGTCCAAAAGAACGGACACCACATACATAATTAAGGTGATGTCAGTCAATGATCCTTTCAGTGTAGATGTACACCACAAACTCTTCGACGGACCAGTGAGACACCATGTGTAATGAGGATCAGGAGCATGAGCACTGCATCAGTGATGAGTGAATAAGTTGAGAATTTGGGTCTGAGAGGAAGCATGCTAGAGTAATCCATGCGTATGTGATGACCACTGTGTCTAGATGGCATAGTCGTCAGTGCATCTGCCTTGTCAGCATGATACTCTGGTTCAAATTCTGGTCCAGCACAAATTTTTAACCCTCCCCATTGATGTAAATTAATGCCCACAGACAACTAATGTCTCTACTTCCTTTGTCCCCTGAGTAATTGTGGCTGCAGGATCAAAATACTGTTTGTCCCCTTGGACATGTCCAAAAGAATACACAACACATGCATATTTTATGTGTAATGATCAGATATGAATAAAAATTTATTTTCCATTGATAGTGACTCCTATCACTTTGCAATGTTATGCCTAAACATTGTACTGACCACATTGTCAATCTGTACAGTACCAATATTGTATTCTAACATTATGAATTTTTTTTTCCTACTCATCTACATTCAATTTAATATTTCTACAATTGCCATTCATCACACCCTGTTACTTGAGAGGTCTTTGTGCAATTCACATATCAGGGAACCTATTCCATATGCTCATACCTCCATTAACAATATGCAGTGGGGTACCGTGTCAAATGCTTTCTGGAAATGTAGGAATGTAGAATCCAGGCTGTTGCCCGTCATCCATGGTTCACAGTATATAATTTTACAAAAGACAAAGATGAGTATTGCACAAAATCCACGCTGATTTGTGAACAGAAACTTTTCTGTCTCAAAGAAATTAATTATATTCGAACTGAGGATACCTTCAGTAACTCTGGTGCAAATAAGTGTTATGATATTTGTCTGTAATTCTGCAGGTACATTCTTTTACTATTCTTATATACAGAAGCCACCTGAACTTTTCCCCAGCTACCTGGGTCTTTGCACTAGGTGAGTGATTTGCAATAACTGCAAGCTAAGTAAGAGACCAATGCTGTAGAGTATTCTCTGGACAAATGATTTGTAATTCAATGTGGACATGGCAACTATTTTGTTTCCAACTCTTCCAGTTGCTGCTCTATTCCAGGGATCCTATTACTATGTCCCCAGCACAGGAGTCTGTGTGTCAGTCAAACAACCGTATGTTTTATGATCCTCCTGCACAAACTTTAAAATCCAGTATAGAGAGGGGTTCATAATTAGCTGCTTTCCTCCAAAGCCACACCACACTTGTCAATGACTGCCTGGATAGAAGTCTGACTCAGTGATTTTACATAGGATCAGAAATGTCTCTTGTTATCTGTAAAATCTGTTGCTCATGCATGATGGTGGTAGTTGTATGCTTCATGCATAGATCTTTTTACAGATGCACAAATTTCCATTAACTCTTGCCTGTCACCACTGTGCATAGATTTTTGAACTGAGTGTACAACAGTCTGCTTCTGCAGCATTTTCAAATTTTGTTATTAAACCACAGTGAGTCTTTCCTGTCTGTAATCCAGTTACTCACCACATGCTTATTCAGTGTGTGATTTACAGTCCATTTAATGTTTGCCCATATTCCTCTATGTAAATCATGTTGGAAGTAAATGACATTCACTCATTGTCTACATGGGATGCTAACAACTACTTACCTGCTCTTTCAAGCAAATCTATTCTACTAGCCTTCTTGAAGGATTCATTAACTTCATTTAGCATTGTTGCTGCCCTGGTATGATCAATAACCCCTCTCAGCACTTGTACCATCTATAAGGACATGACTGTTCGTAATTACAAGGTCTGAAGTACTTCAATTTTGTGTGGGCTGTTACACTAGCAGCTTATAACAGTTTTCAGAAAACTGTTGAAAAGTACTTCACAAGACTGCCTGTCCATACCACTTGCAATGTATGCACGGACATCTTTCTCTCTACTCAATAGGTTAGGGTCACCTGCTTTTTCTGCACTACTTTGTGTAGATTTTCTTTGAATGATTGTGTAAATGCCACAGCAGTATCATGTGGCGAATAAAAACATCCATTGCTGGAGTTCACATACATTGAACCATTAAGGGAACTACTCGTTAAAACAGAAAATCATAGCTTGACTCTTGGGACTTGGTACCAATTTTCATATAACTTTATCAATGCAATCTCATGCAATTTTTATTTGTGTTTATAATGTAAAGAAGCAATTCTACAAACTCACAAGTTAAACTACTTCACCTGCTCAAAGACGATTAAATCAATTTGGGGTAGTGTGTAACAAAATATTCTGTTTTACCTGTTTCCTCATTTCCTACCTGGGGCATACTATAATACTGTAAGTGTTGTCATCTTTACCCTAAAGTAAAAACAGGACTGCTAAAGTGAACACACACACAATTGATAACCATCTCATTTTCACCACAACTCAACAATGATTAATTCCACGCAGTCACATAAATTCTAAGATTACCTCTTTATTCGCACTCTCCTCCAACTCTTCTTTAACATTCATGCTGAATGGGTAAACTTGGGCCTGTGGTAAAAATAAACAAACTGTAATGAGTACATTTAAGCAGTTACAGTCCTCCCACATTATATAAAATGTATCACATATATGAAGCCCAACTGCCATATTAATTAATAACTAAATAGTAGTTCTGGTTAAGTATTTTCTTTTGAGTTCGAAATTCTGGATGACGAGTTCACTATGGTGTATTTCAATGGGAGGCAGCAAAAAATTTTAAGACTGATTAATGACAATGCCTTTGAAAATTCATTATGATCTTCAACTTCAGCCTTCTCTCTATGCTGTTTTCAATTACATTTTCTAAATTCATTATCTTCATATGTATATAACGATAGTGCAATCAAAAAAAATAACACAGCTACTACCAGAAACAATGAAATCAATGTTGTTCATATCAAATGACAATACAGTGTACACCAATTGTGTGGGGGAGCAGGAACTGGACTGTCAAGTGCAACATCACTCATTACTTTTACAGTCAGAATAATAAAATGTCTAGAACAGTTTTGTTTCACTGAACACTCATTTGTGACAAAATTATTTTTAAAAAATGTGCACACACGCACACGCGCTACCTTGGCACACTACTTACTACTATTCTAACTTCATGAATTCCTTTTGGTGGGGCAACCACATTCCTAACAGTGCAAAAAAGAGAGCATAGGCTACAGGCTAAACCAGTCCCATTCAATGCATCTAAACTATGGGTTTTACTTGCTGATCTCAAAAGAAGACAAAGTTCTGGAAACATTGATGGAGCAGCACCAACATATCAAGACTGAAAATCATTAAACTGATATCATTTGTTGATAATGTTAGATAATTAGCAACCAAAGAACAGTTTTTGATTGGAAATTACCTTACTGATAGAAACACAGTAGACCACTCTACTTTGAGACAGTGTATCAATGAAATAATGAAGCAACATGGTGTATGCAAAGAGGGTACCTTGAAGAGAGATGCTGGGCAGAAGATAGATAGAATACAGCCATGGCAGGGTACCTCTTTGAATTCCCACCCCACACCTGGTGTATGTCACTTCTTTTGGTTGGAGCTTGTGGCATCATGGGGCATGGTAGAGCTGCACTGGGTATGTAGACAGTATTTGCCATTCAGCCAAACATGACAGATTGGAGTGACTGGTAGCCCTTAAAAGTTGTTTCAGGTTAATAGCTGCAGGCACAGGAGTTACCAAAAGACAGAACATTGGTGTGGTCTTGGCTATCTGTATTTGCTGTTGGTTCTTCTCACTGGAAGACACATTATGCAAGGAGCTTTCTCATCTGAAAAACTGCCCGAATTGGGTTGTGTTGCACGACATAATACCTTGTGGTGTTGCCTTGGAAGGGGTTAGAGTAATGTCTAGCAACCAAACAAGTTTGTTATTTCTATTCAATTCCCCATGTTCAGCAGTGGATTCGATGATTTGGTAATCGTGAACACTGAAGTGTGACCATGTTAAGCCTTAGACCAAGTTTTTGATGAGAATCATCTGATGAATCCATTGATCTGCATAAATACTGTGGTCATGTGACTGTATTAAGTGAGAATAACAGTAAAATTTAGATGCTCCCTAATCTGCTGCAGTTTTCTACTGCTGTGGCACACTGTTTTGGACCTGGACTCACGGTGTGTTCATCATACTGTGGCTGCTAACGTTGGTTGGTTGGTTGGTTGGTTTCAAACACAGAGAAAGGGACCAAACTACAAGATCATTGGTCCTAATAAAACAATGCCACAAGTCCAAGCATAAACTAGATGAGACATAACACAAAACAGAAAGAAAGAGAACACAACAAGAATGAAGGAAAGGCAATGAACACTAAAAGGACCAAAAGAGGACAAGAGAACAACAGAGATGCTAGAAACAGAAGAGAGTAAAACATGAAAGCAGATTACAGTGGCTGGCCGACCACAAAAATAAAAAGCCTGCCACCCTGCAACACATTAAAACCTTCACCCTAAAAGCACTAGGGTGGAGGACACAGAGGGACAAAGGTCAGGCACTAAAACTCAGATAGAATGATAAAACTCGCCCTCACAGATGAAACATAAACCCAAATCAGCCGATGAGGCACTGTCTGGCAACAAAAGACGAAATCACAGGGCAGCCAAAGAAGGACACAATAGAAGAATATGGGCCACTGTCAACCGGGCACCACACTGACACTGTGGCAGGTCTTCACGGCACAGGAGGGAGCCGTGGGTCACCCATGCATGGCCAATGCGGAGCCTGCAAGAGAACCAGAGTCCCTGCGGGATGCCCTCATCAAGGACTTCCACACATTCTTGGTTCCATTAATGGCTCACAGTTTGTTGTGTGTACTGAGATTTTGCCATTCCATCTCCCAAAGCTGAGAAACCCTGTGGCGTAATAACGAACACAGGTCAGTTGCGGGGATGCCTGTCTCCAGAAAAGGTTTCCGTGTAGCCTGTTTGGCCCATCTGTCAGCAAGTTCATTTCCTGGGATTCTGACGTGTCCAGGGGTACAGGCAAACACCACTGAATGACTGGACCATTCCAGGGCATAGACGGACTTCTGGATGGTAGCTACCAAAGAATGATGAGGGTAGCACTTGATGATAGCTTGTAGGCTGCTCAAGGAGTCAGTACATAAAAGAAAACTCCCCAGGGCATGAATGGAGATACTGAACTGCACGAGAAATGGCCACCAGCTCTGCAGTGAATACACTGAAGCCCTCAGGTAAGAAATCTGTTCAATATGGCCGCTGTGCACGTATGCAAAGCCAAAAGCGACCATCAGCCATCGAGCTGGCAGTCTAAACCACTTCAGAGCCCTGGAACACGACAAGAATTGAGAGGAAGTGACAGCAGAGAGCCGCAAGGTTAATGGAGTCCGTAGGTCCATGTGAAAGGTCCAGGCGAAGCTGCAGCCAAGGCATACACCATGGAGGCGTATGTGAATGGACCTGAAGTAGAAGTGGTAAAGGGAAGGACTCCAGTTTGGAGCAAAGGGTCCGCACATGAACTGCAATCATTAGCCCAGATCTGGGCCGCCTATGCGGGAGATGGACTGCCGTAGGCGGAACAAGGAGACGGTAATTCTGATGCTCAGGGTAACTACCAATTTGTGCTGCGTAACTGGCGAGCAGTTGTGCTCATCTGATCTGGAATGGAGGGACACCAGCCTCCATCAGTACGCTGGTCACCGGACTCATCCTAAAAATTCCCGTCACTAGTTGAACCCACAGTGGTGCACAGGGTCCTGAGGCAACTATAAATTGCTCTGTCTTCCAGGATAGCTATTCAGTTTTAACCTATGAGTTGAGTTATGCTTCTGTGTTGTCTTTAAGAGCCATCTGTTTCCAAATAATTATTTGTTCATTTATTAAAACATTTTCTGAGTTTTAGTTTGCGAAGGTGGAAAGTTTGAACCTAAAACCTATCAACTGGTGTGTATGTTGCACTAGCTGACTGAGCTCTGGCCATGACAACCTTGTGTCAGAATGTAGAATGTTTATGAAGTAGTCAGCCCCTCCATAAGCAAATACATACAATTCAGGGGCAATTGATCCATTGGGATCACTTGTGGGGTATTCCACAATGTAATCTCTATTCTGAGCAGGCTACATTAGTTCTGCAGTCACAGGGGCAGGTGCATGACTTGCAAAGTGGGGTCAGCCACCTTGATTTAGACAAATTAGGAGCAATAGGTGGTGAACAAGATTCTCCCACCAACAGATAACTGCTGGAAGTAGTAGTAGTAATGCTCCAGACACCTTTATGGACCAGAGGGGAATTCATTTGGGAAATTATCTTACCAAATAATGTTACTGCTTGAAACTATAATGGAACTTTCAATTTAGAATTTAAAGACAGGTGATATCCTGTGGATCATGGTCAAATCTATGTTTCATGCCGACACTTTGGCCATCTCCAATAATGTTGTTGTCCAGGCACTGTACCTCATGTTAAGCCGTGTTTTCAGTCTAATTTTACATGAAGTACAACATCGAGGAAGTTGTGGAAATCAATTATCGGGCTGACATTGCAACCTCTAATTAAAAGGCTGCTCAAGCATAAACATTTATGGTTAGTGCAGTTTCCTCGTGAACCTTTACCTATGTACATGGATGAATGCATATGACCATTCCATCCTTGGAATTGCTAGTCACAGAGATACAAATACTCAACAATACATTAGAGAAAATGCAGCCACAGGACCTTCACTAATAAATGCACATCTTGCTGAATTAGAGGCTTTGGTGTCCGCTATTGAAGCCAGAGTTTTACAAGCCAGCAGTGATGTGGATTTAAGTGTCATTATCAGAATGGGGATTGAGATTCCAGGTAATTTAAAAGGGGACAACATGTAAGGAAGAAGCATAGGATGTGGATTGGATTGTTTGGGGAAGGAGACAGACAGCGAGGTCATTGGTCTTATCGGATTAGGGAATGATGGGGAAGGAAGTCTGCCGTGCCCTTTCAAAGGAACCATCCCGGCACTGGCCTGGAGTGATATAGGGGAATCACCAAAAATCTACATCAGGATGGCCAGATGCAGGATTGAACCGTCGTCCTCCCAAATGCGAGTCCAGCATAGGATGTGTTTCCGGTGTAACAGAGGGGCATTTCGCATCGCTATGTCCAGTTCCGTGGAAGGGGAGTCAAACAGCTGGCATCACAAGGAATGGAAGAGGCACGGCAGTGTTCTACTGCCAAAGTGCTGTCTCTGTGCCAAGTCCAAAGCAGGGGAAGCCCTGCCTTACCTTTGGGTACAACTTAACCAGGAACCAGTGTGCACTCTCCTCAACTCTGGTAGTTCAGTTTCCTTTTTGGATTATCTGTGGTATTTGGAGTTCCACCATACCTGTGAATTGCCTTGTTTGCATCCGTCCTCCCAATGTTGAGCTCTCACTGGGCAGATGTTGCCTCTGGTTGGCAAAACTGAGTATTTGAAAATTTTCTTGGCCTGTGAAGTGGACAGTAACTAAAAATCTTTCAGTGAACTTAATTTTGCAGTGTGTTTTTGTAAGTGGTAGTGGGTTGGTGTTAGACTGTCAAGCCAGGGTTGTTTATTTTAAATTTAAGCCAGCTGAAAAAGTTCACGTTGTGCTGCTGTCAGGTTGCCAAAGGAATTCATAGTGTGTTACCACAATGTTCACAATTTGAGCTCAGTCACCTTGGTCCAGTAGAGGTGAAGCTGGTACTGGAAGTTCTTGATTGTTTACCACAGATATTAACTAACAGATTGGATGTCACCAATGTAATCCAGTACAAGATTCACCTTAGAAATGACATTTCAGAGAGGCAAGATCTTCAGAGGCTTTCTCCATCAAAGATGAAATGTGTATGTGCTTTGATTAATAATATGTTGTTCAATGGGGTCATCAGGCCCTCAACCTATGCTTCTGCCATATTCTCAGTATCTATGGGCAGCAGTGGGGTGTTTCATACAGTTGTAGGTTATGTGGTTAATGAGAAGGTAGTTTTGGAATCTCTGCCACTTCTCAATCTGCATAATTCTTTTACTTGGTTTAGTCAGGCTCAGTATTTTACTGTCCTGCATCTCAATCTCACATATCAGACCATGTTAACAGATGATTCCAAGCATATTACTGCCTTCTGCACAGACTGGAACCTTTAAGATTTTAACAGGGTGCACTTTGGTTTGTCAATGGGGGTTGCCCATATGACTTGCCTTCTAGATTGTGTTATGGATGATTTCATGTTGAAGTGTGCCTATAATTACCTAGATGGCATGGTTATTTACAGTTCTAATCTGTCTGAACATCAACATCTTGAGGCAGTCCTGGTTTACCACAGGGAGGTGAGACACTGTGAAACCATCTCAAATCAAACTGGCACATACATTTCATTCTTGGAACATCCTAGATCCACTGATTGCATTAGAATTGACAGGAGCATACTAGTGATTTGTGAAAACTTGCAGCTCCTAGAAATAAGAAAGGTGTGGCATGGTTCATGGGCATGACAATTTTTCGAAAGTTTGTACCCAATTTTACTAAATTAGTGAGATGCCTTAATGATTTAAGAAATTTCAAATGGGATGGAAGTCATCTGGAATCTTATGAAGCCATTAAGGTGGCACTTAGTAAACCACCAGTATCAGCCATACCCAATTTTGAGCTACTGTTCTCTCAGAGACACCCCTAATTCTTCTGGAGTAGAAAGTGGCAGCTGTCATCCTGCAGGGGCAGAATGGGAAGGGGTGTGTGGCAGGTTGATGCCCAATAGCCTATGGACCTTAATACTTTCACCTGTGGAGATGAAATATTCTGTGTATGAATGGGAAGTCTTGGCGGTTCTGTTTGCCCTCGAGAAATTCACATTTTATTTTGAACATTGGGAATTTAGTTTACATACTGACAAGCTCTTAGTCAGGTCCTGGCTCATTCAAACTCTGAAAGGTGGTAGCCATCAAATACAGAGAGCGAAATTATATTTAAAATTTGTACAGAAACCAGATAGCAGTTATAAAAGTCGAGGGGTATGAAACAGAAACAGTGGTTGGGACCGGAGTGAGACAGGGTTTTAGCCTATACCTGGTGTTGTTCAATCTGTATATTGAGCAAGCAATAAAGGAAACAAAAGAAAAATTCTGAGTAGGAATTAAAATCCAGGGAGAAGAAATAAAAACTTTGACGATTACTGACAACATTGTAATTCAGTCAGAGACAGCCAAGGATCTGGAAGGGCAGTTTAACAGAATGGACAGTGCCTTCACAGCGGGATACAAGATGAACATCAACAGAGGCAAAACAATGATAATGTAATGCAGTCTAATTAAATCAGGCAATGATGACAGAATTAGATTAGAAAATAAGACACTTAAGGTAATAGATGAGATTTGCCATTTGGGGAGCAAAATAACTGGTGATGGTCGAAGTAGAGAGGATATAAAATGTAGACTGGCAATGGCAAGGAAAGCATTTCTGAAGAGACATTTGTTAACATCAAGTATGCGGCTAAGTGTCAGGAAATCTTTTCTGAAAGTATTTGAATGGAGTATATCCACGTATGGAAATGAAACATGGATGATAATTAGTTTAGACGAGAAGATAAAAGAAGCTTTTGAAACAAGGTGCTATTGAAGAATGCTGAAGATTAGATGGGTAATCATGTAACTAATGAGGAGACACTGAATAGAACTGGGGAGAAGATGGATTTGTGGCAGAACTTGACTAGAAGAAGGGATTGTTTCGTAGGCCACGTTCTGAGGCATCAAGAGATCATCGATTTAGTATTGGAGGGAAGGGTGGAAGGTAAAAATCGTTGAGAGATCAAGGCACAACTACACTAAACAGATTCAGGAGGATGTGGATTGCAGTAGTTACCCTGAGATGAAGAATCTTGCACAGGATAGGGCAGCACTGAGAGCTGCATCAATCCAGTCTCAGGACTGGAGATTGCAACAACAACAGAACAGGTGGATGTGCTTTGCAACCAGTTTACAATACTCCTTTTCTGACATTGTGCCTTGCACGAGCTCCACTAGAACCATGGGTGCCCACATGGACATTTCCCAGAGTATAATGCAGGCCCCACCAGTACAGGAGTCAAGGGCCTGCTCCCCTTGTGGGTGATGGAAATACACCCCACAAATGCATGATGAAGGTATCAGTATTCATCAGACCATGCAGTACTCTGCCATTGTGCCAACATCCAGCACCAATAGTTACATGCCTGTTTCAGTTGTAGTTTTCGATGTGATGGTGTTAACACTGGCTCATTTGTGGATTATCAGCTGCCAAGTCTCATCATTAGGAGTGTTTGGAGCATTGTGCATTCAGCCACAGTTGTACTCTGCCCAGCATTAATGTCTGATGTTAGTTATGCCACAGTTTGCTTCATGTGTTGTTTTATCAGTCTTCCCAGTCTATGATGTCTACCATCTGTCACTAGGGGTACTTGCCCAACCACAATGTCTGGACATGGTTTCACCTTTGTTTTGCATGTGTTGGATACAACTGCCACAGCACTCCTCAGACACCCAACAAGCTGTGCAGCTTTCAAAATTCTCATCCCAAGCCTTCAGGCCATCAAAATCTGCTGTTGGTCAAACTCTGATAGATCGAGTGCATTCCCTATTTTACTCCCAGACAGCATGCTCACTGATACTCCATGTACTGTGCATGTGTGACTAGGAGACAAGGTGAGGTGCTATTGCCTGGATGCGTTTACATTGATAGCAGATCAGTGGTCATAATGTTTTGGCTGATGTGTATATGGATTTAGTATTGTTACTTCAAAATGAGAGCTGGGCAATGTCAAGGGAACCATTCCACAACATTCGAGGCAACTGTCAAATGCATCAATTTATTACAAGGGCATACCAGAAAAGGTCTGCAAAATTTTGATTCTGTTCTTAATATCAGTTGTCATGCATATTACTCTGTTGATGTTACCACTTTGCTGACAATATGCAGCACCCTCCTGCTGGAGAGTTCTGAACTGCAGTGTGTAACATGGGTCTGTGTTATTTAACCGTGTCAGCACGTGAGAAAAACCTCAGAACACAGAGCACAAATTAAAATAATTCATCCACACGTGGAGCACCCTCTCCTTCAGCACAACAATGCCAGACCATACACAACTTCTTTTGCACCAGCAACAGTCTGACACCTTTGATTTGTTATTATTGATCATCCTCCATAGTGAACCGATTTGAGGCAATGAATTTTCAACTGTTTCCAAAACCTAAAGAACACCTTCAAGGACTTCACTTTGATAGTGATGAATTGGTGTGAGCAGAGGTGAGAATGTGGGTCTGCCAACAAAGTCAAACATTCTACAGTGACGACACCAACAACCTGGTGTCTTATTGGGAGAAAGGTGTTCAGTGACATGGTGACTGTTTGAAATAAATATATAAACATGAAGAATAGAGATGTAAAATGTTTATAAAGTTTGTTTTAATTAAAATGCTTCGATAACTTTCAAATAAAAAATTTGAGCCATTACTTTCCAGCATGTCCTCATGCCCAAAATATACACCAACCAAAAATTAAGTTTTAATTAATTTGGCAAAGAAGGTGACTTTCATCTGATATGTCTACATGCATCGCTCAAAGTCATAGGGAAGTTCAGTCAAACTAACACTGCACACAATGTAAGAGAACACTTCTTGTATGTAAAAGTTACATTCTGGGCACCGTTTGGGTTTTTTGATAAACATTAGGCTGTGCTACTGGTTAATTTGTTACCACATCCTTTACTTGGCTTTCACATTTCTAGGCTTTGTCAGCTCACAGCCACACTGCCACCTTTCAACCTAGGCTAGGCCTTGAGCTGCACTATGGATCAGTCTCTCACCACAACCAATATTTGAAGGGGGAGGGGGTCTAGCACCACATTTTAACCTTGTAGCCTTTGAATAGTTATCAGGTTCAGGTCCAAGGCCAATGACTCTTCAAATTGCTTTTCATTCACATGATGTGTGTTGTGCATCCATATTCTGTATGCAAAACCATCACTACGTCAGGTGTCAAAGCCAAAGCTTGAACTATGTTGGGTCTAACCTCTCTTATTGCAATTAATAAAGTTTAGTGTATTTACTTTCCTATCGTTTCCTCATAGTGATGGGTTAGGATTACTGTTGTGATACTGCTTGTCAGATGAATTGCAAGCTGATCACATAGTTCGTAGAAACTATAACGAAGCACTCACATATTCAAATGCAAATGTTATCACAGTACTTCTGCAGTTGCACCCAAGAGAGATGTTGAATCAGACGTTCAGCACAGACTGTACAAAGTAGTTTGCGTGATTGTATCAGGACCCTCATTTCTAGTTGGCAGAATAAAATTACTAGTGGCACCACGTGAATTTGTTTGCCTGCTGATAACTGAATACCCTACAAATGGCTGCGCTGCATCAGATTTTAAGTGACATGTATATGTAAGATTATTTACACCACTAATTGTAACATTCTGGCAGTTTCATAAACAAAACATGCAACAACTTGCAGCAAATGCAGAAAGTGGTTATGAACAAATCTGTCAATATTTAATGTGTAACCCCATGGCTTCATCAAAACTTTGCTGCCGACATACAAATTTGTTCTGCACCTACAAGCTGTGTAAATGTATGCTTCCATGTGATATTTGTCTGAAATTTAACATTACTGCTGACAGTCCTACTTACACGTTGTTCACATATTCAAAGTCAACACCTAATGTTAATAGTACTGTAAGTGTACTTCTCAGATTTGTGACCATGCGAATGTCACTTCAAAATTATTTACAAATAATTTTATATCATCAATAAATAAATTACAATTCTCATTCCGTTCCATGGTACGCTGCAATAATGCGTTAACTGCACCCATACCATTTATAAATTTAATGGCACTGCTAACATTCACAATAGTCAGTTATTTGTGAGTTGCACATTAACATTCTGATTTAAAAGAAGTGTATCAGAGCAGAATATACCCACTTTAAGGCAACCAGTTTATCAGTATAGTTGGGTTGTGCATTAAAAAAGTTTTCCATGTTTACTGAACATTAAATAGAAAATCTCGCTCAATTCTATGTGAGGTTTAATATAAGGACTATGGGTCGACAGAAGCATCCGATCCAACGCGTCGGCTTTGACCCGTGACGTAAGGGTGTTGTCGTGTGTGACGTCATGACGGCGCGGAGTTCTGTTTGAGTGTGGCTGTCTCCAGTTCTGTTTTACCTTATTTTATTTACTTTTCTGATCTGTTCGTTCTATCTCGTGAGATTTTTTTTAAAATTTAAAAACACTTATTACTTATTTTAATTATCTGTTTCCTCGAATTTCTGTTTTAGTTTATTATATTTATCTTTCTGATCTGTTCGTTCTATCCCGTGAGATATTTTTTTTTAAAAAAAGACAAAAAACACTAATCAGCTACTGAAGCATCTTTATCTTCTATGGGTTGCAGGGGTTACGACCCCTGGGGAGGTGGGTGGGTATTCATGCATGGCTGTCTTCACTTACACGTTGTAGCTACGCAAGGCGTCTAAATTTGTTTATATTTAGTTTGCCCCCACCCAAAACACCCCATTTCCCACACTTGTCCCGTTAGTGTCATTAGGCTTCTTGTGGAATGTGTGTGTGTTTGTTTTTGTTTCCGCCATATTTGTGACGTCATGGGTCAAAGCAGACGGGTGGGATCGGACGCTTCCGTATTTCCACGGACTATTTCAATGCACTGCGCAAAATGTAATTTCAGACAAAGTTCATCAGTTTTTTAGTAAACAATTACTCATGTTTACAGCAGTATGACATCAATTGTATGTATTCACACACCATACTGCACACAGAAGTTAATGAAACACTTATGAAATAAAAATAAGCCACTTACCATGAAACATAACTCAGCTTTTATTTCATCTGTTCCCTCTTTTTTTATCCACATTGTTGGCTCCTGGTCCATGACTTCAGTTCTACAGTCTGAAAAAGGAAAGTAATCATATAAGAACAGTTGTACTTGTTTTCCGTTATTACCATGAAGTATAGCTCAATGGCAGTATTTTCACTCATCTATTGGATGCAGCAAATGGGTGACTACATGCAAATGGGTGACTACATAGGAAACAGATTTGAAGTAGCTGAGGAAAAGTGTGTTTAGTGATAAACTAGCTTCCATTTCTCAGGTCATGAAGAGAAAAAAACAATCATAATGTAACACGTACTGGAAACTGAGTATTTACAATTGCTACTGCTCCTTTGTAACACTGGCTTATGGACACTGCCCTATTGTAACAATTATGGAAGACGTATTTTTTGTGCATGCACTAACTTCAGCATTAAGAACAATCAAAGCAGTCAATAGATTCAATCAAAATTACTTAATAACACCAAATATTTCTTTATACATTTTGTTTGTTGCGTTAATTTCAGTCTTATGGGAACATGATGAAAATCTGGACATACTGATTGTTTATCAGTGAATATGCCTTTTCAACATAGATATTACCTTGAAACTTTCTTCATCTGTATTTATTCACGAATGTATAATCCATTTACAGTAAATATCGTTTTAGCATCTTTACCTGCTATTAAAGAAAACCATATGCATGTACCATAGATTGCACACTGCAGTGTGAATGTTCTCATTCTTGATTACCATGAAGATTAAACATTGGTTAGTATTTTCTTACACAACTGATTTACTGAAACGACTTCTTACTAACTGTAATCTATTAAATTCTGATGACATGTAATGGTTTATGTTAGGCGAATTACAGTTAATTTGTATATCGTATTTCGCCAGTTCCAAAATAATGTTACAGTATTCTTATACAGAACTCCATTAAAACCCACACACTACAACAAACTGGTACTTACATACGATTAGACGAATACTAGAAACACGAATAATAAGTGAAAACTAACAAAGTGCCACAGAATTACAGCATTTCCTTTCATGCGAACATAATCAAACCATGAAATAATGTAACTGTGGAAACTCGAAACAAAAAATGCTTACGTTAGTCCTACAATCTGGAGCCGCTATATGTCTACATCACATCACAGTAAATTATCATCACAATCATTACTACAGCTAAGTAAGTCAACATAACCGTACTAACATTGCGAATGTTTGAACTTCCACGTTGTTTCGTCAGTCACAGACAAAATGCTACTGGCAACACGTCACAATCTCAGCCGTTTCTTTTACGAAGGTACACGTAGCGATTTTACTGGACAAGCCAAAAACAACAAGCCTAATAACTCAGGTATTTGGCTGTTATGAACATAACCTGAAAAAGTACAACATTCACACACCGTCACCAACCACGCTATAGGTGACGTGACCACAATTAAATACAGAATAAAATCTCATCCTGATGTACCCACTAAAAAATTTAAGACAGCTGCCTCAAACATAGCTGCCACAGCGTCATCACAAGATATTCGCGAACTATTACACTCCTCAAACTCAACGGTTATTGTGATAGAAATGAAGTACCGTGTTAACCTAGTTCCAAAACAATTCTCTTCATTTATTCTTGTTTGCAGTTCACAAATTACCTGGAGAATAGCACCCAAATATTTCAGCAAAACCACGGGCACAAGGTTGCAGCTGACTACACAGTACGCCACTGAAACCAGCTGAACCAAAGAGCTTGCAGCAAGACAAAGCACTTTGCCGTGAGCTATGAGATAAGCAGTATGGAAAAGCTGGAAAGATAAAATGCGAAAATTAAATTCCATAGGATATTCTATCTCTTTAGTAAATCCTTATCACTATTTTAGTGCAACAACTAGATAACTTAAAATAGCTGTTATTGAAGAAATGCGTCTGGAAATTTCTTGGAATTTTACATCTTCACTGTACCGTATGCGAAGCACTGATCTGAACAGGGACATCAAATCGTTCTAATTTTCCTTTGTTACAGGCAGGACGGGCATGTACAAGGCGCTTGACAGTGAGATCTTGTTGATGTTTCTGTTTTCTTGTTACAGTTATGAGCCCTAAACTCTTTGTTAAAGTTTTCTTTAAATCGCATAACAAATGGACGCTGTTTTATGACATTCCAATCCGAAGTAGGAAGGAAGATTAGTTTTAGCGTCCCATCGACACCAAGGTCATTGAAACAGTGCACAAGCTCGGATTGTGTTAAGGATGGGAAGGAAATTGGCCGTGCCGTTTCAAATGAAACATCCCGGCTTTTGCTTGGAGCGATTTAGGGAAGTCACGGAAAACCTGAATCTCTGTTGTCAGATACTGGTTTGAACCATCGTTCTCCCAATTGCTAGCCCAGTGTGTTAACCACTACACCACCTCACTCGGTCTTAACCATCTGACTGGTTTCCTGTTCACATCTTCTTTTGTAACTGCAATGTAACAAATCACATGATACTGTCAGTTGATAATATTCTCACGGGTTGTTTCACGAACAATATAAGGTTTGTCACCACCTTCTTCTTGCATTTTCAGCAATAGTATTTCAGTCAGCAGGCCAGTCCACTTTTACCAACTTCTTTAAAATTCTGTAGTGACTGCCAGATGCAATGAGATACATTCCATTTCACCGTGATGAATAAACATGAATTTAAATCAATGAATTCTAGGTTAGATTTTCCAGTGATGGGTTAATTCTAGGTTAGATATTTCCTGAATAGCAGACGAGAACATTGCAGCAACAAATTTGTTTAGATTCTGTCCTCCACAACAATCGTTGAAATGAGTTTTACCATTGCAGGTAGAGACTTCAACATCCATACAAACAGATTGCTATCTCACATCTTCCTCGTTTTCCCTGTATTTCCGAGTACATGAAACTCTCTTCTTGTTTTGACTTGATGTCATTGTCTGAAAAATTTCAAAAAATTCAGTCGCTGCTTATAAAACAAACCATTGTTGATGGAATCAGTTGTTGTCAACAAAACGTGCTGGAAACAGAAGTTGCAGCTTACAGAAGTCCTATATAAGTTT
The DNA here is from genome assembly GCF_021461395.2 of Schistocerca americana. Lineage (NCBI taxonomy): Eukaryota > Metazoa > Arthropoda > Insecta > Orthoptera > Acrididae > Schistocerca > Schistocerca americana. The sequence goes on along the minus strand of NC_060129.1, from coordinate 28,546,260 downwards.
TGGGCTCACTCCATGTCTTGTTTCTTCTCCTCTCGAGCCCTGTATTTTTATAAAAGGTGAGCTTCATAATTAGTTGTAAGTACATCGTTATGGACCATAGCAGTACTCTAGGCCATGTATAGGCATCACTGATCTTTCTTTGGGATGACGAAAACAAAGACTATAATCCTCTGAAACTCTCTTTCTGTAAATATTGTATGTATGCACAGATTTGTACAGGGAGCAAATGAGTGTGATGTTAAGTGACAATCTAAGGAATGTTTTTCCAGAGTGAAAGTACCAATACTGAGCCACTGAAAAACTTTAAGCTTGATTCCTCAAACCATCCCAAATTTTTGGTGAACTAAATTTCCTCAGATGATCGTTCTTCTGCCTTCCTCATTTGTGTTTTCGAATGCTCCTTTCTTCATCGCTGTAATCACAACACCTTAACAGATTCCAAGTTTATTCAGAAACATGGTCTTGCAGACTTGGATTCGATCTGTTCCTCATAGCAACAGTTAAGTTCCTTTTTGAGTTCAATCATGGGCTAGCTTGCCTGAATTACTGCAAATAAAGCCTCTATTTCTCTCATACATCTCTAATTTGTAATATCTTTAAAAAATGTTCAGCCTTTCTGCATGGACAAACTTCTTATGACATTTACTTCTGCAGTTGTCTCAACATGGATATTTCATGTAAGCTCCTGGAACATCGAGTTCCCTGGATGAAATGTAGCATTTTTGCAGTGGTACCTGATTTTGAAAACATTTATATCCCAATGTTATCAATGTTCATATAATTTTTATGGCGTTGCTTTTCCTTGAAAGTGTATCTCCTGTGTCTCTAAATTCTGTTCTTTAAAGGGGTGCACATCAATAATGTCACCTTCATTGGCTGTCTACAATAGCTCTGAACTTTGTTACCCTCAGTTGGCTTTAATTGCTTCATATTAACATTTGCTCATTTTTGTGGCTCTTCATGTGATTCAACACCAGATGCTAGTTGATATTCCAAAATAGAAGGAGAGATGTCTGATGGGGAATATGAATCGTGATTGTTGTCATTGGCGAGGAAAGTATAGGGAAAGTGGCTGATATGAGTGGTTTCATACTCAGGAAACACGAAGAATCAAGGCTACTTACAGAAGAACGCAAACATAATCTAGTATATTGAGTATTCTATATTTCAAACTTTCCCCACTCTTCAGCTTGAGAAAAAATTTAAAAAAAATGTTTCCACTTTGCGTCTGTAGAAAATGAAGAAAACAGGAAAGAGAAATAAAGTGTTGAAATTTGATTTGAAAGCTACAGTATTTCAGAAGGATGTTGTTATACATACAAGCAAGAGACTGCAATTCTATAGAAGAAATACCATAATAATTTCCCTCTGGAACTCATAACTAACAAATTACTACTACCAGAGAGCTCTGAAACCAAACAAACGCCCCTGATTTTTTCACTCTTTATGGCATAAACAGGACAAAACCATAAAAAATTGGGAAAATACTCACCAAACGTTGTTGCCAACATGAACAGTTTTACCATCACACACAGACAACATAAATATATCCCTGTTTGAAGTTTAGGTATTACAATTGTGTAATTCAAGATACCTGCCTCCAGCATGACAGTTATCGTATCATTTGCAGTCGATGTTTGCAGCGTTACACTCCTGGGCAATTCAAAACAGTTAACTGTAGCAGAGAGATGCTCACTGATATAATATTTACATAATTATTGAAGTGAGTTTTGTGATCCAACAGTAAATCCCGAGAGAGACGTAGCTGTAGCAGAGGGAAGACTAGTAGTGACGATTCAAAGGTGCAAAAGATCGAGTAACCTAGTTGTTGTACTAATATGACGATATTTTTTAGCAGTAGTGAAGATTGGTTGAAAATCTATGAATAACTGTACAGCAGCTAAAGACACTATGACCACACAAGTAAAAATAACCTTATTCAAAGCAGCCAGCAATATTTGAAAATCTCAATAGAAAAATATTTTAAAAAATAAGCGCAGTAGTGCATCGGAACCTGCTACTGCACTCCCATGAAAGTTCCAAGCAAAGAACTGCTTGCAGCGTTACACTCCTGGACAGAAGTCAGCATGGTCCCTGTTGTATTCAAGCCCATGCGATTTCAATGTTTCGTCGTCAATGTGATATTCCAAGCGTTACAGTAAACGTGCAGTAGTGCATCGGAAGAAAACACGTCACTACTAGAAAAGGTTGCAAGCAGAGACCGTTGGCAGCGTTACTCGTCTGGAGAGAAATCGACATGTTACCTGTTGTATTCAATCCCGATGCATTTTCAGTGTTTCATCGTCAATGTGGTGGTCCAATGGTTACGGTAAACGTGCAGTGGTGCAACGGAAACAATTACTGCACTCAAAGGAAAGGTTCCAACCAGCGACCGTTTGCAGTGTTACTCCTCTGAACAGAAGTCGACATGGTGGCTGTTGTATTCAATTCCGACGCAATTTTAGTGTTTCATCGTCAATGTGATATTCCAAGCGTTACGGTAAACGTGCAGTGGTGCGTCGGAAGAAAATATGACACTCCTCGGAAAGGTTCCAAGCAAAGGCCGTTAGCACCGTTACTCGCCTGACAGAAGTCGGTATGGTGCATGTTGTATTCAATGCCGATGCAAAAACTGTGCTTCACCGTCAATGTGATGGTCCAAGGGTTACAGTAAACCTGAAGTGGTGCAACGGAAACAACTACTGCGCTCTCAGGAAAGAAAGTCTACCGTATCTTCCTTCGTCGTCGGCGTTGTCGTTGTTGCCGTGAGGCACCGTTATACCAAGTGGAAAGGCGCGTCGATCTTAGAGCATGAGCTATGGTAACCATAAGTCATTGAACACACACAACGGTCACGGTAGCACCTGATTCCAGAATAGCTACAGTAGTTAAGATCTACGAACTACCCCCTCTTGAATAGGTCCCCAAAACTTAACTCGTAACGAGATCCCTTCGAAGCAAATTGTTATAACGATCGTCTATAAAGGCTTTGTACAACGATAAGAAATGTTACAGTTCATGGAATAACAACAGATACGACCAACTTGTCTTGTTTCTTCTGTTTTATTTAACGTAACTTTGTTCACAGTTTTATTTCGCATTCACCACTCATTCACACTCTGATGTGGAGTATATGCGAGTGCCTGAACCCTAACTCCCAAGTTCCATCGAAACCCTTTGATGAACAGTTTAGGTTGCTCGACACCAACAGTCAATGATAATGATACAGTTTTTCTCCTTATCATAAATTGGAGCCCACTCTCCGCAATATAATAATAATAATAATAATAATAATAATGTCTCAATACTGCGTCCCTCGTGAGATGCGTATAGATTTATCCCGGAATTGACCACACTTCGCTACTCGCGATTTCGTGCAACTAAATGTCCTTTTGTTACTCTGATCGTATACCGTAGTTATTTAAAACTCGCCCCTATATTTTTTCACAACGCACAATTAGCACTTCTTTACTTGTTTATTTCTAAGAGTAAACGAAAAAAATGACGCTGTATCATCGGCTTCGTCGATATAAAGCAAAACACCTTAATATGCCCAATTTTAGGATCGGCAACCTGAGTCACTGATTTACTAAATATTATTTCCAATAACGGTAAACAGGTATCGCCGTTATATTTTAATTGTATTCAAAAGCATGTTATTATTATTATGACCGACCAAATCGTAACAAATCGCGCGGCGTGCATTTTTAACGATAGCTTTACACTCGCCCAGCCTTTATTCATGCAATATTATATATAAATATACAGACAGGACGGAAAGATCGATCTCTCTACCGTAACCAATACAGGCAAATACGCTATTCAAGTTCCGTTGCATCTATCTTGACTCGTATTGTTACAAAAAATTCCAAAGAGCGACCGATTGCAGCGTTGCCCACATAGAAGTCGGCATGGTGGCTGTTGTATTCAATCCCGATGCAATTTCTGTGTTTCATCGTCAATGTGATATTCCACGTGTCACGGTAAACTTGGAGTGGTGCAACGGAAGAAAATACGTCACTCCCACGAAAGGTTGCAAACCAGAGACCGTTGACAGGGTTACTCGCCTGGACAGAAGACTGCATGGTGCCTATTGTAATCAATCCTGATTCACTTACAGTGTTTCATCGTCAATGTGAAGAACCAAGGGTGACAGAAAAGGTGCAGTGGTGCATCGGAAACTGTTGTTGCACTCACAGGAAAGGTTCCAAGCAGAGATCGTTTGCAAAGTTACTCGCCTGGACAGAACTCGGCATGGTGCCTGTTGTATTCAGTCCCGACGCACTTTCAGTGTTTCATCGTCAATGTGATATTCCAAGTGTTACGGTTAACGTGCAGTGGTGCAACGAAAGAAAGTACGTCACTCCTTCGAAAGGTTGCAATCAGAGACCGTTGACAGGGTTACTCGCCTGGACAGAAATCGACATGGTGCCTGTTGTAATCAATCCCGATGAAATTTCTGTATTTCATCGTCAATGTGCGGTTCCGAGGGTTACGGTAAAAGTGCAGTGGTGCATCGGAAGCTACCAATGCACTCCCAGGAAAGTTCCAATCAAAGAACGGTTTGCAGCGTTACTCACCTGGAATGAAGTCGGCATAGTGCCTGTTTTATTCAATCCCCATGCAATTTCTGTGTTTCATCGTCAATATGAGGTTCAGTGGGTTACGCTAAACATGCAGTGGGGCATCGGAAACATCAACTGCACTCCCAGAAAAGTTCCACGCAAAAAACCGCTTCCATCTTAACACTCCTGGACAGAAGTCGACATGGTGCCTGTTGTATTCAATCCCGATGCAATTTCAATGTTTCGTCATCAATGCGATTTCGAAATGTTACGGTAAACGTGCAGTGGTGCACCGGAAGAAAATACATCACTCGTTCGAAAGGATGCAATCAGAGACCGTTGACAGGGTTACTCGCCTGGACAGAAATTGGCATGGTGCCTGTTGTATTCAATCCAGATGCAATTTCTGTGTTTCATCGTCAACGTAAGGTGTAAGGGCTACAGCAAACGTGCAGAAGTGCATCCCAATCATCTACTGGACTCCCAGCAAAAGTTCCAAGCGGAGACCGTTTGCACCGTTATTTGCCTGGACAGTAGTCGCAATGGAGCTTGTAGTTTTCAATCCCAATCCCATTTCTGTGTTTCATCGTCACTGTGAATCTCCAAGGGTTACTATAAACACAGACTGTTTGCAGCCTTACTCGCCCTGACAGAAGTCGGCATGCTGCCTGATGTATTCAGTACCGATGTAATTTCTGTACTTCATCGTCAATGTGATGGTCCAAGGGTAACAGTAACCCTGCAGTGGTGCAATGGAATTAACTAATGCACTCATAGGAGAGGGTCCAAGCAGCGACAGTTTGCAGCATTTCTTGCTTGGAGAGAAGTCGGCATGGTGCCAGTAGTATTCAATCACGATGCAATTTCTCTGTTTCATCGTCAATGTGAAGGACCGAGGGTTACGGTAAACGTGCAGTGGTGCATCGGAAACTACTACTGTTTTCCCAGAAGAGTTCCAAGAAAAGAACCACTTGCAGCGATCCTCACGTGGACAGAAGTCGGCATGGTGCCTATTTCATTAAATCCCGATGAAATGTCTGTGTTCCATCGTCAATGTGATCGTAAACCTGCAGTTGTGGATTGGAAATAACTACAGGATTTCCAGTAAAGGTACCAAACACAGACTGTTTGCAGCGTTACTCGGCTGGACAGAAGTCGGCATAATGATTGTTGTATTCAATCTAGATTCATTTTCTGTGTTTCGTAGTCAATGTGAAGGGTTACAGTAAACGTCCAGTGGTGCATCGGAAACTTATTCTGCATTCCCAGAAATTTGCCATGCAAAGAACTGTTTCCAGCCTTACTCACCTGGACTGAAGTCGGCATGGTGATTGTTGCATACAGTCCCGATTTAAATTCTGTATTTCGTCGTCAATGTGAAGGTACAAGGGTAACGGTAAACGTGCAGTGGTAAATCGGAAACAGTTGTTTGACTCCCAGTAAAAGTGCGAAGCATTGATCGTTTGCAGCGTTACTCTCGTGGATTGAATTCGGCACGCTGTTGTATTCCATCCCGTCGCAATTTCAGTCTTTCATCGTCAATGTGAAAGTCATAGGGTTACTGAGAACGTGCAGTCCTGCATCGGAAGATAATACGTCACTCCTAGGAAAGGTTCCAAGCAGAGAACGTTGGCAGCGTTAGTCGCCCTGACAGAAGTCGGCATGGTGCCTGTCGTATTCAGTCCCGATGTAATTTCTGTGTGTCGTCGTCAATGTGAAGGTCCAAGGGTTACAGTAAACGTGCAGTGGTGCAATAGAAGCAGCTACAGAACTCCTTTAAAGGTTCTGAACAAAGACTGTTTGCAACGTTACTTGCCTGGACACAAGTTGCCATGGTGCCTGATGTTTTGAATCCCGATGAACTTCCTGAATTTCACCGTCAATGCGAAGTTCCAAGGGTTACAGTATACGTGCAGTGGTGCATCGGCAACAGTTTCTAGCGTTAAAAGGTTTTGCTTTTTTTCATTTAACCAAATATAACATTGATGATGGTAGTTTATAGCAATGTTTGCCGACAAGATAAATAATGCAACTTTTAACACTAGATTGCGTACTCACGGCAGTTCTCCTTGGCCGTTTTTTGGTACGACTTGGAAAGAGAGTTAATGAATGATCGCCGATGCGTCGGTTCTCGATTGTGTTCAGGAGACGTACAGATTGATTGCGCGAAAATAGTTTCTCAAATGACCTCTTAACCCGGATTGCTTTCACGCAATCAGACTCTTCAATGAAATTACCTAAGGGACCTGTTTGAATAATAATAAAAAACAATTGGAAATGAATGCAAAACAGTGAAATTTTGCAAAAAAAGTTGTCAGATCGGAAATTGAACACATTAATGGTCTCCCAAATACAATCGAGACACCGCGATAAAGAGCGAACCTGTAACAAAGTTCATTTAAACATAAACATTATTTGCGGTTAATTTAAAGAAAAGGATAAGCACAGATTTTCTGTACAGTGAAGCATCAATATATTCTCAAAGAACAAAGGCGTTAAACTCTAAACATTAACAAATTTACAATGAATACAAAACTTACATTTTTATGTTTTTCTCATACATGGAGGAGTCCAACAATGGCTGCTTTTGTATGTGTGATATTTTGTAAAAATTAAATGTCCTGGTGTAAGCGTAAGTATTTTTTATCGTCACAAGGTTTACAAAAGCGTTTTTTTTCCTTGACGATAACGTGGTTTTTCACACTAAATGAAATATAACTTGTAGCGGTGCTACACAACACGTCTTAACAAGTCGGCGACCAAACATCAAAGGTAATGACGTACATGTTAACATATCGGCGACCAGAAGTACAACTAACTATAAAGACTCTAGAATTTTCCTAACAAATGATAAATTGTTCTTCCTTCTGTTTCGCAGCTTCTTGCTATCAAGCGCTGCGGCAATGATTTTAAATATCTGCGCCCAGCGAGTCATAGTGTTTAATAGTACCTTTTAAACGCTGGCCGCGCGTCTTGGTATAGGCGCACGTTATAAACAGATTTCGTTTCTTTACTCTCGCGTTGTCATGCTTAGTATCATTACAAACTACAGCTCGATGACTGTCCTTTTCTCATATGCAAAATGTCTGAAATCCAATAATATCACATTGCTTGAAGCGTGAGGAGGGACGACTCCGTCAGGATCATCGCGACTCACGCGTAGTCGTGATATTATTGCTTTCGTGAAACAAGTTAGTATTATTTGCAAAAATTTTTCACAACAGATTTTACACACTACATCAGGCAACGTGGTTAACATAGAGTATCAGGTAAGTATATTCGTACTACTGAAATTGATAGTAATTGGTCCATAGGGTAACTACATGACAATTGAACTGTGCTCTTTCTAATGTATTGTACAAGGATAACAAATGTTCATTTCTCGGTAAAAGATAATGAAATTAAGATAAAGATACACATACATAGATACATTATACATGACATAATAAATATTAAAAAATAACAAAGAAATAAATTAATTGACTTCGCAGGAAGTCTGGGTGCTGTGTGCACTTGTGGAAAAAATATGTTACAAAAAATTGACAGTCGTGTTTTACAATGACATATTACAGGAATACTTTTGTCCTTTTTTCGTCGAAGATTTCTTGCAGTAAATACGTATCACTTTACTTATTTGTGGCTTTCATGACCAGCAAAATAAATGTTTCACTACACTTGGGTAGGTATGAGTTGCACTGGGAGTGGTAGAACTTCGGGTATAAATGATAGCACTGCACTTGATTGGGGAAATTGATTACACTTTCACAGTGGAGGAAAACTAGGGCATCACTTCCACTGCGGAAGTTGGAGTAGTTGTCGGAGTGTGATGTTGCGTTGGAAATACGTCGTGGGTCAGGAACTGGAAGATTGGTTCTGCAACATGTTGAGACGTATGGTGGCGGTCTCTATTTCACTTGACACATGTCCGTGCTTCCATTTATGTTTTCGTACATGAAAAATACAGAAAAAAAAATCTGTATTAGAATGTGCTTACTTACTAATAACTTAGTCTAAAAGAAAATTGGATTAGTTAAGGATAACAATTGTTTATGTACATAAGGTCTCATTCTCTTAGGAATGCTTAGTTCTCATATTTATCTATTTTTCTGGTTTTATTTGGTTTGACACGTTTTCGTCATTACTCGGCCTGGTCAGTAAACTCGGTAGCAATTGTCAAAATCGAGCTTAAGACTCTTCTGATTAGTGTCTTTATAATTTCGCAAGGTACATGAGTGCTTAATTCATTGCTTTATCATATTTTATTTTGAATGCATTTCAAACACATTTGGCATCCGCGCTCGTTGTGCAAAGAAAAATTGATTGTTGAGCGCCCAGCGTACACAGTGTTACGTCCGTTGGTCACAATCACGTGATATTAACTTGACAGTTCCACAACGCTAGCAGCAGTATCCTGAGAGAAGCAGAGCGTTTGGTTTCTACTAGCCGTGGTGCGAGTTTTTACACAGTTTTTCATCGACTCTGGATTACGGAAGCAGCCAGATGCGGCGACTCCCGCAGCTGTTTCGAAGAATGTGTCCGTGGAAAGGCGTACAGTACCGTTTGTGGTAAGTATAAAACTTATTCACTTTCACTCTTCGGTTTTCTACATCGTGGTTTCGAGGTACAAGTACTTATAACATTACTTCACACGCGGTATTTCACACGTGTCCTTGGAGTTATCACCTTTTCAGTTCACACGTTATTATTAATTCGTGTTCACATTTATTTGGCCGTCGTGTTAAGGTTCACACACACCACTTTTATACGTGTCCATTACTTACTTGTCTATAGTCGGTTCACACGCAGCAGCATATACGTGTCCATTTATTACTGACTGCATTATTACTACAAAGTACAGTTAACATTTAGTATACATATCATGTCTAAAAATTATTTACAAAGAAATATTTAGTCTCTGTGACTACAAGGCCCGGCGAAAAGCGTGTCTCTTGTTCGTAGTTTGTGCTTTCAAGGCACTTTAGGTTTACACTTTGTTCGAAATCTTGTTATTCTTTTCTTTTTACAATGGTTACTCTTTTATCAAGTTCAGCTCTTTTATTTTCTCTCTATTACGTCGTTAGTTTGAATACATAGTCAATGTGGCTTCGTTTACGTGATGAACAGTTCGTGTTCAAACTACCATTAGGGAAATTGGGAAGCTTGGTGTTCCCTGTCGTGCAATTGCACATAACAATCTTAATTGAACTCGCAATTTGCGGAGAATAAGCATAGCCCGTCGACAACCAATGTGTTACAACTATCCATTCGTATAGCCTGTATGTATCAATCATGCAACCGGCTTGTAAAATTCACTTCTCTAGTGGATAACGTAGGATGGTAAGGGTACTGGTTAGAGGAAAACACAAAAGACTTTTATGGAGTGAAGAGATTTGAAGACACAGTGTTAATGACGTATGATATGATGAGCTTAACATAAATTATTATCACCTTAGTTTTTCATGACAAATAGTATAATTAAATCGATACAGTAGTTTCAGTGTCGTCTGCTCCAGCTCTCTAAACAATTTTCTATGCATATCTAAAATTACTTAAACCATGCTTTAGCAGTGAACTGTGTCTGTTAACTATCTTCTGTTCCATGTATCGTAAAATTGGTTTTCTAAAAAAAATTCGTCGTATCTCGAGGACCTGAAATAGATATTGCTAGTACTAAATTAGTTTATTTATAAATGATCTTGGTAAGTATTTCAGCTGCACTGTGCCGTAAAATTGATATGAGCGTATACGGTTTTCTCCGTATTATAATAAAATAATTGAGTTGCGCACTTCTTTCCTGCTACCTGGATCGTTATTGACTTACTTGATTCTTATATGCTAAGCTGCTGCTTTTTGCCTGCTGCGTTTCATAGGTGGTCTCATAAAATTTGTTGTCACACACTCCTTATGCATAACATAACATTTACCTCATTAGAGTAAGCGACCTTAATCAATTTTTTTTTTACCTACGAGCAATCATTCTGGTCTGAATGATCATTTTAATTTATTTCATTCAAGAGGAGAGAGCTTTGCTATACTTAAAACTAGTGGTAGCAGATGGCACTTAGCATGCCCCTACTATAATATTTATTCGTCAGCTCTTTCGGCTGTGGCCGTTCATGGCTCAATTAACTTAAAACTAACTTACATCTAAGGCAAATCTTGCTATCCTACAATAAATGTGTTTTGCTTCAGGTGCTCACATAAATTACTTATCTTGTTGTGGCAAGTCGACAGGGTGTTAGTCCTGTGCATTACTCTTACATACGTTGGTACTTCACACATAGTATGACAACTTATAGTGTGTGTATATTTTATTTTAGCAGCTTAACTTAACAGGTATTTTAAATGGTTGACTCGGTATTTCTTCAAGTCTGCGTGATGAAACAATCCTTTTATTCGTCCAGATACAGGGTCAGCTAATAGATAGCAACCAATGTGCGTGCGGCTTTCTTAATATAATATATGGTCCTTCATACAAGTGCTGCCACTTGCGGTTCTTATGATGAATCAAAGATGGTTTGAAGTGGGTCTTTAATAGCACTCATTCATTTGTACGACACGATAAGACTTTGCTAATGTGTTTGTCATGCGCCTTTTTTCTTAGGTTGGCATGAGTGGTTAAAGATATGAGAGCTTGTCTTAACTTGTCGTCTAATGTTATTTCAGGGTGTTGTAATTTTGGGATAGGGTCTACCCATTCATTCGTTTCTAGTCGTTTAGAGACTAGTTCTGATGGTGTGAAACCAGTTGATGTGTGAGGTAAATTATTAACAATCTCTTCAAAGTATGTGATGAAATCAATCCACCGTGTCTGCTGGTTTGGAATATACGTTCGTATGAAACGATTGAACTCTTTGAATACTCTTTCTGTGGGATTACTTTGCGGTCGGTACCGGGATATCAAAATTTGTCTGATGTTATTGGTTACAAGGAAATTTCTCCATCGTTTCCCCACGAAAGTTGATGCGTTATCAGATAACATGGCTTCAGGCTTGCCAAAGCGAGGAAAATAGTCTTTCTCAATACGTCTAATTAGTGGAAGTATATTAGATGACTTCATTGCATATAGTCTCACGTGTTTGGTAAAAACATCTAACAATACGACCAGATACTTCACACCTCCTCTTCCCTGAGGAAGTGGACCTGCATAATCCAAACTGACGATTTGGTTTGGTCCTTCTGTACGTATCGGGTTTAAAGTTAAGGCATTTGACAAGTTGAAAGGTTTCGCCTTTTGGCAAATGGAACAATTTCTTGATAATTGGTGCACCTTCTTGTGAAGATTAGGTACATAGCAGTATGTTGAAATCTTGTGTTTGCATTTTTGTGGGCCATAGTGACCCCAGGAGAGGTGAGTGTACCAAATGAGATGTTCAACATAATCTTTAGGAATACAGACACACCACCTTCCTGTCAACAGAGAAGTTTGGTGAAACAAAACTCCATTGTGTACTTTATAAAATTTTGACAACGAGTGATCAGGGTTGTTTTGAAGAAGCTGTTTAATTTCTAGCCAATTGCGATCTGTGTCTTGAAGAGTATTCATTTGACGGCAAAGACGCAAAAAGTAATTCCGATGTAGAGGATCTTTCATAAGAAGAATTTTGTGATTAGAAATCTGTTCTATTAATTCAGTAGGCTCCGGCAATCCTTCCGGCATACGAGACAATGCATCAGCAATAATGTTATTCTTGCCCTTTACGTAAATAATTTCAAAATCATACTCTTGTAGAAATAAACACCATCGAGTAAGCCGAGGATGATACAGTTTGCAAGAGAGTAAGAAGCTCAGTGCTTGATGATCTGAGTATACTCTGATTTTGTGACCATAAATATAGTAATTAAAGCGGCGAAAAGCCCACACAACGGCTAACCCCTCTAATTCGGTTACCGAATATGATCTCTCACATTCGGTTAAGACCCGACTGGCAAAACTGATTATTTTGACTTCCTCCTGCCCATCAGTTTTGTCTATTTGAAATAAACATGCACCTAATCCTTGAAACGATGCATCGCAAGAAATGCAGAAATCTAAACTCATGTTTGGATGACTTAGAATGTTACTCTTTAGAAGAGCTTCTTTGACCTTGTCAAAGGCTTTTTGGCTTTCAGAAGTCCACATCCAGTGGACGTTTTTCTTGAGCAAATTTAACAATGCAGTATTGTTCATTGATTGGTTCGGAATGAAGCGACGGAAGAATGAAGCTAATCCAATGAAACCTTTTAGTTACCTTTTAGTGCAAGGCACAGGGAAATTTTTTATTGCTGTTAACTTGCTGGGATCAGGTGAGATTCCTTGCGAAGAAATTATATGTCCTAAAACTTGACTTCTTTCTTGGCAAATTTGATTTTTGTAAATTTGCGGTAACACAAAAATCAGAGAATCTTTGAAAGATCTTTTGTAGGAGAGTTAAATGTTCTTCCCAGGAAGTCGTTGCGATCAGTAAATCATCAACATAGACGGTAACTTCCTCAAGTAACTCTGGTCCTAGCACATAATCAAGTGCTGCAATAAAAACACCAGAACTAATGTTGAGACCGAAAGGTACTATACGAAAATGATAGGATCTGCCGGCAAAGATAAAGGCTGTGTACTTCCTCGGTGATGATGAGAGTTTCACCTGCCAATAGCTACTTCGGAGATCTATTGAGGATAAGAACCTCACACTATTGAATTTTTGTAGTTGTTCCTCCAGTGGTTCTGGTCTTGTGCATACTGGAATGATGATTTTATTAATATTCCTTGCGTCCAAGACAAGTCTGACGCTTCCATCGTGTTTGAAAACAGGTAACAACGGGCTACTGTAGGGAGAGTCGGACGGTTCTATGATTTTCACTTAAGCATTTTACGTATTTCTTGACGGCTTCTTTACGGGACTGCGGAACTGAATAGGTTGTTTTGCAAAAAGTATCATGGGGTTTCACTCTCATGTTAAAGTCATAATCTGCTATGATACCTGGTATTCTGGAAAAAATTTTCACAAATGTTGATAATAGGTCATGTAGTTCATACTTCTGTCTGTCGTCGAGTCCGTCTGTTTCCACAATTTTTATGCGTAGCTCACTCGTCGGCAGTTGGTAATAAGTCAGGGTCGTTGTTGACGTCACTGAACTCGTCAACCGCACGGTGGTAATGTTGCCTGTCAGAAAGTCTACGAATTTTCACTTTACGTTCCAGGTTGGTTATCCTGACTTTGGTTCTCATTAGATGTATGACCAGTGTCCTATCATCTAGTCTTAACGTGCACTTACCTTCAGATAAATCAATGATGGTACGATTTCTTTGTAGAAAGTCCATTCCTAACAAGCATGGCACTGACAGGTTCTTTACTACTAAAAATGTGCACTGTATACAGTCGAATTTAAATTGTATTGTTGCTTGTACTTGCAAGCTAACCTTCTGTACTAGGGAGCCTACTGTCCCGGATACAGTACATCCTTGTACAGGATGTGAAGGAATTTTTGTTACAGAGCACACCTTTTTATATACACACATAGACATAGCATTAATATTTGATGGCAATGATGGCAATGATTGGTATATCATAAATGTGAATCAGAGTTGACGCTTGTACTTGGTTTTCCCAAAGGTCGTTGTTTTCGTAGGTGTTCTATTCGTCTAACAGTTCGTCCTGTAAGTCTCTGTCGTCTTCGTATCTAATTACGTTGATATGTCTTTTAATGAAGTTGCCCCCCATTGGTTCCGCAGCTTCCCCGTGGAGGCCTAAAGAAGCTGCTAATGGTTTTCCGACTGGGGTGGAGCTGAAATGTCAGTTATTTTTACTTGACTAGTATTTTGCGACATACCAGGTCGAAAATTTGCGTTCGTATCCCATACGACTTGTGCATATCTTGATTACGTGTTATTTGACATCGCGTTTGGTGATTGGTTCGCCTGTGTGTAGAAAATGGTCGTATTTCCTTGGCTATTATGACTGGCGGTGTCAGGAAAAGCATGCGACGAATTGTCCTGACTATTGTTCCTGAACTGTTGGTTGGCTTGGTGAGGAAATGTCGCATTTTTCGGCTGTGAAAAATTCATTTGGTGAGAGGGAGTTAAGTGACTCGGCCGACTGTACTGTTGTGGTCTGTTATAATTGTTCCATTTCTTTCCCTTGTGACGATTTACATTATTCGTCTTATTGTTCTGGTACTGGTAATTACCGTTGTGATTTATCGGTGAATTACTGTATTGTTGCTGTGTGTTTTGATAAATCGGATTGTATCTATTCTGATGTGGATATTTGTTATATTGTTTTCCATTACGGCGGTTGAAACTGTTATGATTGCCGTAAGGCTGAGCGTTTGGTTGTCCCGTGTTATGTTGGTACGACATTCCATTGACGCAATTTGTTACGTGCTGCTGCGGAGCGGGCGGTCCATTATTGTAATTATTCCGCGCGCTCGCACGCACATCCTCGTAGATCATATCCAAATTGTCAAGTACAGAAAGAAAGGCTTCTGGGTCTTCTTCACTCACATTAACTAGTTTTTCTCTTATTGACACAGGAAGTTTTGACTTTAAGATCATGATTACATCTTTGGTTGAAATGGGCGTTTCCCAATACAGAATTTTACGTAGACATTTTTAAAAATAACGTCTCAAACCTCCTCCTTTGGTGTTGAAAGGTTCGGCGTTGTAAACCTCCTTTCGGAGTCTTTGTTGTATACCTGAAATCCAGAATTTATTCAAAAAATGCTTTTCAAAATCTGCATAGGTGTGACATTTGTCTATTATTTCTGTACTCCAAATTGATCCTTCACAGTGTACATAGCCTAAGATGAACTGTATCCGCTGCCTGTCGTTCCATGATTCTGGAAAAGCACCTGTGAATGATTTTAGAAATACCATGGGATGTATTTTTTTTCAGGTATAAAAGGCTGAAAAACTCTGTGTTTTAGCACACTCTCGTCTCGCATTAGTTCAACGAGTGTTAGTTGATCGGCATGACGACGTGACGTGACAGTTTCGTCACGCGTATTATTTACTGTTGGTGAGAATTGTACCTGACACTCGGGATATTGACGATTATCGTGTTCTGGCGGTAGCAAATACTCACTTTGATTGTCACATTGCAATTCCATAACTTGTCGTTTCAGTTGATCTATATCATTGCTTAGCTGACGTTTGCATTCCGGAAGATCGTGGCTAAATGACCGTCTGATTTCACCTAATTCACTGGTTAAAGTGTCAGCAGAAGTACCGGGAGCGGTTAAGATTTCTGCTGTAGCAGATTTAACCGTATCCTTTAGTTCAGCGTGTACCTTGCTGACAATGTACTGTTCTTTGAATTGCATCCACTCTTCAAATTCCCTATTAAGTGTATTGCTTATACTGGTGTTAACATCTGCGATCTTTTTGTCAATATTGACATCGGATATTTGCTGAGCAAGGTCTTCAACTCGCTCGCCAACGTGGTTGGCACCTTCTGTCAATTGGCTTACTCTCTTTGAAACATCACTGTAATGTTTCAAAGAGTCACTCGCAGTAGATTTACACACATCTATTTGGGAACTTGCTACCAATATTGGTCTCGGCGGATTCCACCATCGAAAGAACACTATAAATTTTTGCGTTTACGCTTGCGTTTAGCTCACTTGCGTAAGCAGTGGTAATGGCTTTAACTTTTTCCTCCATGGTGTCATTCTAATTTTTGATTTGTGCTTGGATGTCGGTAATAACAGAATTTATATTGTTGATTCGCACTTGAGTGTCCTCTATCCTTGATTCTAAACTGTTGAATCTGCTGTCACTATGATTTGCTAACTGACTGATTTACGTTTCAATATTGTCACTTTGGTTTGTTAACTGTCCCATTCGAGTGTCAAGATTACCCATGTGAGCTTCAATGTTATCACTCTTGTTTGTAAGCTGTGCCATGTTTGCCTCAAAACTGGTTTTCATATCAGTAAACAATTTTAGAATATCTGACAGCGAGCATTCACGTGACTGCAACGCGGTCTGTGGCGCCGACAACTCAAGTGTCGCTTCGTCGTCTGCTGTTCCCTCACTACGAGATTCAGGTTTGTGTACACCCGCGCGCGGTCTAAGTTGCCCTGGTTGCCCATCAGCCATCGTAAATTTAAAGTTGTTACACTGCACGAGCTAGAAAAGATAGTTTTTTTTAATTATGATTTTTCACTTGTTAGGTGCGCCAAGGATTTCGCGTCTGATTTCTCAGATATTGCTTGCGCGTTATAAACAATTGAAACTCTGACACACGAAAATGCCAATATGGCAACGGGAGTGATAAAATAAATGAAAAACACTTATAGAGCGCGGAAACTGGCACAGATAGCGGCCAATGTGATTCACTAAAATGCACAACAATGGAAATTCTTGCTAACTATTTCTAACTATTGTAAGCGAAATGATGTGATAGAGGCGGATCCAATAGCAAAAGGAAACAGAAATTTGGAAATTAAACTGCTTGAGGAAAAGGAAAAAAGCGTAGAGAGTGAATGTCACGAGCCGACTGAACGCTCGGTACGCAAAGCTTCAAACGTAATGAAAAATCGTACTCACATTAGTTGTCTTGCACGCTGCTATTTATTGCTGTTGTGGGTTCTTACTGCGATTTTCTGCATATGCGTCCCTTTTTTATCACTGGTTTTGACTTCAAATTTTCTCCAGCATGAAAATAAAAAGAACAAATTAGTTTTTTAGTCGGGACCCTGTTTGGGCACCACATCTAGCGTCAAAAAGGTTATGCTTTTTTCATTTAACCAAATATAACATTGATGATGATAATTTATGGCAATGTTTGCCGACAAGATAAATAATGCAACCTTTAACACTAGATTGCGTACTCACGGCAGTTCTCCTTGGCCGTTTTTTGGTACGACTTGGAAAGAGAGTTAATGAATGATCGCCGATGCGTCGGTTCTAGATTGTGTTCAGGAGACGTACAGATTGATTGCGCGAAAATAGTTTCTCAAATGACCTCTTAACCCGGATTGCTTTCACGCAATCAGACTCTTCAATGAAATTACCTAAGGGACCTGTTTGAATAATAATAAAAAAAAAGTTGGAAATGAATGCAAAACAGTGAAATTTTGTAAAAAAAGTTGTCAGATCGGAAATTGAACACATTAATGGTCTCCCAAATACAATCGAGACACCGCGATAAAGAGCGAATCTGTAACAAAATTCATTAAAACATAAACATTATTTGCAGTTAATTTAAAGAAAAGAATAAGCACAGATTTTCTGTACAGTGAAGCATCAATATATTCTCAAAGAACAAAGGCGTTACACTATAAACATTAACAAATTTACAATGAATACAAAACTTACATTTTTATGTTTTTCTCATACATGGAGCAGTCCAACAAACGATGCTTTTGTATGTGTGATATTTTATAAAAATTAAATGTCCTGGCGTGCGCGTAAGTATTTTTTATCCTCACAAGGTTTACAAAAGCGTTTTTTTTCTTGCTGATAACGTGGTTTTTCACACTAAATGAAATATAACTTGTAGCGGTGCTACACAACACGTCTTAAGAATTCGGCGACCAAATATCAAAGGTAATGACGTACATGTTAACATATCGACGACCAGAAGTACAACTAACTATAAAGACTCTAGAATTTTCCTAACAAATGATAAATTGTTCTTCCTTCTGTTTCGCAGCTTCTTGCTATCAAGCTCTGCGGCAATGATTTTAAATATTTGCGCCCAGCGAGTCATAGTGTTTAAAAGTACCTTTTAAACGCTGGCCGCGCGTCTTGGTATAGGCGCACGTTATAAACAGATTTCGTTTCTTTACTCTCGCGTTGTCATGCTTAGTATCATTACAAACTACAGCTCGATGGCTGTCGTTTTCTCATATGCAAAATGTCTGAAATCCAATAATATCACAAGTTGTGTCACTCTTAGCAAAGGTGCCAAGCATTGATCGTTCGCAGCGTTACTCTCGTGGATTCAATTCGGCATGCTGTTGTATTCAATCCCGTTACAATTTCTGTTTTTCATCGTCGCTGTGTTAGTGAAAGAGTAACTGTAAACGTGCAGTCCTGCATCGGAAGATAATACGTCACTCCTAGCAAAGGTTCCAAGCAGAGAACGTTGGCAGCGTTAGTGGCCCTGACAGAAGTCAGCTTGGTACCTGTTGTATTCAGTCCCGATGTAATTTCTGTGTGTCGTCGTCAATGTGAAGGTCCAAGGGTTACAGTACACGTGCAGTGGTGCAATGGAAGCAACTACTACACTCCCATTAAATGTTCTACGCAAAGTCTGTTTACAACGATACTTGCCTGGACACAAGTTGTCACGTTGCTTAATGTTTACAATTCCGATGAACTTCCTGAGTTTCATCGCCAATGTGAAAGTCCAAGGGTTACATTATATGCGCAGTTGTAAATCGGAAACAGTTGTTTGACTCGCAGGAAAGGTGCCAAGCATTGATAATTTGCAGTGTTACTCTTGTGGATTGAATTCAGCATGCTGTTGAATTCAATCACGTTGCAATTTCAGTGTTTCATCGTCAATGTGATAGTCCAAGTGTAAGTGTAAATGTGCAGTGGTGCATCGGAAGAAAATACGTCACTCCTAGGAAAGGTTCCAAGCAGACAACGCTGGCACCGTTACTCGCCCTGACAGAAGTCGGCATGGTACCTGTTGTATTCAACCCCGATGTAATTTCTCTGTTTCGTCGTCAATGTGAAGGTCCAAGGGTTACAGTATACACGCAGTGGTGTAATGGAAGCAACTACTGCGCTCCCTTTAAAGGTTCTAAGCAGAGTCCGTTTGCAACGTTACTCGCTTGAACTCAAATCATCACGGTGCCTGATGCTGACGAACGTCCTGAGTTTCATCGTCAATGTGATGGTCCTAGGGTTACAGTATACGTGCAGTGGTGCATCGGAAACAGTTGCTTGACTCCCAGGAAAGGTGTCAAGCATTGATCGTTTGCAGCATTACTCTCATGGATTCAATTCGGCATGCTGTTGTATTCAGTGGTTAACGATATGTTTCACCTGTTCCAGTCCAGAAAACTTGTTTGTGTACTATATTGGGGGAACTTTGCTGTCTGCAAAGGTCTTTGTGCGCTCTTCAGCATACAGGGCAAGGTGGAAGGGATGGCAGCTGTTGAAATACAGGTATTGTTGGTGTGGTTAGTGAGTTTGATGTTCACTGTGGTGTGGATGGAGACGTCAGAGAGGTGGAGGTCAACTTCCTGGAAGATGGCATATTGTGTAGAGGAGGACCAGGTGAAGCAGATAGAGGAAAGGGTGTTGAGGTTCTGAAGGAATGTGGATAGGTTGCGTTGGTCCTGAGTCCAGATCACGAAGATTCATCGTCAATGAAGCTTAACCGGACTAGGGGTTGGGCGATGGGTCATTGAATATTTGTGGAATGACTCCATAACTGTAATATTCTAACAATTTGTATTCTAAGCATTTTTATAGTCATTGTATCTCAGTCTGGGAGTTATTCATTGACTTTCTGCAGTAAATTATAGGGTGACATTTGGGATTTCTCTGAAGAACCTAGAAAATTGCATACTTCTTGCAAAGCAGCATCAAACTTGATACCAAGAGAGTGGCCCCAGTTTCAAACAGAGGAGGGGTTTGACAGTAATTTAGCATAGCAGTCTTGATGATAACAGCCTTTTGCAGCTGTTGAACACAAAACATTGGTAATATTTTCTGCAACTTTTCTACAAAAATCATAATCACATTTCTCTGCCTTCTCAGGCACTGTGTGTTTCAGAGTTAATTGTATCATTGCCAGCGATATCTTAGTGAAACTCTTGTGAGTGGGTTTCAATAATCAGGAAAAGCGCCTAACACCAGCCAGATGCATGTCCAAAGATGTTGCGGAGGAATCCCATCACAGCACTGCTTAGCAAGAGAGACATCAGGCACACATTGAAATCTTGTGGTAGCATCATGTTTACTGCAACAAATAAACTACAGTGGTGCTATATTTTTCTTTGGTCATCAGCCTACACAGTTATAGATATGAAATGACAGGGGAAACTTTTACATGAGATCCCCTTCCACCTACTCCCCCCCAAGCAAAATCACCTCCCAAAAGTCTAGAAATGGCACTCATCAGCCATACACCATGAAGTGAACCGTCAATAACATAATTTTTAGCATTTTTATGCAGCGACAGCAACTGATATTGTTAATATAAGAACATACAGCCTACAGTTGCTGGTTAACTATAGCGTTTACGTAAGTTTCAACTTTAGTAATAACGTCTTCCTCAGAACAAAAATTTTTATTTAAATGTTTGCCTAAAACAAGCCATGCCCTAAGTCAACTTTATAAAACTTGATTCATAACCATAAGGTTTTGTTACTTCAATTAAACAAGCTGTAGCAAATTCACTTTAAGCCCATTGTATGGGCCTCGTCATGTGACTAGAGCCTCATCGTGTGACTAGAGCCCATACAATGGGCTTAAAGTGAATTTGCTACAGCTTGTTTATTAGAAGTGACAAAACATTATGGTTATGCATCAAGTTTTATAAAGTTGACTTAGGAGATGGCTTGCTTTAGGCAAACATTTAAATAATAATTTATGTTCTGAAGAAGACGTTATTACTAATGTTGAAACCTAGGTAAACGATAAAGTTAACCTGCAACTGTAGGCTGTATATTCTTATATAACTGTCAATAACCATCTCTGAACCACATCATTTACATTTACAACAGCTATGGCTTAAGTTACACAATCGAGTCAGTGCCCCCAACTAGACATTTCCATTTCAATCACATAAATTTTGTCATTAATATTGTCTTGTTAAAAACACAGAAGCAGAGTCTCTATTAAAAAGATATTTTTCCCAAACATGTTTGCAGAAATAAGTAAATTATTGTTGATGGCCTCTCATAAAGAATTTACATCATTGTACTATGCACCTGATAAACAAACGAATTCACAGTCTAAGCCACAACCCATTTCATTTTCTGTATCTCTTTCATTGTAACATTACTGGAAACTTATTACCTATAGATATACTCTCACTGAAGAAGCAAATACAACTTAATTGACTTTGCTTTTGCCTAAATGTGCACAGGCACAGGTAATTGTTGTGTGGAGAGCAGTTCTTGTACCAAGACATCAGATGACGGAAATTGGACTGATCTCTTCAATAACATACTGTTTCTCACTAGGAAGTGGCGCATCAACATGGAGATCTGTCTTGACAGTGATTCACACAGGGTGTATATGCAGAGGAGGATAAATTCCAGGATTATTCCCAAAGCTCCTAGTCAAAAACGCACTTTTTCCAGCGTGAAAATACACTTTTTCCAAGGTGAAATTACACTTTTTCCATGATAAGCGACAGTGTAGCTTCCTTCAGAGCAGTAAAAACATCAATTCTTTGAATGGTAAAGGCTTTATACACCAGCATCGAACTTTCCTTCCCGGAACTTTAGGGGAATAAATAAAAAAAAAAGAAACGCGTTATGAAAAGAGCTTTGATGTGCTGCACATACGCTGCATATTTTCGTATTACGAAAGTATAAATTCGAATTCCACCAAACACAGCACGTTAATTTCCGAAGCATTGAAATAGTAATCGCAGTGCGCTTTCGTAAGCCAATCATAGCTCATGTCACGTCATTTCGGCAGCCAATGACAGCAACCAGAGCATTGGATGCGTGATGTAGTCAGCCAATAGCAACATCACTGTTAAGTAGTGTAAATAACCAAACAGGAAAAGTTAATAGTTTAAATTAATGTACATCGTGTAGCTACAAGAAAAGCGAGCTTTCATGAATAATATTGATCTAGAAGAATAATAACCTACAAGAAAAGCTAAGCTTTCACATATAACATTGGTCTTTTTAGCGTTGTTACACTTTAAGATGTTGTTGTTGTTGTGGTCTTCAGTCCTGAGACTGGTTTGATGCAGCTCTCCATGCTACTCTATCCTGCGCAAGCTTCTTC
Source organism: Schistocerca americana (assembly GCF_021461395.2). Taxonomy (NCBI): domain Eukaryota; kingdom Metazoa; phylum Arthropoda; class Insecta; order Orthoptera; family Acrididae; genus Schistocerca; species Schistocerca americana. The sequence continues at coordinate 28,523,784 of NC_060129.1, read as the reverse complement.
ATCTCCCAGTACCTACTGCAACCTACATCCTTCTGAATCTGCTTAGTGTATTCATCTCTTGGTCTCCCTCTATGATTTTTACCCTCCACGCTGCCCTCCAATGCTAAATTTGTGATCCCTTGATGCCTCAAAACATGTCCTACCAACCGATCCCTTCTTCTAGTCAAGTTGTGCCACAAACTTCTCTTCTCCCCAATCCTATTCAATACCTCCTCATTAGTTATGTGATCTACCCACCTTATCTTCAGCATTCTTCTGTAGCACCACATTTCGAAAGCTTCTATTCTCTTCTTGTCCAAACTAGTTATCGTCCATGTTTCACTTCCATACATGGCTACACTCCATACAAATATTTTCAGAAACGACTTCCTGACACTTAAATCGATACTCGATGTTAACGAATTTCTCTTCTTCAGAAACGCTTTCCTTGCCATTGCCAGTCTACATTTTATATCCTCTCTACTTCGACCATCATCAGTTATTTTACTCCCTAAATAGCAAAATTCCTTTACTACTTTAAGTGTCTCATTTCCTAATCTAATTCCCTCAGCATCACCCGATTTAATTTACTACATTCCATTATCCTTGTTTTGCTCTTGTTGATGTTCATCTTATATCCTTCTTTCAAGACACTGTCCATTCCATTCAACTGCTCTCCCAAGTCATTTGCTGTCTCTGACAGAATTACAATGTCATCGGCGAACCTCAAAATTTTTACTTCTTCTCCATGAATTTTAATACCTACTCCGAATTTTTCTTTTGTTTCGTTTACTGCTTGCTCAATATACAGATTGAATAACATCGGGGACAGGCTGCAACCCTGTCTCACTCCTTTCCCAACCACTGCTTCCCTTTCATGCCCCTCGACTCTTACAACTACCATCTCCTTTCTGTACAAATTGTAAATAGCCTTTCGCTCCCTGTATTTTACCCCTGCCACCTTCAGAATTTGAAAGAGAGTATTCCAGTCAACATTGTCAAAAGCTTTCTCTAAGTCTACAAATGTTAGAAACGTAGGTTTGCCTTTTCTTAATCTTTCTTCTAAGATAAGTCGTATGGTTAGTATTGCCTCACATGTTCCAACATTTCTACGGAATCCAAACTGATCTTCCCCGAGGTCCGCTCCTACCAGTTTTTTCATTCGTCTGTAAAGAATTCGCATTAGTATTTTGCAGCTGTGACTTATTAAACTGATAGTTCGGTAATTTTCACATCTGTCAACACCTGCTTTCTTTGGGATTGGAATTATTATATTCGTCTTGAAGTCTGTGGGTATTTCGCCTGTCTCATACATCTTGCTCACCAGATGGTAGAGTTTTGTCATGACTGGCTCTCCCAAGGCCATCAGTAGTTCCAATGGAATGTTGTCTAATCCGGGGGCCTTGTTCCGACTGAGGTCTTTCAGTGCTCTGTCAAACTCTTCACGCAGTATCGTATCTTCCGTTTCATCTTCATCTACATCCTCTTCCATTTCCATAATATTGTCCTCAAGTACATCGCCCTTGTATAGACCCTCTATATACTCCTTCCACCTTTGTGCCTTCCCTTCTTTGCTTAGAACTGGGTTTCCGTCTGAGCTCTTTATATTCGTACAAGTGGCTCTCTTATCTCCAAAGGTCTCTTTAATTTTCCTGTAGGCAGTATCGATCTTACCCCTAGTGAGATAGGCCTCTACATCCTTACATTTCTCCTCTAGCCATCCCTGCTTAGCCATTTTGCACTTCCTGTCGATGTCATTTTTGAGACGTTTGTATTCCTTTTTGCCTGCTTCATTTACTGCATTTTTATATTTTCTCCTTTCATCAATTAAATTCAGTATTTCTTCTGTTACCCAAGGATTTCTATTAGCCCTCGTCTTTTTACCTACTTGATCGTCTGCTGCCTTCACTACTTCATCCCTCAGAGCTACCCATTCTTCTTCTACTGTATTTCTTTCCCCCATTCCTGTCAATTGTTCCCTTATGCTCTCCCTCAAACTCTCTACAACCTCTGGTTCTTTCAGTTTATCCAGATCCCATCTCCTTAAATTCCCAGCTTTTTGCAGTTTCTTCAGTTTCAATCTGCAGTTCATAACCAATAGATTGTGGTCAGAGTCCACATCTGCCCCTGGAAATGTCTTACAATTTAAAACCTGGTTCCTAAATCTCTGTCTTACCATTATATAATCTATCTGATACCTTTTAGTATCTCCAGGATTCTTCCAGGTATACAACCTTCTTTTATGATTCTTGAACCAAGTGTTAGCTATGATTATGTTATGCTCTGTACAAAATTCTACCAGGCGGCTTCCTCTTTCATTTCGTCCCCCCAATCCATATTCACCTACTATGTTTCCTTCTCTCCTTTTTCCTACTGACGAATTCCAGTCACCGATGACTATTAAATTTTCGTCTCCCTTCACTACCTGAATAATTTCATTTATCTCGTCATACATTTCATCAATTTCTTCATCATCTGCAGAGCTAGTTGGCATATAAACTTGTACTACTGTAGTAGGCATGGGCTTTGTGTGTATCTTGGCCACAATAATGCGTTCACTATGCTGTTTGTAGTAGCTTACTCGCACTCCTATTTTTTTATTCATTATTAAACCTACTCCTGCATTACCCCTATTTGATTTTGTATTTATTTTTTGCGTAAAAGGAAATTTCCGTGGAAAATAATACTTTTCAAAGAATCATTCGCAATATTTCGCCTCGACCTCTTCGACATGAGTTCGTTTCACCAGCTGCCTGAGAGCGCTAGAAAACAGGCGTTACTGCAGGTGGGCAGCTACGATATCTTAGGAAGCCCATAGACAAATATGGCATTAAGAATTCTTACATGACGTCATAAAGAAAATAGGACATCGGAGGATACCTCAAGATCATGGGAATTTCGTAAACCGTACTAAAATGCGTAATTCGGCTTAAAGGACACATTCACATGTCCAGATGTACAATGAAATGGGCCACAACCTGATATTAAGCTTTTCAGTGAACTTTTCAGGTTGCAATTTTTCTTGGAGTACCGACACCATACTGTCTCATGTTTGGTTCTTTATTATGGCATAATGCCATATGTGACAGAAGATGAAAATGCGCACTTGAAATTCAGTGAGCAGTGATACTAACCAATAGTGTGGAATGACACATTTCGTTTCTCATAAATATACTGCAGCTGTGGAAAATATTAATAAAAGTCACATTTATTTAGCAAATCGACAAAAATAACTTTGTTGTTGTGTGAGGCCACTAATGCTTGACAGTAAAAAATGTGGAAATCAAATAAATTCAGAAAACTGAAACTAATAACATATTTTAGCCTTCCATAATTATGTGAATGTATTTTAATTCAATTGATAGCTCCCAGCCTCAGAGATCTGTTTTGTCTTCATTTGACATAATGGCTTCAAACGAAGATAAACTAGCAAAATCACTAAACGTAAACAAGGGTCACTATCCCCGAACCCATTATAACCCAAACTGCTCCGCACATGGGCGAATCTGTCCGCTTACGCGGGCAAAAACAATTTTTCTGGGTAGCATGACTGCTTTTTGCTACTGCTGCAGCCACACTACCAGTAGCCAGAAGCGGAAGGTACTGCTCATATGAAACTCAACTGCCCATGCGCGAGAGCCCGCTGGCAACTGCTCAAAACGAACTTAATGAAACAGTTATGACGTCACACTCATTGGAAGTAGTTGGTTGTTACGAAATATTCTATTATGTTCGTCCTAAAGCCTTTGACACATTTTGCTTTAGGCAGGCACTTGTGTGTGCACTGTGTTTTGTTTTTGTAAATGGCGCATTTCCTTTGCAACTTAACTTTTATTTTGGTTTTATTCTGTCGTTTACGTTTTATTGCTGCAGTATTATTCTGAAGTAGTGGAATACATTAAAATTCTTTGTGAGAGTATCAGTTCTTACCCGTCATAATTACAAAAATTTAACTCAAGACTAAAACAATGAAAAATTCCCAGAATTCCAAAAAATTCCAGGGTTTTTCCAGGTTTTCTCCTGGATAAAAGAATTCCCAGGATTCTCCCGAATTTCCCGATTATCCCAGAGTGTATACACCATGTTCACAGTGCCAGCCACTCCACCAACTGTTTATCTTCTGCAAGTCTTTCTGCACTTTGCTGCAGTCCTCCAGCTTCTCAGCCACCATACAAATAGTTTCAAATAGCTAATGAAGCTCCAGTTACACAGTATTTCATTCTGTTGCAGTTGCACGGAATTTCCATTTTTTTACCTTGTTTGACATTTTTTCCCACCTTCACTTGCATTGTACGGAAATAAAAAATCCTTCATTCTGGCAGAAACAGCTGTGTCACACATGCCAGCTGAATAAAATGAGAAAAGGAAATCAAATAAATTGAAATAAATAATAGCCATGAAATCAAACTTACTGTACTTCAATTGCTGTTAAAAAAATTTTTACATGAATTTTTAATTTGGGGATAATTCTCAAACATACTGATGAACAGAGACTCATGAATTTCAATTAGAAAGAAAAGTTGTACTAACAAAATATTTTGTGTAGTGTAAGTCAACTTTTGGCAAATGAATCTGTCAATTTAATATGAGTTTCAAATTCATGCTCTGAACAGATTTCCTCTGAGTTATTTTCTTTACTAATCGCTCATTCAGTTCGAGGCAACATTAAGTTGGCAGCTACTCAGCCACAGATCTAATGGGAAAAGGCTCGAGCAATACTCTGTCCATCTTGATCGAGACCACATAGTAAGAGATAAGCTCCACTCTCAGCAAGTTATCCATTGCATGTACTGTCTGTTGGTAGAAACCTGATCGTCTGTCCTTATTTCTGCGGTCAATGGGACAAACATCTTCGCACAATGGAAAATCCATTACGTAATAATGACAATATTTTGAAAAGAGTAGTTGCTCCTCACCACATAACGAACATGCTGGATGTATGTTGTCTAATGGTGACGAAGGCTTGTTTGGCTGAAAGCTTTGCTTAGCAATCTTTTTGCTGTGCCTAACTGTGAATCAGCATCTCTACTATATTATGACTAGCAACTATTGTTTCATAATATTGTCACACATTAATCTTCCTTTTTTTATTGCTGTGAGATGACAAAGCAATCCAAGTACAGTTACGGGTACCACTATTTTAAACCAAACCACTGCTTTTATTGTTATAACCAGTGCTTGATTTTTAATGGTATACCGTACCGATACCTCTGATATAAAACCATTAAAGTAATGTTTTAGGACATTAATTAAAAAAAGACTCCCTAGTAGGACACAGGTCTTCATTTTGACAAATCAAGCACTGGTCATAACAGTTGCTACTTTTGCTTGTTCTATTTTTCAAGATAATGTCATATACAAAAGGTGAAAATTGAACATATCTAGAACAAATTGTTGTAAATTAGTGATCATTTTCATAGTCCATCATGTACTCTCACAGACTAATCAATCTGAAGTTACAGCCAGAGAATGGGTGATGTGGGGACAAGATCAAAGAAAAATTTGAGCAAATGACAAATAGGAAGTTGTGTGTCATTGGCTGAATGTGTTACATCTCGCTCACTATACCACACTCTAAACAGATATACAGTGAACCTTTGATGATGTTTCTAGTACAAATGAATATTCAGTTTTTCTTCATCCCATCCACATTCAGATTGCTGGAAGTTATGCAGTCAATAGACTGCTTCAGTAACATCTGACTGCAAACCCAGAATTTCATGGAATATTTCCTCACAATAAGAGAGAAATGGAGGTCCAAGTCCCAGTTTTGCAGAAATTTACATATGTCACTAATAGGTATTACATGAATTTTATCGCTTACAGAATCAGCAGACACAGGCATTACTGGATGCCCTTGGACAGTTCGTCCAGGATCAACGTGCAATGAAAAACGACGCGGCAGCCGCCTCTCCACCTGTAATGCAGCCACAACACGCAGTTGCACTGACCTTCAGACATTTGATGCTGCACTGGAAAGCTGGACGGAGTGGTCACGCCAATATGGATTCCATCTCGCCGCCTACAGAATTCAAGGTAACGAGCGGCAGCCATTTCTTTTGTTGTCCGTCGGAGTGCAAACCTACCGTGTGATAGTCAAATTATTTCCCCGACTCGACGTAGGAACTCTGTCCTACGAAGAAATTTTGTCTGCATTAGATGCATATTTCAAACAATCAGTCAATGTAGTTGCGAAACGGTATACCTTCTTTCCTACAAAACGTACGGCTGGTCAGACTAATCGGGAGTGGGTTGCAACCTTGCAAGGCCTTACTAGAGAGTGTGCTTTTGAGTGTCAGTGTGGACTCCCGTATTCAGATACTATGGTACGCGATGCAATTGCACAGAACGTTTCTGATGTTCGTATAAAGGAACAGATTTCGAAACTAGTGAATCCCTCCCTTCAAAAAAGTGATGGATATATTGGATCGGTAGGACACACTTGACTTTGCTCAGGAATCATTTGACACTTCGCCAGCCGTGTGTCAGGTTAACTGGCCCGCCGGTCGAGCTGCATGGAGCAGTAAACAGCCCTCGCGGCCGGCCGCGCTACTGCCGCCAGGCTCTCAGTCACGTGTGCCGCGCCGGCAAGCAAATGCAGTGCTCAAATCATGCCCGCAGTGCGCTACTAAACATTCGCGTGAGAATTGCCCGTCACGCCAAGCTATTTGCTTTTACTGTAATAAAAAAGGACATTTTCAGAGTGTTTACCAGAAAAAGTTCAGATCGGAAACTCAAAACCAATTCAGGCCCTTCGCTTCGCGCCGGAACCGGAATCGAACCAAGGATACTCAGGTTCGCGAAACTTCGCCCATGGAAATTCATGTCGTTCATTCCACGCCACCCAGTGCCACTCTCTCTAACAGTGACTGTGTTCATCCCACAAATAGTGTGCGTCGACATCGCCGGAACTCCACCCAAGTCGCAAGTGATTTTGTACCAGTGTCAGTTCACGTTGTGCGAGACTGTCGCTCGTGTCGTCAGCAGGACAATAAACTTTTTGTAGACTTGGATATTAACGGCAAAGTGATACCATTCCAGCTCCATACCGGAGCTGCACTTTCACTGATCAATTGAGACACTTACAAACTGCTGGGCACACCTCCATTGTGTGCCGCAAATGTTAACTAGCTATTCAGGTCAAGAGATCCTTGTGTTAGGACAGTGCAACCTTCTTGCGACATACAAAGGACAAACAAAACTTGTGTCATTTTATGTCCTTTGTTCTTCTTCTGCAGTGAACTTGTTTGGTTTCGATTCATTTCAGTTGTTTAACTTGTCTATAGTAAGTCAGGTCCTATCACTGAACCAGACTGTGCCTTCAGACAGTGTTTCTCGTCTATGTGAAGAATTTGCAGACCGCGGTTGCGCTAAGAACTATAAAGCATATTTAGAACTGAAAGTAAAAGCGCAACCGAAATTTTTCAGAGCACGCAATGTTCCCCACGCATTGCGTGATGAGGTCGCAAAAACATTACACGATTTGGAATCACAACATGTAATTGAAAGTGTGCAGGCTTCTCTCTGGGCATCACCCTTAGTAATTTTGCCAAAACCTTAGGGACTGAGACTTTGTGTGGACTTCAAGGCAACTGTGAATCCACAACTAGTGATTGTAACTTTTCCTTTACTCCGCCTGGAAGATCTTTTTGACAAACTGTGCCGGGGCACATATTTTTCGACGTTGGACCTAGCAGATGCGTACTTGCAAATACCGGTGGACGAAGAATCCCAGCGCGTTTTGGTGGTTAACATGCATTTTGGTTTGTATCAATTCAAACAACTGCCATTCGGGTGTGCATCCGCCCCTGCATTGTTTCAGCAATATCTACAAACTGTGCGTCGGTCCCTACTGCAGCAAACTATCTGGGCGATATTGTGATCTCCAGAAAGACGGAAGAAGAACATTTAGCCAATCTCAGAACATTATTTCAGGTCTTGCGACAAAATGGTCTTCACTTACGGAAGGACAAATGTGTGTTTTTTGCTAGTGACTTGCCATACCTGGGACATGTACTCAATGCCCAATGCATACATCCCAGTCCCACGCACCTCTGTGCCATACAAGACTTGCCTTAGCTGCAGAATTTGAAGCAGCTACAGAGTGTGCTGGGAAAAATCAACTCTTATCACCGATATGGGCCGCATGCCTCTTCCATTTCAGCTCCGCTTCATCACTTTCGCCATAAAGGCGTTCTGTTCGTCTGGACGATGGGATGCGAACACGCCTTTCGCCGGTGGAAATCGGTGTTGCTTCCCAATACTTGCCTTACGCCATTCGATCCCCGGAAGCCCCTTTTGTTGATGGTGGATGCATCGGATTTCGGGATCGGTGCTGTGCTTGCACACAAAGATGGCTCGCACGGTCGCCCTATTGCCTTTGCGTCCAAATTGCTCTCGTCTACGCAAAGAAAATATTCACAGATCGAGAAACAAGCATTGGCTCTCGTATTTGGTTTTACAAAGTTTCATGACTTCTTGTATGGTCGTCACTTTACCATAATCACAGACCACAAACCTTAGACATAGCTTTTTCATCCGAACAAGCCTTTACCTCCACGTACAGCGCAGAAATTCATTCGCTGGTCTATTTTCCTCTCACAGTACCACTACGGTATCTTGTATCAGTCCACTGCTAAGCACGTAAACGCCGATTCGTTGTCCCGTTTGCATGTTGCTGAGGATACGGCATTCGATTTTTCCGAACTTGCTTGCATGTTCATTGATTCGGAAACCGATGACGTGGTCGAATCGTTTCCGATTGATTTTCGTCGTGTAGCTACAGCCACAATTGCCGCCCCCGTCCTTGCTACCGTTCTGCATTTTGTTGCTATGCAATGGCCCTTGTCAAAGTCACCGATCAGGGACCCGTTGGTTCGCCGATTTTTTGCTCACAAGGAGAGACTTTTTGTTCGACGTGGTGTTTTGGTGTCGTGTTCTGATAATGATCAGTCCAGGGTCGTGGTCCCACGTTCGTTACAGTCCTCTGTCTTAAAGCTTCTCCACCAAGGACATTGGGGTATAGTGAGAACGAAACAACTTGCTGGTCAGCACGGTACTTGGTTCGGAATCAGTGCCGCGATTACGACCATGTGCTCTTCTTGCATGGTGTGTGCCGAACAACAATCAGCACCACCGCGGAAATTCTTAGCATGGCCAAAAGCCACTTTCCCTTGGCAACGCTTACATATCGATTTTGCTGGTCCATTCTGGAATGCTCGATGGTTGGTTGTGATAGATTCATTCAGTAATTTTCCTTTTGTTGTCCGGCTGTCTTCCACGACCTCATCTGCCATCATCCAAGCGATATGTGCTATCTTTTGCATTGAAGGTCTTCCACAGATAATTGTTTCCGACAATGGCCCACAATTCATGTCCACAGAATTTCAGTCATTCTGCAAGGCCAATGGTATTCACCATCTGACGTCCGCACCGTTTTCGCCACAGTCAAACTGTGCTGCTGAACGATTGGTCAGGACTTTCAAGTCACAGATATTGAAGTTGAAAGAGTCACATTCCCCTTGGTCTGATTGGCAGTGTGCGGGTGGCACAGCCTCGCCTGTTGTTAGGCTCCACACCTCGTCGCATACATCAACATGGGGTCCTCCCCACGGCGGGCGGAGGCCTTATGCCACAACCCTACGCTGATTTGCGGAGGAGGGATGTGGTGTCACCGCTGGACACCATACTTGCTAGGTGGTAGCTTTTAAATTGGCTGTGGTCCGTTAGTATACATCGGACTCGCGTGTCGCCACTATCAGTGATAGCAGACTGAGCGCCGCCACACCGCAGGTCTAGTCTAGAGAGACTCCCTAGCACTCGCCCCAGTTGTACAGCCGACTTTGTAGCGATGGTTCACTCTCTATATATGCTCTCATTTGCAGAGACGACAGTTTAGCATAGGCTTCAGCTATGTCATTTGCTACGACCTAGCAAGCCGTCATATTCAGTTACTATAAGTACTATCTTCAAGAATGTGTTCTGAACAGATAATATTGTGACTCATGTACCGTCAAGAGCAATGTTCATCATTAATGGATTAAAGCTAAGTATCAAACTAATTATGTCCGCTTTCTGAATTCTCATTCCTTGTCATGTTCCAGACCTCACGTCAGTATAGTTCTTCCCTCCTCACGCCAGCCTGCGTGAGCTAAACCGCGTGCATTTCGGCCTCCACTCGTAACGCGGTGTTGGCAGTTCTGCTAACACAAAAAGTAACATGAATTTTTTATGTGGAGTACACAACTCTGTTGTCAATGAGGTGCTAATCAACCTCAAATAAAGTATCTAAGAGTAAAAACTTCTGCATTTGAACAAATATTAACTTGTCAAATGGTGAAGCATATAATCAGCTAATCCGATCACATATTGCATCAAATTTTAATTGGACAGCTGGAGATAGTTACACTATTGTTTAACGACAGTCGTTTTATACGTGCATCTTCAAGGAATTTAGTATTCTAACAGGACCTTCACAATATATACATCTACTAATGTGACTTGAACTATCACAATTTCCAAATAATAGTGATTTCTTGCATTCACTGCCAAAGATGACATCACTGCAAAACAAATATTCATCCAAAGTAAACCGCACAAAATCTTCAAAATTTAACACAAAAACTTACAAAACTTAAAACTATTTGTGTTGTAAATTTCGTGTGACCCGTATATCTTAAATGAGGACCACAACACCAGTAACCCATACACAGCGCAAACTGAACACAATTTTCACTTGACCTACATAGCTACAACAGAGCCCTCAATATCAGGAACCCTTCATACAACTCTAAATCATGGTGTTGTAAATTTCACTTCACCCATGTAGCTCAAGCAAAGCCCTACATACCGCACTTTCACTTACTCTATCTAAAGCAAAGTCCACAGTACAACAAACCAAACCATGCTCACATGACTAATATCAGAAATGTATTCTAAGCAACGATGGTGTATCTATACCCATGATACCTACCATTAACAATCCAACACAATTACCAAACACTAACAAGGAAATTCCGGAAACTCACGAAAACTTGATCATTACCAATTTCAGTAGACAAAACAACTTTTCTCATTGCAACAAGCTACTCATAAATATCTGCATCTTCTTCATAACTGCCGAAGAAAAATAATATTAAATCTCTAACCACAAGAAACACATGGCACTAGCACCTGGCCTTGTGTGAATAACCTCACATTAGCATCAGTTAGCAAGTGGTGATGAGACAATGACTGCCGACTGTCAAAAAGCAGGACTAAGTTATCTAGAATGAAACGTAATTGCTGTTGGAACATTTGTTCAGAGTGTGTGTCTTTTTGGTACAGTCCAGAAAGGTCAGTACTGCCTGCTTTGCACTCAGAAATCTTTCTCACTGTACTGGTCCACAAACAGGACTGACAGCATACTTTTATTCTATCTTTCCTACAGCTTTTTCCTTTTAAGCAACGCAGTTAATATATAAGAATTGTCTCTTCTAACACAAATTCTAATACTTACATCCTAAACCATTTACTCCCTAATAGTACATACGATTAATAATAAGGAGTAAATAATATTATTTACGAATTTTCTGAATGTCAGCCGAGATATTCATATAAATCATTACCTGCTATTTCGGCATCTTGTTTTGCAAATGCAAATTTCCCGCAGTATCCCCAGTTTCGTGCATGCCTCTTCCCGTTTTTAGCGAGTTTCAACATTATGTACCTCAGTCACAAAAAAAAAAAAAAAAAAATTAAACAACTCTAGTACTTAACAAGTCAACATGTTTAAACGAGACTTAACTCTGAATCAGCCTTCCTACAGTCATTTCAACAGTACCAAGTTTCATACAACACAGCTATGTACCTTTTCATGAGGTATGCAGCTATGAAACTAAATCGGCAGTTTATAAGGTTCATCAGTACAACACTACACTTGCAGCTTGAGTACATACGTCACAGTATTAAATAAATTCTATACATTTGTATTCTACCAGATAAATACGATATTCTAACCATAATCAGTTTAACCAACCAACTTACTTTACTCCTAGAATGTGAACGTATATTACGTTTCCTATTCTCCCTCCAACAATTTTGCATTCCTCCTTTCGTCCCCTAGAAAACAGAATAGCACAAAACCTATTGCTTAGTTACTATGAAAGTTCAGTGCAGGACCTACCGCCTGGACGAAGACAATAACAAATACAACAGATCTTTCTGTCCACTAAAAATTTCGTCTTCAAAGAAAATACTCACCACGCCTTCAACTAGATGTGGTAACTTCTGTGAACTTCGCCACTTCTCGTGTTTTGCTGTCGCTAAAGTGTTGTCTCGGAAGATGCAGTAGTTGGCGCAGTCCTTATATCCTCCCTAACAGTTATTTACTTGTAGTTCGGCAGGAGGCTGGTCCCCCGTACTTTAATGATAATCAACTGGCCAACTATCAATCACATCTTCATAGTTTCGCCATCTGTTCCTGCCAAATTTTCACCCACAATGTCACAATTTCGATTGGCTTCCGGTGGTGTAGTTGTGAGCTGGACAGTCAGCCCCCACACATCAAGCTGAACATACACAAAGCATTTCCCACTAATTTTTCAACCATGACTTCGCGATCACGTGACTGGATTTGGTGTTGCCAGCTCATGTTTTCCGCACTGTGATGGCGGTACTGTCGACTAGGTCAGTTTATCTCCAATGGCAAGGTGAACACACTTACAAGAAAAAATTTAGGAAGCATTTTTACCAGGACAACACCCTCAATGTATAAACTAAAGAAAAATCACCCTATGTCCTTCCACACCAACTCAGCACAGACTAAGTGTTTCCATCCATTTTTCCAGGTAAGGGAATAGCGGGGATATGATGGGTGTGTGGGGGTGAGACCGGTGAGGGAGAGGGGTGAAAAACCAGTGAACTCACTAATGATGTCATCAGGTGACCTTATCAGTTCGATATTGCCATATCCATGGTCGCCATTTCAAATAAATTTGGCAACAATGGAAAAATGGCTTTGTGTCCGTTTTGTTCCACTGATTACTTATACGTCTTCCTTGGGTTTCATGCTGAACAGTAGTGCCAATAGCAACAATGAAAAATTCTTTATGGGGCCAATACTGGAGGAGCTATCATTTGACAAGTTGTATGGAAGGATTTGCTCACTTCTGTCCATTTTTAACCACTTGAATCTCATTTCCCAAACCGATTAAGATGCTGCATTGGTTAGCACACTAAATTCGCATTTGGGAGGATGACAGTTCAAAAGCATGTCCAGCCATCCTAATTTAGGTTTTCCTTGATTCTCCTAAATCACTTCGTGCAAATGCTGGGATGATTCCTTTGAAGGGACATGGCCGACTTCCTTCCGCATCTTTCACTAATCCAATGAGACTGGTGACCTAGTTGTTTGGTTCCCTCCCACAAATCAACCAAACAATCATTTTGCAAATTGTTTATAAGAGTTTGAAATTGTGTGGTTCACTCAGATTGCATTCTGCCATACTGATTATGTACTCCAACAAAATCAGTCCAGTACAACAATGATTTGAAAATCATTGTAGCCAATTTGAAAAGCGTAACCTGAAATCTCACACTGGATGACGCCTTGTTGTCATATTATGTCCATGATGGTGCCGCTGCTTCTGATTCACCATGGAGATATGGCAGGAATTCGTAATTTTAGGACGTCACACATCGCTCAATTTCCTTGGGATGCAGGATTCCCATAATTGATCACCATGTTGACACCATTCCCATAAGTCAGTTACAGCTTTTATGTCTTCAACTGATGGTTTTCTTTGATATTTGTTATGATTATACAGTTGTTGGGCCCACGAGGAACAGAAATACACGAAAACCGAGTTGTTAACCACCACTACCTTATTTTCATAAGAACGATAGCAACAACGCGCTCGCTACGCCGACCAATCATAACTGTGTGTGACAGCTTACCATAAATAAATATAGATTCATCAAGACTCCATTGTGAGCCAATAAAGGCATAAATTCGACGTCAGACCACACAGGTTGAGAACAGTTCTGCCTGAGTCAGCAACCAGAGACATGACACTGATACTGTGGGTGTGGAGGAACTCTGCACCCGGCACATACTGCAACCGCAGTTTGTCAGCATTCCGAGGTAGCACCAAACATTAGTTATTTAAAGACAGAGGATCATATTGCCTCATTAATGATTGATGCACATCAAACCATTGAATTATAAGGCAAGTAATGTTCTAAAGACAACATTTAATGGAGACACTACAGCTACCTATTTATAAAGTTTTCATTATCGAGAGCCTTTTGACTTGATTTAAAGGACTTGTACACAATCTGTCTGTAAACACTCTTCACGCATATCATCCTTTCAATTATGTTAAAAATGTTATAATCGACTTGCATAATATTGATTTTTAAGTGGTTTGTGTTGTGAGTGGAACAACTCCATATAGAGAATGTATGGCATATTCCTCAACACCGCCAAAAAGAGTACTGTTTAATCCCATCCTTTAGACTTTTTCGGCATTATTTTTTATCATTGATAGCATGTAGATGTTGAAAAGCACTCGGAAGAATTGGATAAAAGAGAAAAATTTTCATCTGGTCTTCACATATCCTAATTTTGTAAACACAGGCTAAAATTTGCCACTAAAAGTCGTTGCATTTTCTACCTTAAAGAAGGTCCATGCCTTGGAAAGTAAACTGATCATAAAATACTCCTATAAGTTGTGTGTTTAATCCATCTATCCAACAAAATTTGAAAGGCGGAATGTAATATAAGGTATAAATATGTTCAGTCCATATGTCGTACAGGCCTTCTTGGTTTAGATGAGGAACACAGTCTGTGTGAATATCAGAGTAGTGCAGATTTAATTACTTTAATGAAAAGTGGTAGTCAGTGGTGAATGTTAAAACAAAATATAAACGTGAACGTCAGGAAGATTCGCTTAAGCATCCACTGCCAGTAATAGGAAATGACGATAATTTCTTGTGTCTGAATAAGTTTTTCACCTAGCGAGTGAAAAACATCGCATGCGTCTACACAGTAAAATTTCCCTGTACTAACATCGTAACTACACTTACGATATTTGTTCCGCTACCCCAGGAAAAACATCGTAACATAACTAGCGATCATTATCATTGGTAAAAGAGCCCCTTAGCTGACTTACGATATTCTGAAGATTGCTATTGCTATTTAATTTTCAGCGCTAGGGATACGATAATTATACAGAGGAAAAGTACAGAGGCAACAATTCTGCCGAGCATCGTAACTCATTTTAGCCATTTTTGGACTTACGATGTTAATACTTGGAGCCGTCGCTATTGTCCTGTAGTTGCAGGATTCAAATATTCGAAGCAAATCCGAATTTTTTCTTCTAGCTGTGAAGTATGGGAGTTGAGGAAGGGTACTTGCCACATATCGAGCTCTAGACAATAGCTCAATCCAGTTTTGTGAATAACTGCATTTTGTAGAGAAGATATTTTCGCTGTTAACCTAGCACCAAAGAGGTGCTCCAGCCATTGTAGCCAACAGAACTGTATGGATAGGGTGGGTAACAATGACAGGATGGCAACCTATCACAGTAGCCTCCTGCCGATCTACAACCGAATAGCTAGAATGAGATTTTCACTCTGCAGCGGAGTGTGCGCTGATATGAAACTTCCTGGCAGATTAAAACTGTGTGCCGGACCGAGACTCGAACTCGGGACCTTTGCCTATAGCGGGCAAGTTCTCTACCAACTGAGTTACCCAAGCACGACTCACGCCCCGTCCTCACACCTTTACTTCTGCCAGTACCTCGTCTCCTAACTTCCAAACTTTACAGAAGCTCACCTGGAAAACTTGCAGAACTAGCACTCGTGAAAGAAAGGATATTGCGGAGACATGGCTTAGTCACAGCCTGGGGGATGTTTCCAAAATGAGATTTTCGCTCTGCAGCGGAGTGTGCGCTGATATGAAACTTCCTGGCAGATTAAAAATGTGTGCCGGACCGAGACTCGAAATCGAACCTTTGCAAAGGTCCTGAGTTCGAGTCTCTGTCCGGAACAAAGTTTCAATCTGCCAGGAAGTTTCAATCGAATAGCTGCCGGGAGGAACATGAGGAGGGGAAATAATTTTATAACAACATCATATTAGAAAAGCGATCCACGGTCCCAGTAAGCCTATAAATCGCTACCCGTATATAAAGGACTCCTGTAGCGACATCATTGGGGAAGGAAACATACTTATTATATTTACGAGTCGCAAGTCTTATTTTAGCTAACAGAAACATGGGAATTACATCGTACAAATTTTTTTATAAATGTAGTGCTCATTATCTTACTTGACCACAACATCTCAAGACTAGAAAGAAAACTGACAAATCACTTCAAGTGCAGTCCAGCGCTATCTGCCGAGCATATTGTGTAAATGAATAATTGGCCACTTGGGATAGCCTAAAGCCACGACTTCCTGTCTCTGATCTCTCTTGACCATTGCTGCCACTGGCTGTGACACAAGGCAAGACAAGCATGTGTGACATGGACTACTGACATAGACTCCTTAATTTAAAAAATCCACTTTAATCAGTTTGAAATGGTTATATTGTTTTGTCAATACACTTTGAATTTCTCACGTGAATTGCAATAGAAACTGGACCATACATGTGTTTTCACATCGCTGAAGTATCGTTATTTGTTGTCAAAATCCTGTACAACACTATGGTATAGGTTACATTTCCTCTAAGCGTTTTCTAATCAGGAAGAAATATATGTTATCAGCTTAATATCTTCCATGTCCACCACCACAGGACTAGAACATTAAGTTCACTGTTGGTTCATGACAGAGTGAGAAGAACATGCTCCACCTCTGTCACAGAACGCCTCCCCACTTTCGAACTGTCTTAAAGTAAGCAAATGACTGTGTTACCTTTGAAGTCTTTCAAGACAGCAGCACAGAGGAGCTGTAAATATCAAATTTATACTACTATCACTTTATAAATTCGGTAATATAGCTGATTTGCATCTGATGAGCATCTCTCCCTGTGTAGGTGGGATATGGAAATCCCTTTAAAAGGTCTCACTGCAACACAAAAAACTCCTCATTAATCTCCGACTCTCGAATGACGTCTGTGGTACTCTTCCCTCGCTTTCATCAGTCATTGATATCAAAATGGTTGTCTAACTCATTAAAATAATGATGAGAGAGCCTTTGCATGATGAGTAATTTCTTTTTCTTGCTGTCGGGGAACCGTTACAGACGCTTCTGTGACGTCTCTTGAGGCTCCCCACAGCCTAGGTAGTCATTTCCACGGATACCGAAATGGGTGCTAGCCGCTGCAAAGTAGCTGAAGACATGCAACGCTAACGCTTTCTGACTCTCAATTGCCTCGTCACGCTTGTGGAATTAAATCACATAGAATTATGTTATACTGCTTCCGAACTAATCCTGCGGAGACCTGAGGAGAGTAGGATGTTTCACTCTCTTCTCCACTTCATTGTCGCCTCCCCCTCCCCACCCCTGCCCTGCCACTGGGTCGCATGTGAACAGCTGCCAATGCCACCACCAGGTCGCGAACCTCCGCCCTCATGTTAGGGCTCTAGCGCTCCCATCCAGCAACCAGCACTCGCCATGCCAGGCAGCTGTCAATGATTCCACTCCTCAAACGTTTTCCTATCTTTCTCAGAAGGAGTGGTCGCTGGAATGTCTCTGGGGTAAATACCAGGATGCTGAACAGTATGCTCCCCTTCATCCCTTTTGTTTTCGATATATCCCTCAAAGGCTGACCCAGTGAACAGTAGTAAAATACCTGTCTATTGACCACAACATCCCAAATGTGTACAAGTCTGCAGATCGAAGTTTCCCTCAGAATACAGTCCTATAGAAGTGTTCGTATTGGTTCCTGCCAAATTAGTGGACAGATGCTCGAACAACTCAAATTGGAATCATTGGATGGAATATGATGTTCTTCTCAAGGAAACTATTGAGAATCAACATTTGAAGCTGACTGCAGAAGGATTCTACTCCTGATAAACTTTGTGTACTGACTACAAAGAGAAAGTATGAGAAATTAGCGCCCGTACAGAGACATATAGACAGTCTTTTTCTCCCTCACTCTGTTTGTGGGTGGAATAGGAAAGGAAATGACTAGTAGTGGTAGAGGGTTATTCACTGTGCAATGGCTTGTACGGTATGCGTAGAGATTTAGATGTAAATTTAGTCTACCTATTAAGATGTCAGTTCATGCCTTTATAGGCACACAAAACTCAAGGGAGAATCTTATCTCTTACTTAGAGCGAAAACAAAGGATGAAATTTCCGCTGCTTATTGTCTCTCTGTAGAAACCTTCATATTAGCCTCCGATTTTCGCGCTGAAATCACTTCACGATATGTATGTGAGAGATTATAATATGTTTGGCCACAATACTTAGAAGAAAACGTGTAGACCTTTCGGCTCTCCTTCCATCACAATATCGGTTACCCTTCCATATTCTCAGGAATCCTCCAGTCTTCGACTTATAGCATCTGAATCCACCTGATTTCGAGAGTAAGAGATTTCCCCCTCCAAGTTACAGACCCCTAATAATTGCCTCGAAATCTCAACAAGTTCTGAATTAAGTTAGTCATTTAATGAAAGAGGCCCCAGTTTCTGTTAACATTGCCGCCACAGTTTTTCATTTTAATATAAAAATAGTTCACAACCTGAAATTGTCTTTCATATTGTGTACATAATTGTTACAGTTTCATGTTTGGAATTGTATGTATTGTCTATTCCATGTATGAAATACATATTTAAAGTCTGCAGTTGAGAAGCATCAGGAGAGTGAACCAAGAAAAGGAATAATAAAAGCAATAACACCATAAGAAGTCGTAACTGTAAGGTATGGAGAAACAGTGTTTATCAGGCTAGAAACACGACAGTGTAATGTTGACAGCACAGTGTCTCCCTCTGCCGTTCTCTCTCTCTCTCTCTCTCTCTCTCTCTTTCTCTCTCTATTCCTCCTTATTTTTGTAATATTCAGCGGAGTAAGACTACGAACTATAAAAACTACATGAACGTAACCTGGTAGAGAACTCATCGACATTTTACTACATCTCTTTCTCCCGATATATCGGAAACAAATAGCATCAGCATTTAACATCGACCATATGTGGTGATCTCATTAAATATATATGTATTGGTCCACTGCAGCAGGCGACCAGTGATTGAAGTCGTTCCCATGCACCTGTGTACACAACTTATCTCCTTGCTGTAGCTCCCTACAAGTTGCAGTGGGAATAGAGTCAGCATGCATAACTGTTTCCAGACTTTTGAGTTTCTGTCAACTGCCGCACTACACGAGTCTGCAGACACATTCTATGATGTATCGGTGTCAGACATTGAAATGTTTCCAGACTTCGAGTTTTCACTATATCCTTCACATGCTGCACTCATAGAGTCTCAAATAGTTACAAAACGACTATTACTATATTTTCAGCTATGTAGTTCGATTAAATTCATGCTCATCCCACCGGAAATGGATGCATGTAGGTCACTGGAAAGAGGGAAATTAGTATAATTTTTTTTGTAGATTGATGTATATTACATGTATAAAATCAAACCACAGCTGGTTATGTTAGCAATATGAGCATATGGCTATAGAAGAAATGTGGAGAAAATGACATAAAAACGGTAAAAAAGTAGGAAAATTGAGGGAAAGCACATATAAACTCAGGGGGGATACGACAAAATGCGGGAAAATTGGGGGAAAAATGAGAGAGTACTTACATGGCTGTCTACTGCTGGCAAGTTCTTGTTCATGGGAATGAGTGTGTGACAGCAAAAGAGATATGAGAAAGAAATTGGAATGGAAGCATTGTGACACAGAGAAACAGTAGAATGTTTAATATGGATGACATAGAAATGTACAGTAACAAATTTATGTATGTCAGATCACAAGCCCTGGTGTGACCACAAACTTATCTGTAACCACCTATCTTATAGATTCTTATAAAATGTCTGGACATGTGTCTACGAAAATCTTTTACATGCTCTTTAGGTAATGAGTATTGTACTACCAGGTTTGGGGCTGCAATATTCAACTACTGAATGGATTGCATGTTTGACTCTGTGCAATACTGCTTCAGTGTTTTAAACTCTAACTAGCAGTATTTACAACGTGCTTATCTGTGTTTTCTACCAATCAGAACGTTATGAGGTTGGTAACATTTACCAGTACCTTATAGAACAGTTGCTGCATGGTTTTTTTCAACGACATTATGCAGTATGTCTACTGAAGTGGTAGGAGTACCTACAAGTTGGCTCCTATCATGAATGATTTTCTATACAATTGTTCAGGGTGTGAGTTACAGTGCTACCTGCAATCGTTAACAGCAAACCTCTCCATACCACAGCCAAGAGAGAACTTCCAACGCATGTGTGACGAATCATGTCCACCAAAAAGATGGAAAACCTATTTCAGAATCCTCTTTTACATGAACGAAGATGCACGTTAAGTCTGCAATTAGTTGGTTCAATTTTGGACACGAATCAAGTCGCTGTTTCATTATTACTATGATTGTGAGTCACCGACAGTCTTTTTTTCTTTTTTTTTTTTTTTTTTTAGGCACTGCAGTCCCTGTGTACACATTTGCTTCACAGTTGTGTGTGTGTGTGTGTGTGTGTGTGTGTTTGTGTGTCTTAATATTTGTCAGAAGAGATAGTATTCTGTACATGGAGTTAGTGCAGCATGTCCACTAAACCGATGGAAAACCTATTTTGGATCTCTCCTTCAGATGAATGAAGATGCGTATGAAGTACATCATTTTCCAGTCACATTTTGGACATGAATCAAGTCATCAGTTTCTTAACTACTTTGATTCTAAGTCACTGACATAGCTTTGTGAGATACTGCTCATCCTGTGTGCGCATTTGCATGTCAGTTGTCCTGTTCACAGAGTTAGAGCATCTTGGTGCATAATTTTACATGTCAGATACCGTTGCTATGCATTTGTCTATTTCCTTATAAGATAGATTGTCCATTGCTGGCGATCATTTTATAGGGCTCATTTGAGAATAGCATACTTTCTTAACTGTAATCGGTTGTGAACAGTGGACGCTGTACACTCTGGAAAGCTACAGTGCGCACGTACCACAGAAATCTATGTTTTTATTTGCTGTATAAGGAAGTAGTTTTATCATCTTAATGTCTGTCAACATAGAAAGTGGAAGAGAAAACTTGCAAGGTGGATGTACGTCTGATGTTGGACATATATGTCCTGCAGTAAAACATGGAGAGCATTGCATTCTGCATAAATAATATTTCAGAAAACCATATGGCCTTAACATTATAGCATGTTTAAGTGCAGAACTTTATAGCCTTATGAGTGTCTGTGTTTATGTTCTACAGACATTTTTCTCTTGCCAGTACCATCGTGATACTGTCTCCAAACACTAGAAAAATAGGCCAGAATTTATATCACAATTGATTTACGTAAAATGTTTCAAACTCCATTCATCTGGAGCTCCATAATTCATAAACCACACATTTCTTGTTAACCGCCTGTTACATCAACATAGCACTCTCATATCTACTATACACCGATAGGAGGTGCTCAGCTCCTCGACATGCACACATCTGGAGAGGTCTTGTGCTCTTGGATGGGTGCTGAGAGTAGGATTGATGTGGAACACTCTTCGTTGAGCAGCAGTTACATACTCAGCTCGAGTTGGCTGTGATCCTTCATGAGATGTGGGATGTACTGGATATAATACCCTCCTACTTGTGGTCAATTGTAAATTCAATCGGCGACTGTGTTGCAGAGATGATTGGTCAAAGTCAATACAGGGAGCTCTTTCAATTTCCGACTTTGTCCTACAAATGCGAGAATACTTCGTGATTCCCATCCACATAGAGTAATATGGCAAATCGTAATTAAATCTTACCCAATTTGTGAAGTGTTTTGCCTAAGGAACGTAGTTTTCGCACCTTCTCTCCGCTGATGGTTATTTCCTACGCTAAGAAACAGTATTTGTGGCATGTGATGTAGGCAGTGTAAAAGGGTTCATGATATATCCATATTTACACGGCCCTCGCAGAGTAATGTTGGGGGTGGTTTTGCAATGATACAGAAATTGAGAGCCATGCTGCAATGTCATTGGCTGACAACATAGCGGCAATGACGTGATGAGACATTTTGTTGGTTTCTACAACTCGTCAAGGGTGGTGGTTTGGACCCTACATAACTGGATAAAATGTGTTAAAATTGCGGAAAATGTGGTACAGTTGCGAAATTGATGGAGAATACGTAATCACTGTAGAAGATGAGACTAAATGTAGAGGTCGTCACATTTAGACAGCTATTTGGAAACATTGCACAACACCACAAACTCTTCCAGTTTCCATATATTGTAGTACCTTCCACATTTTTGTCAGTAAGAATCACCAACTCTGTCTCTTATTCCAACCACCCCATTTATTGTGGTAGCAGCATAATTTACATCATGCGATGTCTAGTTTTTTGTGTGAGAGCCAATGGATTAAAAACGTGTTAGTGTTGGATAAAACCTGACGTGGACCTCGAAGTTACGGTAGAAAAAGAACATGTATAGTTGTGTACAAAGCTTTAGTCATACATTGCTTCAATGTCTTACAGCAAAAAACAATGTATCAATTTGCATATGAAAGAACAACACAAGAACCTTCTCGTTATGATTAGTAGTCTGTGGGCTCTGGCTTCCTCCAGTACAGACGACAAAACTTAACTCGGATCCGTGGAAACGAGTTCGATCGCTGGCCACCTGGTCCAGTGGACCAATACATGTATATTTAATGGTGTCACCACAAATGGTCGATGTCAACAAGCATATCGTATTTGTTTCTGATATGACAGGAGAGAGAGATACGGTAAAATGTTATCGAGTTCTCTACCAGGTGACGATCATGAAATAGTTTGTAGGTTTACTCCAATGAATCTTACACAAATAACGAGGACAGAGAAGGGGAGAGAGAGAGAGAGATAGATACACTGTGCCATCAAAACAAAAATCCAAACACCATTACACTGTCGTATATTTGATGTCATAATCATTAGAATACGATAAAGGAATTACTACATGTACGAGGAGATATGTGTAGACTGTTGAATTTCTTTGTGTGGTCCATGCATACACCACTTGGTTGTGAATTTCCTCCTGTACATTAGTGTGCAATCTTTTTCGTTGTGGTAGCTC
Organism: Schistocerca americana; assembly: GCF_021461395.2. Classification (NCBI taxonomy): domain Eukaryota; kingdom Metazoa; phylum Arthropoda; class Insecta; order Orthoptera; family Acrididae; genus Schistocerca; species Schistocerca americana. The sequence continues at coordinate 28,500,631 of NC_060129.1, read as the reverse complement.
ACTGTCTAGTCAGTGATGGGTGCAGGGCTAGACAGCCTTCTAACAAAGGGGCATAGAGCTCTTGGAATATGATGAGATTACGAGACAAACAGCAGGTGTCTGTAACTTGGCGGAGGACATTTCTTATTTTCGAAATCAGGTGTATCCAAATCCTGTTACTGAAGACTGGGGGATTCGTGAGAATATGACAGGTATCTCGAGAAGTGGCTGCAATGAGAAAATTAGGGGCTAATACAAACATTTCCACAGAGAGACAATCAGGAGCACAAGTTCTGTCTTTTTTTTCTCGATAAATTAGAGACGACATTGTCTTTAATTTTTTTGTGTGTCTGTAAATGGATGAACTGACATCTTAATATGTATATTAAAATTACATACACATCTATATTCATACATCACAAACCATTGTACGGTGAGTGGCTAAGGATACCCTATACTGTTACTGCTCATTTCCTTACCTACTCCACTCACAAACAGAGTGAGGGAGAAAAACATGGTCTACACGCCTCCATATGAGCGACTATTTTTTTGTCTTAGCTAATTGGTCTTTATGCAGAATGTATGTTGAAAGCAGTAGAATCCTTCTGCAGTCAGTTTCAGATGATTCTCAATAGTTTTTATTGGAAAGAACATCACATGCTCTCCATGGATTACCATTTCGAAAACACATAATCACATCTCAGAATGTTTTGGTTTGCAGAAGAGGAGAGGGAGAGCATATTGTTGATCATCCTGGTGTTTATCCCAGTGACATTTAAGCTCCCGCTCCTTATGAGAAAGATAGGACAAATTTTTCAGGTGTATAGTCAGCTGCCTGGGTTGTTGGACAGGAGCAGTTGACTCCTGTTACAAAGGCAGGGTTTCACAACACAGTGGTGGGAGTGACAGCTGTTCACATGAAACCCAGTGGTGGTGATGGGGGTGGAGGCGATGTGGCGGTGGTGAGGGGAGTGAAACATTCTGCTGCACCCATACATTCACAGATCTCAGCAGGACTGGTTTGGGAGTGGCATACCAGAATTCTGAATGACTTACTTCCACCAGCGTCGAGAGACAGGCAATCGAGAGACAGACCATAGTTAGAGTTGGACATCTTCAACTATTTACTACGAAATATCCTACACATAGCATTTGCAACTTCCAAATATTCTCAATACTGCATTTAGTTTCAAATTGACATATATTTAAATTCTGGGTGAAAATTTTTTTGAACGAGAATATTGCCAAAATGGGGTCAAGCTTGCTCTACTTGAATTTCTTTAAAATCTGATAGATGCTTCCTGATAAAATGTTAAGCTGAAATAGCATACCTTAATGCACATTAAACTATGCAGGGGCTATGTGCTCTATTTTGTTCACAATATATTTTGTAACTTAGTAATTTTTGTAATATTTTTTCTATTGACATTTTCAAATACTGCTGGCTGCTTTGCATAAGGTCATTTTTACCAGTGTGGTGATTGTGTCTGTAGCTGCCGTACAGCTATTCATAGTATTTCAAGCAATCTTTGCAACTGCTAAAAAATATCAGCTAAGTATCTCTCAGGATTTACTGTTAGATCACAATAATCACTTTAATAAATATGGAAAGTTTATATCAGTGAACATTTCTCTGCTACAAATAGCTATCTTGAATTGCCCAGGTGTTCCTTAATAAGAACTGCAAATGATATGAGAATAGTAATGCCGGAGGCAGATACCTTGATCTACACAACTGTAGTACCTAAACTTCATACTGGGAAATACTAATGTTGTTGTGTGTGATGGTAACACTGTTTACATTGGCAACACTGTTTGGTGAGTATTTTTTCACAATTCTTTATGGTTTTGTCCTGTTTATGCCATGTTGTTGTTGTTGTTGTTGTGGTCTTCAGTCCTGAGACTGGTTTGATGCAGCTCTCCATGCTACTCTATCCTGTGCAAGCTTCTTCATCTCCCAGTACCTACTGCAACCTACATCCTTCTGAATCTGCTTAGTGTATTCATCTCTTGGTCTCCCTCTACGATTTTTACCCTCCACGCTGCCCTCCAATACTAAATTGGTGATCCCTTGATGCCTCAGAACATGTCCTACCAACCGATCCCTTCTTCTGGTCAAGTTGTGCCACAAACTTCTCTTCTCCCCAATCCTATTCAATACTTCCTCATTAGTTATGTGATCTACCCATCTAATTCTTCTGTAGCACCACATTTCGAAAGCTTCTATTCTCTTCTTGTGCAAACTATTTATCGTCCATGTTTCACTTCCATACATGGCTACACTCCATGCAAATACTTTCAGAAATGACTTCCTGACACTTAAATCTATACTCGATGTTAACAAATTTCTCTTCTTCAGAAACGCTTTCCTTGCCATTGCCAGTCTACATTTTATATCCTCTCTACTTCGACATCATCAGTTATTTTGCTCCCCAAATAGCAAAATTCCTTTACTACTTTAAGTGTCTCATTTCCTAATCTAATTCCCTCAACATCACCCGACTTAATTAGACTACATTCCATTATTCTTGTTTTGCTCTTGTTGATGTTCATCTTATATCCTCCTTTCAAGACACTGTCCATTCCATTCAATTGCTCTTCCAAGTCCTTTGCTGTCTCTGACAGAATTACAATGTCATCGGCGAACCTCAAAGTTTTTATTTCTTCTCCATGAATTTTAATACCTACTCCGAACTTTTCTTTTGTTTCCTTTACTGCTTGCTCAATATACAGATTGAACAACATCGGGGAGAGGCTACAACCCTGTCTTACTCCCTTCCCAACCCCTGCTTCCCTTTCATGTCCCTCGACTCTTATAACTGCCATCTGGTTTCTGTACAAATTGTAAATAGCCTTTCACTCCCTGTATTTTACCCCTGCCACCTTTAGAATTTGAAAGAGAGTATTCCAGTCAAAATTGTCTAAAGCTTTCTCTAAGTCTACAAATGCTAGAAACGTAGGTTTGCCTTTCCTTAATCTTTCTTCTAAGATAAGTTGTAAGGTCAGTATTGCCTCACGTGTTCCAGTGTTTCTAAGGAATCCAAACTGATCTTCCCCGAGGTTGGCTTCTACTAGTTTTTCCATTCGTCTGTAAATAATTCGTGTTAGTGTTTTGCAGCTGTGACTTATTAAACTGATAGTTCGGTAATTTTCACATCTGTCAATACCTGCTTTCTTTGGGATTGAAATTATTTATTCTTCTTGAAGTCTGAGGGTATTTCGCCTGTTTCATACATCTTGCTCACCAGATGGTATAGTTTTGTCAGGACTGCCTCTCCCAAGGCCGTCAGTAGTTCCAATGGAATGTTGTCTAATCCGGCGGCCTTGTTCCGACTGAGGTCTTTCAGTGCTCTGTCAAACTCTTCACGCAGTATCGTATCTCCCATTTCATCTTCATCTACATCCTCTTCCATTTCCATAATATTGTCCTCAAGTACATCGCCCTTGTATAGACCCTCTATATACTCCTTCCACCTTTGTGCCTTCCCTTCTTTGCTTAGAACTGGGTTTCCATCTGAGCTCTTTATATTCGTACAAGTGGCTCTCTTATCTCCAAAGGTCTCTTTAATTTTCCTGTAGGCAGTATCGATCTTACCCCTAGTGAGATAGGCCTCTACATCCTTACATTTCTCCTCTAGCCATCCCTGCTTAGCCATTTTGCACTTCCTGTCGATGTCATTTTTGAGACGTTTGTATTCCTTTTTGCCTCCTTCATTTACTGCATTTTTATATTTTCTCCTTTCATCAATTAAATTCAATATTTCTTCTGTTACCCAAGGATTTCTACTAGCCCTCGTCTTTTTACCTACTTGATCCTCTGCTGCCTTCGATACTTCATCCCTCAAAGCTGCCCATTCTTCTTCTACTGTATTTCTTTCCCCCATTCCTGTCAGTTGTTCCCTTATGCTCTCCCTGAAACTGTATACAACCTCTGGTTCTTTCAGTTTATCCAGATCCCATCACCTTAAATTCCCACCTTTTTGCAGTTTCTTCAGTTTTAATCTACAGGTCATAACCAATAGATTGTGGTCACAGTCCACATCTGCCTCTGGAAATGTCTTACAATTTAAAACCTGGTTCCTAAATCTCTGTCTTACCATTATACACTCCTGGAAATGGAAAAAAGAACACATGACACCGGTGTGTCAGACCCACCATACTTGCTCCGGACACTGCGAGAGGTCTGTACAAGCAATGATCACACGCACGGCACAGCGGACACACCAGGAACCGCGGTGTTGGCCGTCGAATGGCGCTAGCTGCGCAGCATTTGTGCACCGCCGCCGTCAGTGTCAGCCAGTTTGCCGTGGCATACGGAGCTCCATCGCAGTCTTTAACACTGGTAGCATGCCGCGACAGCGTGGACGTGAACCGTATGTGCAGTTGACGGACTTTGAGCGAGGGCGTATAGTGGGCACGCGGAAGGCCGGGTGGACGTACCGCCGAATTGCTCGACACGTGGGGCGTGAGGTCTCCACAGTACATCGATGTTGTCGCCAGTGGTCGGCGGAAGGTGCACGTGCCCGTCGACCTGGGACCGGACCGCAGCGACGCACGGATGCACGCCAAGACTGTAGGATCCTACGCAGTGGCGTAGGGGACCGCACCGCCACTTCCCAGCAAATTAGGGACACTGTTGCTCCTGGGGTATCGGCGAGGACCATTCGCAACCGTCTCCATGAAGCTGGGCTACGGTCCCGCACACCGTTAGGCCGTCTTCCGCTCACGCCCCAACATCGTGCAGCCTGCCTCCAGTGGTGTCGCGACAGGCGTGAATGGAGGGACGAATGGAGACGTGTCGTCTTCAGCGATGAGAGTCGCTTCTGCCTTGGTGCCAATGATGGTCGTATGCGTGTTTGGCGCCGTGCAGGTGAGCGCCACAATCAGGACTGCATACGACCGAGGCACACAGGGCCAACACCCGGCATCATGGTGTGGGGAGCGATCTCCTACACTGGCCGTACACCACTGGTGATCGTCGAGGGGACACTGAATAGTGCACGGTACATCCAAACCGTCATCGAACCCATCGTTCTACCATTCCTAGACCGGCATGGGAACTTGCTGTTCCAACAGGACAATGCACGTCCGCATGTATCCCGTGCCACCCAACGTGCTCTAGAAGGTGTAAGTCAACTACCCTGGCCAGCAAGATCTCCGGATCTGTCTCCCATTGAGCATGTTTGGGACTGGATGAAGCGTCGTCTCACGCGGTCTGCACGTCCAGCACGAACGCTGGTCCAACTGAGGCGCCAGGTGGAAATGGCATGGCAAGCCGTTCCACAGGACTACATCCAGCATCTCTACGATCGTCTCCATGGGAGAATAGCAGCCTGCATTGCTGCGAAAGGTGGATATACACTGTACTAGTACCGACATTGTGCATGCTCTGTTGCCTGTGTCTATGTGCCTGTGGTTCTGTCAGTGTGATCATGTGATGTATCTGACCCCAGGAATGTGTCAATAAAAGTTTCCCCTTCCTGGGACAATGAATTCACGGTGTTCTTATTTCAATTTCCAGGAGTGTATAATCTATCTGATATCTTTTAGTATATCCAGGGTTCTTCCATGTATACAACCTTCGTTCATGATTCTTAAACCAAGTGTTAGCTATGATTATGTTGTGCTCTGTGCAAAATTCTACCAGGCGGCTTCCTCTATCATTTCTTAGCCCCAATCCATATTCACCTACTATGTTTCCTTCTCTCCCTTTTCCTACACTCGAATTCCAGTCACCCATTATTATTAAATTTTCTTCTCCCTTCACAATCTGAATAATTTCTTTTATTTCATCATACATTTCTTCAATTTCTTCGTCATCTGCAGAGCTAGTTGGCATATAAACTTGTACTACTGTAGTAGGTGTGGGCTTCGTATCTATCTTGGCCACAATAATGCGTTCACTATGCTGTTTGTAGTAGCTTACCCGCATTCCTATTTTCCTATTCATTATTAAACGTACTCCTGCATTATCCCTATTTGATTTTGTGTTTATAACCCTGTAGTCACCTGACCAGAAGTCTTGTTCCTCCTGCCACCGAACTTCACTAATTCCCACTATATCTAACTTCAACCTATCCATTTCCCTTTTTAAATTTTGTAACCTACCTGCCCGATTGAGGGATCTGACATTCCACACTCCGATCTGTAGAACGCCAGTTTTCTTTCTCCTGATAATGACATCCTCTTGAGTAGAGTTTTCTCTTGAGTAGAGTTTTCTTTCTCCTGATAATGACATCCTCTTGAGTAGTCCCCGCCCGGAGATCCGAATGGGGGACTATTTTACCTCCGGAATATTTTACCCAAGAGGACGCCATCATCATTAACCATACAGTAAAGCTGAATCCCTCAGGAAAAATTACGGCTGTAGTTTCCCCTTGCTGTCAGCCGTTCGCAGTACCAGCACAGCAAGGCCGTTTTGGTTATTGTTACAAGGCCAGATCAGTCAATCATCCAGACTGTTGCCCTTGCAACTACTGAAAAGGCTGCTGCCCCTCTTCAGGAACCACACGTTTGTCTGGCCTCTCAACAGATACCCCTCCGTTGTGGTTGCACCTACGGTACGGCTATCTGTATCGCTGAGGCATGCAAGCCTCCCCACCAATGGCAAGGTTCATGGTTCATGGGGGGGGGGGGGGTTTATGCCATAAAGAGTGTAAAAACAGGGGCGTTTATTTGGTTTCAGAGCTCTCTTGTAGTCTTAATTTATTAGTTATGAGTTCCAGAGGGAAAATATGATGGGATTTGTTATATAGAATTTGCAATCTCTTGCTTGTATGTATGAGTGTCACTCCAAAATAAATGCACACTATTTTTTTAAAAATCCATCTTTTATTCTACATGTTTGAAAGTTTTAGGAACAATAATTTCATTTCTCCACATAATTTCCATCCCTCTCAACTGCCTTATGCCATCTTGGAACCAGCACCTGTATACCCGCACGGTAAAATTCTGGACCAACCTGTCGGAGCCACTGTTTGGCAGTGTGCACAAGGGAGTCATCATCTTCAAACCTTGTTCCACGAATAGAGTCTTTCAGTTTCCCAAAGAGATGATAGTCACATGGAGCCAGGTCAGGACTGTAAGCCGGGTGTTTCAGTGTTGTCCATTCGAGTTTTGTGATGGTTTCCCTGGTTTTTTGACTGACATGTGGTCGTGCATTGTCGTACAACAGCAAAACATCCTGCTATGGCCGATGTGGTTGAACACAACTCAGTCGAGCTCTAAGTTTCTTCAGTGTCATAACATATGCATCAGAATTTATGGTGGTTCCACTTGACATGATGTCCACAAGCAAGAGTACTTCGGGATCGAAAAACACCATAGCCATATTTTTTCCAGCAGAAGGTGTGGTTTTGAATTTTTTTTCTTCGGTGAATTTGCCTGATGCCACCCAATTGATTGCCTCTTCGTCTCTGGTGAAAAATGATGAATCCATGTTTCATCACCTGTCACAATTCTTCCAAGAAATTCATCTCCACCGTTCTCGTACTATTCCAAAAGTTCGCTGCATACCGTTTTTCTTCTTTCTTTGTGAGCCACGGTCAGCATCCTGGGAACACACCTGGCAGAAATCTTTTTTAACGCCAACACTTCCAGTATTCTGCAAACATCTCCTTCCCCTATCCTGACGTAGCGTTACAATTCGTTCACTGCGATGGGTTTGTCAGAAGTCACCAATTCGATAACTCTCTGCACATTGTCTGTAGTGTGTGTAGTACGAGGCCTGCCACTGCAAGGACAATCCTCAATACTGCCATGCCCGGTTTCATCACGTAACCTGCTTGCCCACCGACTAACTATACTGCGATCGACAGCAGCATCTTCTTACAACATTTTCAACCTTTTGTGGATGTTTCCCACTGTTTCGTGTTCACAGCACAGGAATTCTATGACAGCACGTTGCTTCTGACGAACGTCAAGTGTAGCAGCTATCTTGAAGATATGCTGTGACAGCGCCACTCATGGGAACAGGTTGAAGTAAATTTGAAAACAAGCGGGAAGGATGTATCCACACACTGTAAAACTTTCACTCAAGGAGAATGAAAACTGTATTTTTACAAAAATAGTGTGCATTTCTTTTGGAGTGATCCTTGTAAAACAATATTCTTCTGAAATAACGTAGCTTTGAAATCAAATTTCAACACTTTATTTCTCTTTCCTGTTTCACTTTATTTTTTATGGACGCAGAGTGGAAATATTTTTTTCAATTTTTGTCCAACTGAAGAGTAAGGAAAGTTTGAAATACAGAATACACGATATACTTCTATAAGTAGCCTTGATTCTTCATTTTTCCTGAGTGAGAAACCACTCATATGAGTCGCTTTATGTATACCTTCCTCACCAGTGACAACAATCATGATTCATGTTTGACATTGAATATCTCTCCTTCTAGATTAGATTAGATTAGATTAATACTTTTTCCATAGATCATGAATACGACACTTCGTAATGATGTGGAACATGTCAGGTTAATGAAAGATGTCTGTACAAGATATTACATTACACAAAATTTTGAATGACACTAATGTTTAAGTTGTTTTTTTCCCCTCCCTTAATTAATATCTAAAACTTCAGCCAATGAGTAGAAGGAGTTGTCATCTAGAAATTCTTTTAATTTATTTTTAAATGTTGGTTGGCTATCTGTCAGGCTTTTGATGCTGTTTGGTAGGTGACCAAAGACTTTTGTGACAGCATAATGTACCCCTTTCCATGCCAAAGTCAGATTTAACCCTGCGTAGCGAAGATCATCCTTTCTCATGGTGTTATAGCTATGCACACTGCTATTACTTTTGAACTGTGTTGGATTATTAACAACAAATTTCATAAGTGAATATATATACTGTGAGGTTACTGTGAGGATCCCTAGATCCTTAAATAGATATCTGCAGGATGACCGTGGGTGGGCTCCAGCAATTATTCTGATTACACGTTTTTGAGCAGTGAATACTTTTCTACTCAATGATGAATTACCCCATAATATGATGCCATGCGAAAGCAGTGAATGGAAGTAGGCATAGTAAGCTAATTTACTATTTTGGAATATTAACAAACATCTGGTGATGGATCAGATGAAGAGCCACAAAAATGAGCAAATGTTAATTTGAAACTAATAAAGCCAACTGATGGTAACAAAGTTCAGAGCTATTGTAGACAGCCAATGAAGGTGACGTTACTGATGTGCGACCCCTTAAAGAACAGAATTTAGAGACATAGGAGAAACACTTTCAAGGACAAGCAATGCCATAAAAAATATAAACATTGATAACACAGGGATATAGATGTTTTCAAAATCAGATACCAGTGCAAAGACTCCTACATTTCATCCTGGGAACTCCATGTTCCAGGAGCTTACATGAAAGATCCATGTTGAGGAGACAACTGCAGAAGTAAATGTCATAAGAAGTTTGTCCGTGCAGAAAGGCTGAACATTATTTAAAGATATTACAAATTAGAGATGTATGCGAGGAAAAAGGCTTTATTTCTAGTAATTCAGGCAATATCTTAAAAAAAAGTCTAACACAGGAGTGAACTGAAAAAGGAACTTCACTGTTACGTTCTACTTGCTGTGAAGAACAGAATGAATCGAAGTCTGCAAGGCCATGTTTCTGAATAAACTTGGAATCTGTTAAGGTGTTGTGGTTACAGTGATGAAGTAAAGAGCACTCGAAAACACAAGTGAAGAAAGCAGAAGAACCATCATCTAAGAAAATTTAGTTCTCCAGAAATTTGGAATGGGGTGAGGAATCAAGCTGAAAATTTTTCAGTGGCTCAGTCGTGCTACTTTCGCTCTACAAAAAAAAATCCTTAGATTGTCACTTAACATCACACTCATGTGCTCCCTGTACAAATCTGTGCATACAGACCGTATTTACAGAAAAACAGTCTCAGAGGATTATAGTCTCTGTTTTCGTCATCCCAAAGAAAGATCAGTGATGCCTATACATGGCCTAGAGTACTGCTATGGTCAATAACGATGCACTTACAACTAATTATAAAGCTCACCTTTTATAAAAATACAGGGCTCGAGAGGAGAAGAAACAAGAGATGGAGTGAGCCCAAAACTTATATAGGACTTTTGTAAGCTGCAACTTCTGTCTCCAGCAAGTTTTGTTGACAACAACTGATTCCATCAACAATGGTTTGTTTTATAAGCAGCGACTGAATTTTTTAAAATTTTACAGACAATGACACAAAGTCAAAACAAGAAGAGAGTTTCTGTGCTCGGAAATACAGAGGAAATGAGGAAGATGTGAGATAGCAATCTGTTTGTATGGATGTTGAAGTCTCTACCTGCAATGGTAAAACTCATTTCAACGATTGTTGTGGAGGACAGAATCTAAACAAATTTGTTGCTGCAATGTTCTCGCCTGCTATTCAGGAAATATCTAACCTAGAATTAACCCATCACTGGAAAATCTAACCTAGAATTCATTGATTTAAATTCATGTTTATTCATCACGGTGAAATGGAATGTATCTCATTGCATCTGGCAGTCACTACAGAATTTTAAAGAAGTTGGTAAAAGTGGACTGGCCTGCTGACTATTGCTGAAAATGCAAGAAGAAGGTGGTGACAAACCTTATATTGTTCGTGAAACAACCCGTGAGAATATTATCAACTGACAGTATCATGTGATTTGCTACATTGCAGTTACAAAAGAAGATGTGAACAGGAAACCAGTCAGATGGTTAAGACCGAGTGAGGTGGTGTAGTGGTTAACACACTGGGCTAGCAATTGGGAGAACGATGGTTCAAACCAGTATCTGACAACAGAGATTCAGGTTTTCCGTGACTTCCCTAAATCGCTCCAAGCAAAAGCCAGGATGTTTCATTTGAAACGGCACGGCCAATTTCCTTCCCATCCTTAACACAATCCGAGCTTGTGCACTGTTTCAATGACCTTGGTGTCGATGGGACGCTAAAACTAATCTTCCTTCCTACTTCGGATTGGAATGTCATAAAACAGCGTCCATCTGTTATGCGATTTAAAGAAAACTTTAACAAAGAGTTTAGGGCTCATAACTGTAACAAGAAAACAGAAACATCAACAAGATCTCACTGTCAAGCGCCTTGTACATGCCCGTCCTGCCTGCAACAAAGGAAAATTAGAACGACTTGATGTCCCTGTTCAGATCAGTGCTTCGCATACGGTACAGTGAAGATGTAAAATTCCAAGAAATTTTCAAACGCATTTATCCAATAACACCTATTTTAAGTTATCTAGTTGTTGTCCTAAAATAGCGATAAGGGTTTACCAAAGGGATAGAATATCTTATGGAATTTAATTTACGCATTAAATCTTTCCAATTTTCTTATATTTCTTATCTCACAGCCCACGGCATAGTGCTTTGTCTTGGAGCAAGATCTTTGGTTTAGCTGGTTTCAGTGTGTAGTCAGCTGCAAGTTTGTGGATTTGCGGAAATTTGTGTGTGACACTCTCCAGGTAATTTATAAGCGTTTATAAACTGTAAGCAGGAATAACTGAAGGAATGTGTTTCGGAAGTAGATTAACGTTGAACTTCATTTCCATCACAATAAGAGTTGCGTTTGATGAGTGAGTGTAATATTTCGCGAATGTCTTGTGACGATGCTGTGGTTGCTATGTTTGAGGCTGCTGTCTTTTTCTTTTAAAAATTTTAATGCTTACAGAAGGATGAGATTTTATTCTGTATTTAATTGTGTTCACATTACCTATAGTGTGCTTGGTAACTGTGTGTGAATTGTAATTTTTCATGTTATGTTCATAACAACCAAATACCTGAGTTGTTAGTGCTTGTTGTTTTGGGCCTGTCAGGAAAAATCGCTACCTGTATCTTCGTAAAAGAAACGGCTGAGATTGTGACGTGTTGTCAGGAGCAGTTTGTCTATACAGTGATCTCCGTCATGTACTTCGTGACTGACGAGAAAAGGCCGACAGTGAAGTTCAAGCATTCGCTATGTTACTACGGTTATGTTGACCTACTTAACTGTAATAATGATTGTGATGATAATTTGCTGTGATTTGATGTAGACGTAAAGCGGTTCCATATTTTAGGGCTAACGTAAGCATTTTTTCAAGTGCCCACAGTTTCATCATTTCGTAGTTTATGTTCACATGAAAGGAAATGCTGTAATTCTGTTGCATTTTGTTAGTGCCGTGCTTTGATGACTCGTGTCATTAGTATTCGCCTAATCATGTGTAAATAAGTTTGTTATAGTGTGTGGTTTTTAATGGTGTTCTGCATAAGAATAGTGTAACATTATTTAGGAACTGGCGAAATATGAGGTACAGATTAACTATTATTTGTCTAACATAAAGCATTAGGTCCTACATGTTATCAGAACTTAATAGCTCATTCACCATAGCTACAGTTACTAGCAAGTCGTTCCAGTAAATCAGTTTTGTAAGAAAAAACTAACCAATGTTACATTATGATTGTTTTTTCTCTTCATGCCCTGAGAAATGGAAATGAGTTTATATCACTAAACACACTTTTCCTCAGCTACCTTGAATCTGTTTCCTGCGTAATCACCCATTTGATGCGTCCAATAGATGAATGAAAATACTGCCTTTGAGCTATACTTCATGGTAACAACGGAAAATGAGTACAACTGTTCTTATCTGATTGCTTTTCTTTTTCAGACTGTAGAACTGAAATCATGGACCAGGAGCCAACTATGTGGATAAAAAATGAGGTAATGGATGAAGTACAAACTGAGTTACACTACATGGTAAGGGGCTTACTTGTATTTCTTGACAGTGTTTCATTAATTTCTGTGTGCAGCAGTATGGTGTGTGAGTACATGCAATTGATGCCATACTACTGGAAACATGAGTAATTCAATTTACTAAAAAATTGTTAATCTTTGTCTTAAATATGGCATTTTGCACAGTGCTTCGAAATAAGCCTTGTATTAAGCCTCACATAGAATTAAGAGTTTCAATTTAATGTTCAGTAAACATGGAAAACATATTTAATGCACAACACAATTATATGGATAAAGTGGTTGCCATTGAGCGAGTATATGCTGCTCTGGTAAGTTTCTTTAAAATGACAGTCTTAATGTGCGACTTAAGAATAATGATGACTATAGTGAATGTTAGTGCTGCCATTAAATTTAGAACTGGTATTGGTGCAGTTAATGCATTATTGCAGTGTATTGTGGTATGGAATGACAACTGTAATTTATTTATTGATGATGTAAAATAAGTTAACTGTAAACAATTTTGAAGTGACATTTTTTTGTTACTAATCTGAGAAGTACGTTTTGTAGTACTATTAAGATTAAAAGTTGACTTTAAATACGTGAACAAAGTGTAAGTAGAACTGCCAGCAGTAAAGTTAAATTACAAATATCACATGGAAGCATAAATTGTTACACAGCCTGTAGATGCAGAATAAATTTGTATGTTGGCAGCAAAGTTTTGATGAAGCCATGGAGTTACATATTAAATGCCCGGGTTCGATTCCCGGCGGGGTCGGGGATTTTCTCTGCCTCGTGATGGCTGGGTGTTGTGTGCTGTCCTTAGGTTAGTTAGGATTAAGTAGTTCTAAGTTCTAGGGGACTGATGACCATAGATATTAAGTCCCATAGTGCTCAGAGCCATTTGAACATATTAAATATTGACAGGTTTGTACATAACCACTTTCTCCATTTGCTGCACATTGTTACACATATTGTTTGTGAAACTGCCAGAATGTTAGTTACTGGTGTAAACAATCATACATATATATGTCACATAAATTCTGGTGCAGTGCAACCATTTGTAAGGTATTCAGCTATAAGCAGGCAACTAAATTCACTTGGTGCCACTAGTGTTTTTGTTCTGCCAACCAGAATTGAGAGTCCTGCTACAGTCAGGCAAACTACTTGTGTACTGTCTGTGCTAAACTATTCTGCTTCAACATCCATCTTGAGTACAACTACAGAAGTACTATGATAGCATTAATGCAGCATTTGCATTTGAATATATGTGAGTGCTTCATTATAGTTTGTACAAAATATGCCAACAGCTTGCAGTTCATTTGACAAGCTGTATCACAACAATAATCCTAAATTGTCTCTGTGAGGGAACTGTAGGAAAGTAAATACACTAAATTTTATTAAATACAGTAAAAGAGTGGTTAGACCCAACATAGTTCAGGCTTTGGCTTTGACACCTGATGTAATAATGGTTTGGCACACAGTATATGTATGCACAACACACATCATGTGAATGAAAATAAATTTGCGGAGTCATTGACCTTGGACCTGAACCTGAGAACTATTCAAAGGCTAAAAGGTTAAAATGTGGTGCTAGACTCCCCCCCCCTCCCCCCCCTTGAAAAATTGGATGTGATGAGACTAATCCATAGTGCAGCTCAAGGCATAGCCTGGGTTGAAAGATGGCAGTGCGGCTGTGAGCTGACAAAGCCTAGAAATGTGAAAGCCAAGTAAAAGATGTGGTAACAGATTGACCAGTAGCACAGCCTAATGTTTACCAAAAAATCCAAATGGTGCCCAGAATGTATCTTTTATCCACAAGAAGTCTTGTCTTACATTGTGTGCTGTGTTAGTTGATGGACAGAACTTCCCTTTGACCTTTAAGGGATGCATGTAGACATACCAGTTGAAAGCCACCTTCTTTGCCAAAGTAATTAAAGCTTAAATTTTAATTGGTGAACATTTTGGCATGCGCGCATGTTGGAAAGTAATGGCACAAAATTTTCAGTTGAAAATAATTGCTGCATCAAAATTAAAACAAACTTTATTAACATTCTACAGTCACCAGGGCACTCAACACCTTTGTCCCAATGAGACACAAGGTTCTTGGTGTTGTCAGTGTAGAGTGTTTGACTTCATTGGCAGACCCACAACCTCACCTCTGCTCACACCAATTCACCACTATCAAAGTGAAGGCCTTGAAGGTGTTCTTTAGGTTTTGGAAATTGTTGAAAATTCATTGGGTCAAACCGGGACACTATGGAGGATAATCAGTAATAATGAATCAAAGGTGTCATACCGTTGCAAGTGCAAAAAAGTTATGTATGGTCTGGCATTGTCATGATGTAGGAGAGGGTGTCCACACATAGCTGAAGTATTTGAGCTCTGTGTTCTGAGGGTTTTGTCACTTGCTTATAAGGTTAAACAACACACACCCATGTTACACACTGCATTTCAGAACTCTCCAGCAGAAGGGTGCTGCATATTGCAACAGCAAAATGGCAACATCAACAGAGTAATATGCATGACAACTGATATTAAGAACAGAATCAAAATTTTGGAGACATCATTTTCTGGTTCACCCTTGTAATAAATTGATGCATTTGACAGTTGCCTTGAATGTTGCGGAATGGTTCCCTTGGCATTGCGCAGCACCCATTTGGAAGTCAAAATACTAACTCCATATACACATCAGCCAAAACATTATTAAACTTATATTTTGGTAATTTTCACACCTGTCGATACTTGTTTTCTTTTGGGATTGCAATTATTATATTCTTCTTGAAGTCTGAGGGTATTTCGCCTGTCCCGTACATCGTGCTCACCAGATAGCAAAGTTTTGTCAAGGCTGGCTCTCCCAAGGCTATCAGTAGTTTTAATGGATGTTGTCTACTCCCAGGGCCTTGATACAACTTAGGTATTTCAGCACTCTGTCAAGCTCTTCACACAGTATCATATCTCCCATTTCATCCTCATCTACGTTCTCTTCAATTTTCATAATTACGTCACCCTTATATAGACCCTCCATATACTTCTTTCACCTTTTTGCCTTCCCTTCCTGTGGTAATGCACTATGAATTCCTGTGACAACTTGATAGGAGCAAAACGTGAATTTTTCAGCTGGGTTGCATTTAAGATAAACAACCCTGCCTTGACAATCCAACACCAATCCACCACTACTTACAAAAACACACTCCAAAATTAAGTTCACTGAAAGATTTTTAATTACCATCCACTTCACAAACCAAGAAAATTTTCCAGCACTCAGTTTTGACTATCAGAGGCAACATGTGCCCCATGAGAGTTCAACATCGGGAGGACGGATGCAAACGAGGCAGTTCATAGGTATGGTGGAACACCAAATACCACAGATAATTGAAACGAGAAACTGAACTACCATAGTTGAGGAGGGTGCACAGTGGTTCCTGGTTAAGTTGTACCCAAAGGTAAGGCATGGGTTCCCCTACCTCAGACTTTGCACAGAGACAGCACATTGGCAGAAGAAAAGTACCATGCCTCTTCCATTCCTTGTGATGTCAGCCATTTGACTCCCCTTCCATGGAACCAGGCATTGCTATACAAAATGCCCACTTCCAGTACACCAGAAACACAACCTACAGTTGTTCCTTATGGGTGGTCCCCTTTTAAATTGCTTGGAATCTCAATCCCCATCCTGATAATGACACTTAAACCCCATCACTGCTGGTCTGCGAAACTCTGACTTCAATAGCGGACACCAAAGCTTCTAATTCAGTAAAAGATGTGCATTTACTAGCGAAGGTAATCCATGAACAGTCCTGTGGCTCCATTTTCTCTAATATATT